>NC_044550.1:7086230-7711230 GCF_007565055.1 Rhinopithecus roxellana
TCATAGTTAATATTTTTGGGTGTCTATAATTTTCTAAATTTTAATGGGCAAAACCACATTCCTCCAATTAAGCAGAAAAAATGTAAATCTGACCCTTCGTTCAAGTAGGATACACTTCCAAATTATGATGTTCATAGTTTCATACTATAATAATAGAAATAGTCACATATTATGTAGTATGAGTTCAGGATATGTCTTGAAAATTTGCATTGAGATTTAATATAGATTTGTCTTTTAATTTGTTCTTTATAAAATTGGAAATAAATTTAAGATGCTTGTTTTACTTAGCTTTTGGAAATTAGGAAAGAAAGTCTTGAAGACCTATAATAATATTTTTCATTGGGCTTTGTATTCATTTTTTCTAAATTAGATTAAGCACCATTTGGGTAAATATTTTTCAAGGTTTATTTTGCTATTTTTCTGCCTGAACTTGTCTGTAATACTGATAGCACTTTTCCTTTGAGAGCTGTATTAGACTTTTATTTCTACTTCACAGAAAATAATAACAATAACAACACATTTTAGGTATAGTGGAAGAATACCAGCTTCCTTATCATGACCTAGTGCCCAGTGACCCCTCCTACGAGGACATGAGAGAGATTGTGTGCATCAAGAAGTTACGCCCCTCATTCCCAAACCGATGGAGCAGTGATGAGGTAAGGCTCAATTGAGGTAACCATGTGGCCGTGGCTGACTTCTAAATAGACTTCTGTTTTAGCCAAAATTCCACGTATTCATTGTAGGAATTCTTTGTTTTAATGGTGATGGTGATGGCACCTTTTTGCAGTAATTTATATGAAGTTTATTAAATTACTTGTTCTACTTTTCCAATTTTATTTTGCCACTTCCAGAATATATTGAGTGGGCTGCATAACAAATAACACTATTTTCTTTATTTATAATGTCTTGACATTTGCATAAAACCTATTATTTCTCTCTGTGTTTTTAAAGCATTATGATTTTTCTCTGTAATAAACCCATGTACAGGGTTCTCCCATTTTGATTAGAGAAAAAAGTAAGCATGTTAAAGTGATACAAGTTGACCTAGTTAAGATGCCTGACTGTGCTGGGTGTCTTTGTTAATAAGGATTATGAGATATGATTTGAACAAATCCACCTTCCGCTTGGCTCTAAGGATGTAGTGGTGAAACCTACATAGGTCTGGAAAGGAGCTGCTAGGAAGGAGGAAATGAGTCTTGCCTTTCCTGACTCCTCCTCCTGTTCCACATTCCTCTCCTTCCACCCTCCCAGCCTTCAAACTCGCTGTGTTCTAGAGTTCTCTGGCGGACTGGAATATTCAAGATGAGTTTGAAGCACCGCTGGAAAAAAAAAAAAAACAAAAACAGGCTCTTATCAAACATCTACCAAAGCACTGCAAAGGTGGGACAGAGCACTATTTCTTAAGTGTAAAAGCCATTTAAAAGTAATCTCTGGGCTGGGCACGGTGACTCACATCTGTAATCCCAGCACTTTCGCAGGCCGAGGCGGGTGAATCACTTGAGTCCAGAAGTTCAAGACCAGCCTGGCCAATGTAACGAAAACCCATCTCTATTAAAAAAATGCAAACAATAGCCTAGTGTTGTGGTTCACGTCTGTATTCCCACCTACTCGGGAGATTGATGCACAAGAATTGCTTGAACCCAGAAGGCGGAGGTTGTAGTGAGCCAGGATCATGCTACTGCACTCGACAGACCAAGACCCTGTCTCAAAACAAACAAACAGCAACAACAACAACAAAAACACCTTTGGCTCATTGGTTTTGTGTCTGGTTACTAAAATGCTATATAATAATATATGTTTTCCAGCAAGCTGTGCAGAAAGCTTTATGAGATGCTGGAGCTCTGTTATTGTCGGCTTTTGGTGTTACTTGAAATCTCTTCACTGAGGATTTCTTATGAAGCGAAATTGTACTTTTCAATAGGAAGACCAATAATTGATGTACCACAGGAGAAAGTTTTAGTGATGCTGTGCACAGGTCATTAATCTTGTTAAATGGTGCAGTGTGATGCTATTAATGGAGCAGACAGCTATGATTTAGGAATAACAGTGTTTGCATAGTATGGAATTAGATAAAAGATTTAAACTTATCAAGTGTTGTAAACAATCTGGGAGTACTGAGTGGAATACAAACTCCCTGGGTATGTTTATGTTTGCTTAACACTAACTTCAAAGACACCATTCGACAGTCAGCAGAACCACCTGCTTGCTTCTGTCACAAAGAAGACATGAACATCTATTTTAGTCATATATAATTTTGCATGAAAAAAATCTACAGAATTTTATTCCTACATGGTATTAAGGGTACCTTTTAAAAATATATTCAAACTTAATGAACAAAAACTAAAAAGCTACATTGTATCAGGTGCCGGCATTGCAGATGATACATTTTTCTAACATTTCTCTTCCTCAGTGTCTAAGGCAGATGGGGAAACTCATGACAGAATGCTGGGCTCACAATCCTGCATCAAGGCTGACAGCCCTGCGTGTTAAGAAAACACTTGCCAAAATGTCAGAGTCCCAGGACATTAAACTCTGATATGACAGGAAAAGTAAGCATCTCTGCAGAAAGCCAACAGGTACTCTTCTGTTTGTGGGCAGAGCAAAAGACGTCAAATAAGCATCCACAGTACAAGCCTTGAACGTCGTCCTGCTTCCCAGTGGGTTCAGACCTTACCTCTCAGGGAGTGACCTGGACAAAGACAGAGAAGCTCCCAGAAGCAGAGATTGATCTGTGTCTGTTTGTAGGAGGGAGAAACCGCTTGGGTAACTTGTTCAAGATATGATGCATGTTGCTTTCTGAGAAAGCCCTGTATTTTGGGATTGCCTTTTTTTTTTTTTTTTTTTTTTAAAGATGCTTTCATTTTGCCAAAATAAAACAGATAATGTGGATGGTTTAAGGGTTATAGAATTATAGTTTAAATAATAACAACAAAAGTTCTTCCCAGGAGCTCTGCTGGAAGGTAAATTAAAATACATGTTTTTCCATTGGTAAAATATTGTTGTACTCTGTGAACCGAAGGACAGTCTCAGTTGGAGGACATAGAACAGAATTCATCTTAAACTTACTCCCCACCCCACCTTAGCCTCCTCAGACCACTTTGGCCTTCCCTGCATTTGGGGCCGCTATGGTAATGTGAATGCACTGGGTACAACACCACCTGTCTAGGGCCACATTTGGAATTCCTGCAGGTGGCCTTTTGCAGCTTCAGGCAATATGGAACAAATGAAGGTTTATGTGACTCTAATAGAAGTAATTGTTGATAGGTGTTCTTCAGAACCACTTCTGTTTCTGATTGTGTTAGGCATCTCTGTCATGGTAAAGTCCTTTTCATTAAACACAAAGAAAGCTTTTGTTTTGTTTTGTTTTTTAATGTGCAGAGGATTGACCTGTACATGCTTTTGATCTCTCAATCAAAGGATCAATATTAAATAAAATTGTCATGAGCTGTGTTGAAGACAGGGTGCTTTAAAATAGAGGTAATTTGCTCTTGTGTTATAAAAGGAATATGTCAACAAAGATAGGGAACGAGGGAGAGTGATGGTGCAGATGGCTTATATCTTATATATGCAAAGGAGCCAATCTCAGAAGCACAAAGAAAAAAGTGTGCATACCTTATTTTGTGTAGGTAAAGATGATGTCTTTTTGTTGTCTGTCCATTTTGTATGTGTCTGAGATAAGGAATAGAGAGGAAACATCCATCAGGCTAATTTAACTACATTTTATTTTAAAAATAGGGAAACATAACCTCTAGATGGGACAGCAGAGGAGAGTTAGTGGAGGCCACGCAATATTACGGGCTGCTGTGTTTTATTGTTCTAAAATCAGTATGGATGGAACATGTATACCTTAAGTGATCATTTCACATCTTAGGAATGCCTACTCATTTTATTTTATTCTAGTGATGTTCAATTCACTATTTAATTTATTATATTTTCTCTTCTGTGGCACTTATACAAAATATCTCTTCACCTACTTAGTTCTACAGGGTTTTAACTTTGGAACAACATGAATAAAATCATCGAGAAGGCAAATATTCTTTAGCAACATGAATATAATAATGTTTAAAGTTGTACACTTTAATCACATACATTTCCTTTCTGTGGTTTTCTTTTGCTTCTTAGAAATTCTGTAGTGGTTAGTGGTAGTAAAGAATTTGAAAGTACTTTCCCCTTGCCTTTTTTTTTTTTTTTTTTTTTTTTAAAGACATTCCTCCCAGAATACTCCAGGGGGCAGTGTTTTATAACACATTTTCCCCACTGGGTGATTGAAGGATGGAGGATTTTTGAAAATCTGACAGCTACATGAAACATGAGAAAACATTTTCCTCACTTCTGAAGTCGGTTTGCAGCTGGTAACTTGTTCATCCAGAAAACATTCTAAAGCAATGATAGTTTGTGAGCTGTGCTTACAGTTTGGGAGAATCATGAGGATTCTTTCTATATTTTTCATTTACTTCCCAGTGCTTCATAGCCGCATTTTGTTTGTAACTAAGACAGAAGAATTTTGTAATCCTTGAATTTGAAAAAAAAAAAAAAAATTGTGTTTTCACAGAGTGAAAACAGTTGGTTCCAAGTAGAACTGTAATCAGAATGCTGCTTTTATTGATATTAAAAATAACCTCAATAATAATGTAAAGGTTCCTTTCTTTTGTGTCAGTTATATTCTTAGGGATAGCCTAGAAGGAATATATGGTTAGAACTAAGTGTGACTAATAATCTGAGCCTTGGAGAGAAACTTCATTGCCTCTAAACAGATCATCTACAAAACAACAGGTAAACATTCATGCCAGTTAAGTGAGACATGTTTTTGTTTCTTGGATTTTTCCTAAATTTAAGTGAGGTTGGGCTTACCTTGTAGATGAAATTACGTTTTCTTTTTGGTAAATTCTTGAACGTGGATAACTTTAAATCAGAATATTTTGTGAGGAGGTGATGATTTGAAATTAAGCTAGATTTCTAGGGAGGTGTTGGTTCCAATGAAGGATGGGAGGAAATTAAAATAGTCTTCAAACTTCTTCCTTGCTGTATTTGGTTGCTTTGGAAAAGGTTGGTAGCTTATTTTCTAATCCTCAATCTCATTTATTCACTATTAATATTTTAAAAACATTCCAGAGATACTTAAAAAGACCCACTTAGCGATTATAGTCGCTCAATGAAACAAGAATTTATTTATGCATAGATTTTTCTCTGTGTGTTACCAAAATCCACCTTACTTAGATAACACTAAATTGTTCTTAAAGACTGTCTACTCATTTCCCAATAATCCTTTATGATTTCAAAATTTCTAGTGGCTCAGAAGTGAATTTTATTTTATTTGTCTTTCACTTGAATAAATGAGAACCCAGAAATTAATAATGTCATTTGTTGCTTACTGTCAGGATATTTCAAAGACTAAGAGTTTCTTCTAATCCCTCCCTCTCAAAGGAATCCTAAATTATTAGTTGTTAGATAAGTTTTGTATGCTAAGATATTCAGGTTTATAGTTTATGTATGTGTATATATATATAAATATATATGTATATATAAATATTATGTTCAGTTTGGAGTCTGGCACAACTCCATTATGTGGATTAGAGAGTAAGATATTATGGATGATAAAGTACTAAATGAAACATAATATTTATTTATAAAAGTATGTAGATTGTTAAATCACAAAAAGAGTGCTATGAACATTGTGTATGAGGAAACAGGCCTTTGACCTCCTGGAAAGCACTGCTCAAAAGTCATTAGTGACTATTTTTGAATTCCCCAAACAGAAAGCTTCTTAGAAAACATGCTGAGATTTTATTTACAGGGAATTCTTTGACACATTTCAATTGGTGTGTAGTCAAGTATAGCAAGTACTTAATAATGACTGAATTTCATGTTCTTAGAGTCATGCATATTCATTAGAAGTTTTATGTTGTTGGTCTAATCTGATTCTTCTTTGTTTGTGGGTGGAACGGCACTGAGAGAAATATAGTTTTTTAAACTTGAACATGTTTAGTAGTTATATTGCCTTAGAAAACTCAGACACATAGCAGTGGAAATGAAAGAAATGACATCAGAAGTGACTTAATTTAGCAATTATAATTCCTCTTGTAAAACAAAACAGAAAAAATGCCATATTTTTTAGAGAAAAGTTGGCAATATAGGGGTTTTGTTGTCCATTTCACAAGAAGACTCATTTGTTCTTTTGGGGGAACCAGTGCCTTACAGATTTTGTATATACTGTAATTATTCAGGACTAGGGAACAAACAATTGCATTGTACTTGTTACAGATTGTATATGGCTTTGTTTTAACATTCCCCTAAATAAAATGACTTCACTCTCCCGTTGGAAAAAAACATGACTGTTATGTTATAGTTGTGCTTGCTTGCTTATTTATTTATTTATTTATTTATTTATTTATTTATTTATTGTCTTTGAAAATATCACATTGTAACAGGTAGGAAGGCACAATGAAGGAGGCAGATGCAGGTAAGTTTTTCACATTTCATGACAGGAGGACAAGAGAAATGGTCTGATGGCTTCTACTTTCTTTGTGAAGGAAAACAGTCATCTGTTGAGAGTGAGGGGAAAGGCAGGGAAGTCAGTGGTTTGAGAGAAGTGAAGAAGGTTTAAAATTGCACTGGAAAATTACAGCTTGCTGGGGAAAGAGCCAGATGGTTATGGGCAACTCCGAGGGCCAGGTTAGGCTTCATGAAGCTGACTGTGGCACAGCGGTCAAGCGTAGACTCGGGACTGCCAGGCAGCCTATTGGTGTGAATCCAGCTTCCCTCACTCCCTCAGTTGTGTGACTGGGCACGTTTGACCTCTCAAAGACTCAGTTTCTTCCCCTTGAAGATGAGAGTGTTGTTAATATCCACTATCTGGAGTTGTTCTGAAGATGAAATGATGTAATCCATGTACCAAGCATGTGGTGAGTGCTCAGCTATAGTATTCACAGAAATTCATGGTGCTACTTTTCTTGTGATTTATGATTTTATCTGTCAGCAACCCAAATACAGGTATAGAGACAGCAGTGATAGGATTCATTCAGGGTACTGGTTTGTCATGCAAATGCAGCAACAGGTCATGGAAAGTAAGAATTATTACTATTAAGGGGCTGATGGGCCAGAGGGGGTAAGGAATTAATTAGAGGAGCTAACAGACCCCCACCCCCCCCGCAAAAAACAAAAACAAAAAACCCAGGTCCCAGGACAGGGAATCCTGATGGGGTGGAGGTGTTATCTCCACAGTTACTGAACTGAGGGAGGGACTGCGGTCAGATTTCAAAGGGAGAACAGCTGAGGGTGTGATCACAGGAGTGGGTGAATCCAGTTTGTGGGCAACGTTGGTGATGAAAGAGGAACCCAAAACCTGGCCTTTAGATTTGTTGTCTTTGTAGATTTTGAAGGTGGCAGCCTTGGGAGAGGAAGGTTGTGAGGCAAAATTCTCCAGTGCCACAGAATGAGGAGGGGCGTAGTCAGTGAGAGGCAGAGAGGGGCTGGCCAGCTGAGCCAGGAGGCCTGACTTGCCAAGCATTGGGTTTTAATGCAATGATCTGGAATCAGCGCTGTATGAGAAAGACCTCACCCGCCTCCCAGCTGTGGAGTATTTGAAGTGTGGAAGGATGAGACTATTGCTGCTGCCCCTGAATTGTCACCTCTGCAAAAGGGGAGGGAACATGTTAGGGCTGTTGCAAGCATTGTGGACCCTGGAGGGCAGAGTGAGAAGTTTGGTTTTGAGGGGATCCACTGGAGATTAGATCAGGACCAGGGAGGCCCAAAATCATCTGGGGAGTGGAGAGTGCAGGAAGGTTTGCATCTGACACAGAGGGAATGAAGAGTTTGGGTGAGATTGGCAGTGGTTAGCCAGCTGCACTTATGTCTAAAGAGTGCATCCTGGCACTGGGATTCAGACTGATCTGCTTAAATTCCACCATTTTCCACTTTTTTCATTCTTTGGAAGTACATAATCTGAGCCCAATCTTCCCACCTGTAAATTCCCACCTCTTCAGGCTCTTGTGAGGAACCAATAAGATGAGTGTCTGAAATACGTGAGGGTCCATGCCAGGTACATCATAGGTGCTCACAAATACTGCTCTTGAAAGCTCAGGCGGAAGGAAGAAGCGGAAGGCGGAGGACGGAAGGGCAGGAGGGGGGGAGAAGAGAGGGGAGCGTAGGGAGGGAGGAGGAAGGAGGGGGGGAGAGGGATTTCTTTATTTTTCTTTCTTTCTTTCAGGATGGAGTGGGGAGTTTGGAGGGAGGAGGTTTAGTGAGTTTCTTTCTTTCGGAAGGGAGGGGGGAGGAGGAAACGGAGAAACGGAATCTTTATGTCCTATTTTCTTGTGTTATTTTCTGCTCTAGGGAGGGATCTAGTTATGTTCTTATGGTATGAGAGAGTCTTTTAGTATATAGGGGTTTTTTTTTTCCTTCTCGGACGAGAAAGACTTGCAAATGAAAGAAAAGACTAAAAAAAATCCCCTCCCCTCCCTTCCCTCGGCTCTTCATCCCTTCCCTCAGCTCCCTCCACCTTCTACCCTCCATCCCTCTCTCCCCTCCCTCCCCTCTGCTCCCCTCCCCCTCCCCTCCTCTCCTCTTCTCTCTTTCTTTCTTCTTTTTCATTCTTTCTCTTTCTTTCCTTCTTTTTTTTTTTTTGACAAGGCCTCACTCTGTCTTACCCAGGCTGGAGTGCAGTGGCATGATCATAGCTCACTGCAGTCTCGATCTCCTGGGCTCATGTGACTTTCCCATCTCAGCCTCCCAAGTAGCTGGGACTACAGGCATGCACCACCATGGCTGACTAATTTTATGTTTAGTAGAGACGAGGCCTCGCTATGTTTCCTAGGCTGGTCCCAAACTCCAGGACTCAAGTGATCTCCCCATCTTAGCCTTCCAAAGTCCTGGGATTACAGGCGTGAGCCACTGTGCCCGGCCAGTGCTGCTTTTTCTTCCTGCCATTAGTTTAGCAGGATCTACAATGAGCAACATTTAAAACCAGCTGAGATTTGCTATTGGTACATCTCTCCCACCTTCTGTGCACCCCACTTCTGTGTGTCATGGGCTCAAGTTAAACTTCACAGAACTCACAGGCATACTGACAGTAAATCTCAGCTGAGGAAAAAAGGTTATTTTCTTGGCATTGGTCATTTTGTAAGCTGCAAGCTTGTTGTCTCTATCTGGTCACAGCAGCAAGGTACAGATGACCACGCTCTCAGAAGCTTTGTCTCTGCAAAGTGATTCCTAATTTCTACCTTAGGTTCTGATCTGAGCTTAGCTGTGAGAATCTCTGGGGCTGCTGAAGGTTCTTTGCTTGGCATCCGTATGCTGGTACTGAGAGACGGGAACAGAGGGAGGCCAAGCTTCAGAACTCTCCAGGGACCTCCACTCAAAGACAGGGGCTTAGGTTGGGCCCTCAGTGAATAGTCTTTGAAAATGCATGCATGCCATCCTAGGTAAGGCCTTCTCATCAGGAATCTCAGCTACCAAAGCTTCTAATTAGGGATTAGCGGTCTGGTAACAGGGCTGAGCCTTTGCCACCATGGGTTTTCTATGTAAAGGACAGTTTTTGTTAGTGTTTTATTGTTTTCATTGTATTTTCATTCTTTTATATGGAATTTGAATTCTCTAGCTCAGCTGCAGCCCTTATTTCTCCCTTTGATTTTTACCCAGGTTCCAGTTTATGTATTTCCATTACTTCCTTAGCCTTGAAGAAACATTTGAATTCGTGATCCCAGCATCGATTGTTTTATGTCACTTTCTTCCAGTCCATGGCATGGACCAGTTTCTCAGTGCTGGGCAATGGCTTACACCCTTCTGCCACCGAGGCTGAGGGGAGGGATGGGGGCAGGTGGCAGTCCATCTAAGGAAGCATCTCCAGGTCATTCTCTCATAGAGGACAGGGCTGCCTTTGCTTCTAGTCCTCAAACTCACAGCTGCTTCCCACCTCATAGCTGGAGCCCTTAGCTTGCTCGCCCTAAGGCAGTGGCCAGCAGTCCTGTACCAAGCTGAACTCCTCTGGTAGTTGCTCACCTTTCATTTCCTACCTATTAGTATAGTTGTTTGCAAACTTCATTTAAAATCGGATCTCTGGGGGCAGGGCTTGACACTCTATTTAGAAACTCCCGCCCCAGGGAATTCTGTAGAAGTTCTAGACATTGTTTCTCACTCTTAACTGCTCATTAGTACCACCCAGGAGTTTTTAACGCCCAAGACTCAGGCTACCCCTAGACCACTTCCATCAGAATCTCTGGAGGTGTGACCCTGGCATTATTTCTTAAGGCCCCTCTGGTGATTCCAGTGTGGAGCTGATTTTTTAGTAGCAACATTCTAGAACCTCATCCTGTGCCTGCAGGAGGTTGTGATCACCATCCACGCAGGACCCAGAGCCTTTCTGTCCCACTGAAGAAACACGTGGCGACTCTGAACACGCAGGAGAACCTTGTTATAAAGTGAAGGAGGCAGCACTTTGTTGCTTATAAATATAATTTATTACCTGTTTAAAAATTCTTTCTTACATTTTGTACATGTTGGCTGACAGAATAAATGCAGGCAATTTACAAACGAAGGGGACTGCAGGAAAAATCGGGATTGGCAGCCAGGGAGAGAAAAGAGGCACACCCGGAGCTGGTATCCCTCACCTCCACCACTCAGCAAGGCGCCGGACAGATGTCCGAAGGGCACTCTGCCTCCGCCGGGGATTTTTTAGAAAAGGAATTGCATAGAAGATACAGCAAGAGGGAACTCCACAACAACAAAAGTGTTCCATATCAGAAAAGCCAAGGTTGTCATGTTTTGTTTAAAAAAGAAAAATGACAAAGCACAAAACCTCAGTCCGACCTTTCTGCAGTTGAACTGTTCCAAAGGGGACAGCAGGTGGATGACACTGCCTCTTCAACATGACTGCTGGGGAATTTTCTCTGACAAACATTGGTGTCTTCTTTACAAAGCACAAAGAGGAAGGTCACCAACTTGCTTCAGCTCAACATTAAACTCAACACATATAACATCGTGACATCACACACACACAGTGATGTTCCCTGAAACTGGGCTCAATGCATTATGTCTGGAGGGCGAGGGCCGCACTACCAGTAGCAGGTCTAGGAAAGCATGAAGAAGAGAATGCAAATCACTTGTTCCCACGTGTTCTGACTGCTGTACTTTTTTTTATCCATGGCCTGGAGGAATAAACATCTGAGTTTTTACCCCTACATGTACAGATACCATTCATTACTTTCAGAATAGAAAAGAAGGCAAAGGTATTTTATACCAGCTATAGCTTTCTTGCTCTTATATGTCACTCTAAATAGGTTTCACATTGAGAACCTATATAGCTCAGGTCCCAATTCTCTGATGCTGCCTCCGTGTGCTCAGGATCAGAGGCCAGAAGAGAGCCCATCCATCCTTAGGCTGTTGATCAGCAAAACCTGCCTACAGTTCATCTTCTAAACACTGGTACTGATGGTTATTCCACCCCGGATCAGTGCCATCAGCTTCTACAGCTGGTCTCATAGTACTTAGTCCAGTAGGCCTTTGGAACTTAAAAATGACACACAACTTAGGTATATTTGTAAGAGACCCTTAAATTATATGATTTGCAATTTATATTTTTGTTGAAGGACAGATCTGAAATGGTATGTTAAAAGGCTGGTATTCAGTAGCAAACACTATGGTAGGTGGGCAGCTGACGATATCGCAGGGCAGCTTCCTTGTTTCTACTTAGAAGCTAGTTGGGCCACAACTCTCATGATACTCTGCAGAGATTCCCAACCTGGGATTCCAGAAGCTCACTGGACAGGTCCCTTCAGTAGGCAAGCGTCTGAGTAGACAGCAGGCTTATGAAGAGCTGCTAATAATTGCTGGGCTTGGTGTGCCAGTACACTTGCAGACTACCTGTTGCTTTGTCCTGCTGATGCCCCCAACCATGCTAAATAGGTCTGAGGCACACATTACATTTGTTGAATGAGCCCGTTAATAGCCTACCACAGATCAATACAATGAGGTGACAGGAAAACCTAGGAACCATGAACTCTTATGAAGACAGGCTGTTAAAGTAGCATTTATGAAAATGGTGTAAGCACAAGGCTGATAAAACTAAAGGATCTGGAAGCTCATTGCTAGACTTAGTCTGCAGAGAAAACCCACCCAGTGCTACACAAAGTCATCTCCTCACCTTTCGAAAATAATAGGTTTTTCACACTAGAATTCTGGAAATATTAATGACTTCATTTGGCTTCCTTGGCCTGTATGGATATGGGTTTACATAACATTGGTTACAATATATTTATTCCCCCTTATGCCTTATTCCATTAAAAAGAAATAGAGATGCAAAGGAAATCTTCCAAAGTGATCATTACAGCCAGAGATTATACAAATAGATCTCTTAGGGTAGAGAAACATTACTTCATTGCACAGAGGCAAAGTTCTAAAGATTTCAGTCAACATTAGCTCAGCAAGATTAAAGAATATATAAAAATAATACAAAAAGAAAAATAAAAACCAAAGAGTAACAGTTGGTCCTATGAGGCACTCGAAAGATAAAGTTTTGTTAACTTGAGATAAAATATTTTCCTTATTAGATCTATAAAATCTAATGCTTATCAACCATTATCTTGAGCAATGATGTTCTGCTTCACAAAAGCTCCTCCATTCTCAAAGAAGATGGATGAAGCCCCATTTCATTTCAGCTGTGTTTCCATGGGCCCCCTCTCGTTCGTTAGCCTTGGGCTTGCACTGAGTTCTCCACATGAAACTGATGACTTGTCCAGAACAACTGCCAAGCAAAAGCTAAGACTCATTCAACTTGAAGGCTTGAAAACCCAACAAGTAAACCTTTTCTACCTTCTTTACGCTCTCTTGCAGGTCCTTATATAGGTTTATATTTTCCTGGCCCCATAGGGGCAGACCTTATAGAGGCAGAGACCTGTGAATTCTGGGGAGATGGTAATCATCTTATTAACTCCATTCTGCATCCGTGGATTACAGAGGAGGAAGCAGACCAAGAGCACAGCTGCTGTAATGCTGACAGAGATACACAGAAGGACACATGAGATAAGAGCCTTGTTGCTCTTCTCCAGGAGAAGTGAAAAGTCTTGATTCCACCCTCAAAAATTCACTTTTCAGATATCTTACTTGTAGGAAAAAATACCTTTAAAAAAATCACTGGTCGCACAATTTCAGAGTGTCCTGAACTCAGTCCCCACGATTTTTTTCTCCTAAAAATTGCTCTACTTTTTGATAGTTGAGAGATTTAAATCTATAAAATAGTATACATGAAAATGGCTGATTATGCAGTTTGATATTGAACACCTCACCCAAAAAGTTGTTGTCCAGTTTTTGAAGACCCGAACTTGCTCACAGCAGGATGGGGGGTTTTCTGCGTAGCACAGCTGACGACTATTCATTTGGAAGATGCTGTTTGTGAAACAGCTGTTAGCTGTGAGTACCTTGGTGTTACACAGGTTTGTCATCACCACGCCAGTTGTCAATTCTGAATCCAACTTTTCTATTCCTTCCAGATACATTAAGGAAACTTGAATGAGTGTGATAAGAAGAAAATAAAAACAGGATGGAACCTCTGCCTTTGGATTCTCAAATTCAGGAGAAAATAAACTGCTTTCTTCCCTTTGATTAACAACCCCAATTTTCTCTTCCCCAGACATAGTATTCCATTTGCATATGTAAGAGTTATTTCTTTCTAAGCAGATACTTCTTACATTTCCAAAGATAAATATTAAGGCGATTTAAAGTATACAAACCCCAATGAAAACCATAAATGATAAAAATGACAACTCTGCAAAGACTGTTTTATATAGATTTTACATAGCTCTGTTACAAGAGGCAACTTAAGATGTGTTGTGTAGGAATGAGTTGATGTACTAGGCTCACAGTGACCTAATTTTGAGATGGGTGATGCAAATGAAAAACAAGTGAGAATAAGAAAATTATAAATTTGAAGCGAAAATTTTCCCACATCTGTTTGTCATAAAGGTCCTTGAACTTTACAACTTTTCATTCCTTTTGTCAGACACATTCTCGTGAATATTAAACTCAGGTTAGATTGTGTTGTACACCACTAGATGGCAGCATGTACAAATGATAGTTTTTTCTATCCAAATGAAGCCAGCCAAACTTGCCTCTCCAGCGGCGTAGAAAGAAGCAGGACGTATCAGAATAGTTGATGAAGTGGCTTCCTATGAAATGAACTGTTATATCCGGACCTTCTAAGTTTGAAAGCAATCTAACAGCTATTACTTTACTCCAAAGGAGAAGGAAATCAGAATTTGTAGTGAAAATTATTTGGTATAAATAGTGTATGTATGGAAGTTGTCATTCACTTGATAGGAAACATTAAGAGTTCTATGACTGGCAGATGAGTACCACACACAAGAAATCAGTCGCTTTTCCTTTGTCTGGTGGTGGGAGGTTGAACCAAAAAACAAGCATCTGAAGTGAACCCCAAGGGTTCTCAATGACTTTAGTAAAACAGTTCCTGTTTGTGTTCAGTATTTCTGTGTTGTTGGTGACTTTTTAGTCAAAGATTTTAGTAACAGTTATGGAATTGATTCATCTTCATAGCTACATAGCTGCTCCCCTCTCATTTTCACTAGGCATAGAAGTTTCAGCATTCAGTTAATTCTAGTTCTTGAGTTCCCTAGATGATTCCACAACCCCAGTATTAATGAGTAATCTTGACAAGTTTATTTCAAAATGTAGGAGTGGACAATAGCTCTCTTTCCTCCTCCTCCTTTTAAAAAATGTATGTGTATAACTGTGGGTATATATATTTGATTTTTAATTTGCTACAAACATTGTCCACTGAACTTGTTTACTAGTGCAATCTCTCCCTTCCCCAGTCAGTGTACAAATATTTTAAATATGGAAATCCTAATGCGGGGGTGGACTGAGAGAGGTTTTATAGAATATATGTCCAAAACAGAAGATAAGGAATAAAAAGCATGAAAGAGACTCCATAGCAAGGTATCAGCAGTTCCTCGGGGATGAGGATGGCAGAGGCATCAATATCAAGATGCTATCAAAATAGGAGCAGAAACATGGAAGGATGGAAGAACATGTATAATTCAAATCTGTTCAGCAACTTGTGTGCCTCCAGCCTAAAAGTAAACCACAGTCATGTTCTAAAGGTTCTGATTCATACACATGTCTGCTTGTTTAGTTTTGATTTTGCTACTGGGCTTTGATTCTTTAATCCCCACCTGCTGAATGAATTGAGTCCTTGTGTTAAAGAGCTTGTGATGGTCCCAAGGAAACATAATAGTTAGTTTCCACAAAGTAGTGTGTTGACTAACATTCTGCAGGACAACAGTTTTTAAAGAGCTAATTAGACAGGCTTTATAAATGCTACTGAATATTATGACAGCAAAGATTCAGGGTGGGGTTGGGTGGGGGTTGGGGGGTGTAGAAAAAATGCACCAAGTTCCTACTGCCAGATAAACTTGTAGGAGTGGTCTAGATATCAAGATGCCAAGACAATAGTAAAACAGAATTTGCAACCAGTCAGGAAGACTGGGGGCAGGGGGGTCCCAAGAGAGGCTAAGAAAATGATAATAAAGGGATGTCATCTCTCAGTGAACAGCATAATGCAATAGGATGCAGAGCGACTCAAGCCAAACAAACATAATGCAGGTTAGAATAATCATCTTCCATGTCAGAACTATTTGAAAGGCATAACATAGCGTGGGCAAAAGACCAGCTGATTATTTTGAATGATCTAGGTCAGAGTCCATTGTGGTCTTCAGACAGATGAGTGAGACCGGAGGCATCATGGTGGAAGTTGAGCATTTCAGAATGTGGAGATGATCTAATCCCACCCCTTCACTTTCTAGTGAGGACACTGAGGTCCAGTGTGGTTAAATGACTTTCTCAAGGTGGCACAACGAGACAGTGACAGACCCACATGAGAACTGGTTTCCTGATCTCCAGTTCAGAGTCCATTCCTCCAACCACACTGCCTCTAAAGTAGAGCACCATGGGGAGTTGACGTGGGGCCACACAATGGCAATAGTAAGAGAAGTTCATAGAGAACACATCTCATCATAAGACTCAGAGGAGAAAGACCCTGCCTGAGCAAGCTGAAGGAACAGACTGACAAAGCCAGTGAGCATTTATCACCTTTCTGGGGCAGAATAAGGGAAAGAAAGGTAAAAGGTCAAGGAAGCTATGCATGTTGAATTAAACTGATGACCACACCCACCTTGATAGGTGAAAAGGTGGGGCAGGTCTAGTCAATACCCAAATACTAACAGTACCACTAACAAAAATAGAAGTTAAAAAAAATCCTTTTACTAGAATACCTGTAAATACTTATCAATAATAATAATAATACCTTTTTTAAAAAAAACACTTCATATTGCATATTACAAACACACGTTGTGAAAAAATGCTTGTTTGTGGGGTTAAACATGAATCACTGTCTTCCCTGCAATGCTACAGCTTTATTCCCAAAGGGCACCAGAAGGGTCCCTCCAAGGAATAGGAGTCTTAGTTATTTCTTTTTTACACTTAGATTCTCCACTTCCCTGATACAAACAGTAACACTGGTTCTACAAGTTCTAGAAACAGAACACTGATGGGAGGATTATCTGAGACACTTGATGCACACGATTTGTAGCAAAAGTCTGATTTCTCTGTAAATTACTAATCTGAAATAGACACAACAAACCGTCCACAGCTTCAACTTCAAATGATTTGAACAAAAATAGAACGAGCCATGGACAGTGTCTGCATCCCTGTCCAATTTGATGTAAACAACATTTGTAGAAATTGGGTTTGTTAAGAAAGTTTATCCATATATCTGGATAGCAATAAAAAGCGTTTCCTAGGAAACTGTAAGATCCTGTACCACACAGCATACAGCCCAACTAATAGGAAAATTAGGTTGATAGCTAAATTCAAGGTGCAAATTTACACAATTTTTCTTAACTCCCGTGATGATGTCTGAGTAAAGTGGGCATGTACATTGGCAGTTGTATCTGTTTTCCTTCTGGCTCCTGCTGCAGTCTTGCCTGTGAAGCGCATTGGTCTCGTCTGGATTTCCTCCTCCACTGTGATTCCCCTGGACGGCCACAGACTCCCTGTGCATTTTTGTCCTTCATTTCCCCTTCTAGGATGGTGGTTAATACTGCCCTTCTGCTGCTAAGGACACCACTGTTTCATGTCTTCCCATTTCTTCCAAGACAGCTGCCAGCATGCTCAGGTTTCCATCTGGGAAGTTCTGTGCTTCCCAAAGATCCAGGATTACGCCAGTTGGGCTGGATTTGGTGGCAAAGTAATTCAAGTACCTGTAATTGGGAAAGAGAAAATGTGCTCAACGGTGTGACTTACATATCTATTTTTCCTCAGCTAAACTTTTCTGTCTCTCTACTTGTCTTTAAGTATCCAGGTCCCATTGTGGCTGACAGTGAGCCATCCTAAATAACTAGCCCATGCTTAATTAGATCAGCCCCAGACAGGAGACGTGATGTTGAACTTTGTGAACCTCAGGTCTGAGTAAGATAATTTAAGAGATGAGATGTCTATGGGTCATATTCTAAATAGGAAATCAAGACACTTATGTTTTCTTTCTAGTCCAGGCTTGGATAATCTTTGACAGGTCATGTCACATGTTTTGTTTGGTAGTGACGGTGACATTCCACAAAGTAGAGGCTCCAGAAGTCTATAACTTAATCTCAAGGCGGTGTTAGCTTGCTAGTTATTCATCAAACATTAGGTCTCGCTCAACTGCAGAGGAGGAGCAATAATTACGGTAGTGAATGGTTGTATGATTTGGAGAATTAGCCCACCAGCTTTGCAAAGTGGATCATGAAACTTGATACTTACCAATGCCAAATAAGCTCAGAATGTCTCTTAGCACTCTTTGCAAGCCCGCAGTGCAAGGTACAAGGACGGAGCTTAATGCATATTTGCAAAATGAAAAACTAAATAGATGTGTGGATGGAAAAAAAAAAAAATGAATGCTACCCTACGTCTAATAGTTATTGGTCCTGGAGAGCACTAACAGAAAGAAGCTAGCCTTGGGGCCTGACCATACCCACCTGTCCAGGTTCAGCTTATGGGCCAGCATCCTCCAGTCATGGCCTCTTGTCTGGGGGGCATCCAGGCTGCTACAGAGCTTCTGCCGGATAGGGAGAGGGATGCTGAAAGCACTGGGCCCCGTGACCGTGGTGATGGTGTTCGCAGGATCCAGCAGCGGCAAATCGATGCCAGTAGGTTCCTGTAGTTCAGGGACAGGAACAACACAGCATTATTTCTGAAGACAAAAGCAATCTCTATTGAACCAATCAACATAATGCCTTGCTTTGAGCAATAAGAAAAGAATGAGGGCTGTTATTCTTCTTCAGAAGAATGGCTTCTTCTTAGCCTGAAAGTTGTGCCTCACTAGATGTAACCTGGCTCTGAGAAAGAGGTACATATATTTTGAGCTAACTTTGCATAGCCGCAGATTTATGGCTGTTTGGTGAGGACTGGGCTGGATGGAAAGCTCTGGTGTGATTCGATAACAGCTTTACTAATGGGATTCTCCAGGCTGAGAGAGAAGAGAGGGAATATCAGAGCTCCTAAAGGTTTAAATTTCAGGAGAGGAAAATGTTCAAAAGGGCAGTGCTTTGGGAATGAATAGATCTGAGATTCAAGGCTTCTGGAAACAGCCTGACCTTGAGGGGAATGTCCTGGGCAAATGCCCCAGTAGTTCTCCGTCTAAACTCCACAGAAGATTTCTCAGTTCTGCTTTTGTTGAATGAAATGGAACACAGCTCTCCTCTAAATGATATCAACTTAAGGCTAATTTTTTAAAAAAGAAAATGGTAAACACAGTATATTATTGCCTTAAGGCAAGTCGTTAATGGCATCCTCCAATTGCTGTATATCCTTATTTTTTTAAAATCTAATTTTAGTAGAGAAAACCATAAATTGGCTCTTAAGATAGTCTCAGCTCATAAAACAGCACAAATGCAAAATCTGAATTTCATCTGCAGGAGAAATTCTAATCATTTTCTGATCACTTCTGCTGGTTGGAAAAGCAAAAGCAAATGTTGCCTGGGAACTATTAAAGCAATAAAAGAAAATCTACTTAATCTACTATAAATGCCATCTCTCTCCTTTTAAAGCAGGTAACTTGTTGGTGTGCCTTACTAGTTGCCGGAGGATGAACCGGCCACACCCAGTTTCAGCCATCATGAAGTGTTTGGTTCCTGCTGAGCACTCAGCTCAAGGGCTCAACACCACCATCACCCAGAGCCCCCCAAATGCTGCCCTGCACTGCGTCAGTGGCCTCCCCAGCCATGAATGCGCTGGCACTGCAGGCGGTGGGGTTGCAATTGCCTGTGTGCCAGTGTTGACTAGCAGTGTGTTCCACGTTCTGGGATCAGCAGCAAGTACTCACTTCTAGGCTTATGCAATCCCATGGAACAGGGTCAATCCAGGGGTGTGGAGGGCATTTGAATTCTTTTGCCATGGTATACACAGTGGTGTTGGCTATGATCATGATGTTTGTCTGCAAAACCCAAAGCTTGGCAAACCGAGGCTCCAAGCATTCCACTGGCTCTTTTGTGTTAGCTCCAGCACATACCAGGATTTAAAAGACTGTGGCATGAACAGATGGGAGTCGGAGGCTCTGAATGAGGATCTTGACCCACAGCTCTTTCCCCCATCAGGCACAGGGCTCTTTCCAAGGCAACGAGGAAAGAGGGCTCCTGACCTCTAGGGGAATAGGGCTTAAAGAAAGGTGACCATAAGTGATCTGAGGGCATGTGTCATGTTTATCAAAGGATTTTTGTTCAGGACATCTGGACTAAATGCACCAATGCCTTTATTAGGCATAGAATGATGTTTAGATGGAGTGGAGTGTGGAAGTGAAGATAATAACGGACAGGAGACAGGGAAGTACTAAGTAGAAGACAGCGGTTCCCAGCAAAGGCCCCACCCTCAAGCCTAAAGACCTGAAGCCCTAAATGAGGACAGGCATTTCTGTTTTCGTGCCCAAAACATTGCCTTTTGGCCCACCATGCCCCCTATCCTGCCCCTATATAAACCCCAAACCCCAAGCTCCAGATGAGACCCACAAGTAAGGAGATGAGGAGGCACACAGACCAGCAGAGCAGCAATAGTGGAACGACATAGCAGAGAAAGAGAGAAGAGGAGGGATTTCTGGATGCTAAGGGGAGTTCAGCGGGGGCAGTTGGAGAAGAGTCTGGCTGCTGGGTGGCCTGACTCTAGGGGAAGATCACCTTCCTACTCTGTCTCCCCTCCTGGCTCCCCACCCATCCTGCTGAGAACCACCTCCACCACTCAATAAAACCTTGCACTCATCTTTCAAGCCCACATGTGATCCGATTCTTTCAGGACACTGGGCAAGAGCTCAGGATGCAGAAGGCTGTCACACTGGCCCCCTGCCCTTGCAATAATGCAGAGGGCCCATTGAGTTGATTAACACACAAGCCATCTGCAGATGGCAAAGCTAAAGGAGCACACTGTAACACATGCCCACTTGGGCTTCAGAAGTCACAGATACCCACCCTTAGATGCTGCTGTGGGGCCAGAGCCCAAAAGTGCTCACCCCAGTTCCTGCTCCTGCCCATCTGTGTGCTCACCCTCCTGCAAGGGGTTTGCGCTGTGCGGCGACCAAACAGGTGCGCCACACCCCTGTCGTACATTCTGTAAGAGCAATCAGGGAACTCTCTGGTTTCAAAGAAAAAATCACATGCTACTTCCACAGTTTAGTGTCATCGCCCACATCATGGTCCTGCTTGCTTCTTTTCTGGATAATGACAATAGGGCCTAAAAGGAGACCTGCCATATTCCTTAATACACCAGCACCTTGATCATCCCTGGGTGGCAGTGGAAGGTTAAAGTCTGCACAAGGGAGGGCCTTGTTTTGTAGTGCTGTCTTGTGTCCCCAGAGAGTCTTTGTACTGTTGGCCTCAGTACCTCCCTGCTGCTTACTTGTGATCCATTCCACACTTCTGCCCAACTGACCTTCCTAAAGTGTCACACTGATGAACAGCAATATTTCTGTCTCTCCCCCTCTTATTCTCTCATTAAGAAGTGTTAAATGCCCCTCCTACCACATGAAGTCCAACTCTTAAGCAATGAAGTGTGTGTGTGTGTATATATATTTATATATATATATATATATATATATATATTTAGAGACAGGGTCTTCATGTGGTAGGAGGGGCATTTAACACTTCTTTGTCACCCAGGTTGGAGTGCTGTGGTGTGATCATAGCTCACTGCAGCCTTGAATTCTTGGGTTCAAGCGATCCTCCCACCTCAGTCTCCCAAATAGCTGAGACTATCAGTGTGCACCATCACACTGGGCTAATTTGCATTTTTTAAGAGATGGGGTCTTACTGTGTTGTCCAGGCTGATCTCAAACTCCTGGGCTCAAGTGATCCTCCTAGCTCAGCCTCCCAAAGTCCTGGGATTACAGGTGTGAGCCACTACACCTGGCCCAGTGAGAGATCTTTGTATGACCTTCCTGGTTGGCTGGTATGAGCCTGCAAGGTGACCATGTGAAGTGCAGAGTGCAGCCGGACACGGAGTAGGGCTGTCCACTTGTGTTTCCGCCACTTCATTATCTGATCTCAGGTTGCTCCGTCCTTGCCATGACTTGACCTGACTCATATGCTCCTTAGAGTCTGAGCACCACTCATTATTTCTTCTGCCATTTCTAAGGATGAACCTCTAACAGTTATTCTGCCCTTTCTTTGATCTCTGTCTGGCAAAGTCCTCAAAGCCTGGTTCAAAAGTCCTGTGCCCTGGGGCTCCCTGGGGCAAGCCTACCCTAGGCGTCAGGCCTGGAGGTCTCCTTGGCACCTCCCAGCTCCTCTGTGCTCCTCACAGTCTGCTCTGTGCGCATTGGCTGTATCTGTAGGTTACTGCCTTTTATTTCTCACATTCCTTATTGGTGAGAGTATGTCATCGTCAGACCTCTATGATAACACTGTGCCCCACACACACAGGCTACTCAATTAATGTTTGTTGAAATGAGAGAAAATATTTGTCCTTAGTACAGAAAGAAGATGAAGCCAGCGCCTGATAGGAGCCCACCCATAGAGCTGCCTTCCAACTAAGTGTGGAAGTTAAATCCTAAAATGAGAGGCCGGTTGAAGATAGGCATGGATCTTGGGAGGGCCTGCTCACATATTCATGTTGTCCCCATTTTCTTGTGGATAAATAACCATCAGCATTTCTTGTAGGCATTAAAGTCCTGAGCTTTCTCTCCCTGGCTACTCAGCCTATTTATTTCTGTGTAGATGAAACAAGCTCAATAGGGCGTCATTTCTTCGTCTCTCTTATCAAATGGCTGACAACAGCCTTGAAGGTAAAAGTAAAATACATTTATACATTTACATTTCATCTAGTAATTTTAGTTGCTATTAGTTCTTCCTTTACTTCTAGGTAAAAGTAGAGTTCACGGTCACAGAATGCTTATCTCAATAATCATTTATAATATCGGTACCATCAGTCTTTGATGTTATGATTCCCTTATGTAAACATATGATTTTTCAACATTAGTCAAACAGCTGCTATGGGTGATGACACACATATTCAGGACTCCACAGTCCTGAAACAACTTTTTATTCTGACATTTGGACTTTTCCTAAAGTCACTTAGAAAAACTAGATTTTCCCAATGGTCCTTTTGAGCAGGTTATGGAAAGCAGAAGATGTAAACGGATGAACTGGCTGTAGCAGAGTGATATTACTTTGTACATTTATTTTAAATATTATTTGTGCATACAAAAGTGCTATGCATCACGACTTGAGGTTATAAGATCTAGCAAATATAAAAATTATAATTGCTTTTATTGCCTATAAATCTATTATTAAAGTAGATGAGGACGAGTACGGTGGCTCACACCTATAAACCCAGCACTTTGGGAGGCCGAGGTGGGTGGATGACCTGAGATCAGGAGTTTGAGACCAGCCTGGCCAACGTGGTGAAACCCTGTCTCTACTATCAACACAAAAATGAGCCGGGTGTGGTGGCACATGCCTGGAATCCCAGCTACTTGGGAGACTGAGGCAGGAGAATTGCTTGAACCCAGGAGGCGGAGGTTGCAGTGAGCCGAGATCATGCCACTGCACTCCAGCCTAGAGCAAGACTCCATCTCAAAAAAATAAATAAATAAATAAAAGTAGATGACTAATACTGCCTCCTAAAACTGCACCTTTTTTCAGGGTTCAGAGCCTTCAACTAAAGCAATGTTGTGATAAACTAACTTGGGGATACATGCTACCTTCTTTTCTCTGGGAGCTAATCTTTGTTTATTTACATTTAGTTTTCATTTATTTATTTATATAGGATCTGAGTTTTATTTTTGTGCTTATTTTGATAGAAAGAAAATCTGAAACCTCAATTGATGACAGACCCCACAGATTGAAGTAGCATAGTTGACTCAAAAGCCCTGTTATTCTTATGGCATTAATGGCACCAGTGAAAATGGTGAACATAGATTAAGCATGTGCTCTGGGCCAAGTTCTGTTTAGAACACTTACTAACGTTCTCCCATTTAATTCCCACACAGGCCCAAGATAATATTCTATACCAATTTACACATGGGGAAACTGAGGCAAGAAAGGATTAAGTAATTGGCCCTATCTCCATGGAACTGTCATGGGAATTTCCCATGATGGATGTCTGCCTGTAACTGAAACCAAACAGATGTGAAAAAAACTATAAATTTGTCTGTCCTCTGTACCATGTTTTCTTTTGGAGATAATGAGTAGCTTCCTGGTTACTCTCTCTGCACTTTTCTATGAAACAAACAAAAAAAAGAAAAAAAAAATCTTTTATCATCTTTTACATTTGGACATTTGTTTGTGCCAATACAGTTAGTCTTCCAGACATTTTCCTTCTTAAACTTCATCTCTGTGAAATTAAAGCCTTTGTCTCTAGTTAAGGAATCCCAGGCTAAATCACCCAGAGACAACTGGCTGGCCCTTGAAATAATCAGAGTAGATGTCACGCACAGCCTGGTCTCTGGGGTGGGCAACAGGTCCTCTGTCTTGACAGGACAGGCCAAGGGCTGTGTGGCTATATAAATGACAGCTGGTGAGTGCTTTGGGTGGTGGGTGGCTGGAGGGAGGGGCAGCATATTTCTGGCAAGTCAGCTCATTCCTGAGAGATGGGACATTGGAATGGGAACCCCAGCCTCACTGCCATCTTGCCCTGTGACCCTAGGAAGGAGCCCTGTTCAGAAGAAAGAAACCACAAATGGAGCCTTTTCTCTACTTGTTTACGGTTTGTCAATCATCTTGTACCCTTTCTTGGAGGTTTTGATGAGGATCTGGGTCGCAGAACTCTCCAGAGTCCATTGTTCTTCAGTGCAGAGGCTTCCTCTCCAACGTCGGTACCCCCATCCACACTCCCTCCTCTGCGCACCCAGCATCCGCATTCAAATGCTAAGCACAACAGTGGGATTCAGTGACCCAGAAGGAAAAGCCACAGAGTGCCCCTTAATCCCCAAAGTCATCTTGACTCCGCTGACTTCTTCCCCGCCCTCAGTTAAATATGCTTGTCTGTCACACATGGGCAAATGCCTCCGACATGACTGAAGGCTGGTCTCTTTGAGCAGACTGAGGCCACGTTGCAAAAGAAGTAATCTTTCCTCTCTGTTGCCACAAGAAAGCAAGCCCTTAAATTGTGATCACACTATGCAAAACTGTCCTTTTTCTGAAGGGAGGTGGCAGCCCTGGTGGGGGAGAGCACAGAGCAGCTCTCTTTCATTTGTGGCTGCATCTGATCCACCTTTTTAACACACAGCCAATGTTCATGCGGAACAGAAAGCAAGCATCAAAGGACCAGACCTCCTCACCCCCCTCCAAAATTCCACAGCCTTTGTTGTCCCTGGAGCTGAGTGGTTATTGAACTTTGCAGACCTGCTGGGCCTGGAAAGTGAAAACACCCTCCCGAGCCAGCAGGGGTGATTCTGTGTGCCTGGGAGATAGGGCTGCGCATCCGAAGGCCTGGCGGTTGCCATGGCACCCTGACACCGAGATCATTCCTTATGAATGTCACCGGGGGCTGTGACTAAAGTTGTTTATGAGTCAAAAGTCTCATGAAACTACAGGAGGAAATGATGACCGCACCTCGGCAGGTTGTGGGAAAGAAGAATGGAGTGTCGTGAAAGCTGACACGCTTTTCTCCCCTCTCGGTTTGCTAAGGAAGATGGTCTTTAAATACATGTGGAGCAAGACAAGCTGAACATGCTGATATTTCATTCGTCACTGTGCATGACACAACGAGGGAGAGGTAGTATTTTAAATCATATACTGGCCCACTGTCGTTTTCACATATGACAATCTTGTGCTTTGTGGCTTAGCACGCAGCACGGGGCTTGAGCTCCATGAGGCCCCAAAGAGGCTGCCTTCTGCCCATTTGGCTTCTTCTCTTCCCTTTGTTCCTCCCATGTGAAGGGTTATCACTTTTCAAGGCTTTGGATCCAAGGTAACAGATAAGGAAGGTCGTGGGTTCTTACTCTTTCCTTAAGAAGAAGTTTTAAATAGCAGTGATCGCTATTATTTCTGTAATATGGACAGAGGGAAATGGCCAGCCTAAGTGTGTGAAGATCACAGCAAAGGAAGGCAAAGCTGATGGCCACGGCCGGGGGGCGGGGGAAATATGGAGATTCTACTCTATTTCTGGCATATTTCCCCCACCCCGGAGGAAAGTGTATCTCTTTTTATATTTAGAGAATGATATATGAGAAAGGAGATCAAGAGATTTCTCCTTTCTTCCTTTGAATGGAGAAAAAAAGAGAGAAGAAGAAAAAGGGAGCAGAGAAGCCCCTCTCCCTTCTTCCACTCCACCCAGCAGCACGTGATTAGGGGAAAGGGAGGAGAGTTGCTGAGAAAGTAGCAGAAAGGGAGGAGAGACAGATGGAGGATGGGGGACATGACACACTAAGGGATGCATGGGGAGAAGCTACTCCATGTGCACGCTCCTTAAATTAAACCTTTACTTGAAATTCAGATCTGTTTTTAAAAGTTAGAACATAATTCTTAAAATTCATGTCATAAAAATTAAGACTTGTTTTTCAAAAAGGATCCCTTAATATATATTTTTTCTACAGCTAGCTTCCCTTGCTCATTAAAAATATTATTCTGTTAACAAATAGGATCTATAGAATGCTTTTGAGGACTTCTATATGGCCTATATTGAGATACCCTTTTAGCCCACACCCTCTCTCCTCCTGAGGGTCGCCCTCTCCCCTGATTTCAGACAGACAGGATCTGCTTACCTCTGACACGGTGCAGTTGAGCTGGAAGATCTGCCCTTCTCCTTCTACCTGCCGCACACAGAGTTTGCAAACCAGCTCCACTGTGTTCAGGCTAAATCTTTCCAGGGTGAAGGTGCAGTGCAGGTTTCTTTGAGACCCACTCCAGACATGGTAAAAAGGAATTTCCTAAAGGATGTAAAAGTGTTAACCACAATTGAAGGACTAATACCCAAAATAACTCTCAGTATCACCCCTATGGCCTCATTTAATCCTCACAACAGCCCCATGTTTAAGTACATCCTGGCCCCTTATCACATGAAAAACTTGAGGCCCAGAGAGGTTCAATAACTTACCCTGAATCACACAGCAAGTAAGTAGCAGGGTTGAGATTTGAACCTAAGGAGTCAGCCTCCAGAATCCATGTACCTAACCAGTCTGTCACATGTCTCTAATTTACAACAAGAGCCATTGTAAATGATTAAAAAAAAAAAAAAAAAAAAAAAGAGTTTATACAATTCCCAAAATAAAACTTGCACACACCAGTCATTGCTCATTAAAAGAATCCCTGTTGTGACATTCTGGAGAAAAGCAAAGAAAGTCTAAAGGATACTGCACTGATGCTGCTCCCTTTCATGCTTACATCCTTCTCTGCCCAGGACAGGGGAAGCCAAAACCCACTGCAGTTGGAAACTTCAAACTCAATTAGCTGCCACAGAGAAGTTCTTGGCACCAAGCATCTAACAGGCTTTAATTTTCTAAAAGTCTAGACCACCTTACAGAGCCTGTCCTAGAATCTGTTTTCAATAAAGGAAAGAAAAGGTTGCCACATAAAAAATGGGAGAGCATGGCGGTAAAAAGCGGTGGCTTCGGAGCCAAATCCAGTACAAATGAGAACTCCTTATTTCGTTTACTTGATAACCTGGGGCAAGTTACTTAATCTTTCCATTGCTCAGTTTTCCTACCTGCAAAAGAGTAAACAAAGAGTTTCTCATTCATAGGTCTGCTGGGGTTAAATGAGATAAACCAATGTATGAAGAGAGTGTCCAGCAGATGGTAAGCATTCAGCCAGGCTTAGCTTTAATTAATATCATATTATCATTATCATTAAAATAGTATTTTCTTATAATTGTATAAAGGAAATTACTTCTAAAATGGGGAGATTTGTAGAATTTTATGGCAATTGCAACACAGAGGAAAGAAGAAAGCAAAGGAAGAGGTGTACTGAGTAAGTCAGAAGCCTTCTGTCTCCATCAAGGACTGAGCTGTGCATAGAGTCTGGCATGCAACCTCCATCAAAGCTCACGATTGTTAACAAACCAGTAGGCTTGTTTCCCATCATTCATGTGCAGGAACTTGACCAATGAGAGTGAGAATGGAGCCAGAATGTCTTCCCTTCAGTCTTCCAGTATGTTCATTGACTTACATCAGGAAATAGCTACCAGTTCAGCGGCAATGCTGGGGTTTGGGTTGAATTTGCATAAAAATCAACATGGATTCACAGCTCTCTAAATATGTCTGCCGCTCCTAGGACTGTATATGAGGCTTGCAATCCCATCAAAGAGGTTTTCTCAGAGCACAGGCTGACGGATGGAGGAGGGGAAAATTCCTTGAGGGTCTTGTGATTTTTTCCCCCAGGTATATACAAATGACACTTGGGATCCGTATTTTCTTGTCTGTTATTTAATAATATCCTGTTTGGGTTTTACTTTTACATGCTATTTCAGTTCTCCAAAGTAGGGCTCCCTCTAATTTTTCAATGTAAGGGTACTGGCCTAGGAAGGCTGAAGCCTAATTTGTGTCCCATGGAATAAAAATGTCCTTCTGTTTGTTTCTGTGAATGCATTTGAAGCTGTTTTTACCCATTGATGTGAACATTTAGTATGAAAATGAATTGAAATGATGGATTTGGAAGCCTTTCATTTATTAAAAATAAAACAATGATAGTACATTTATTTAAAGGAGGAATTTTTAAAAAGCATTCCTTCAAATGTGTCTATATTTCTCAAAAATCCTAAATAACCCCAAACTATTTTGGAGAAACAAGTAATGACATATGATTAATTTCAAGGAAGGGGATTTCCTATATCCATATAATTTTAGACCTTTTTCTTAGAGATGTCTCCAGACCTTTTGTTCGACTTGGGAACCTTACCTGATATTTAGCCAGCAATTTGCTCTTCCAGAGGGAATGGGCGATATCGTGAATTGACAGGCGCAGGTTGTGGGTGCTGCCTTTAAAATGAAGAGCCTTAGGTTCTTCTAGGAGCTGTCCTCCCATCTGTCTCTCAAGATGTAAAACTTCCTATAATGACATGCCCCAAACCCAAAGCACGTTATTGAATTGCATCACTTCTGTCAGCTCTCTCATTGAACACGTTTCTTTACTGCCTCCTGAATGGCAGACGGAACTTGCGCAACACCGTGAACACCCACTTTTGCAGCCTTGAGACCCTCTAATTAAAACCCCTCCCATTTTGTATGAGACCAGACCCTAATAACAAACTAGGTTTTGGCAGAGTCTACATCACACTGTTGTGGAGTAATTTCAGTACAGTTTACCCTTTACCCACTGATGAGTGGGGGATGTAATCAAGTCAGGGGAATAACATCAGAACTCAAAACCAGAGAGCCATCAATTAAAGAAAAAATAGATAGAAATGTAGACGAACTGATAAGAAGGTAGATTTTCAATCAACTTTTACAGAAAGGGACAAATAACTAGAAGAGATACTTATTCCTTAGACTTGATAAAAGCAACCAACAAATAAAAAATTAGAACCTGTTTTAGGCATTTAGTTCAATCTCTTGTAGTTTTTTCAAGTACAGAAATAAAAACATAAAAATTTTGCTTAAAATGATGTATTGCATAATTCCCAATTATTAAAACAATTTAGAATATGCTAATTATATATTAAAGGAAAATATTCTGATACAGATTAGGAAGGTTTTTTTAAACACCAAATATTGAACTGAACAGTTACTCCAATTACATTTTCAAAAGAATACTTTATTTCTCGAGAATTGTGACTGATGAAAAATTTGCTACATAATTTTCTTATACTATACAGATATAACATAAAGACAAATTCTATATATGCTTCCATTTCTCAGGCTAGTTAATGGGAGTTAATGAAGCATTTCCAACTGCAGCTGAATTATCCAAACAGCCTGAACCATCCCTATGCACGTTACTCCTCTCATGCCTTAAAAGTTTTAATGGTACAAATACGTAGGAAATTTGTGACCTGTTTTAAAATAAGGGTCCAGGAATATATGGATTTTAGGAAAAAATCAAAGCAAAATATAATTTTTTCTTTGGTGGTATTTCAATAGAAAGCAGAGAGTTCAGGAACGCAGGTGTTCATTCAGACTGTAACATGCATGGATTGGGGACCCTTATTTTAAAACGGATCACAAATTTCCTACGTATTTGTACTCACCAAGCACAGGTGGGTCGCAGTGGAGGATTTCAGGCATGGGAACCAGATTGCCTCATATTCAGAAAAATGCATCCACCTTGCATTTGTTGCATGAATTCTAACCCATGCACTTGTAGAGCAGTAAGTGTGGTGGTTACCACCATCATTGATTACATGCAAACAGCTGATTTCAAGATGTTGCGTTAGTGGTTCTTAATATCTGTCATCTTTGGGTGAGGCCACTATTCTGAACTGTGCAAGCTGCTCAAAGGTGTAAAAAAATATTAGGATAATGTGGAATGTGGTTTCAGACAGGGCGTCCTCTAATTAGTATCTAATGGAAGAGATGAGGCAATAACACACTGACATAGACAAGTGTATGGTCGAGCTGCCTGAGAGTACTGACCTGCTACTTAATGTTGCTGGCTGATGAGTAGCTATGGCTTGTGACAGGAGCCCGAGCAGTCAGCCAGCCCCCAGCCACAGTCAGCCAGACACCTTGACACATGTGTTGTGTCATTGTCCCCCTAGTCTGCTGTGCCTGAGCTCAGCAGGCTCCGAGGGTCTCCCGTAGGCCACACAGACCCATCCAGCCCTGAGTCACACATGCTCCTCACAGAACGTGGCACACCCCACTCCATGACACCCCACTCCACGACACCCCACTCCACGACAAGAATCCAGCCATGTGGAAGTGGAGAAGAAAAGTGAGGGTTAATTGCAGTTTCTTCTGCTTCAGCAGGAAGGCATAATGAGCTTATGTTGATCATGTTTGGTGTCTAGTTAGCATAATAGAGAAAGCTGATGTTCCCAGTGAACCTGGCACCTGACAAATTCTAAAGCTAAAATGATGTTTGTTTATAAGCCATTAGAAGAAAAGAAACATAATTAGAAATCTTTGAGATTACAGTCATGCCAATCAGTTCCAGCTTCTTTCCATACGCCCTAATTACCTAATCAAGACGTCTAAAGAGCAATCGATAGTAATTATCTGATTACTATAGATCTTCATTATGTCGAAATTATCTCCCTGGGATGTCTAAAAGAAGATGCATTGTATTCCAGGAGGTAATTGTACCCAACAATGTATAATCCACACCCCATTCCTACAATCAACATAGACTGCCAGAGGATATGAAGAGCATTATCAGTTTTCTTGGCAGGCAGGACATTGAAAACAAAAAAACCCAAACTGCCTATTGGCCATGACCTTGAAGTCAGGAAATCCAACACGGCATTTTGAGTGCAAACTCTTCATTGGAGTCAGCCCAAGAATCAGGCTCAGTTTTTTGTTTCTTCAGCAACGATCTCAAAAGCTCACGGTAAAGAATTCTCCCTAGTGGGGAAAAAGTCTAGACTGGCTTGGAGGAGCCCTGTTTTGGACAGAAAGTACCAAGTGCCATTTTAAAGACAGTGGGACCACAGAACACACTACTTCCACAGTCTTAAGCTCGCCATTTCTCCATCACCCAGGAGAGACACAAAGCTGCAGCACAGAGGTGGGAGGAACCTGACTTTTTTCTCCCTTCCACTTGGACATAAACCCTGGGGAAAGATAAACGGCTCATCAGGACACACCCATGCTTAGAGCAGAGGCCGTAAACATGTTTGCCAGAATAGTCTACCAGTCAAAACATTGAGCATGCATATTTATAAATTACATATCTCTATTATTGGTATGTTAATATATCGCATTAGAAAATACACATCAAATTTAAAAATACATAAAATCCTGTGTTACAGTGAAACCCCATCTCTACTAAAAAATACAAAAAACTAGCCGGGCGAGGTGGCGGGCGCCTGTAGTCCCAGCTACTCAGGAGGCTGAGACAGGAGAATGGCGTAAACCCGGGAGGCGGAGCTTGCAGTGAGCGGAGATCCGGCCACCGCACTCCAGCCTGGGCGACAGAGCGAGACTCCGTCTCAAAAAAAAAAAAAAAAAAAAAAAAATCCTGTGTTAATCTATCTTAGCATACAGCTAAGTACTCATAGTGTAGTGTATTTTTTTTGGTCCCAGTGGTTCATTGGGCCTGGGGTGTATAAACTCCGTGTTGGAGACTGCTGGCTCAGACAGCTTGTCCTTTCACTAGTACCTGGGGAAGAATCCAGCCCAGCAGTGAAGGATTCAGTAACCTCACCACACTTAAACTTAACACTCCTACCCGCAAAGTGGCAACTGGTATCATTGTACTAAAGATGTTCATGACATAGGAAAGCATAACAGAAAAAAGGAGAAGACAACAACCAAGGTGGGAGTTAAAGAGATCTCAGTCAATCATCCAACAACTCCTGGGAAATGAGTATAATCTAAAACCACACAGGACTCATCACATATGGCAAATCTCAAATAGAGTTTTGTATCAGATGATAGAAGAAGCAAGCCTGCCTGAAAGGCTAATCAGGCTTTGTCTTGTGTTACCATTTTGAGTGTTATAACTTGAGAATTTCTCCAGCAGATTCCCCTTAAAAATATTCTGCAACTTATACTTCACACAGCTTGATTTTCTGAATTCCTTGCACATGATCTCATTTTGGTTATTTATATGATACAGATATGTAAGAGGACAGAACAATAATATACAAATCAGTAAGACATGGTTTTACAGTTCAAAGTTTTCCTCTGCTTCCTCTTCCTGGGAACATTCATTCAACATCAGTGAGACACATTAGGCTGCCAGGAACCATATCAGGTCTGGAGCACAAGACAAGTAAGTCCCTGTCACTGCCTTAAACTGCCAGTGGGCTAATGGTCCATGGGTGTTGGGGGGTGACCTGTAAACATGTAACCACAACACAGTGTGCTCAGCTCTAAAACCAATTCCAGACAGGCTGCTTTTGAATCACAAAGGTTAGGATATTTCACACACCTTAAAAAAGAAAATGAAGAAAATATATTTAAGGTCAAAAGAGTTGGGAAGACTTAAGAGAAATATCGTGACCCTGGAAAGAAATGCTATAGTAAGGATGCGGATCATCTGGCCTCTTTGTTCTCAGAAACCTGAATGTCAACTTCCTTTGCAGAAGTTGTCCTTTCTACTGGGATTTCCCCACCTCAGTGGCCTGGTCTGGCTCTAGGTGAATCCACCTGTTGCTTTGATCAGCTTGCTTTGCTTCTGTGAGAAGGGAGACAGTTTCTGACTTCCTTTTACAGTTCTTTTTTCCAAATATTTTTAGAGACCTTGCTTGCTCTGCAGCCCAGGCTGGAGTGCAGGTGGCGTGATCATAGCTCACTGCAGCCTTGACCTCTGTGCTCAAGCAATCCTCCCACCCCAGCCTCCCAAGAAGCTGGGACTACAGGCTCATGCCACTGCACCTGGCTACTTTTAAAATTTTTTGTAGGGACAAGGTCTTGCCTTGTTGCTCAGGCTGTTCTTGAAATCCTGAACTCAAGCAAACTTCCCACTTCAGCTTCCCAAAGTGCTGGGATTACAGGCATAAGCCACTGTGCCCAGACCCCCTTGTACAGCTCTATCTGCACTCCTCTAACTTTTCCTTGCAAATGACACCCTCAAGAGTAGGTCATCAATAATGGTGTCTGTAGCCCATGCACATCTACACATGCGAACCGTCAGTCACCAGAAGCAGGCCATCTGCCTCAGAGCCCAGCGTCCGCCAGGGATCTGAGCAATCCTGTGGGAGGGCCTCTTTCCCCACTGCGGGCGCCGCCTCCAAAGCAAACTGGCCAGCCCTGAGTGAGGGCTGTATTGATTCAGGGAGCCTGTGAGGGATTGCTCCAAAGGCAGGGACAAGAGATTCCACAGTAGAAACAAGCAGCTTTCACAATAACCAATTAAACCAAGACATTATCCATGCCAAGCCATTAGCCTGGGCCACTTAAGAGCCACAATAAATCCAGGCTGTTTTAAAGGCTTGTGTGCACAAAGGAGGCACCTCTGGCCTGTACCCAGAATGCTTCCAGGCTCTTAGATGAGAGGATCTCCCCTTGTTAAGGCCTGACAGAGAGGCAGGGGGGAGGATACATCTGCCAGCCAAGACACTCCTCCACTCTGGCCTGTCCAGCCCCCAAGATTCCCACTCTGCATTATGTCCAGGTTAGATTGCCTCTGCCTCATCTGCTTCTCTTGTTCTCTCTCCGCCTGTTCCTTCTATGCCTGGGCAAATTTCCATTAAGTATCAGGCTCACAGCTATTGCTCACTGGGAGCCCCCAGGCAACAGAGTGGCATATACTTGGATGCTTTGAAGTACATCTATAAGAGTATGACAAGTCTGCCCCCAGGGTCCAGGCTGAAGCTGAGTTACAGGGCCCTGCAAAGTGGTGATTTCGTGCAAAAAATTGTGAGGTGCTAGGGCCCCACAGCAGGTCTGGTAGGCTAGTGCTCCAGACCCTGGCTTTGTTGCCTTCACCCTCTGCTCGCCTCCCCACCAACCCCACTTTGTGCTCACCCTCCTCCTCTATTCACCTTTCTCCCCTGCTCTCCCTCCTCCCCTGCTCACACTCCTCTCCTGCTTGCCCTCCTCCCCTGCTCACCCTCCTTCCCTGCTCACCCTCCTTCCCTGCTCATCCTCCTCCCATGCTCACCTGCTCCTCTGTTCACCTCCTTCCCTGTTCACCTCCTCCCTTTCTCACATCCTCCTCTGCTCACCCTCCTCCCCTGCTCACCTCTTCTGCTCACCTCTTCCCCTTCTCACCTCCTCCCCTGCTCACCTTCTCCCCTTCTCAACTCCTCCCCTGCTCACCTTCTCCCCTGCTTACCTCCTCCCCTGCTCAACCTCCTCTCCTGCTCATCCTTCTCTCCTGCTCACCTCTTCTGCTCACCTCCTCCCCTTCTTACCTCCTCCCCTGGTCACCTTCTCCCCTGTTCACCTCCTCTCCTGCTCAACATCCTCTCCTGCTCATCCTTCTCTCCTGCTCACCTCTTCTCACCTCCTCCCCTTCTCATCTCCTCCCCTTCTCACCTCCTCCCCTGCTCACCTCCTCCCCTGCTCACCTTCTCCCCTGCTCACTGTCCTCTCCTGCTCACCTCTTCCGCTCACCTCCTCTGTTCACCCTCCTCCCCTGCTCACCTCCCCTGCTCACCTCCCCTGCTCACCTTCCTCCCCTGATCACCCTACTTCTCTGCTCACCTCCTCCTCTGCTCACCCTTGCCCTGCATAACAACTTGCCCCTCTCTCACACCACTGTCCCAACATTACACCACCTTCTTCCTCAAGGCATGTGTTATGACTTCCAGTTTTTCAAGGGGCAATTATGTTATTTGTGGATTATCTAGTCCATAGCTTCTTTCTCTCCCTCTCTGCCTCTGTCTTGTTTTCTCTCCAACTACTTTTCTGTCATTCTTTCTTTCCCTTTTTAGAAGCAGTACAGGCTACAGAAAGGATGAAAGAAATGATTAAAGTTAAGTTTCATATAACCCACTGAAATCTCTCTTGAAGAGAAGGCTGGAAGGCGGTAAAATCCAGGTTGTGTTTCACTCTGCTAGTTTTTTGGGGTTTTTTTGTTTTGTTTTGTTTTGTTTTGTTTTTGACACGGAGTCTCGCTCTGTCGCCCAGGCTGGAGTGCAGTGGCCCGATCTCCGCTCACTACAAGCTCCGCTTCCTGGGTTCACGCCATTCTCCTGCCTCAGCCTCCCGAGTAGCTGGGACTACAGGTGCCCACCACTGCGCCCGGTAATTTTTTGTATTTTTAAGTAGAGACGGGGTTTCACCGTGTTAGCCAGGATGGTCTCGATCTCCTGACCTCGTGATCCGCCCGCCTCGGCCTCTCAAAGTGCTGGGATTACAGGCATGAGCCACCGTGCCCGGCCCTAGCTTCTTTCTTTATATTGTTTCTGGATGTTATTTCTCTAGGCAGTCTTCATGTTTGAGAGAAACACAGAACCACGCATTGGCTGGATTTACTGCTGCCTTGAGGCCAGGCCCCAGCAGCAGGAGCATGAGCAGGTGGAGGTAGATACTGAGGAAAAGTGGCTGAGATCGCTACACGGAGAGGACAGCACAGAAGGCAGGAAGCCAAGCAGCAGACAGCCTCGCACTCTGGCTGTTTTTTGGTTTGGTTCGGCTTTCTGGCTCCTGGAGATAGAACCGCTCTCCATGCTGGAGCCAGCACAGGAGGCTGAGTTGTACTGCAGCAGTGCCCCACCTTCACCTTGATTCTGGGATGCAGACACAAAGAACAGACCAGCAAACGTGCTGCATGCCACTCATGTGAAACCTCAAAAGGCCAGCCCTCAATGACTGTGCTGGCTGGTGTTTAAAAAAAAATCACATCTGCCATTTCATGGAACCTGCCTTTCTTCTGTTCATTCTTTAATCCTGTGTGGAAAACCTGCCCTTGTCATTTGGGGATGAGAAATCTGTGTCTTTGCTATGGTGGCTGTCACTGCTGTCTCTGTCATAGCTGTGGGGGTCTGTACTCCACCAAAGCAGAGGCCAAAAAGAGTGGCCATCCTTCTCTCCTCTTCCCTGCCAGCTTTTCAGCGACGCTGCTCTCAGCCCCCCACGCGCTGTCTCCTCCTCTCCGGATTTCGGGCCTCAGGCTGCTGAGCCGGGCAGTGGAGAACATCTGACTGTCAGCCCAGCCTCTCCCACCTGCTCGGGTCAGTGTCCCTGGTGCCCGGCCTGGCTTTGCTCCTTTCCCTTCCTGTGTTCACGCCAGGGTGCTCTGCTCTCCCCCTGAGTTTGTCTGCCTTACTTCTTCCCTAATAATACCAAGGCTGGACTCTGGTGCCCATCTGCAAACATCTCCCCGTCAAGTTGCTTCGTTTCTAGGGCTCTGCCTGCTGTTCCCACAGCTGCTGTGGCCGCGGATGCTTGGTCTGAGCTGCCACTTCCAGCCTGCACAGTCAGGGCAGTTTGTGACACTTTTAAAGCCAAATGCCAAGGGGTGACACTCATGCAAGTAGCGTGTCACTTGTCTGCCTCTGGGCATGCTCTTAGGGAAACAGTTCTCTCTCACATCTATGTATTAGGAATAGGACTTTTTAGGTTTTGCTAGGACTTCCGAAGTCATCTTGTGTTTCTTTTCTCCTGTTAACATGTTGTTTTTAAACTTCTGTATTAGTTTTCTACTGTTGCCATAAGAAATCACCACTAACATAGTGACTTAAAAAATAACACAAACTGATTATCTTACAGTTCTGGAGGGTGGGAGTCTAACAGAGTTCTCATTGAGTTAAAATCAAGGTGGGTCAGTGGGGCTGCCCTCCTTTTCAGAGCCCCAAGAGGAGAATCTGTACTGGGTCTTCTCCACCTTCCAGAGGTTTCTTACATTCTTTGGCTCACGGTTCCCTTCCACTGTCTTCAAATCCAACAATGACAGATTTCTCTGAGCCTTTTTCCACAGTCATATCCCCTTCTGACCATAGCTGGAAAAAGTTCTCCACCTTCAAAACCATGTAATTAGACCGGACTCACCCAGATGGTCCAGGATAATCTCCTCAAATCACACAATCATATCTGCAAAGACTCTTTTGCCATGTAAGGTAAAATACTCACAGGTTTTGAATATTAATGTGTAAACATCCTTGGGTGGTGGTGGGGGGGGGGGGTGTTACTCCGCATACCACAACTTCTGTTTTCTTTCTTTCTCTTTCAAAAAGTAAGTTCAACATGGCAAGTCTTTTCTAAGATATATGATAGACCCAGGACCAGATTTCATAAGAAGATGATAAAAAATAGGGTAAATTTAGAGGCACCAAAAAGATCCCTGTGACTAAATGTCTAACCAACCAGATTGCTACCAACCCTGAAACTCACCTCACAGTTAGATTCCAGTTAGATTTAATATCTTCCTTAAGCCATTATCTTCAAAATGCCACTGTAGTCTATATGCCCACCTAGGCATGGAGAACAGTGTCTGGTGTCTATTTTGTGCCAGGAGATTGAATAACTTTGATCTCCTTTAGAACTTCAAAGAGTCCTTGATGTAGACCAAATTACTGTCCTAAGAGGTCAAATTCAGTGAGCAGGGCCACCAAGCTGCTAAGTGGCAGAGCCAGTCGCAGCAGCCAGCCTGACTCCAGCTTTCCTGTCGTACCATGCTCCCTCCCATACACACAGCAGCCATGATGCACTAGGAACCTTTAATACATGTTTTGTTGTTGGTCTCTAATACACATGTTGCACATATGAATATATTAGTTTAACTCCAGAGGCCAGGATCCTGAAAGTATACAGGTAAGGCTATTTTTGAGGTTGTTTGTGGGAACTATAAGAATAGGTATGGATTCTTACTAGGATAATTCCAGGGAGGATCGGCCTTAGAAGACCTAGAAGAAGCAAGCATGAGTTCAGAGTTCAGTAAGGTCACAACTTGCCATGGAGGAAATTCCAGGAGGACAGCAGTGAGGAAGGTGACAGGTAACAGGATAAAAATATAACCACCTTCTCCCTGTAACAAGCCACGTCTGACTGTCCACGACTGTGGCCCAAGAACATGAGCATCACACAATTCTCAGCTAGACTTCAGCCAACCTCCTTTCTCTCTCTTCACCTTCCAGTGTTTCTTTCATTCTTCTCTTCTCTTTTCACATAATACAATCTTTCACAGAGTTACTCTATTACAGTTGGGATTAGGGCACATGAAATTTATCCAAAGAAGATCTTCTCCATGCCCCATGAGTCCATCAAAAAAAAAAAAAAAAAAAAGCCAGGTTATGTTAACACACATTATTTGGTTTGTATCACATATACATTTGTCAGAAATTCAATAAACATCATACACTGCCCATAATGTATGAAAATAACTCCTTTTTTATGTTCTGAATCTCAGAGTTTAGTATAAAACCCTTTATTCCAAAAAGAGACTCTCATGTATTGTACCCTTTGGATACTGGGACAGAAATGACTTATTTCCACATAGATGTATGTTTCTCCATAGGTGTTTTTAAACTTACTCCAAATATAACCTTGCTCTCTGTTAATTGTTGGTCTATTTATACTAGGATTTAAGTCTTTGCAAATAATGAAAGGAAAATACCTTTTTCATTAATCACCTGAAGACGGGGGGGAGAAAGAAAAGCTCTGATACACCAAACTCAGCCTTTTCAATAGACTTGACCTCTCTATTTGAATTGATTCCAAACTATTCTCACAATTCTTAGCATCTTTATCCTTTTATGTGAACACAACTAGAGCATTGTTCCCAGTGGTCCTTCAAGCACATGCACAGGAAAAAGCCCTCCTGAAAGGTATAAAATAATTCCACTGTCATCCATCAGCCTTGACTTCTGCTCTGGTAGTCACTGCCAACATGCTAATTCTGTATCAGTGCTTTCAAATTGCTAAACACAGCTTTTAAGTTTCAGGTGACCACTTTGCCCCAAGGCTTAACAAAACTCTGGAAAATTGTTACAAAAGCTGCCAAGCTCAAAGAGGTGGGTAGGAAGAAGAAAAAATGCATCACAGTTGCTTAAGACTGACTGCATTATCCATCCATATGGGTAATATAAATAAATGTACAAATATATATATTTATGTATTATATAATTATATATTTATATTTTATATATTATATGTAATAATATATCTGTATAATATATACTTATATAAATATATAATATAATCATACATTAATATAATGATCATATATATAAATATTTATATATATTTTATATATAATCTATATTATGTATATTTAAATATATAATATAAATATATGTATTTATATTATATGTATATATTTATTATAATATAATAAATAATATGATAAATATATATTATATATATTGTATATATAATAAAATAATATATAATATATATTTACATATAATATAAATAAATGTATTATCTATCCACATGGATAATATAACCACATACAATAAAAAGTGATAATTAATATTCTTGAAATACACAGCTCTAGACATCGGGGCAGTCTTTTTGCAATAGCTCTCCTGGATTTATTCCCCAAGAATAAGTACTCCACTGGGCCTCCATCTCTGCCCTAGTCCAGCATTTCTGTGGATTTTTCTGCAATTTATAAAGAATCCCCAGCACATGGCAATTACTATAAAAAAATATCAAATGCTGGTAAATGCAGCCTCAGGCATCATTTGCTATGCTGAAGATGGAGGAGGTCAGGAATTGAATTAAAGCACAAACAAGGAAGCAGAGATCCTTTTCATCAGAGTCAGATGAAGTGAGAAGAGGCTGAAATAAAAGGTTTGAAGGATAGAGAACGGCAGCTGGGGGAGCTTTCATTGAGTGGTTAGATCACTGCTAGGCACAATGTGGGCTTTAAAACAGCCAGTGACTTCCTGAGAGCGGAAGAGACCTGGAAGAACTGCTGTGGGAATCGGGGTAAGTCAGGAAGAGCTAAATAAAAGGAGTAAGGAGAAGCAGGGAAGGCATCCCTTAGAATAGATACCTTGAGAGTATAATAGACCCAATCAGAAATGTATGATTTTTCATAAAAACTCATCAGCCTGGAAGTAGAAGTAGCGGGCTTGTTCAGTGGAGGGTATCTTTGGTTATTGAAATTAGAAAAGCCTGCAGCAGCTCATAATGACGAGAGTGTGGAAGTAAGTTTGCTGAAGATGTGAGTAAGAGCAGGGAATGGTTTATGGACTGGGAAACTGCAGCAGGTTGAGGGAGCCTCCTTTTTTTTTTTTTTTTTTTTTTTTGAGATGGGGTGTCACTCTGCTACCCAAGCTGGAGTGCAGTGGTGCGATCTCTGCTCACTGTAGCCTCAGCCTCCCGGGTTCGAGCAATTCTCCTATCTCAACCTCCTCAGTAGCTGGGATTACAGGGGTGCACCACCACACCTGGCTAATTTTTACATTTTTAGTAGAGACAGGGTTTCGCCATGTTGGCCAGGCTGGTCTTGAACTCCTGACCTCAGGTGATCCACCTGCCTTGGCCTCCGAAAGTGCTGGGATTACAGGCATGAGCCACCATACCTAGTGAGGGACCCTCTCCTTAAGAACAAAGGGTAGCTTCCATGCACCTTGTGGAAGAGAGAGATGGAAGGTCAGATGGTTGTGGTCAAAAAGGGGGAGTTTGACAGGTGGAGATCTTGGCAGTAGAGCAGTTGCTAATGAAGATGAAATCCAGAGCACATCTCTATGAGTGAATAGATAATGTAAGATGATGTGAAGGCTACTGGAATAAGTTTGGGTAGAGAGACTGTGATTTAAGTCACGACATTGAATTTGAGAGAATGATGGGAATAAAATGGATGGAAAGAAAGACCACAAGGCAAGTACTGCTAGGGCGGGATCCACAGAGGTCTGTGCAAAGGAACTGAAGTGGGCATGAGCAGCAGCAGAACCATCCAGCCTGAGCAGTGAAGAGATGCCCCAGAAAGGGTCATGGGGTATGAGAAGTACTGGTACATCACCTCTTGGCCTTGGGTTAGTTAGGGGGTGCAGTCTTCACTAGAGGTATTGTGAGGTGTTACCAGGAAGATCTACTGGCAGTTAATGATAGCAGGTGGAGGAATGGGGGAGGGAATGATGTAAGGTTGTAGGAAAGTTTGTTCTTAGTAGAATTTTAGTCTCAGAAAGATTTGGGAAAGTGTTTAGGATAATAGCTCTTAACTTGGGTGGCACAATAGAATAACCCAGGGAGTGCTAAACAAAACAAAACAAAAACAACAAAAACACCCCAATACCCAGACCAGTTAGATCCGAACCTGTGGGAGTGAGACCCTGGAGTGAGTTTTTATAAAAGCTTCCACCTGCTTCCTCTGTGCACTGAGAGTTCCTGATTTTGGAAGAGCATGAGGATGAGTCAGAAGGAGGGCAGGCCTGAAGGAGGAGGAGGCCTTCGGAGGGACATTGCAAGAGGAAGTATTTCTGGGCAACAGTGGTTAGAGAAGCAACGAGATGGGAGATAGTATGGTGGGAACATTAACAGGGTGGCAAGAAGGCAGAATTTTAGTAATAAAGGGCTTTTTGAGCTAATCAGCCCGAAGTTTCCAATTCAAGCGTGGGTGTGAGGAAGAGATGGCGTGACTGAAATAATCGTCTCTTTGGTATGTTGGAGAGGCCATTTAACTATAAGTAGGATTTTGGTATTTCTGCATTATTAAAAGGCCATGAGGTGCAAGAAAGCCTCATCCATTATTCATGTTTGTTTCAGGCTAAGTGCTAGATCCCCAGATGCTTACAATTTATAAATGTCTGTTTAGAAAGCATTGACCACGATACAGACTGCTCTTGAGTTGTTTTTGCTGCTTAAACCTGTTCATCAGTCTTTCTCACTAGTGACCATTTGTGTCTTGAGTTCACTAATTATAATAATCAGAATTATTTTTATAAAATATTTTATTTTTGCATGTATTTGTGTGTGTTTGTTGGGAAGACAAGGTGCCTGGGAAGAGAACTATGTGTATGAATATAAAATATGTAAATCAAACACTTCAAATATGATGTAGGTCTTCTATGTATGCTTTTGCAATGATTTTTCTTGGAACTGTTGAAAAACTTTGCCTTAATCAGACTCCATAGCTCCCTACAGATACCATTTTCCCTAATTTAAACCTAGCATGATTCCTATCCTGACAGTGCTTTGGATGTATCACATTTGCAAGGAATATAAAAGAAATAACCTTAAGCTTCACATTAGAGATGTGTGTTCACAACTTTTATTCAACATCAGAAAATCCTACAGACTTGACTATCAAAATTATATGCACTGACCCAGAAGGTCTCATGCCTTCCCCAAGACCATGCTGGTCAAATCCACCACGGTAAGGAGATGATGGCAACAGGCTCGTAGCTCACCTTCCTGTTTCCACTCGTGCCCTCTCCAGTCTTTTCGCCTGGAGCCTGCTTCCCAGGGAACCTATCTTGGAACACTCAGTGTTCATAACCAAGCACTACTCTCTGAACAGAAGCTCCAGATGGAAATACCCTGATATTCAGAAAAACTTTCTTTCCTTGGCTTCCTTGACTCATTTTTCTTCCATTTCTATTCCTAATCTGGCTGTTTATCCTTCTTTAGCTCCTTTGCTGGCTGCCCTTCCTCCTCCCTTGCAATGCCAGGGCTTTTCCTTGGTCCCCAGGCTCTAGGGTATGGGTCTTCAAGAAACTTCACTTAGGGGCAGAGCAGCCAGGCTGTAGCCAATTGCCTGGGCATGAAGCCTGCTTTCTCCACTTAACAGCTGTGTGACCTAGAGCAACTTACTTAAACTTGCTGTGCCTTGGATGATACATCTATAAAGTGGAGATAATGGTGCCTTATAGATCAAATGAAGATTAATGAGTTAATATAAAATATTTAGAATTTTGCCTAAACATACAGAAGCTCTCAGTCATGTTGATTATTTTTATGATTATCTTCTCCCTCTACTGTCTCTTGATATTCTCCCTGACCACTGTGGATAACAATTATCAACATAATGTAGGTTTCTGAATCTCTATTTCAAGATCTGCTCTCTGTTCAGAGAACCATATCTATATTTCTAACTGTGCCTTGGGCATCTATTATAGATGCCCAATTCATACCTCTAATTCAGTATTCCAAAAGAAAAGGCACAGTTATGGACTGATGTCTGTGCCCCACCCCCAAATTCACATAGTGTAATCCTAATCCCTAGTGTGATAGTATTAGGAGGTGAGGCCTTTGGAAGGTGATTAGGTCACAAGGGTGGTGCCCTTAGGAATGGGATTAGTAACCTTGTAAAAGAGATCCCAGAGAGCTGTCTCCCCATCTCTCCACCATGTGAGGACACAGCAGAATGTCAGCAGCCTGTCACCCAAAAGAAGGTTCCTCACCAGAGCCCACCCATGCTGGCACCTTGATCTCAGATTTTCAGCCTCCACACTGGAAATCTGGGTTGGAACAGTGAGAAAAAAAAGTTTGTTGTTTAAGCCACGCAGTCTGTGGTACTTTGTCAGAGCTGCCCAAACTGTCTAAGACAGGCACCATCTCAACATGCCAAGGCCTCCTGCCCCCTGAGTTTGCTTCTATGACTTAGAGGCAGGAACTTGACCTTCTGCTCCAACCCATTGAGCGTTCATCATGGGATTCTCAAAAGGCCACTTGAGCAGGACCTTTTAGGCTTGTTCTCTTCATCTCACTGCCCCATCACCATCCAGCTCCATCACCCGTTCCTGCATACTTTGACTCACCTTTTCACTGAAGTCAGGCTGATATTTCTAACATGTATTTTCAATCATGCCTTTTTTCTGTTTAAACCTATCCAATCCCCATTAACTCAATAACTGAATCTCAACTTCTCTCTCGGCCGTGAAGGTCCATCTAGACAAAATTCTTATCTTACCAGAAATAATATGCCTGTAGAGAGTCTTTTTTTTTTTTTTTTTTTTTGGAGATGGAGTGTTGCTCTGTCGACCAGACTGGAGTGCAGTGGCACCATCTCGGCTCACTGCAACCTCTGCCTCCCAGGTTCATGCCATTCTCCTGCCTCAGCCTCCCGAGTAGCTGGGACTACAGGCACCCACCACCATGCCTGGCTAAATTTTTTGTATTTTTAGTAGAGACAGGGTTTCACCATGTTAGCCAGGATGGTCTCCATCTCCTGACCTCGTGATCCACCCACCTCAGCCTCCCAAAGTGCTGGAATTACAGGCGTGAGCCACCACGCCCGGCCAAGGGTCTTTATTTATTGTTTACTTCTGTGTTTATTCATGCTATTCCCTCCACCTAGAAATCCTGTATTTTTCCCTTCACTGTTGCTGGTCAAAACCTAATCCTCCATTAGGGCCAATCATCAAATGTTAGCTCCTTTTCAGATTTCCTCAAAGTAATGATGCCTCCATCTCCTGAGCTCCCACATAGCACTTTGCATGTCAGCCACTGTGGCATTTCTCACCCTCTGACTTACCTCCTCAACCTTGGCATACTTCTTTTATTCCTCCTTTTATATCATAACTTCTTCAAAGGCACTTACTATATCCCTTAAAGCTTCGAATGGGATAAAATGGATGGCAATAATCACACCAGGAATTAAGCTCATTTATTCTGCAAAGCAGCAGCCTGTTGTCAAATGCTAACCCGCTCCCTCATAGCCCTCATAAAAAGAATGAGAAAGCATATAAATGAAGCAGCACACCAGAGGAACATATAGTGTGAGCAATTATGCCAATTCCTTTTATAGGAAGAACGCAGCTGAGATAAACATGGAAGCAGATTATTTACCATCCACGGGTCTCGTTGCCAAATTCTTCTAAATTTTTCATTAAAAGAAATCAAGGAAGGTAAACAAAGTAGCCCTTGGGAGGAATCAGTTTAAACAGCTCATATATCCGCATGGCCTCAGAGAAATGTCTATCTTTTTTAACTGCATCCTTTGGGGCCAAACACATGTGTCCACACCCTGGAGTGCACACACACAGCCACGTCTCCAGGTGTCCACAGCCGTGCAAAACCTTGGCTTCCAGGTGAAGGTGAAGAGGGCAGGCTAGGTGGGAGACACTTACCTTCAGGGCATCCTGGGTGTCATCCAGACAGTAGACTCGAATGCTGTACTCCAGCGAGGAACAACACAGGGGCCCAAAGATGGCCAGCTTCAGGCGCTTCGCAGCCGCTTTGGTGGTGGAATGCCCGACCAGGGCGTAGGTGCTGAGGTTCTCTGTGAGGATGTGGCAGGCCTCTGCGTCCAACTGAATGTAGCAGGGGGTGGTAAAGTTTTCTTCCCCGACCACCACCACATCCTGGGGGACAAAAAGGAAGGGCCGTGGCTAAACCACCCAGGACGCATGCCAGCCCCCAGGGATGGTGGTGAATGGCAGTGGGTAGAGCAGGACCTATCCTTTACTTGGCCTTTTTCTCTCTCAGATTTTACAATCTGTCTGCTTAAGTTCTTCATCATTGTATCTCTTTCTACCATTGTCTTTACACTGAGAATATTCTTTATTTACATGTCCTTCAGTTTGCATCTTTTGATCTTCTAAGAATCTACATTTTCCCTAAAAATCTGTATGTGTGAAAAGAATTAGATAAATTAAGGAACTGTGCAATGATATATTAATATGCAATTCTACTATGTTCTTTCAAAACTCATCTGACAGTTTCTTCCTAAAGAAATACACTGCTTTTTCTAAGTAATCTTGACTGTCAGGTTCTGAGAAAAGCAAGACATGACAAATTCCATGACACATAAGATACATTTCTCTGTTACTTTTTATGTGTCATTAAACAGTCTACTCTTTCAGACATTGAAAACATTTAGCATGAAATAAAAATAAATGGAAGTGATTTTTATTTAAAAAAAAATAGTTACTAATTCTATTAAGCTTTGATTCATCTATATGGTTCAGGCCACAGAATACATTAGCCGAAAGACCACGTATGGGATGCAAAAACCAAGGGCTGGGATTCCGAATGCATCTTGGGGCAACCAGGTAACAGAGGCATGTGAAGCAGGCAGGGCCACAGACAAGGAGGAATGATGGAGCCTGTGGCGAACCAGAGCACATGCCTATCTAAAGAGCTCAGCCTCTGCTGGGCTTTGGCTTATGGCTGCTATGCAGGAATGCAGGCCAAGTATGGACAAAGCCTCACATGTTCCAAGACAGGCTGGAAGTTCAGATTTTAATGTGAAATCTTCCAACTTTTAATTAACTCAAATTTAAAAGAAAATTTCAGGCAGGAGAAATCCACGCATGAGCATGAGTTAGTCTCTGCGCTGTCAGAGACAGAGTCAGTCAGTCTCTCTGCAGGGGCAGGAATCATGTCGACTTTGCTTCCCACTGTATTCCAGTGGGCCTGGCTCAGGATGAGTGTCCCACAACCATTTGCTGAAACAGTGATGAACACTTTGTTATACATTTAGTTCAGAGGGCTACACAAAGATGTGAAAGAGGTCGCCACCTAGGTTATTATTCATTAGGCCTTGCAACATGATCTGAGCTATAATAAGAGCTGTGTTTTAATAGCATCAGTGAAATAATTTCTTCTACTGAAACTATGCCCCCAGAGGAAGCCTCTAAAAAGGAAAAGAGAGAAAAAGCTCAGAATCTCCAGGTTTACTTCAGTCCCAAAAGGACACCTGGAAAGAAGCTGCTTTCTCCAGGACGAAGGAAACCCTCCGGTATCCCCTAGTGGTGACATGGTACAGAAAGCTCCCTAGAAGACGTGGCCAAAGAGTAACGATGCCCATGTCCCAGTCAGTCACAAGTACAAGGGGGCTTTCATGAGGACTGTCCTCTTCTACTTTCCTCATCTGCTCAGTTTATTGTTGCTGTTGTTGTTATTGTTAGTACTCAAACCCAGAAATGGATAGGAAGGGAATCATGCAAACAATTTAGGATCACTTTGGATTAAGACAGGGATGTTTTTCAGATACATCATCTGAAGCTTAAAGAGAATTAAAGTTAGATCTGGTTAAATCTGGTCCTAACTCGGCATAAAGTATATTTATTTATTTATTATGTACGTTTTGGCAAGTAGTGATCCCCTGATATGGTCAAGAGTAGAACATGCCCATAGGAGGGAAATCCCAGTGAATCCCAGGGATGCTCTCGTACTCTTCTACATCTAATACAATATTTTCTTAAAATATTAGGAGCTGGAATCTTCATGTGTATCTTTTCTAAAATTTTTTTCCTAAAAAATTATCATAAGTAATCACAAAGCATATAATATATACTTTGCATATTATAACTTCCTATTTTATATGTTTTACATTTTATACAACTATAAATATAAAGTATAGTTTTAAAATTATTGAATATTTTTGGATAAACAAATTACTGAAATATAGATGCTAAGTGGGGGATTCTAATATAAAGAACTGGACTTGTCTTTAAGAAGTTATGATGGCAACAGTTGCAGAGAGCCAGAATGCTGCGGATTTTCTTCCTTCTAGTGGAGCTTTGGAGACATACCCTTTCTGTTTCTCAAGTTTAAGTTCACAAGAACTATATCCCAGGTACATGTCTGCAAGTGCCTAACATTTTCTGACCCAGTTGCAACATTTCTGTGCCTGCAAATTATATACATATATATATATATATACATGTACATTTTTTTTTTTTTTGAGATGGAATCTCACTCTGTCGCCCAGGCTAGAGTGCAGTGGTGTGATCTCAGCTCACTGCAACCTCTGCCTCCCAGGTTCAAGTGGTTCTCCTCCCTCAGCCTCCCGAGTAGCTGGGATTATAGGCGTGCGCCACTGTACCCAGCTAATTTTTCTATTTTTAGTACAGATGGGGTTTCTCCATGTTGGCCAGGCTGGTCTCAAACTCCTGACCTTATGATCCACCTGCCTTGGCCTCCCAAAGTGCTGGGATTACAGGCATGAGTCACCCCATAGACATCTATATGTATATATTATATATATACACATAATATATATACATATATATAATCTATATTCTGAAAAGAACATGTATACAGCTCTTACGTGCACTTTTCCTATGAGTTATCTAATGAGTGACCATCATTTTCTGTGTGCCTATCAATCAGAAGATATAACACTCAGGAACTAGTCTGCCTGCCTGTTTCTCTCTCATTTTGAGGGTAAGCTAAAATTCCACTCATGTTTTGCTTTATAAATAATAGGCCTCCCATAATTGCTCCAACTTATCTGCATGGATTATTCTTGAATAGCATCTTTATCCCGACAGCAGCTCACCTCCCACTGTCCCTGTGCTGCCTGGTTCTTGAGCAGTATCTTCCAGTCCTCGGTATTGGGGTCTGCGCAGTGATGCATAGTGAGGACGACAGGGCGAGTGAGCAGAGCTCCTGGGGGCCCACAGCTCACCACAGGGGTCAAAAGTGTCTGAGAGTCATCCATGGGTGGCCTGGGAGGAGAGCAGAGAATGGCATCAGTGACATTTCCATTGTATTTATGAACTATACACTTGGGTTCTGAATGCAAACAGGTCAAGTAGTTTTCTCTTGGAATTCTTTTTTTTTTTTTTTTTTTTTCTGGGGTGTTGGGGAGAGGAAATGCGTGATGCAGATTTAAATGCTCTTTATATCAAGACCTTGATCTTGCAGGACAGGAAGTCTTTATGATAACAATAAATTTGCCAGCATCTCTTTGATCCCCTTCCCTCCGACACCGGTCTTTTTGTGGTAGCTTCCTCTGAATTTATGTACAGACACTTTCAAGATGGAATGAGAATGAACAGAGTCTCTATGAAGTTACATAACCAGATTTTCTGATAATTCTTGCCACTGGTCTCACAGGGTTTTAAATACTTTTGTGGTTTCAGGACCTGACTTGAAAAATACTTTTAAAAAATCATTTCAGAATGAGGACACTCTAGAACTAAACTTAGTCCAAATGACTTTCCAGAATAATTTAGGCTAGTACAGCAGATTCATTATTTCAAATATGACTACAAAGAATATAGAACTGTATTTATACAGCAACTTAAAATGAGATATCTTTACTTGTATAGTTCATACTTAGAGAATCTGGTGAGAAAGAATCCCAAAAATGCAGATTCTTTATTTTTATATATAAAAATTGCCTTAAATCTTTTCCCTAGCAAGACTGTAATCAACAAGCAAATGGGTAAGTTAACCTAACCCATCAGTAAATTTGTGAAGATACAGCTCCAAAGGTGTTGAGTGGATTGCCCCAAGTCTCACAACTAAGTGCTAGTTGGTGCTGAGATGAACATAAATGCCCTCTCAATGACAATATTCAAACTCCTCAATCAGAATAGCAGAGCTTTTGAAATCATGGACTCACAGGATTTTAGAAGGGCCCTTGGTGGTCATTGGGCAGCACCTTCCATCCAGCCAGAACCCTTCTACAACATGGCTGATATATAGTTAGTGCTATAGACACATCCGGAATTGTGGTCCACCACTGCTAAAAGGTCACCTCGTTTACTATAAACTCAAATTTACAAAATATTCTTACTTAGAATAAGCACAGCCTGACTTCCTGAAATTTCTCGGTACATATCCTTGGTTTGCTTTTAATGCTACATTGTTTCATATACTTGGAGATCATTATGATGTCTCTACAGTCTTCTTTATTACAGACCAAACAACCTCAATGTTCCCAGCCTCAGCTGGAATAGCATGGTTTCCAGATCTCTCCTTGGGTTTCTATCTTCATTTTCATATGGATGCTTGTCACTGTTTTCCAGGTCCTCGTTAAAGTAGTGGTATCTTGAACTCAACACTCACATAGACAGTATGAGAGAGCATTTTCTTTGATTTGCAATCTGTGTTTATATTCATGCCTCACAAAATTGTTGCTCTTGATTATTCCCAATCAAGGAATTACTTATAAATATTATTTAGCAGGCTCCAGTTACATGGGAAGATGGAGATAGTATGGTTAAGCATTTCCTTTATAAAATGAAGCAATGCAGCTCCAAGGAAGTTAAGAAATTTGTTAAAGCTAACCACTCTAAGTATTCCTAACATGAAAGGCTCTTAGGCTAAGTCTAAGGATGTGGTTCTTAGGCTAAGTCTGGTTCCATGATTGTAATGATGGCTTTTAAACCTAGGTACAGAAATTTATATTTAGCTTTTCATTTGCACTTCATAGTTTCAAAGTAAATTTTGGTTCATCTATTTCTTAATGCTGTATCTTCCCTCCAAACACTGGCTATCTCTTCTAGTCTTTTCTCCTCCCTAAATCTGATATGCTTGCCACTGATAACTTTGCAACACAAGAATAGAGCATTCTAACCATTGATAACTTTGCAACACAAGAATAGAGCCAGGGCAGAGACCTTTTCAATGACACCATTTGAAACCTCTTTCCAGTCTGACATGAATACTTTGAGCTATTTAGTTCCACCAAATATAAACCCAGTAAATAGACATTGTTCAGTTCACATCTTTTGATTGAATTCACATATACATCACAAGGGACATATACGACTCCTTTATAATTGCAATGGTCACTTGAAATGGATTTTTCTCTAGTTTTTGTCTGTGGTTTACCCATTATTTATTACATATTCCAGAAGTTAGCTTTTATCTATGGGTACCCTTGTTGAACACTCAATGAATGGTAGCAGTTATTATTATTTTTAATATTGGTGGAAGACAATTATCCATGGATTTCTCATGTTTATGCATGGATGTTTGTATAGCAATTACCTTGAAAGATAAAGACAATGTCTACTTCTGGAGCAAATGGCAGGCATGTCTACTCCTCATTATAGAAGACTCAGGTTCCCTAAGCTCACAGGTCCTTTTCTGGAACGCAACCATTGAGTGTGTAGACTTTATCTGAACATTTTTGCATCACCATTTCTAAAATGGGGCTCACAAAATTGGCACAAAAATGATAGTACTCTGTATAATGCTATCGCTGTGGGTAATAAGCTGTCCGTTGTCTCTGATCCACACATCTTGTGTCTTTTATCAGCATGCATACAACTGTAGCAGCTAACTTGGTAGCTCACAAGCAAGTTTAAGTCTTAGAGCTTTCACAGTTGACTATTAGTTCTAAGAACACAATTAAAATTTGGTATCTGTTCCCTTTAATAACTCTTGGCTATCACAACTGCTTCCTCTCTTGTTCAAAAATTGCACTAGGATCTCACCAACCTATGGCTTTTCTTTCTTGCTATTTAGAAAACCAACACAAATTTTTACCTACTTTTAGTCTTTTAATAGCATTTCCATTCTCTTTAAATAACAATACCCTTTCCTCCATTAAATCTAAAGTTATTTAGGTACTTGGGAAAGTACTTAAATTTGGAACTATAGGGTTATTGGGAGCAACCTGAGACCTCATTACTATCCCCATTACCACCTTGGTTTTCACTTTCTCTTAACCCAATTTGTCCTTCTTCCAGTCTGAAATTCATTATCTTAGAACACAAGTCAAGTTCTACTTTCACCGCATCATAGTTAACACTATACTATCTGCCTTAAGCGGTGACTTCATTATTGCTTAATTCTATTTTTTGTATCCTGGAGGGGGAACAGAAACACTGATTGCATTTTTCTGAGCACTACTCTTACCTTCCATTTACAAGTGTACCTTGAGAAGTGAACATTAAACTTTTAAGAAAGGAGACTAGAGTGGAATCTATTCCAAGTGGTCTTTGCAATATAGTTGGGGATTGGAAACATCTATCTCTCAGTCTGGTGTTAGCAGCCGGTGCTTGAGGCAGGAAGGAGGAGGGGTCCTTCTCACCACTGACTTGGAACAGAAGGGAGAAGGCTCCCTGCTGGACTGGGGAGCTGTCAGACCTGTACTCTCCAAGTACACCCCTGGCATGCAATATTGATGGGCACCATTCTTGGAGGAGGGATAGCAAGGGAAGGAGGGAGGAAGGAGGGGCAGTAGGTGTCAAAAGAATTTATTAACCCAGTGAGGTGCAAGAATGTAATGAATAGGGAAGTGGTGAAGTGGAATTCTTACCAGGGAATGAAAAACAAAGAAGAAATAATGATAAGATTCTCTTATAGGCTTTTAAGGTGAGAGAAATAGCATTGAAACTGGAAATATCTGAGCATCTATGGAAGGTGTTGTGCATGACAAGATTTAACTATGTGAAAACTAAGGTCAGAATGTGTAACACATTTCCTTTATTTATACGAAGGAAGCTGTTAAATGACACAGAAGAAAATAGCAGAAAATAAATATCTCGGATTCATGTTTTTGCAGAGAACAGCTTCCCTCTTTATGTCTTATGTGTTTTCTAAGCAATTCAAGCAGTCTGTAAATATTAATTGTAGATGATATAGAAATGAACATAGAACAAAAATTAGCTGCAGAAGCAGCAATTAAGTAGAAATTTCAGCAAAGAACAATGATTAACATTTTAAATGTTTTCCGAAGTCCAACAAGGATAATATTCCAGTAAATGATGGATGGGTGCTGAGTCCTCTAGGACAAAGTCCACAGAGAGAAATTTCAGTTTTCTGTCAGAAATATTTTCTCATCCTTTGCTTGTTGTTATCAGTGAGGAGAACTTCTAATCAAGAGTGCATAGTTTACAAAACTTTCACATAAGCCTTTACATTTGCTGCTCATGGTACACTTGTAAGGTAGTGTATGTCTATTACCTCTTTCCAGAAGAGGAAATTGAAATCTACAGATATTAACACACTTGCCTAGGGATGCAAAGCTGGGTAGGTTTGAAACACAAATCATTTAATTTCTTTCACACGATGCTGTATTTTGGGTTGCTTAGAGTGGGTTTAAGTCCTCGCGAAACTACTCCTGTCTGTTTCCTAGAGCAGGCTCAAGGAAAGAATCTGTCTCCATCCACCTCTGTGGGAACAGGAGATGCCTTCTAGTGATGGACATGTCTTTTCTCTGGTCCCTTAGGATGATAATCCCACCCTAGGCTCAGCTGCCTTTTAAAGCACAGGTCTTCACACATAATTGGCAACCTGAAATATTGCACTCTAGGTACCTGACAGGGAATATCTAACTCACTTGCTATCAAAAACTCAATTGTGCAAAAATAATATTTATGAAAGCCACTCCGAAGGGCGTGCCACCATTTCCCTAGACAGGCCAAAATCTACCCCTGGATTAAGCCAGAACTGATAAGCATTATGCTTATCCACCTCCACTGAGGGACAGTGATAGAAGCGGCCCTTGAAACTCATTGCTGTTTTTCTTTTAAGTATGCTGTTCACTGCATTCGCAAAATGTCTTCTTTATGAGGAACCAAAGGAAAAATAATTGAGTTTCTTCTGAGCATATTTTTTTCCCTCATGGACATGCGGATCTTGTAACTTAACACATCCCCTTCTTGAAAAGCTTAAAAATAGTAAATTCATGACCTGATACTAGCAAATGTGCTGGGAATTACACCAACTATTTTATATTCTAACTGCTCACCTACTTTATCTTATCTTTTATAACTTTATTTTCCCTATTTTCTTACCTTTTTATCCACTTACTTAAATTTATTCCTCTTATTGAGAAGAAGTGTTTTCATAAACTACCTTGCAGCATTTCTTTATAAGTAGGATTTCAATAAATGAACATTGTCAAGACCAGTATGAGGATAAGATTTAAATATACCTGGACTCACTAACTCCCACCGTTAGCCTTTTTATAGCTCTTCTTTCAAACTGAGGAACTTGAGACTCATGAATGAGAAAGGGCTCTACTAAAAGGAGAAAGATCACTGCGTTTCCTTGAGACAGAATAATGTCAGCTACTATTTTACAAAGTTTCAAAAAATAACATGATAAGCAAATCTATCTCTACACAATGACCTACATAGGGAATTTTGGACCTTTATTTATCCTCACACGTTACTGTATTATTTATATTTAATAGATATACATGATAGTGTCAGTTACCACACTACTATTTCACATCTTAAACCATTGCTAAGGAGATTTCACCAATTAAAAAAAAAAAAAATCCTAAACGCCACTAATGTCCCACAGTTGACAAATCTAATAATCTTTTTGTTCTTCCTCTTTCTTTACATTTTTACTTTAATAACACCTCGTGTTAAGGCTCCATCTTGGAGCTCTCTTTACCTTTGATTTTTGAGAACCTACTCATACCAAGGTTTTTTTTTTTGCTACCCTTACAAACCTTCATACTTTCATTCAGAAATATTCATTGAGGAGCCACTACTCCTAACACCGTAATATGTTAAGTCCTGTGCTAGATGCAAACTCTTCATTAGCCTTATCCTTACATGTTCTGTCTAGTTTCTCTCATCACAGTCAAACCTTTGTCGGACTATTTCTTAAAGTTCTTTCCCCAGTTCTTTCTGCCCCTGCATGTTCTCGGCTGGAGGTTCCTTCCCTGCCATGACTTCACTTCCACGTGCCTAGCAGGAATCCACATTCCCACTCACACTGAACGCATCCAAACTGGAATCTGTCCTCTCCCCTGGAGCTACCGCTGCTTCTCACCTTTCTTACAATTCTCACAGTGCCCCAGGCTTGATTCTTGAATCTATTCTGTGTGTTCTGCCCCTCCTTTGCAACACTTCTAGCAAGCTGTGAAATAGTGTCTCTTCTGAAACAGATTCTCTTGATACCCTCCCCATTCTCTCAGACTGGAACCTGGGCTCACCCTCCGGCCTGGCTCCTCCTCCTCCTCTCTCCTCACACCTGCATTACTGCCAGGGCCCACCCAGGCACCAACCCTTCTGGGCAAGTCCTTCTGTTCCCTCCACCGATGCATCCCGCACACTGTCACCGAATCAATCTTTAAAAAGCGCTGCTATTCCTGTGTCACTCAGCTGCTCAGAAGCTCCGCGGCTCCCCACAGTTTATAAAAAAGGTGTTCTATTTACCTTTGTATTTGGAATTTCTAAATTGATTTATTCACCTTTTGATAAAACTGCGAGGTGAGTACAGAATGCAGAGAAAAGGGAAAATCACCTTTCATATCTTCAACTCAAATTGTTTTCCAACAAGAATCAATACAGGACAAAATTTCAGTCTAGGTCGGGTTCACTTGTGCAAACTGCTACTAGAAACAAGGCAAAAAGGCCCATGTTAGCAGCATTAATTGTGGAAATTGTATCCATCAGGAAAACAAAGGCTTCGCCACCTCTCCAGAGATCTGTGAAGCAGGAGAGGCAGAAATCCTGAGCACGACCTTGCAGCTCTGCACCCTCTTTGGTCAGAGACCGCTTGTCCCATCTCTGTGGCTCATTCAGGCTGTTCAGCTGCCAGCTTGCACTTTCGCTTAGAGCATATTCCGTAATGATAAGACCTCTCTTGTCACATTCACTATGCCACATGTAATTAAGTTCACGCCTCCCTTCAGACAATTCACATCCACAGATGACCGGCTGGATACCATCCAGCTGGAAAGATACCCAGTTTGCGATGCAATAAAAGGAATCAGAGAGAAGGAAAATGGAGAAAAATGCTCAGAATTTTCCTACAAATGCATAGTAACATCACAGCTCCTGATGTCCTCACAGGAGTCTTCTCCCAAAGAAGTTCTGTCTTGTAGCATGTGTGGATAGAAAGGATCTTTAGTGAGCAATAGAAAGTGTATCCAAAAATGCACCATAATACGTAGGCAGAGGTTTGCTTTGTGCATTGGTGCGATGGAGGAGGATGGCACATTAGGAAGCAGAAAGTGCTTTGTGATCAGAAAAGCCTGAGTTTGAATTCTGCCCTGCTAAGGTATTAACTGTGAAACCTTGGCTATGGAACCCAATTCCCCTGTGCCTCAGTTTCTTCATCTTTAAAGTGGAGCTCATCACAGCTTGCAGAACATAGTGAGAAGTAAATGAAATGACGAGTTTGCTGGATGAAGGGCAGGGATGCTTTGTAGTACAACTATATCCTAAAGCACAATCTTGCCATTGTGTTTTACAATAAATATGCATCTGGTTCATAACAGAAAACTAGTGAAGAGAAGACTTCTCATTTATCTGAAACGGTTATCCTCCTATGTTTGTTCCTTGGTTCACGGTCTCTGGTGCATATTTTCTTTTGAGATCTTGAGGTTTTCCTAGCTTCATTTTTATACACAGAACTTCTTTTATGCACATCAAATTCAACAGAGTAATTCCCTCTGCACCTAACTTCAGATGGTAGGCATAGCAAGGAGTGATTGATAGTTTCCTTTTCATTATAGTCAAAGGCAGAGGACCCTAAAAACAGAAAAGTGTCTAGCTTTATCAATTTTCTGTTTTCTCTTTCTTTCATCTAAAATGTACAATTATCCTGATTCTGCTGCCAAGGAAAGTATGAGAAGAGCAGGCACGTGAATGCACACCTCTTTCAGCTTCAGCCGGTGCCTGCAGCAGCCCGTTAAGGCTTGATCTTCAGCTGCAGATAATGATAACCGGATGGAAAATAAGAGAGCCCAGGCATCTTACTGTTAATCACCGTAAAGCTCAAGCGAATACTTATTTCTGTTTAAACAAAATGTCCATGCTGGCAAAGGCCTTGATGGATAGATCTTAATGCTAACCTTGATTCTGGATGAGAGGAAGAAAAATAAAACGAAATAAAGAGATCTTGTAGTTTGCTAATCTTCTTTTCTCCTGATGCAAAAGAAGGGAGCTTTGAGGGCCTGTGAATGTTGCTTTGCATTGGGAATGAAAAAAAATGAATATTTGATGTGAGTAAATACAAGCCTTTTAGTGATTTTCTGTTGCTCAAATTTAAGGCATGAATAATGCTCAAGAATTGTATTATTTTCTTAGACAGGCTAGTATTTATGTAGGTGGAAGTACACTACCCGACGAAAAAAATGTTCTGGGTCACACCAATTATAAATGCCAATATCTCCACCTGAGAGCATAATAAAAAAGCTTTATGGCTAGTGAAGAATAAGACTAAACATGGATGTTTTTCTGAGGATGAGAGCTGGGAAAAGAAAAGGTATAATGCGTTATAATGATAACGTAGTTGTGCACTGTCACTCATGCTTTATACTCAGAGCTCAGGGCTGAGGAGCCGATGCTTTTCCCCTTGGGAGAAACAATGATAATTACATGATGAGGATCTCCATTTTAACAACATCTTTCATTTGAAGATCTCGCTGTGCTTCAGAAGCATTAATCAGGCTTCTAAAGCACTATTTAACACACGCATTTTACATGGAAACTAATCAAGAAAGACCCAGAACAATTTGTTAAAGGCCAAAATGAAAATTGAATTTAGGACATCTCAACGCCTCTTGTTATTTTTACTTAAAATAACTTCATCTCTATGATTATGAAACAGTCTAAACAAAACCTTTTAATTCAATCTAGTTTTAATCAATCCTAGACCCGTTCTGAATGGCCTAATATGGAATTTATAAGTGCTAAACATAAGAAGGAAATTGGTAACACTTAAGCTAGAAGACAGTCACAAAAGGAAGAATCCATGGGTCAGAAATTAAGGGCTAGGCTGAGTGGGAGTGGTACGGATTGGGGGAGTTGTTCAATCCTTTGTGACCTTTGACTCTGTAATAGGAACAGGCTGGATTTCTGAGCCAGGTCCCATGAAGTTGATGTCTCTGTGTCTACCCACTTGTCTCTCCAGACAATCTGGGGATCACATTTCTGGACATTTTTTCAGGAAATATGGCAACATGTCCACTTGGGAAAAGATCTCTAGCCTTCTACCCATATTCAAGATCTGCAAAAGTGTCTGGAGCTTCAAAGACAAAGAGAAGTAAAACCTGACCTCTTGTAGGTCAGGCGAAAAATAATGTACGCCAGAAGCAAGGCACTTGAGACAAAAATGTGTTGGGTTTATTGTGTCTATCGTACAATTCTCCTCCAAGTTAGACATTGGTAAAGTCAGTGCACCAGAAAAAGCATATTTACCTCATAGTTTCTTTCCTGTGTACAGTCACATACATTTCGTAGACTCTCCCTTGGGGAATGGCCCCAGCGGGAATCAGCAAGCTGACTCCTGAATAGCAAAAGAGAAAAGCAGTCATATAAGACCTAGGAATCAAAGCTTTCGCAGCATGTAAAAGGGAATGAGGAGATTTTGTGACCGCACAGCCATAAACCTGCTTCATTTTCTCTAAAGACATGTAAATATTCCGAGTTGCTCTGTTTTCCTTCCTTATTGGCCTCCTTACCACAGCTCCCTCTGAACTCTTATGGAATTACTTAAAGGAATGATGTAACTTTTTAAACTCTTGTTTTATTTAAGGAACAGACAGATGGTTCCACTGTTGTTTTCCTTGCAAGACAAGGGGAAAACCAACAATTGTTCAAAATTTCAAACAGCTGTAATGATGCATCATTTCCAATTTTTTGAAAATCCCCACAAGATTCAAAGTCAGGGAAATGCCAACTTCAACATTAAAAAAAACAAAAAACAAAAAAACAAAAAAACATGTATTTTAAAAATATCTGGTTAGCATCAATGTAATTCCACAATGGTATAAGAATTGGTGAAGACCTTTTATTATACTTAACTCTAGAAAGTGAACAGTAACTCCTAGTTTAGTCACAGCAGGTCAAAGCATTTCTAGTTAGTTGCTAATCGGTGTCCTTTTGCAGAACTATCAGATTGGGCTGTGTTCTAAGCTAACTGTGTCTGCTGTAGCAGTGGCTTGCAAATTTGAGCTCACATCAGAACCACCTGGAGAGCTTGTTAAACCACAGATTACTGGTCCCTACCCCCAGAGTTTCTGATTCAGAGATATGGGGTGTGGGGTAGGAGATTTTTTAGTTCAACCAGTTGCCAGGTGATGCCCATGGTGGTGGTCTGGGGCCCACACCACTGCTCATCATCACGAAGAGTGATTCAGTGTGGACAGCACTCCAAAGATGTTTGGCTCCATCATTTGATTCCCATAAAATCCAGCTTCCTTTGGCTCCATACAAATTTATGAAGCATCTTTGTGAGTACAGTGTTTGGCACTGTTGTGAATTTCAAGAAGGAAAAGTTAGCCTTCCTGTCTTTGAGTAATTCGTAATGTAATTAGCGAGGAAATGGAATATGCCAAATGAGTGTGGAGCAATATGAAAACTTGCCTGACCACACTGGAAAGTCTCAAGAAAAAAGAATGGAGAGTTAAGAGGTAGTAGTTATTCAAAGGCCTTTATGTAACTGGTTGAATATGGTGAGCCACAGCCCTCTTGAGAAGGAGAGTAATATGAGAGCCCTGGTGTTGTAGGAAGTGGACAGTCAACGTACAGAATGATTTGTGGAGGACACAGCGGGAAGATCACACATGAGGCTACCAAGCCTCAGTGCTTTTATTTTTTTCGTTGAAAACATAAAACATACCTTCATCTTTGTTATGGGGATGAAACAGCATTATGAATATAAAGTAATAGGTAACTATTGTTTGTCCATTAAATAAAATATCATATGTTGATCACCATTGCCTAATACATAGGAAACATTTAAAACATGCTAGCTCACTCCCTTCCACTTAAGAGGCCTTTATAATAATGTACATGTAAAAAAGTGGTAGGTAGAAATGGGAAGAAAAGGCAGAATCCAATACATATAAGAGGGAAAATAACTATTTTGAGAACAATTGTAATGTTTAAACAATGGAAGAACATTAAAGTATGTTTTGATTCATTCAATAATGGACTGTTATAAAGATATTTAAAATCATGATTTTAAAGAGCATGCAATAGCTTAATGACTAATGAGAAAAGGGTGGAAAACATTATATAATACATGATTTCAGCTATGTAAACTGTGAAAAAAAGATATTTTATTAAATGTTTTGATTGTGTGAAAATATACTTTCAAAGGTTTAGGGTAAAAGTTGCCAAGGCATTGAAATGAAAGAGTGAATGACAGGAAGAATCAAATAAAATTTCATATTCAGGCCTGAAGACTCATTTGTCTGTATATTCCTTGACTATACATACATTATGTTTTTTTAATGTGACAACATTTTAGGTATTTACATTTTAGGTATTACTGTATTTACAAAATACTCACAGCCTTGCCCAAAAGAATTAAGGTAGATTTAGAGAGGAAGTCATTAACCCTTTTATCACCCATGGTTCCGAGCTCATTACTAATATTAATTAATGAATATCAATTTTTAATCCAAAAGTATCGTCATTAACTTTTGTTCACCATGAAAGACCTTTATGAGGCTTATTCTCTAGATGCAGAGAGACTACATAATAAACTGAAACCAAATAATAGTACAAAAGCACACCTGATGAATCTGGTGATTCTGGATACAAATATCAGAGGTAGGAGTGAGTACAGTGTACACTATCAATACTGTGAGGTGAAAGACTGTGTTATGCAGTTAGGTTAATAAATGAAGATTTGATGTCAATTATGATGCCTCTGATGATCAAAAAATTTGTGTTCTGTAGTATTGATTCATGTAGTAAATTGGAACTGAACCAAATTATATATTTTATAATTAGTTTGTCCTTTTAAAGTATAATGACAACATTAGGACTTGTGGCTTGATGTTGCCTTCTGAAGTTCTAGTAAAAAGGAGGTCAAATGATGGTTCTAAATTATACCTCAGCAGAAAGTTGTGAGTATAAAATTTCTAGAGGAAGTGTTTTCGGAATTGGTTGGAGGAAGAGAAATAGTTTTGCTGATTCTGTCTAAAGAAATGTTCTGTTTACATTGAAAGTAGATTTGGGCTGGATAGGTCACATTTAACATTTCAGGCCTAATGAAAACATCCCACAAACAAAAAATATTTTGGTATGGAAAAATATGTTTCAAGCTGCCTCTTTGCAATTTAAACCTCTAGGAATTACCTGAATTGGGAACAATAAGGTGACCCCCCAGCGAGTTGAAGCTGCCAAATGCGGTACAGGATGGATCAGTCTGCCTTGCTAGACTCTGGTTCTTCAGGTTGAGGGCTTCATTCTCCAACAACGACTGGGTCATCTGAGGGGACAGCTTGGATGTAAACTCAGAGAGGTCATCTTGGGGGGTGACAGCACCTGATGTGTTGTACACTTTGATTTTCAGGTTGGGCAGTGGATCCAGAATTGGAGAGTTGGTCATTGGGATTTTGTCTGAGACATCATGCAGGGCATAGACAGGTCCTCTGTACATGGCTGCAGCTGACGTGAGGTCTGGGGGTACCGCCAGCAGATCTGAGTCAGAAAGAGAAAATAATCCCATTGGCGTTCTCCATTCAGGCCAAACTACATTAGTCAGACTCCCCCTCACACTTTCTGAGCCAAAAGTAAAGCAGCTCAGCTAATATTGGAGATGGATAGACAGGCTCTACTGAAAACAGGGCAATCAGATAACTACCAGCTATTTTATTATTGGCTATAAGTAAGTGGTCAAGCTCATTCTATAATTTGCTTTGACATCTACTCATTATGCCCAAGGTATTTAGCTCTTTCAACAGATTGGAATGAACAATGAGCCCCGCTAGGTGACGATTAGCTATGGTTTCCCTGGTCTATCCTGGATTTGGGTTCATTGGTAAATTATTGTATTCATAGCAATACAAGATATCTAGTCAAAGGAAGGAAAAAAGGAGACTCAAGAAATCAGTCAACCAGTCAGTGTACTCTTTTCAAATAGAAGTTAAAAAGTGACAGAGCAATCTGTCAGAAAAGAAAAAAAGAGGATTTGTTTACCTTGTTAACTCTCATTTGTTATATAAATGACATCAATACAGTAATGAACAAAATTAACTCAAATTGCTGTCTTCATGGAGCTTACATTCTAGCTGAATGAGATGACTCTGAAGTCATTGATTTTGAAACTGCTTACATGCATAAGTAACAGGGTGTGAAGTGGAATGTCAACTGACCTTGTCTTGCTGCCTTGATGTTCACAGGTTGAAAGCCCCCATTGAGTGCTGAAGAGTCAATAATATCTGACTCAAAGTCACGATGATTCTTCCGATACACAAACAAGGCCACAACTGCAGAGATCGCCAGGCAAACGATCACTGCTATCACAATCCCAACATAGAGAGCAACATCATCTGAATCAGGAGCAGCTAGAAGGAAGAGTGAAACACTGAACCAGCTGCTTATAGAAATTTCCCACAGTACACATATGTATTGCTATAATTTTTTCAGACATTTACTGCCTTTTTTTATAGGTTAATTTCAAATCTATTTCAAAAGCTATATAAAATGGCTGTGGCCTTTCAGTGGAAAATTATCTCTGATTTCTTTTCCTTTCTCACTCTGCCTCTATCCACCCACTAATCTATCTTATAATTGGGCAGCATAACAGACCATTTATTGCTAGGCATATAAAGAAACTAGAACTAAAACTATCCCAACCCACAGGAAAAAAAAATAGTTTATTACTCATTTCAGGTGGAAAAGTTTGGAAGGGTTTTTGAATTCTCTGATAGTTCTTTAAAAACATAAACATAAACACTGTTAGAAATATCTGGCATGTTTTAAATCTGTATATTTATTGAACCAGAATATTTTCCTAAGTATCACTCCAAGTCATCAGATTACTTTCCATAGCACTCTCCTCATTTCCCCCTAAATCAATGGAGAGGTGGGTGGGAATGGTGTAACTAAGCAAAGCAAATATTAGCAGCAAACATATTAGATTTGAAAGGTGTGCGTTCAGAGGGCCCAGATCTGGGGGACAGAGGTTAATGCCGATAACCTTTTCTAAGTCCAGGCTTTGATACAGATGCAGTATTATCTCTGAGAACCCTAAGCTTCTCACGATCCCCTGTCAGAGATTTACATTTGAGCTACTCATTACTAGAATAAAATATAGCTCTCTTGTGCACTAAGGAAGATAAAGGCCTGGTTCAGTGATCAGAAAGGTCAGACTACCCCAAAAGGCAAATAAGCATTTGACCAACACAGCGTGTCAGTCAACTGAGGCCTTGTTTCTGGAACAGAATTCCTATAAATGTTGCATGTTGCCTTGGTGGCATAGAACATGCTTTCATCCAACTGGAAAAGGTGATAGAAGCTGATAATTAAAACAAACAAATGAAATGAAACCTTTGTGGACCCCTTTGACGTTTTTAAGTCTCTGGTTTTAGTTTTCTGTGATACACAAAAACATGTTCAGCAAAATTAATCAAAGCTGCTCCACTCACTGTAAAAGAGGTTGTTACATTGGTACTTCAGGTGGTCGAGAACAACCTAGAATTTAATGGTCAGTGTTATATACATATGCATTTTTCAGGGAGAGAGAACTTTCAAATTTGTAGGTCCCATGACCTCCTAAAATGGGAGGAACCATGGCCCTGTCCTAAGACTCACAGCCACGTGGTTTCCATGGTGAAATAAGTCATCATTTCATTTGCCAGTGGCTCACAAGATAACCCACACTCTAATATCACGCAATCTTTCACATATTAGCAGTGTAAATGAATTCTCTATTGGAAATTGCTCTATCTCTTTTAGCATTTTGTGTTTAAATGTAATGTATCCAAAAGGGTTTTGCTTTCTCTTAAAAATAATTTTCTTCCCAAAATTTCCAGAATATTCACTTTCTTAACAATCAAGTCAATATTAGCAGATTTTCTTCAAAAAAACAAGTTTTCTTAGTTGGGTGAGTGCTGCTTTCAAAGTGCTTGCTTCACTTTTCTGTTGGGTTTTATTTGAGGCACTGCTGCAGGCTTCTGAACTCTGGTCAGAATATTATATCTAAATCCTTAACGTTTTACTTTACCAGGTCATTATTACCTATTCAACATTCATGATTTCTAGCTCAATAGATCTGTCTTTTTTCAACCCTTTCCTTTTTAGTATTTGAACCCTGCCCTTTACTTATATCAGCATATTTCATGATATGTTTTGTCAGCTACTGGGACTCAGGGTTTGAATGGTAGACTGATAGATTTTAAAGCTGGCAGAGTCTTGAAATGACCCTTTCTTCTCTTCAGCAGCAAAAATCTAATTTATTTTTCATGTTAGAATATATTAGGCTCCTATTTCCTGTGTGCACATCTGTAATCCAAAGAAAGGTAAACTTGAACTAGGGGCAATAACGTTAAATGATTATTCAGCAACATAAAATCCAAACATCAAACTTACAAGAAAATCCATATTCATTCTGGGTTCTCTGTTCAGTTGAAATGGGATAAATGAAACCTTGAAAAGAAAAAAAAAAAAAAAATGAAACAAAAATGGGAACAAAATCAAATTAATGAGGGAAAGAAAATAGGAAGCATGAAAAATGGTTTAATTAAAAGGAAAAGAAACCTGTGGTCTTTTAAAATTCTGGTTCAGTACAGAATTATGATTTTGCATCTCCTGTCTGCTCTGGAGCCTCACTAAGAATTAATAAGCAGGCAGATTGAATTTTAGAGCAAAAACTGGTCTCGAGTCACTAACTTTGGAGTGCTTAAAGTCTTTCTTTTATTGAGCATAAACTCTAATGGATCTAATTTATTTCAGACATCAAGGGTCATTAGCATAAGGAAAATCTTTTTTCCTTATCCCTGCCATATGCTTTAATTCCCAGGACATATTCAGTAAGGCTCTAAACAGTTTTTTTTCTTTTTTATTTAATCATAACAGCTTGCTCTTGGTCTAAGAGAACTAAAGAAGACCTGTCATCATTGGTCAAAGGTTAAGTACCCATTTACTGAGCTAAGCTGAGACCACCTCTCCCCGACTCCATCTCAAATCTACTTTTTGGATTTTCTGTTGTTTCTTGCCCCCTTCATTTAATAGGAATCCAATAGGTTTTGCCCAGGGACTGAACAGTTTGTCAATGCAATGGAAACTGGATGCTTTTTATTTGAAATCATTAGAAAATCAATAGGGCCTAGAGGTTATAAGGTTATTTATTTTAGGACTTCAGAGAAATGGTGTATATCGGTAAAAATAAAAACTTCATCTCAATAGAAAATGCAGAAATAGCACTAGCATTTTATGTCTCTTCCTTTTTAGTGTATTCTGAAGATGGAAACCGACAATAATAATGCAATATGGATAATGAGAATAATGTGAAGTAGAATAAGATAGGGAAAAGTCACTTAAAATATGTGCAACACAAACTTTTTGAAATGAAAAACCTATGGAAAGTTTTAAAGTATTTCTTATAACTGGTAACCACAGTTCTCCAAGATTTACTATTCTGCTGCATATGAATTGATCAAATGATATAGAACCATCTGGATTAACCAAATGAAGATGACTAAGAAGCATGTGAATTAAACCTTCCTAGTAATACTCAAGGGTGAAAAACAGAGAAAAACTGCAAGATTCACAATTAATTGGTTCAAAATGAAAGGTCTATAAAGCTGTAATACTAAAAGCAGCTCTAAATCGTGCCTCACGTAGCACTTCTGTAGTTTGCCGAACACTCAGTTCTTACAAGCTATTTACCTATTTGGGGGAACTAATTCCGGAGAAACATGCAGTGCTACCTTAATGAAATAGAGCTTTGCTGTAGCACAGACCGGTTTGCTCTGAATTAATTTTTAATGCTTTATTTTAGAGCAATGATTGCAACCTCCTACTCAGTTTTATAAATATTATATTCCTTATTCCAGTTGTCTGAGTCCATGTATTAGGTTTGATTTTCATTTTTAAACACCACTGTCTGGTAATAAAATGTTTCCATTTGTATTCTGGGAACTCAATAAAAGGACATCTGGGACATATACAGGCTCTATTTTCAAAACCCAAAGACTTAACACAAAACAAGTTCACTGCTAGTAGAGGAGAAACAGATCACAATGCCATCCTCCTGAAAGTGATGATGTTAAATAGAGGAATGTCAAAAGACTTATTCTTGCAGGTCAGAGGGCAAGGAAATGAGTATAAAAGGCATATTTATAAATCCTATGATGCTCATCCTGAAACTTTGGTAAGAATCAGCCTGGCAGGCCGGGCATGGTGGCTCATGTCTGTAATCCCAGCACTTTAAGAGGCTGAGGCAGGTGGATCGCCTGAGCTCGTGAGTATGAGACACTCTGGGCAACATGCTGAAAGCCTGTCTCTACCAAAAATACAAAAACTTAGCCAGGCATGGTGGTGCGTGCCTGTGATCCCGGCTACTCGGGAGGCTGAGGAAGGAGAGTCACTTGAGACTGGGAGGCGGAGATTGCAGTGAGCAGACATTGTGTCACTGCACTGCAGCCTGGGTGATAGAGCGAGACTCTGTCTCAAAAAATATAAAGAAAAGAATCAGCATGGTCCTGCTTGAATAAGCAGAAAAGTCGCCCCTGGCAAAAGGAAAGCCTATCTCCAGCTAGATATCATGTGGTCTGAAATTTCTCCCTGTAAAGCAGTTCTGAGTTTTTTATCCCTGCTTCCCACCAGAATTCCTGTTCTTGACAGGCCGACCAAGAATAGAGAATATAACTTTGTAATTTCAATTTGAATGTCAACTTGCACAAATTATGTAGATTTGAACTACTCAATAAATGTTTTGTGCCTTATGGTATTTATCTGAAACTTCAATCTCATTCCAGGTACAGAATTGGAATTCATTCACTCATTCATCATCCATTTAGCAAATGCTCTTGAACCTTATTATATTCTGGGTTCTGTTGTAGACATGGAGATACTTTCCTATTTTTACTGAAGTTTAACAGAAAATAAGCAAGTAAACAAAATAATAAGATCATTTCAAATAGTAAAAAAATTTCTTTTAAAAATAAACCAAAAGACTGTAATGTGTTTGGAGATGTCAGGATGCCCAACTTAGGGAATTGAGGAAGAATTTTTTTTTTTTTGAGACGGAGTCTCGCTCTGTCGCCCAGGCTGGAGTGCAGTGGCGGGATCTCAGCTCACTGCAAGCTCCGCCTCCCGGGTTTACACCATTCTCCTACCTCAGCCTCCCGAGTAGCTGGGACAGCAGGCGCCCGCTAACTCGCCCGGCTAGTTTTTTTTTTGTATTTTTTAGTAGAGACGGGGTTTCACTGTGTTAGCCAGGATGGTCTCGATCTCCTGACCTTGTGATCCGCCCATCTCGGCCTCCCAAAGTGCTGGGATTACAGGCTTGAGTCACCGCGCCCCGCCGAGAATTTTTTTTTTTTTAATTGAGATAAAATTTGACCTGGAGCTTGAAAAAAAGATGGAATCTGCCAAGTGAAGATCAGGAGGTAAGTGCTTGATGAGAAACGACAATAAATACCAAAGTCCTGACAGAGAGACAGAATGCTTAGAGGGTGGGGAGCAAGCGAGAAAAGAAAGGGAGGAGGTGGGGTCAGAGGACAGGCAGCACGAGGTCATGTCCTGGTGGGCCAGGATGTGGAGTCTCCCTCTGTCGCCCAGGCTGGAGTGCAATGGCGTGATCTTGGCTCACTGCAACCTCCGCCTCCCGGGTTCAAGCGATTCTCCTGTCTCAGCCTCCCGGGTGGCTGGGATTACAGGCATGCACCGCCACGTCTGGCTAATTTTGGTATTTTTACTAGAGACGGGGTTTCACCATGTTGGTTAGACTTGTCTAGAAATCCTGGGCTCAAGCTATCTGCCCACCTCAGCCTCCCAAAATGCTGGGATTACAGGCGTGAGTCACTGCACCTGCCCTCCACAATGAGTTTTGATTTTATTCTAAGTGAAATCCAAATCCTGTGATCGAAAAAGTCATTTTGAAAAAAATCACTTTGGTTTCTATAAATATGGATTTTCAAATGGAGCAAAGTGATAGGGTTTTATAGATGGCTTCTATAACACATGGCTTGGGAGATGTCTGTCAATAGGTGTATCAATATAACTGATGAAGTGTTTGCATTTGAGGTTGTTCTGAACAAAAAGAAAATATTAAAAAATATTAAATATAGCCTCACTCTATTTAAAATATTAAAAATATTGAAATATTTAATATTAAAAAAAATTTAAAATATTTTACAAAGTCTCACTTACTTTAGTTATTCCTCATAGGCAATTAGGACCAATCTAGCCAAACTCTTATTTTCCTACATGGGAAAATTTAAAACAGACCAACATTAAGTGTACTCACCAAAGGTTCGACACTCCAATTTACTGTTATGGAAACACTGATAAAGAGTTTTGGAAGGCATCCCTGTAAAACTTTTTCCATCATTTTCAAAACACTTCTGCAACTACAGAAATAAAACATCACTTAGCAGGCTGGGAATCAGAGAAGAAGGGGATTACTGTTCCATCCTCTAAATGAGGGGAACACAGAATCACTTTCTGAAGTTTGTTTTTATGCTTCTCCATCTGATCCGTCTCTCACGGAACAACAGGGAACATTTTCTTCAGCTAATGAGGTGACCCTGCTGAGAGTAGTTCTAGCAATAATGAAAATAACATCTCCGGCCGAACACAGTGCAAAATAATTGTTTTTAGGTTGCTACCGACAGCCTGGTTCAAAAGTTAGGGATTTCAGTTAACTTTCCTGCTACTTCAAAGTAAGGTGGACTAAAAAAAGCACCAGGCCATGGGCCAGTACACTGCTTTTTAGTCTCACGAACATCAGCTTGAATCCTCGCTCTGCCACTTAGCTGGGAGAGCGTGGCCAAACTACTTCACTTTTCTAAGCATCAGTTTTCTAATCTGTGTAAGGGGATATGAATACTTCTAGAGCTGTGGAAAGGATAAATGAAATTTGTAAGGTACTGGTACATTACCAGTAATCAAAAAATGACCAACAATGACATTGATATAATTATGATGTACATTAATAAGGTACACTAAGATGCTGGGTCCTTAAGGTATTTTATTTGTAGAGTCAACACAGCCTATTATCTAATGAGTGATCTTAGGAAACTCATTTGAATTTCAGTTTCCCCAGTTATTACATAGACAAGGAGCCCCGTTTTTCAGAGAAGCCATATGCAATGCTCTCTTCTAAGGACACTTTCACTCTCTTCGTGTAAAAAGGCTTATGCCTGGCCTTTGAGGCTTCTGGCAAAAGATGCGGTGGTATGTTTCCAAAGCGCATTTCAAGGCCAGAGTGCAAATTGATGGTAAAATGGTATCTCAACCAAGAGTGATGCCATTTCTCAAGAGGGTGTTTGGAAATGGGGTAAGGGTGGTGTTTTTTTTTTTTTTTTTTTTTTTTTTTTTTTTTTTTTTTTTTTTTGGTTGTCATAAGGATTAGGGGGTTGTTTTTGGCATTTGGTGAGTGAAGGCCAAGGATATTGAATGTCCTGCAATGAAAGATACAATCTTGCCATGAAAGGATGGCCCAGAACAAAATCCACCTCCCTTGATAACAACTTTCAAAATCAACTCTCTTCGACTGAGAAGGCAAGGACAGGCATGGCGTTCAGGGAAAGGCACGAGGCTTGTTACCCCTGGGTACAATGTGGCCTCAGCAACTGCTTTTTCAAGAGCAGTGCTTTTTTAAGCGTAACTGCTTATAACCTATATCCACTATTTTTTTAAATGTATTTATTTATTTTGAGACAGGGTCTTGCTCTGTCATGCAGACTGTAGTGCAGTGGCGTGATCATAGTTCACTGCAGCCTCCACCTCTTGGAATCAAGCAATCCTCCCATCTCAGCCTCCCAAGTAGCTGGGAAGACAGACCTGCATCACCAAACCCTGGCTATTTAAAAAAACTTTGTAGAGATGGGGTCTCGCTATGTTGCCCAGGCTGGTTTCAAACTCTTGGGCTCAAGTGATCCTCCCACTTTGGCTTCCCAAAGTGCTGGGATTACAGGTGTGAGCCAGCACACCCAGCTGCAATTTGTATTTTTAAAGAAAATTTATTTTTTAAAGAATAGATTTTCCTGACCTGCAGGAATAGGGACTAAAGGAGATTCAATTTGGAGAAAACCTTTAAGTGAAGGAAAAATATTTGAAAACCGGAGCAAGAGCAGGCTATGTCTTAAACAGTTCATGCAATGCTCCTTTTACTTGAAGACCATCTCATAATTGCTCAAAACATCATCTCAAGAGATTATCTCATTCAGTCTTTTTCATATGAGGAGACAGAGTCTCAAAGGTGAGAAAGGATGTTTGCAAAGTTACCCAAAGTGTTGAAATTCTATCAACTAAAATTTGGATCAATAAAACTGACAATGTATAATTTTGCATTGTCCAGCTCTGGGTGGCACCATTCATATTTGTGTTTACCATAGATTTGGATTAATCATAGAACCATTTTCTGGCTGCTGGTAGTAAAATGACTTAGGGAACGAATGATTTTTTTTCTAATTTGCACGAGGTCATCATCAGACTAGAGGTGAGGTCGCCCAAACATTTTAGTGATGTCCAACCGTTGTAAAAGATCAGAGCCCATGTCCAAGCATTGTAATAAAGAAAGAGAGCAAGAGAGCTTTCCTTGGTGTTTACACTGAAGGAAGTGATATCAAATTATCGCTAAGTACACAGCCAAGACCCAGTAACTGAGCAACAATATGCCTAAATGTAGCCTACTTGGTGGGTTTATATTTGAGAGTCTCAAGAACAATGCCAGAAACCAAATGTAAATCTTCATTTCCTCAATGAACAGCAACTACTTTTACTTTTCTAGCCTTTAAAAATTTTTTATTTCCATGCAATATGGATACATAGCAAAAAATGATCATGGTTTTATTATTACATTTTTGAAAAAAATGACCATTCAAACTGTTTTTATGCCATAATACATATTTTCATAGAAATAATTGTCAAGCAAATATTCTGATATGAGAAATTATGAACATCAATAGCCACGTTTAAATCCTCAAAACCAAGTCTACGTTCTCACAAACTTGCAAACCCCCAGGATGTTGGAGCAAAAATAGATCATTGACTGGAACTCCCTAATTTAACCCTTTGAACATAGAGTGGTAAAGAATTTGTCTAACATTATAAAGCTGGTGAACATTAACATTATAAAGCTGTCTAACATTATAAAGCAGAGCCAGGGTTGGATCCCAGCCCTCAGGCTACACCTCCATTGTCCTTCTTAAGTACTATCTGAGCAATAATTAGTAGATTCAAATGAGGAGAGATAAGGAAATAACAGAAGAGGGCTTGGTAGGCCCCTGGCTTTATAGTTCAGTGATTGCGTGAGATAACCCTGCTGATTTGGATTGTAAAATATCTCTCCATTTGAAACATTATCATTTATAGTCATGACATTTATAAAGCTAAGGAGAGCATAGAGAGGCTGTCTCCCTTAAATGAAAAAATCTTCCAAACAATGTTTTCTGTTTCAAGTGTGGGGCAAGCAAAGAGGTGTACCAAACCTCGGCATTTCCACTCTAATGTAACTGGAGAGCCTTGCTAGAATGATGTAGCTGTTAATACATGATAATCCATTGCATTTGGCATAAAACCCTATAAGTAAATATTTAAAGGAGAAACATCATTTCCCTCAAAAATGATGCCATGTAGAAAAAAGGAATAAACATCAATAATTGGAAGAGCTCTACGTGTGAGAAGAAAATCCCATTTTTTTTTTGTTGTTGTTGTTTATTACACTTTAAGTTCTGGGATACATGTACAGGATGTGCAAGTTTGTTACATAGGTATACACGTGCCATGGTGGTTTCCTGCACCCATCAACCCGTCATCTATATTACATATTTCTCCTAATGCTGTCCCTCCCCTAGCCCCAGACCTCCTGACAGGCCCCAGTGTTTGATGTTCCCCTCCCTGTGTCCTTGGGTTCTCATTGTTCAACTTTCACCTATGAGTGAGAACATGCGGTGTTTGGTTTTCTGTTTCTGAGTTAGTTTGCTGAGAATGATGGTTTCCGGCTTCATCCATGTATCTGAAAAAACCATGAACTCATCCTTTTTATGGCTGCATAGTATTTCATGGTGTATATGTGCCACATTTTCCTTATGCAGTCTATTACTGATGGGCATTTGGATTGGTTCCAAGTCTTTGTTATTGTGAACAGTGCTGCAATAAACATACGTGTGCACGTGTCTTTATCATAGAAAGATTTACACTCCTTTGTGTATACACCCAGTAATGGGATTGCTGGGTCAAATGGTATTTCTGGTTCTAGATCCTTGAGGAATCACCACATTGTCTTCCATAATGGTTGAACTAATTTACACTCCCACCAACAGTGTAAAAGCATTCCCATTTCTCTACCTCCTCCCCAGAATCTGTTGTTTCCTGACTTTTTTTTTTTTTTTTGAGATGGAATTTCACTCTCATCGCCCAGGCTGAAGTATAGTGGTATGATCTCGGCTCACTGCAACCTCTGCCTCCTGGGTTCAAGTGATTCTCCTGCCTCAGCCTCCCGAGTAGCTGGGATTACAGGCATCTGCCACCATGCCAAACTAATGTTTTGTATTTTAAGTAGAGATGGGGTTTTACCATGTTGCCAGGCTGGTCTTGAACTCCTGACCTCATGTGATCCGCCTGCCTTGGCCTCCCAAAGTGCTGGGATTACAGATGTGAGCCACTGCACCCAGCCTGTTTACTGACTTTTTAATGATCACCATTCTAAGTGGTGTGAGATGGTATCCCATTGTAGTTTTGATTTGCATTTCTTTAATGACCAGTGCTGATGAGCTTTTTTATGTTTGTTGGCTGCATAAATGTCTTCTTTTGAGAAATGTCTGTTCTTATTCTTTGCCCACTTTTGATGGGGCTGTTTTTTTCTTATAAATTTGTTTTCAAGTTCCTTGTAGATTATGGATATTAGCCCTTTGTCAGATAGATAGATTGCAAAAATGTTCTCCCATTCTGTAGGTTGCCTGTTCACTCTGGTGGTAGTTTCTTTTGCTGTGCAGAAGCTCTGTAGTTTATTTACATCCCATTTGTAAATTTTGGCTTTTGTTGCCATTGCTTTTGATGTCATGAAGTCTTTGCTCATGCCTATGTCCTGAATGGTATTACCTAGGTTATCTTCTAGGGTTTCTATGGTTTTAGGTCTTATATTTAAGTCTTTAATCCATCTTGAGTTAATTTTTGTATAAGGTGTAAGGAAGGGGTACAGTTTCTGTTTTCTGCATATGGCTAGCCAGTTTTACCAACACCATTTATTAAATAGGGCATCCTTACCCCATTTTAAAGCAATAAAAGCTGACAACCACTTGCTTCTGGCATCCAAGATCCTGCATGAGAAGTCTTAAGAATGAGACAGATCTGCCTTCATACATTAGCTCCAGCACTCATCTGTGGGTGTTGGGAGGGCTGTTTCAATTCTATGCCTCAGTTTCTTCCTTTGCAAAAGAGAACTATTATTAGGGAGTAACGAAAGTTTTGTTTGTAAGGCTTTTTTCTACCTTTTGAGTATTAATTAAATCGAGCTCAATTCAATTTTGTCTTAACTTGGTCACGTCTGACACAGTAGACTGGAGTCAGAAGCAACTAATGCCAGGGCCTGAAATCAGTGTATTAGGTGGACAGCAAACAGAATTAAAATGAAATCTGAAATATCTTTAAACTACAATATAAGATACGGTACTTTTTATGCCCTCCAAAGTCTACTTGTAGATGTCTGGGCATTAAAACCCTGTCTTTACGTTAGTATCAGATACTTGGCCAAAAGGGAGATAGGTAGAGTTTTAGGAGGTGTCCTGCTTGCCTTTGAGGTTTACTCATCACATTTCAGTATGAGCTGCTTCTATGGCCTTAATGCATGTAAATAGATTTTAGGATACTGTGGGGGATTAAGCACAATAGAAGATGGATTCATATCTTATGGGGGTGGCTAGGATGCAAATTATGCATTTGACATAATGTCATTTATAAAAGCATTAAGCATATTCTATAAAAGTAGCTATTTTTAGGTCACAAAGGTCTTGGTCAGTTTTAGTAATATTTATCTACTCTAAGTCCACTAGGCTACTTGATAAGATTGTTCCTCATTTTCTACCCCTATGTTAGAAGAATCCTCTCTCCTTGACCTGGCTGCTTGGTCTTCTTTTTTGCCAGTGACTTTTTACACTAAGCCAAAACATGGGCAATTTTTTCACCCCAATTACATTTTTTTTTCTGATGCAAATATTCTTATTAAAACCTCAAGGGCCATTCAAAATAAACATGTCCAGATTTTCTTTTATCCTTTAAGGTCAGCTCTTATCTAGCAAACCCATCAGGGCTGCACTAATGATGTCAAAGGTCAATCTGTCAAAGACACCCAGGGTCATTTATTATAATTTACCACTCTTCTGAGGGTTTGTTTATTGATAGGGCTTAAGGAACTCCAAATAAATGAATACATAAATCCTAGAACATGACAACAACAATTAAAAAGAACATTTGCTTATCACTGATGTCAGTTATCTAAATTGCCATGGTAATTTACTGCTCCAGCCTGCTGAGGACAATGGCCACACCTCACTGAGCTGGTCCATAGCCCTGTTCCTTACAGTGACCAACCACACCCTTCTGAAAATGAATAGTAGATAATTAACATCCCAGGATGTAAATGTCTTATCTCATGATTCACAGTAGGTGAAGTATAAATGTCTGAAATTTAAGCCAAGTTCATTAAAATCAAACTCATAGATCAGCTACTCAAGTGTTTTTATATAAGTGTTATATAAACTATATATGTTTTATATGAGTGTCATATAAACTGTATTATATTATGTAAACTGTATTATAAAACATATTATATATGTTTCATATGAGTGTTATATTATATAATGGACTATCCCCATCAATGCCTCTTTAAAAAGAATAATAAATTATAAATCCAAAAGCAATGATACCAGAATCCCTCCATGGTAGTAAAGACACGTGATAGAAAAAGTAAAATGATGAAGATTCCTGATGCAAGCTGGCTGACTTCTAGAATACATGAACCTATCTGCTAGATTTTTAGTAAGAAGAAAATTGAGCTTGCAGCCCTGGACCTGCACCCCCGTGATCTCGAAGGAGCCCATGCTTTGCTGTAGTTGCTGGCATGGTGGCACCGTTCTTGATCCCCTCAGAGTTCCCTTTCCACCTAGAATCTAAAGACCTTGCATTTGTTTTCTAACCTGTTTGGTGCTCCATAGGTGTTCATTAGGCTTCTGTGGGCTAAAGTTTCTAACCACATCCCTGCTTTCAAAACCAGGAAAATGTTTTACCAGAAAGGAAAAAAGCAAAAGCAAACCACACTTACTATACCGGACACTGTGTAGCATTGTACAGGGCAGGCAGGCCATGTACAGAATATTTATTTGCCAGCTGGGATGCTACACATATCAAGAACTATACAAACACAGCTATGACATCAACTTCTTCCAACTATAGATAAAAGCTCTCACTGTCTACCACTCACAATTATGCTTTCCTATCAAACTGCTGTGTTGACAAGAATTTCACTGGGAAATGACTAGCACCTTCTCAAATGCCTACCACAGGCGGTTATAAACATATCATTCTAAAGTCAAGAAATGAGTATTTGTAAGGTAAATTACTTCCCCACATTAAATCCACCTGGGCTTCTGGGGGCCCTGGTATGCAGTGTCCACACCACAATTTAGCCATGGAGAGCTCTGCCACTTCCTCTGCACTTCTGAGAATTAATAGAAGAGCTGTGTGACGTGTAAATTTTTTAATGAGTTGAAAGTGCTAACTTTGCAGAATGCCTAACATTTTAATTTCCCAAAGTCAGGAAATTCACTGATGCAGACACAATTCTAGACAGTTCTTGTTAGTAAATTGCAATTTTAAATTTGTCTACTGTGGCATGAACCGTCTTTAGCAAGGAGTAATTCTAAGTTCAGATTTGAACTGTTACAAATCCCTGTGAGAAACTCCAAACTTTCAATGGGAATAAAAACTAAAATCTATAGGAATATTGGCAGTAACTTAATAATCCAATCTAGTGTATTGATAAATATATATATATAAATCTGCATTTCTGGACCAGGCCATATATATAGTATTTGAATTGCTATTTTCAAAAGGAAGAAGTAAGCAGTGATTAAACTATTCATTTTATATGCCATCCATGACAAATAAATCTTACTAATTATTTATTATAAAGATTATAAAAGTTAGGCCCGCTGTGGTGGCTTAGGCCTGTAATCTCAGCACTTTGGGAGGCTGAGGTGGGCAGATCACTTGAGGTCAGGAGTTCGAGACCAGCCTGGCCAACATGGTGAAACCCCATCTCTATTAAAAATACAAAAATTAACTGGGCAGGGTGGTAGATGCCTGTAATCCCAGCTACTCGGGAGGCTGAGGCAGGAGAATTGCTTAAACTAGGGAGGTAGAGGTTGCAGTGAGCCAGAATCGCGCCAATGCACTCCAGCCTGGGCAACAGTGTAAGACTCTGTCACATTAAAAAAAAATAATAAAAATAAAAAGATTATACAAGTTAAAAGTTATCAGGTCTTAGTAATACAATTGTATTTCAACTTAAAAGGTAAATATGCTTATTGTCTTAGCATTTTTTGAGTTTTCTTAAGTGCTTTCTGCTTCTTCTGTATCTTTCTGTGTGTCCTGTTCTTTGTGTCTCTCTCTCTCTCATCATAAGCATTTAATGTAAAGCCTATTTCAAAAATATATTGTGAAATGTGGGGGGTGGCTGCTTTCATATCAGTTTAGGGATGATATAAAGAAACCTAAATATTTTAATGTGTACACAGTACAATTGGTCTTCCAATACTGATTCTGTAGTATTATTAAGTAAAAACTGGTATTTGTCATTAATGCTAAGTTTTTTTAGATCAGACATATGTTTTCAATTATTTTCAATAGTGACAAACACTTATCAGCTTAAGGAGATTTTGGGCTGAGACGATGGGGTTTTCTAAATATTCAATCATGTCATCTGTAAACAGGGACAATTTGACTTCTTTTCCTGATTGAATACTCTTTATTTCTTTCTCCTGCCTGATTGCCCTGGCCAGAACTTCCAACACTATGTTGAATAGGAGTGGTGAGAGAGGGCATCACTGTCTTGTGCCAGTTTTCAAAGGGAATGCTTCCAGTTTTTACGCATTCAGTATGATATTGGCTGTGGGTTTTATAAATAGCTCTTATTATGTTGAGATATATCCCATCAATACCTAATTTATTGAGAGTTTTTAGGATAAAGGGCTGAATTTTGTCAAAGGCCTTTTCTGCATCTATTGAGATAATCATGTGGTTTTTGTCTTTGGTTCTGTTTATATGCTGGATTACATTTATTGATTTGCGTATGTTGAACCAGCCTTGCATCCCAGGGATGAAGCCCACTTGATCATGGTGGATAAGCTTTTTGATGTGCTGCTGGATTTGGTTTGTCAGTATTTTACTGAGGATATTTGCATCAATGTTCATCAGGGATATTGGTCTAAAATTCTCTTTTTTTGTTGTGTCTCTGCCAGGCTTTGGTATCAGGACGATACTGACCTCATAAAATAAGTTAGGGAGGATTCCCTCTTTTTCTATTGATTGGAATAGCTTCAGAAGGAATGGTACCAGCTCCTCCTTGTACTCTGGTAGAATTCGGCTGTGAATCCATCTGGTCCTGGATTTTTTTTGGTTGGTAGGCTATTAATTATTGTCTCAATTTCTGAGCCTGTTATTGGTCTATTCAGGGATTCAGCTTCTTCCTGGTTTAGTCTTGGGAAGGTGTATGTGTCCAGGAATTTATCCATTTCTTCTAGATTTTCTAGTTTATTTGCATAGAGGTGTTTATAGTATTCTCTGATGGTAGTTTGTATTTCTGTGGGATTGGTGATAAGCAATTTCAGCCAAGTCTCAGGATACAAAATCAATGTACAAAAATCACAAGCACTCTTATACACCAATAACAGACAAACAGTGAGCCAAATCATGAGTGAACTCCCATTCACAATTGCTTCAAAAAGAATGAAATACCTAGGAATCCAACTTACAAGGGATGTGAAGGACCTCTTCAAGGAGAACTACAAACCACTGCTCTACGAAATAAAAGAGGACACAAACAAATGGAAGCACATTCCATGCTCACGGATAGGAAGAATCAAGCTCATGAAAATGGCCATACTGTCCAAGGTAATTTATAGATTCAATGCCATCCCCATCAAGCTTCCAATGACTTTCTTCACAGAATTGGAAAAAACGACTTTAAAGTTCATATGGAACCAAAAAAGAGCCTGCATTGCCAAGACAATCCTAAGTCAAAAGAACAATGCTGGAGGCATCACCCTACCTGACTGCAAACTATACTACAAGGCTACAGTAACCAAAACAGCATGGTACTGGTAACAAAACAGAGATATAGATCAATGAAACAGAACAGTGCCCTTAGAAATAATACCACACATCTACAAACAACTGATCTTTGACAAACCTGAGAAAAACAAGAACTGGGGAAAGGATTCTCTATTTAATAAATGGTGCTGGGAAAACTGGCTAGCCATATGTAGAAAGCTGAAACTGGATCCTTTCCTTATACCTTATACAAAAATTAATTCAAGATGGATTAAAGACTTAAATGTTAGACAGAAACCATAAAAATCCTAGAAGAAAATCTAGGCAATACCATTCAGGACATAGGCATGGGCAAGGACTTCATAAACACCAAAAGCAATGGCAACAAAAGCCAAAATTGACAAATGGGATCTAATTAAACTAAGGGGCTTCTGCACAGCAAAAGAAACTACCATCAGAGTGAACAGGCAACCTACAGAATGGGAGAAAATTTTTGCAATCTACTTATCTGACAAAGGGCTAATGTCCAGAATCTACATAGAACTCAAACAAACTTACAAGAAAAAAACAAACAACCCCATCAAAAAGTGGGTGAAGGATATGAACAGACACGTCCCCAGATAAGACATTTATGCAGCCAACAGACACATGAAAAAATGCTCATCATCAATGGCCATCAGAGAAATGCAAATCAAAACCACAATGAGATACCATCTCACACCAGTTAGAATGGCGATCATTAAAAAGTCAGGAAGCAACAGGTGCTGGAGAGGATGTGGAGAAATAGGGTCATGGGGTGGGGGTAGGGAGAGGGATAGCATTAGGAGATATACCTAAAGTAAATGACGAGTTAATGGGTGCAGCACACCAACATGACACATGTCTACATATGTAACAAACCTGCACGTTGTGCACATGTACCCTAGAACTTAAAATATAATTTTTTAAAAAAAGGGTGTTGAGCACAGTTCACTATTCAGATGCTAGGTACGTTGAAAGCCCAGACTTCATCACTACACATACATGCATGTGAGAACTCTGCACCTGTACCCATTACAGATCTAAAAATAAGAACTAAATGAAAAAAAAAAAAGCAAAGATAATAGGATGTTTGATAAATACCCTTCACTTCCTATTAATATATGTCAGTGTATGGCATATGGGTTAAAAATTAGGCGATAAACCTGTTAAGTTCAGTAAATAAACGTAATACAATAGCTATATCCTCGAGATGTGACAGCCTGGAACAGGGGTTGGCAAGCTCTGGCCCTCAGGCTAAATAGTTCCTGCTACTCATTTCTGTAAATAAAGTTTTACTGAAACACACACACACACACACACACAAAATAGTGACAAACATGCCACTTCACTTACCTTTCTTATTCAATGCAATCCATGTCATTTAGTATACCAAAGAACTCCACTTTTTAAAATGTTGTTTGGAAAAAAATTAACTATGTGCTTATACATCCAAAATGTCCAAGTTATTTCTGGGACCTTAAGTGATTCTGATAGCTTCTAATTACTCTTTAGTAATGCATTCTGGTGAAATAACATCAATTTTGTAAAGGTCTTAATTTGAAGGTACCAAATTGTGTCTAGTGTAGGAACTACTTTTTCAGGCCAGTGAGATTGTATCCAGTGTAATATATATATATGTTATACAGTACTTACAATATGAACTACTGTGTGTGGGTGGTATAAAAATTTAATAGAGCTTCTGAAATTGTTTACAGACCATGATCATATTTCACAAATGAAATTACACAGTATCACATAATGAATCCAACTTATCACACAGACTAAGAATTTAAATTATGATTGCAAGGCCGGATATATATATATATAAAATAGACAAATGGGAAATATTGCAAAACTATAATTCAGTTCCAAATCCCCATGTCTTCAAAATACTTGGTTTACTGGCCATAAGTAATTCTTGCACCCTAGAGTTTTGTACAACTAGGGTTTTATACAAGTATTTTATGCAAATACTTTTTTGGTAATCTAATTTGAATCAATGTGACCAAAGTCAGTGACATTGCTACTTCTTAAATCCAGGGAGCCATGCTTCCAAGATAATGCTGTGGCCTATCCTCAACCGTTCTTTTTAAAAAATGTAATTTATTATTATAAACATAACGGAATACTAAGCATAAATAATGTATAGAATAGAAAGCATATAGAAAAAGAAAAAAATACTTGTAATCTCATTAGCCCAGAAAATTCATAAATTTCATTCATCTTTTACTAAGCATACCTTTACACACTTATCACTAAATGCATATATAAATCCATATTCTGCTTTTCCATGTTAAACCTTATAAATATTTTAGTGGCTATATGATGTTCCATTTAATGGAAGTACTATGTGTTACTTAACCATCATCCTAATATTAGACTTTTGGGTTTTGCATTTTTCACAATAATAACAAAGAATATAGACATATGTGGCATACAGCTGTTTCTCAGTATCCAAGAAGGATTGATTCCAGAACCACCCCCCGCCACCAACACCAAAATCTGAGATTGCTCAAGTCCCTTATATAAAATGGCATAGTATTTGCATGTAACCTATGCACATCCTCACGTATACTTTAAACCATCTCTAGATTGGTTATAATACCTAATACAATTTAAATGTTAAATAAGTTGTTATACTGTATTTTAAAATTTGTTTTATTTTTAATTGTTATATTATTTTTTAGTGTTTTTAAAAATGTTTTTGACCTGTTCTTGGTTGAATCCACAGATGTGTAACTCACTGATACAGAGGGCTGACTGTATATATTTTTAGATATTCATACTAATTACTTAAAACTTATTCATTCAAGTAGAATTATTGGGTCAAAGGGTATGATAACTTTAAAATTCTTGACTTATACTGTAAAATTGCTTCCCCATAAAATTTTTATTCCCATTAGCAAGGTACAAAAGTTTCTACTTGACTACATATTTGCTTAACATTTAGCATTGTTATATCTTTAAAGTATTCATTAATTTTATAAGTAACCTTCAAAGTCTTTTTATGAAAAATTTCACTTGGTGTTGAATTTGAGGAAAGAAATGATTTCTAACATGTCTTATCCGAACACTATCAAACTGGTAAACAATTTAGAAAACTGATGATTAATTTTTCAGTTGAAATTAAACATTCTAAAAACTATAAAGCCCATGATAAACAAAACTCTATATTCAAACTATGAGTCAAAAATGACCTCTAATATATATTACTTAGGCGTAATGGGAAATGGAATTGAATAAAGAATAGCCCAATCAGATAGTAAGAGCCATTAATTGGACATGTTAAAATAAATACGGAACAGACCGGACGCAGTGGCTCACGCCCGTGATCCCAGCTTTGGGAGGCCGAGGCGGGCGATCACTAGGTCAGGAGATCTAGACCATCCTGGCCAACATGGTAAAACCCTGTCTCTACTAAAAATAAAAAAATTAGCTGGGTGTGGTGGCATGTGCCTGTAATCCCAGCTACTCAGGAGGCTGAAGCAGGAGAATCGCTTGAACCAAGGAGTCGGAGGTTGCAGTGAGCCAAAATCACGCCACTGCACTCCAGCCTGGCAACAGAGCAAGACTCCGTCTCTAAATATATACATACATTCATACATACTGAACAATACTGTAAGTTCCATTTCTTAGCTTTCAATCTTTTCCTATAATTATGATTTAAGTATGTGACTCATAAACAGAATAAAACTGAGTTTTTTCCTATAATTTTGGATTTCCTTGTACAGGTGAGTTTAATTCATTTACATTATGATCCCTGATATATGTAGCTTTATTTCCACCATCTCACTTATTGTATTCATTTACTAGTTTTCCTTTTGCCAATTTCCTACCCTTAAAATTTTTATTTTGAATTTATGCATTCAATTTTTATGTGTGTACTCAAGTCTTAACATTTTAACTTCAACAGTGGAATCAATGAAATCCAATGTAAATACTGTTACTGTTCTTTTCTTGAGCAATATATGGAAGATGGAAATTTTTAACTTAGTTCGCACCTTCCCATATTCCATGTTAATATTGTCTACCATTTAGCTCCATCTTGTTTTCAACTGCTCCTCAATTGGTCTCATCTTATTTTAAGGAACCAATTGTTACTTTTCATTTTCAGTAGTTTACTCAGTAAGGTTTATGAGTAATAAATCCTCTCTATCTTGATTACCTGAAAATCTTTTAGATTTTGCTCTTTTGTGCAGTAAATGTTGGATTTTCTCATTCTATCCTCCATGAGTTTTATTCTCCCTGTTACATATTCACTTATGTATTCACAAAACTTCCCTATATTGTGGAAGTTTCATAAGATCTACATTCCAGTTTACAAATTTTCTCTTCAGCTTTATCTGAAGCTGTGTCCGATCTGATTTTTCATCTTCCAATGAGTTTTAAATTTCAATCATTATGCCTTCCTCTCTAGACATTCCATTTGTTTTTTTCTCTAAATTTGTCTTTTTAACAAATTGTTATTTCATTTGTGCTTATATTCCTTTTAAAAATATGGTTTGTCTTTTTACATTTACTCTACAGTTTTTTTTCAGATTGCTCTATGAGTTCATGTTAGTAAAATGCTAACTCTATTATTGCTGACTCTCCCTTACAGTAGATAATTTTCTTGAGTGATTGGAAACTTTGTATTGTAAGCTTATTGACAGGTGTGGTCTATGTTTGTCATAGACTAATGAACTTACATTATGGAAGGAAACCTAGAGAGTAGCTTGCTGTTTGCTCTGCTGGTGTCCTAGAAGCTTAATTATACATATTTTGTGTTTTGCTTCTAGCAATGTATCTTAGATTCCACACCAGAGCTGGGGTGAGGTTATGGTTTTACTATAGATTTTATTTAAATGAAGTCTTCATTTCCTTTTTCCTACCATGTTTTTCTATGTCTTCCCTTGGCTGGTGGGCAAAAATGTTCTAGTTGTTTCTTATGGTATAGGTTAGGCATTTGTGAGTTTCAGCTTTCTTTAGGGTTCTTACTTCCGAGTCTAGGTCATACAAAGCCAGGGCTTCTGCCTCTGTGCCAAAACTGAAACCCTAATTTCCAGTCCCTGGGACCCATGTCCATATCCAGTTCCCCCTTCCTGGTTATTTTGGTGTCAATTCACACAGTTACCTCTCAAGCTTGGAGTTGCAGCTTCATTTTTGGCATTTGAGGATTTCTCTCTCTTCTTTCTTTTGGACCTCTTTTCTTCTCTCTCTCTTTCTGCATGCACGTATGTGTCTCTACTAAGTTTGCAATATTTTATCCAACATTTTAATATATTTTTAAAGGTATTTGTATTAAGTGCTTAACAAAGAAATGTATCTGAATTTGTTTTGAACAAATTAACAAGTAAACATCAACAGTAATATTTTCTGTATATTTCACATTGTGTTCCTCTTAAGTACCAAGTTAGCTTTTGAAGAAATACTATACTACATTATCTAGGTAACTCTGAATCCTACTCACATCCATTATGAACTCTGAATTTCTCCTATCTAGCAGTACACCTACATTTATATCAGAATTATTTATATACAATTTTGAATAGATTCAGAGGATGTAGTTCTTACCTGGTTCACTGAAAGCAGACTAGCTTTATTTTGAGATAACATTGTGATATCATTGAAAGACTATTTATTAATGCATTCCAGACACTAATTCTCCCAAAGGAAATAAATATTAAGTGATAATTCCTAATTGCTGATTGCCACTTTCTGGCTATCTTTTCTACCTCGATTCTTTTTCTTAATACTGACCTTGTCCCTTTTGCAAACTTTGCAGTATCACTATTAGAAGCCTTTGTTTTCCAAAATAATGGCCAAACAATATTATTTCTTTGCAAAACTTTGGCAGTATACTGTTCCAGAAACACCAGGCTAACTGGTAAGCAGAAACTATAGCTTTCACTGTAAAATACTACAATTGCACAGTGCAGAATATCTGTGGTTTTATCACTGAGGAAATCAATAGTGATATAGACTACAATTCTTTGTTTGACTGGAGTGGATACAGGAGGGCAGATGAAAGAGTTTAATGACTTAGTAGGGATTGTCACTATAGCAAATCAGAGCTGCAGAAATAAATAGCTTTAAATGGAATGATTTTAACCCAAATAGCAAAATGTTTCCATCAAACAGGAGACGTGATAAAAAAATAAACACAAACAAACAACTAAAAATACCCCTCCTGTAGCCTCATTCCTCTTCCCTGTCTATATATACACACTTCAGGCCATCATTACTGGCAAATATCCAATAATAAGGAAAAAAATTCTATGAATGCTTAAGAAATGATCTAGAAGCTAAGGGGTTGCTATGTCATGGAAGTCTTAGTTTGAATATATCATGTTTGTATTTGTCATAATTTAAAATGTGACATTTTCTATGACTAATAAAAGGTTCTATCTTGTGGCATTGTATTCCTTGTTAAAGAGGTTGTTCTGAGGATTTGTAAATATGTACAATAGAAGTAGTAGGTATTAAATCACCCAAGATTGAAATAGTATATTGAGAGAGAAAGAATGTGAAAGACAGAAAGAGAGAAAAAGTCCAACTGTTTCTACTTTGCAATCACATGAATCAGTTGGTTCTACAGTAAAGGAAAAATACTAAGTGATGAAAATGTTAAAAAGACTAACTTGTATGTGGTATGTTATTTTAATCCTCAACCCAAACAAACTCTGTACCTCTGGATAAATGGTTAGCAAAACTGATTTTCATTTATGCATTTCTGGTACAAACTTGTGAGGTTCACAGTGGCAGGCCCCACATCATTACCAGAAGCTGTGCTTTATACACTCAGCAGCAGCTGGTTCTCGAGGAATGCAAATGTACCCTGAACATAAAAATAAGAGGCCTACTGGATTTTTATTCTGTGGGAACAACATAATTATTTATTTGTATTTTAAGTAAGATATCTTTCTAAAGGTTCCTGTGTGTATAGACTGAAAAGTAAACAGAATTTCTTAAGTGTGGTAAAAACAAAATATTTTATTCTTAAATGACAAATACAAATACCTTTGCATAAATACCTTCAGCTGCTTGTATTCTGCTAGCAATGTGTAATGTATTATGAGAAATGTCAACACTAGACCACCATTAGTTCACATCCAAAGACAGCATATCATTTGATCCATTAATCTGAATAGGTATGATTTCAGAATAATTCTTAATACCTCAATTTATGATCATGAAAAGAGATAGTAAACTGTGTACATCTGAGGACTCCTCAATAAAGGGGTGAGAGTTTGCAAGTATGAAATCACACTACCATTTAATTAAGAAAATCTAAGGAACAAAGACATGAAAAAAATGGAGAATAGGTAGCTTATAGCACACATTACATTCCTAAGCCAATCTTTGGCACTCATTTAAAAAATGTATGCTTTATTAATATTTATTTCCTTTAAATAAACTAAATCATATCCACATTATAATTTCTAATACAAACCCAGAATATTCAAGAGGTTGCGGAGATGTTCTCACTAAACATTTGTTCTAAGTCGGTAAATCTACCTACAGAAATATTTTTCATCTTTACATACATTTTACACTCCATGGACATTTTGGTTAGGTACCTGCCATGAATTAAGAATAAACAGCTTACATTTTAGAAGTCTTGTTTTGACTCTGTGAAGAGTTTAGAGTGCCCTTTTGTGCTTTCTGATAAAACCAAGTAATGGTTCCCTTCCATATAAGTGATTGAATCACCCCTTGCTCATGAAAAAGCAATATTGCATGCCATTTGTTAGCTGGACATAGTTACTATTTATTCTGGTTCCTGGAAAATTTGCTTTTTCCAATTGTGAGAGCGAGCTAGAATATTGCTATATTATTGCATTTTATTGTTGTTCAAAGAATTCTTTATTTCTAATGTTTCCTTAAAAAAATCCAAATGGTTCAATCTCCAGCCCCCTCAATGTCTGCAGTTTGCTTAAATTGACTTACTCTGCATGCAAAGCCCATCAGTGCAGTTCTTGGATTGCAAGACGAGGCCGTCGCAGTCCTTGCCTCCATTCTTGGGGGCTGGCGCCGTGCACTCCCTCCTGCGCCAGTGGGTGCACTCAGTTCCACAAGTAGACCACTTGCTCCATGACGTCCACCTGCCGTCCACTGCCATGGAAAAAATGTAGCAGCAAGTCAGAGGGAGAGGCAGCTGCTTAAGGGATGGAGCAGAGCTCAAGTATAATACAATAAAACAAAACAAGAAAAAGCATGCGCTACTGAGAAGCACTGTATTCATTTCAATTGCTGGGAATTGCATCTTCTACATCATTTGGGTTCAGTGAGCTTTTCCTATAGTGTGAGTGTTTTCTCACTGACCAAGTCAAGGGAGGCTGACTGAGACACACAAAATCCCAAGTTGTCACCAGGAGCTATGTAAAAGTAGGCCATGATGGTTTCCCTTTCCCTATTAATGGGGGAGCTTCTGGGTTTTGTATTGAAAATTAGGTCAGTCTTTGGATCCAAGATTCTTTCATTCCTAGGGCCGTGTGGACAGTGAAAGTAAGCTTGTGTGGGAATTCAGAGAAGAGGTTGGTACAGTGGAGAAGAAATCTATCCAACCTTCAATTCATTCATCCAGGTGGTATATATCTATCTATCTCTTCTCTCTCATCTAAATTTTATACTGTCTTTTTATTTTACTTTTTTCATCTGGGCTGCTTGATTCTGCTGAAACCTTCTATAATGTTTTCATGAAAAGACTATTATTTTTCATTTATTATTTGATAATTCCATTATTTGATGATGTTTCTGTTTCTATTTTTATTAAAAAAATTTAGGTAAGACCCTAATATTTGTTGTGATTCAGTCATTTAGAACTGACTTACTTTCTTCCTAATTTTGGTGGCTGGCTTGTCAGCAACTTCAAAGATAATGAACTCAGATATCTCTATTTTAAAAGTACACAACTTAAATCTCAGTTTGAAAAAAGATAAATTTCAGTCATACTTTAAAATGCAGCTTAAGTTTCTCAGAAAAATAGGATAAAAATGTTGAAATAAGAGTTTTAAAATATTAATCTTCCCTGAAATACATAATTATAATGATCAAGGATTCAGTGTAAAACAATGCTAAACATTATTTACTGAACAGCTTAACCTTTTATATCTATATATTGATAAAAATTATATCAATTTTAATCATCTACGTAGTTTGAGAAATCTACATGATTTCGTATTCAGATTACTATGTAAATATATCATGCATAATGTGGATATGGTTATAAAGATACCCACATGAAAAATGAGAACAGCGTTAACATTTCAGTCATACAGAACTGGCTATATACGCAAGTCCCAACTACTTAGAGCAAAAACATTTGCTTTGACCTGCACCAATCCAGTTTACCAAAACACTGACACATGCATTTCTATTTCAACTCAAATTGATGGGTGCTTTTTTAATTGTGGGAGTCAGCACCTATAAAATAAAATCTGAAATTTTAAGCCTAGCTAAGCATCAAAATTTGCTTCATAAATAAAAGCTCTCAAAGGGTTCACTGTGGAAGACAGTTTTGATATTTGGAAATCAACATTTGGGAATGTAAAGTGTAGATTATGTATATCTCTCCAGTTCATTTCTCCACCCCATCCCTGAGAAAGGTTAAAAGATAAAGATTAAAGGATAAACACGACAAAATTAGGCCAAAGGGAGAAGTAAGAAGGCTGTGTATCTGAACAATAAAACTGAAAACACAGTAGCTACTCCAATGAGCGCAGTAAATTTATGGATTATTTCAAAATAATTTTAGCTTAGCTTTGGAATATATCGTATAACAAGGCATTTTAAAGGGTTTTGCTTTTACTTTTGGCAAATATTATCTTCAATTTACCTAGGGATAAGAGCTGGTAGCAAGATGAGATAGTACAGAAAGATGCTAAGAGGTGGAGAGATGCAATCTTGCTGTAGGTACCACTGCAAATAACTAAAAAAAAAATAGATGACCAACATTTACAGATAATAAAGAACTGACTGCATTGTAGTTTCAGAATCCATTATTCCATGTGCCAAAAAACTTTGCCTTCCTTATAATTCATTTCAAATGTTATATTTGCCCTTGACCAGAAAATGACACTAAATGTAAAATATTTCCATCTAAAACATTTTCTAAATTTCAGTTCAATTAATTTCTGTGGTTTTCTGAAGATCAAGGATTGTTATTCCTAAAATGTGTGGCTTTCAGTGCCATTCAAATCTCTTGAATTACAAAATCTGAAATCTTGGTCCCAGCAGTTTTGTTGAATAATATAAAGGGATTATATCCAGTAGTGTTTAATCTCCTGTTTTATACAATTTGGCATGTTTTGGTAACAAAGTTAAGTATTCTTTTGGAGGAAAACACTTGATATCCCAGTAATGCAAACAGTGAGTAGGATGGATTTAAATAATGTTTATCACACATTCAGATCAAGAATAAAGTTTCTGTATCTATTCTCTAAAAGCATATTTCTTGAATAATGGGAGATGTTTGGATTGAGAGGACTGGTTTATTTACCTGGGCATAACGTAGTACAGGCTATTTTCTGCACACTCTGCCCTTCACAGAAGGCACCCCCATTGAGTGGTGCCGGGTTGGTACAAGTCCTTGTACGTTTCTGATACCCTCGTCCACAGCGGCTATTACACACAGACCACTCTGTCCAGGTGGACCAGCCGCCATTGACTGAAAGGAGGCAAACAGTAAAAAGTGGATTAAACATGTGTGCATGCACAACACACATGGACACAAAAAACAGACACAATATGTAAACAAAAGTTATTTTCCAAGTGACCATTTATAAAAATCCAAAATTTCAAAGCCAGAAGAGACCATGGACCTCATTTTATCCAAAGTTTTAGTGTATAGACAGAGAAAAAAAAAATGTTTGCAAAGACATACTCACCTACTCAGAAAAATAAATAGGACTGTATGGGTTCTCTTTTACTTGGCCAGTGTGCTTAAAAAATATACATATCTCCTTACCTAGTCAAGCTCCAAAATTACTTTTGACAGCTCGTCTCAAATAATAAATGTTTACATCTCTATGACAAGCCTGCAAGTGAATCTATAGCATGGGGACAGAATAAAATAATTTAGCCTTAAAAAAAAGATGATTGATTTTTTAAGCATGTGTAAACTTTACAACCTTTTAAGGATTTTTATTCACTTGCACAAACCAGTGAGCCCGGCTAAAAAATAAAATCCTATAGTACTGGGGTTATAAACAAATTGACTGGCTATTTGAGTTACTTGGCGATTAGTTGATATTGAAATTAGCACTTATTTTGTGTGTAAAGGCCAATTATGATGTCTGACGGAGCTGTCAGCATATGTGATTGTAAAACCTACACCCTAACACAGCACACTCTTCAATTCTGCAGATCTCTCTTTAGAAAATACTTTGATATATATTTTTAATACTTCAATAATGTGAGTCTATACAATATTGTAATTAAACAATCTGTAACAAAAATTATTTCCTTGTAGTTAAAATATAACACAACTAGTATACGCATCTGCTTCCTGACACTAAAGAAGTGTATTAGCCATTCAAGTAACACAAACCTTATATGTGCACAGCATTTGCCCAACATTTTGTTTTCTAGAAACCTATCCAATAGGAAATTATGATGAATGTTATATTTACAGACAGAAACATATTTTTATAGCAACTTTATTTCATATAAAGAGGAATAATTGGAAACAACTGTAATGTTCAAAAATGAGAAAATGGCAAAGCCAGCCATCTATGTTAATGTGACTGACTCCTGACAACCATTAAAGGCGATCCTGTAGAAGGCTATTGAATAATCCATGAGGCTGGGTGCAGTGGCTCATGCTTGTAACCCAAGCACTTTGGGAGGCCAAGGAGAGAGGACTGCTTGAGACCAGGAGTTCAAGACCAGCCTGGGCAACATAGCAACACTCTAGCTCCACAAAAATTTAAAAAATTAGCAGATCATGTCAGCATGTGTGTATAGACCCAGTTACTCAGGAGGGTGAGGCAGAAGGATCCCTTGAGCCCAGGAGTAGAGGCTGCAGTGTGCTATGATCACATCACTACACTCCAGCCTGGGCAACAGAGTGAGACCCTGTCTCCAAATAAATAAATAAATAATACATGAATGTTTCAGTATGTTTTAAATAAAAGTAATGTTTATGGATACATTATGCATAATCATGTATATGTATATAATTTTTATATAATATGTATACAACACTTATATTTATATATTTTAAATTATAAAAGATGTATAACAATGTGTAATGCTTATTTTTAAACCTTATGTATACATATAAAGTACTAGTAGCATATGCCAGGTGCAGTGGCTCATGCCTATAATCCCAGTACTTTGGGAGGCCAAGATGGGCAGATCGCTTGAGTCTAGGAGTTTGAGACTAGCTTGGGGAAATATAGTAGACTTCATCTCTACAAAAAATGCAAAAATTAGCCAGGTGCGGTGGCACACGCCTGTAGTCCCAGGTACTTGGGAGGCTGAGGAGGGAGGATCATTTGAACTCCCAAGGAGACAGAGGTTGCAGGAGCCAAAATTGCACCACTGCACCCCAGCCTGGGTGACAGAGTGAAACTCTGTCTCAAAAAAAGAAAGAAAGAAAATTCAATTAGTATACATATAATTTTTGTTTAAATGCTATCTCTGGGTGACAGCATTATAGGTATAGGTGTTTTCTTCTTTGACCTTTTCTGTTTTCCAAATTCTCTCTAATGGATGCATATTTGTAATCTAAAAATTGCATTAACAAAAAATACATAAAACAGTCACTAAATATGAAATACTGGTTAGATATATATGTTTTCTGTGGAGTTTTGGTGAGTTCAACCTATGAGGCTTGGACAAATTATTTTAGGAGGTTATGTAAAGGACAAGCAGATGGTGGACAGGTAGGGTTTCAGTTAGTGTTCCAAAAAGCAATTTAACCTGCTCAAGTTTACAAAATTCCCTGCCATGGAATTGTCTGTATAAACTGCTTACTAGCATACTGGCAAGCTGATATTTGGGGTTTAGGATACATGTACTGTTCTGCTGAGATTTTAATGAGAAATGAATAATCAGAAACTTTCAGAGATGAAAAAGTCTTTGAAGATCCCTTCATTTACAGAGAACGAGGCAAGGGCTCAGAGAATCCTGGTTAAAAGACCCTCTGAAGATAAGTTAGTGTCAGAAATACTCCTATGACCCAATATTCCTGATCCTAGTCCAAATCCATTTCCTTAATTCTAAATACTAAGTTACTTGTGTTTGATCCTTCCTAAGGACAACATATTCATTGTATTTATGGATATTGAAAGCATAATATACATAAGAAGAGATTTGCAGATATGCATGTACATTAAACATCTATATAATACAACTATATACAGTCTGCCTTCATTAGTTATTTATGACTGGCACACGCTGTGATTGTACCCCATTTCTTTTTTGCATTTCAAATGTTGTTAATCAAGTCTTTCAGGCAGTTTAAAAAGAGATAAGAAGAAGAAAACATTTTATTGTGATTTAAGAAAGGCAACTGCATACAATTCAACACAGCCATTATCTGGACTAGGAAATCAAACCTCAGAGTAATCAGAGGATCAAAAAAATTTTATGCATCTTTCCTGTAATTAAAATGACATTTTTATAGCAGTACTACATTCATCCTTTGGAACAGCATAGTAGTTTCTCTTCTCATAAACACACATCCATCTGAATGGTACTGTGGGGTAGGCAATATTTTACTTCAACTCTTTAAGGATTTTTTTGACGGGGCCTAAGAATTAAATTGGTGTAACACAAATCACGGGAGAAAAACGTGTAAATTTATTTTATATAACTTTAACATGGCCTAAGAAAATGAAGACCCAAAGATGCAGTTAGAGTTGAATGCTTATATATTGAATTGGACAAACAGTAGTAAGTTGTGAAAAAGTAAATTATGTGGTAAGGCTAAAAGAAGATTAAGAGTTATTTTAACAAGATCAATACAGAATTATCTGGATCTTAACTTCCCCCTGGTCTCAACTTCCTGTCCTTGAGGATAAGAATGTTACTTTCCTTCTAGTATAGGGAAGCCATCTTTCAGTTGAAAATCTCCTCTCCTGCTTTTAAGAGTCAGAAGGATTATCAGAGTGATCTTGAGTCTGCTGTTTCTCAAGGATCTTTAATGCAGAAAACAGTCAATATGCCAAGTGGCATATTCTGGGGTGACAAATTCTTAATTCCTTCAGTCCTATCATGTACCCCATAACATTTCAGTCAAGGACAGACTTCATATACAATAATGGTTTGTTTCATAAGGTTATAACAGAGCTGAGAAATTCCTATCACCTAATAACCTCATAGCTCTTGTAACATTGTGGAGTATTACTTTACTTTTTCTACAAATGTGCTATAGCCTAAGTGTAGTGTTCACAAAGTCTACAGCAGTGTATAGTAATGTCCTCGGCCTTGCCATTCACTCACTATTCACTCACTGACTCACCCAGAACAACTTCCGGGGCTGCAAGCTTCATTCATAGTAAGTGCCCTATACAGGTGTACCTTTTTTTTTTTTTAATCTTTGATATCTTATTTTTACAGTACCTTTTCTATGTTTAGATATACAAATACCATTTTGTTACAGTTCCTTACAGTATTCTGTACAGTAACACAGTATACAGGTTTGTAGCCTAGGAGTAATAGGCTATACCCTCTATCCTAGGTGTGCAGTAGGCTATACCATCTAGGTTTGTGTGAATACACTATGATGTTCTCACAACGATGAAATCACCTAACGATGCAATTCTCAGAATGTGTCCCCATCATTAAGTGACACATGACTGACTGTACCATGAGCCACATACTTGTCAGTGGTTGTCCCTCCTTCAGTCAATAAGACACCAAGGCCCATGGAGTTTAACACTAAAACAGTGATGAAAATCTTCGTTATGTTCTAAGAAGTGGTGAGGCATGGGCATATCATTCTGGCGGTGGCATAACCTCAAAATACTTCCCACATTGTTCAGTTTCCTCTGAGACAGTAAAACATCAATAATATGAGAAACTATTAGGTGTCTAACATTGTAAGAAATATGTAAATATACAGACCAGTCTCTCGGTCTACCAAGGAGCTTAACCTTAGCTGGGGAGATGAAACTACTCATGAAATGATTGGAAAATAACTGAATGCTAAACCACACAGGGAGATAAAAGCATATGTGCCACATCAAAATGGGGTATGAAATTGCTTAGTACTTTCAGAAGATTGATAGGTTTAGAGATGAGCTGGCTTAGAAAGGACCAGGGCATGGGAGGAAGCTTCCTAAGAAGTCACTTTGTTGGATTTTACCATATTGTTAGGATTAGGGCCACTTGGCCAGATAACGCAGCCCTTCTCTTCACTCCGCACACCTCTGATGGAGTGAGTAGAATGAGTTCTAAGAAGCTAAAATTGCTCTAATGTATTTTGGGAACAGATCAGCTCCCGCTTTCCGAGGGTTTGCAACGATAAGACTGAGGTTAGGTCCACAGAAACATCAGCAGGCTGATAGAAGCACATTCATCTTCAGAACTCAATCTAGATCTTGGTGGTACAGGTTCTCGAGAGAAGAGGGCTTACAGAACCAGCAGCCACTCAGGAAGGCTTTCTTCGCTTTCCTGGAAGCTGACTGAGAAAGGGTTGAGAATGTCCGAGCCTATCCTTTTATTCTTAATTCCTTCAGTTGTATCATGTACCCCATAACATTTCAGTCAAGAATTAAGAATAATGATGTAAGTGCTGAAAAAGCTAAACATTCTTGATATTTGCACTCAAGGTAGTGAGAAAAAGAATAGAATCTATTTAAAACAGTAGGTGTTTTAAATATGTGTTTTGTTTTCAAATACAGACTGCACATTCAGTCAGGGCTATGCCTGGGTATCTCTGAGATATATACTCATATTCACTTGATCTGGATTTTCTCAACGTTTCCCCCTATGTGTGGAAATATCAGTACTGGGGAAGCAATTAAACCTCACTGCCCCTGTGAAAAGCAGCAAACAAGCCACGATGGAGATTGAAAAGGGACTTCTAGAACCGGGCATGGTGGTGCATGCCTGTAATACCAGCTACTCCAGAGGAGGCTGAGGTGGGAGGATCCTTTGAGCCCAGGAGGTCGAGGCTACAGTGAGCTATGCTCATGCCATTGCACGCCAGCCTGGGTGACAGAGAAAGATCCTGTCTCAGAGAAAATGAAATTTTTTAAAAAAGGGCTTCTAGCTTGATATTTTAAAGTTAAGATATCGATGCCAATGAGAAACTAGTTAGACATGAACTAGATTGAGACCCTGAAGGACCACTCACCATAGACTATGACAGTGGCAGTTGTGCTTTTCCTCTTGGCAACAATGTTTTTGGCAACACAGGTGTAATTTGCGGTATCAGAGAGGCGGGCCTGCTTTATGATGAGGTTGTGATCAATAGTAATATAAAAATTCCGATCTTCAACGGGATCAATTATGTCTTCATTTTTCAACCATTCCACCTAAAGATACATGAGAAAAATAGATAAATCCTCAGCATGGATTCCTTGATGGCTGCCTGTCCTAACCTGTATTTTGTACATATGATCTTAGCCAAAAGGCCAAGAAGCGATATCTGTGTTTTATAATATGTACAATGTTGTTCCAGGCCATGAACTTCTGCAAACTGGTGGGAAGTAACTTTCCAAGGTCACGTTAAGTATCACTCACCTGCCAAACATGCTGATTCTGTCTGTACTACATTATTCTCAAATGTCAATGAACCAATTGGGAAATACAGTGTTCAAATTGTTTTCACTTTGCCCTGCAGGCACAAATGAGGAAATGGGGAATGTGTGCTGCCAAGTTCAGAACCCAATCAAAAATAATAGGATAAGCGTTTCAAACTGAACTCAAACCTTTTGTTATTTGATTTGTTTACTCTTGGCAACTTACCTGCTGCTTTTCAGAAAAGAATAGAAAGACTATTTTTAAAAGCACAAAAGGAATTTTAGACATCACATAGCTGTAATAAAATAACATTTGGATGATTTACATGTAGCCTTACTGAAACATATGGATTAAATATCCCTGAAAATACACTGACTTCAAAATGTAGCAAAACACATATTTGGAGATGTATCTAAGCCAATTTTTTTTTTTTTTTACGTTTTTCTACCAATTCTTAATACAATCCGAATAGCTTACAAATCATACTCAAATCCCTCCTTTTGTATAATGCTAATATTCAAATCTTTGGCTCAGGGTGTACTTTTGGGGAACCTGACCTTAAGACATGACCATTTAAAACTACTGAACTACTTTTTTCTATGCGAATAATATTAATGTAGTAATAGTGATGTTATATTTGCTGAATAAAGAGAGGAAACATACCTGTATAAGCTGTTCTTCTGGAGGTAAACTATTTCTTATTCTGACAGTTGCCTTTTTTTCTATGCACAGGTTTTTCCATAAAGCAAAACAACAAACAATGTTGATATTTACTACACTTAAACTCTGCTTTTGCATTAGGGTGAATGTGGATACAGGTAACCTTTAGTGGTAGGGAGTCAATATTGTTGCCATTTTCAAAACCTTAAGGAGCTTCTCTAACACCACAAGAGGTCTAGAAATTAATCTCTAAATCTGTCAGTGGGTTTGACATTGCACAACTCTAAATTACATTTAAGGCAGGGACTCTCAAATAATGCTCCTCTAATCCTTAGAAGAGAAGCCAACATTTATAGAGAAAAATAAAAATCAACAATCTTGAAATATAGAAAAGTATGAGGTTGTAGAGTAGATAAACTATTTGTAATGATGTAAGTGCTGAAAAAGCTAAACATTCTTGATATTTGCACTCAAGGTAGTGAGAAAAAGAATAGAATCTATTTAAAACAGTAGGTGTTTTAAATACGTATTTTGTTTTCAAATACAGACTGCACATTCAGTCAGGGCTATGCCTGGGTATCTCTGAGATATATACTCATATTCACTTGACCTGGATTTTCTCAACGTTTCCCCCTATGTGTGGAAATACGATCCTGCTGGAAGTGCATGGGAGAAGGTGGCACAATTTATACTGTTAAAAATCTCTTTGATGATAATTAAAAGTTGAAATTAATAGTTTTTGAGTGGAATCTTTACCTAGGATGTTATCTATGTCCTTCTAAAGAAAGCCTCCTATCACACAAAGCATGGACAGACTCCCTTACTCCCAGTTGTTCTTGTATCCCTTCTACAATTTTTGTGCTGGGTATGCTTCTCTTTCAAGTACTCATACCTGGCCCTCTTCTCTGAAGAGCAGCCCTCAGGCTCATGGATTGTTTTTGCCTGAATGTGCCTAGGATTTTTACTTCCCCATTAGCCATTGACTAATGGGTGCAGAAATATGGCTTCTGTCCCATTGGGTCAGAATCTGAGCTGTAACTTTCCAGAAGTCCCTTGGAGGGATGAGGCTGAAGCTACATCCTTGAAACTGGACCTGAACTGACACTATTATAAATGGAGCATACCTAATCCAAAAATCTGGAATCTGAAATACTCCAAAATCTGAAACTTTCTGAGCACCAACATGACACCACAAGTAGAAAATCCCACACATGACCTCACGACTGGTTGTAGTCAAAATGCAGGTGCGTAACACACAGTTTATTCAGCATCCCCAAGGGAATGACGGTGACACCAAACAACTATAGACTGTCATAGTGATACCTTTGCTTTCTGATGGTTCAATGTGCACAAACTTTGTTTCAGGCACAAAATTGTTTAAAATGTTATATAAAATTACATTCAGGCTGTGTGCATAACATGCATATGAAACAAATGAATTTCATGTTTGAACTTGGGTCCCATTCCCAACATATCTCATTATGTATATGCCAATACTCCAAAACCTGAAGTCCAAAACAATTCTGGTCTCACACATTCTGTATAAAGAACACTCAACCTGTACTAGGCTTCTTTTCTCCCCTGCTTGCTCGCCCACTTACAGGGTTCTCCTGGAAGCGCTTTCTTAAAAGACTACTCACATTCATAACTTTGATTCATGGTTTGCCTCTGCAGAACCCATAGCTATTCAAAACTATGGGTCGTCCTATGTAAATGATGTTGTCCTAATCATAAATGACATAAAGAAGTCCCAAGGGATATTAGAAATCACTTATTTGTATAAAGAGTTTATTACATGGAAGAAAGTGTTCAATCTGCACGGTTGACAAAAGATTTGAAGAGACAAGATTGTTGGGTATATGATCTTTACTCGATTATACATAATTACGCATTTGCCTTGGGTGTCTCTTGCCTATGCTGGAGCAGTGGTTCTGACCTGAAACTCAGGACCCCTGAGAAGCCCCAGCCGTGTTTGATGGCCCCTGTGGGGGGCACTGCTCTCCTCCCCTAATTCCCATTTGAATCACAGAAACTCTGCTTTTATCTGTTTTCCACACTGGATTTGCTTTCACGCCTTTGTTTCAAGAAACAAAGGGTTCTACAGCTAGAAAATAGCTGCGGGAATGAAGAGGCGGGCCCAGGACTCCTCCAGCTTCTGACAATACCCTACAGTCCCCAACACCCCAGGGCTGCCAGCCATATCACAGCACTCTACTCTGAGACAGGCTCAGTGAGGACTGCAGGCCACCCCTCACCTCCTGTGCCGGAATACCAGGGGCTACATATAACCAACTCCAGAAGTCCTGATACTCTTCCATACTGCCTGGAAGACAGCATGAAAATCTTCTAACATTTCAGTCTCCTTTGAGATGGTTTCCTTTACATTTTTCTCATACTAAAGTCTAGGCCTTTCTGATGCCATTGTTTCTTCCCGAGTCCTCTGAAGGGGTGGATGTTTGATTTCCCAAATCCAACATGCCACTGGGTCTGGGGATGGGTAAGTGCTGTCCTTACTCAGGATTGTGTGTTTCAGACTTCTCTCTAAACATCTTCACCTTGAATCTCACGCCATCAGATTATATCACCCAATTTTGACTCTTTTTTTTTTTTTTTTTTTTTTTGCAGTTATTTACAGACCTCTGGGCTTATAGTCACTTTATTTAAAGCATAATTTCTGAAGAGTTTAATAACCACAAAGATGACACTTCCATCATCTTGGCCCTTCAGTTCCATGACCTTCCATCCTGCAATGAACTTATCCTCTAAGGTCACACATTCTAGGCCAAAGGTTTTCAACTCCACTTTACAATAGAATAATGTGGAAAACATTTATAATATATTAATTCTAAATTCAACCCAGAGAAGCTAAATCCAACCCACAAAAACTCCAATTCACCGGTCTAGCATCAGTGTGTTTTAAGTTCCCCGAGGGTTGTAATTTACTGTTAAGGTTGAGAAATACCAGTCTAGATCATTGCCCTTAAAAATGCAATCCCTGGATCAATAGCATGAGTGTCACTGGGAGCTTGATAGACATATAGAATCTAAGGCTCTGCCCACCTATTACCGAATCAAAATATGTATCCTAATAAGAACTTCAGGGGGTTTATATACACACTAAAGTTTGAGAAGCATGATTAGCTCTTGTCCTTATCATCAATTACAACTCCTCCATAAACTTAGTTCCAATTATCCTTTCCTTTACCCTTTTCTGTCTTTCCTATTCACTCTAAGATACTGAATTCAACAATCCTTCACCAGCACCTACAATCTGTTGAATTTGCCAATTTGTTTCTCAGACTTTCAAGTGTAAATTCCAATGTCTAACTGTATATATGATCCTTGCAGTATACCATCAATGCTCTCATCCCTTTGTCACTTCAAGATACTCACTTGGCCACTATTTGCCTACAACCCCACTGTGGTTTCTTTTTTTTTTTTTAATATGAAGTCTCACTGTGTGCAGTGGTGTGATCTCAGCTTACTGCAGCCTCTACCTCCCAGGTTCAGGCAATTCCCATGTCTTAGCCTCCCTAGTAGCTGGGATTACAGGTGTCCACCACCATGCCCAGCAATTTTTGTATTTTTAGTAGAGACGGGGTTTCACCATATTGACCAGGCTGGTTTTGAACTCCTGATCTCAAGTGATCTGCCCGCCTCAGCCTCCCAAAGTGCTGGGATTACAGGTGTGAGCCACCGTGCCCGGCCTCCCCCTCTGTGTTCTTGAGGTGGAACATGGGTGTAAACAGCCATAGAGAGTGAGCTCATCTTAAAATTCATAACAGATCACAAGTGGGCCTTTATTTCTGCCAAGAAGGCATGCTGTATTTTCATTATTCACTCTCCCCTTCTCCAAGATAACTATTTCACACTCCTCTCCACTACCTCCCCTTCTAGCCTCACTTTCAGCTGATGACCAAGATTTCCATGTCACCGAGAAAACTGACAATCACAAGAGATCTTCAAGCGCTCCCACTATCCGTGTCCCCACCCCCATCTGCACCCTCTTTCCTATCACTGGGGGAGCTCTCTGTATTCCTATCTGTCACCTCAGATTTGTACTCCGTATCTTAGTCTTGCTCTTCTATTCAAGGGCAAGTCCCAGCAATTCTCTTCTTTCTCTCCTAAATTATTCAATTTCCCTTGATACTGAATCATTTCCACCAGCCTACAGATGTGCTGTTAATTTTTAAAACTTAGAACAAAAACCCTTCTCACTTGTTTCTGCCTCTACTCACCCCCCGCCCACCACCTATATTTCTCTGCTTGCCCTGCCTCATAGTTGTTTACATTCGCTGTCTTCAATTCCCCACTGAACCTGTTCTAATCTGTGTTCACTTCCACTGCTTCACCATAGCTGCTCTTTTCTCTTTGCTAAATGTGCTGCTGAGGACTTAGTGTTCATCTTACTTGACTCACAGCAGCATGTGATCTGGTTACTCGCTTCCTCCTCCTGACTTGCTTTCTCTGGACAGGACACTTTCCTGGGTTTTGTCCTACATTGCTTCATGCCTCACAGCTTCCTTAGGCTAATATTTGTGTCCCTGTAGCTCAGTCCTTGGAATTCTACTGCTGTTTTCTATCCATATTCACTTCCTTGGTGAGCTCATCCAGTCTCACACAGATGACTCCTAAATTTATCTCCAGCCCAGACCCCACCCCTGAACTCCAGACTCGTATATCCAACTGTCTTCATGCAGCTCCGCTTGGTTGTCTGATAATGACCTCCTGAACCGCCTTTCCAAACCTGCTCCTCTCACAGTCTTATGCACCTCACTTAATGCCAAATGCAGCCTTCCAGCTACTTAGACAAAAACCTGACTTAGTGTTGACTGCTTTTTCCCTCTTTCTTAGCCCATTCAATGTTACAGCAGCACACATTAGGAATCAGACCACTTCTCATCCCCTCCCTGCCACCTCTTCCTGGTCCAAGTCACTATCGTTTCCTTCCTGAATTATTGCAAACATTGTCTGTCTTATCTTCTGCTTTTCCCCTGAACCCTCAACTGTCTATTTTCAACACTGTAATTAGAGTGATCCATTAAAAGTCAAAGCATACTATACGTATGAGTCAGGGTTCTCTAGAGGGACAGAACTAACCATATATATATATATATATGGTTATGTATACATATGTGTGTATATGTATACACACACACGTATATATGTGTGCATGTGTGTGTGTGTATATATATATATGAATTTATTAAGTATTAACTCACATAATTACAACGTCCCGCAACAGGTCATCTGCAAGCTAAGGAGCAAGGAGAGCCAGTCCAAGTTCCAAAACTAAAGGGTTTGGAGTCCGATATTCAAGGGCGGAAAGGGTCCAGCCCAGGAGAAAGATGTAGACTGGGAGGCTAGGCCAGCCTAGACTTCTTACGTTTCTCTGTCTGCTTTATCCTGGCTGCACTGGCAGCTGATTAGATGGTGCCCGCCCAGATTAAGGGTGGGTCTGCCTTTCCCAGTCCACTGACTCAAATGTTGGTCTCCTTTGGCAACACCCTCACAGACACACCCAGGATCAATACTTCCCATCCTTCAATCCAATCAAGTTGACACTCACTATCAACCGTCACACTATACTTCATCTCAGACCCTCCTAATGGCTCCTTCTCCTACTCAGTGTCAGCACTAAAGTTCTTACAACCAGCCTGGACAACATAGTGAGACCCCTATAAGAAAAATAAAACAATTAGCAGGGCTTGGTGGCATGTGCTTGTATTTCCAGCTACTCGGGAGGCTAAGGCAGGAGGATGGCTTTAGCCTGGGAGGTCAAGGATATAGAGAGCTATGAGTGCACCACTGCACTCCAGCCTAGGTGACACAGCAAGACCCTGTCTCCAAAAAAAAAAAAAAAAAAAAAGGAAAAGGAAAAAGTGGCTTGGGGATAGGAGACAGGCAGGAAAATAATGGATTCAGACAATAATTGGAAGGGACAGAGGACAGGACATACGAGTTGATGGTATGTGGAAAGGGGGGTGCCAGGGGGACTCATCTTCAGTTTCAGGCTTGAGGACCTATGTATGGAGCAGGGACACAGGAGGCAGAAAATAATTGAGGGTAGAAAGTATAATGCTTCAGATTTGGCTGATCTCATAAGGAATCCAGCTAGCACAGCATGATTCTGACAACAGCTAAGTTGCTAAAAATTCCCATTATTTCCATGAACAGAGTGAGTTTTTCTCTTAAAGTTTTGAAATAATTTCAAAAAATAACACTGAGGACTTCTGCTTCTCTCGGATCAGCTTTATCTTAGCATTAAGAACTGAACGTGGATATTGATAGAAAGGATATTTGCAGGGCCAACGTGACTGCAACAACATTTATTACCATTGTGGTTTAGATAAAAATGATAAAGCATTAATAAAACTTAGAAGACGAATGGCAAGGAAAACAATGTGTGAGAATAATTCTGTTTATCATGTAAAGGATTGTCTGAATCAGCAAGAGAAATCAATATAAGAGCCATAACATACAATTTAAAATATATAACTTCTCATGCAATATTTCCAGAACACACACTGCAAAACTAACATTCTTCCATGTGAAACAATTCCACAGTGAGTCTCCTTATATACACTGTATATAAAATTCCAAGAAACAATACAGAATCTTTTGTTGTGCTAGAAATTTATTGCATTGAATAGTATGTAGTTAATTATATTGTTGCAAAGCTATTTATTTGTAAGCTAATCTTGGTTAACCAGGAGTCAGTACTCTGGTCTGGCCATAGAATTCTGTTCATATTTTGGTCATTTCAATGCTTTTTGTTGATTTCAACCTGTGGCTTCTCTCTTCTCTACTCCTCCCATTAAATAAACTGATTTATACAAGAAAGAAGTCTTTCTGAATTAGAAGTTATTTTGAGTTATGTACAAAATATTCGAAGAGAAAGAAAAATAGGTTGAAGTTCAGAAAACAATAAGACTTCAACCATAAATAAGGACTTGTTGTCATGGTTGCAGAGATGCAAAATAATGTTCAAACAACTTCTGTCCTTGTGGTTCAGTAACTGCGTCCTTTCAATGATTTGGGGCATATTTGAACCAATTTACTCAAGTGTTTATAAAGGCATGGGATTTTACTAACAGGTACTAAAAATAGTTACAAGGCAACATTAGAATGACCTGTTTGCATATTCTGCTGTTGTTTGGTGTTCTTAGTCCCACTGTGTGCAATTGAGCATCTTACTCTAAGGAGCAGTTCCTAAAGTACCAGTTAAGAGGGCTGCTTTCAACTGCTTGAGCTCAGAACTGAACTCTGCGATTTTGGGGTTGTGTATGTCTCCCATGGGTTTTGTGGGTTTTATCTTCTGTATGCCTTAGAGTCCTCATTTACAAAATGAGGATAATTCTAGAACCCATTATAAGGTTCTTAAAAACTAAATGAATTAAAACACAGAAAACTTACTGTCTGGCATACAGTAAGTATTTGAAAATAATTATTAACATTTAGTTAAGGATATACTAAAACAGGTGAGACAAACCCCGAACAACCCCAAAACATGAAAGGGAAATGGTGTTAATCTGAAAACTAAAAAAAATTTAACACCCGAGTCCTTTCAGCCTTCGCTGGCATTTCTATGAGGCAAAGTCCACTCAATATTAGGTTATAACTCTTTAAGATTGCACTACAAATATATAAGCAACTGAGTATTACATTGGCCAATATTGTTTGTATGCTAACCCTAAATACATATTTTCCTTTAAACTCTATGAGTTCATAATTCTAGAGATGTCATTAGCATGCATTTGCTTCATAGGTATTAACATTTTAATTAATCTTTATAAAAATTATTTTCTCATTCTAAATTATAAGAAAACATACTTTATCAATTTTTAAAAAATAAGTAGAAAAGATTTCTAATCAAAGACAAGTTATTAAAATAAATGAGAAATATTCACTATTATACTTGGTAATAAAGCATAAATGATAGGCAATTTATATTACTATTATTTTTACCTAGACCATCTATATTTTTATAGTTTTTAATTTACTTTTGTGGGTTTTCCATTTCTTTTCTCCTAGTACTGCAAGCTAGTCTACTTGTTCTTTTAATGATATCAATCTATCAGCCCCATACCATTGCATACATACCATTAGCTTCAATACCCTTATCCATGCCCCTAAGAGATACAATTTTCTTCCAGCCACCTCTGCTTTCCCTACCACCCTGAAAGTACACCTATGTGGGTCCTATGACCGCATTGGTCCCCAAAAACGGACTGTCCCCCATCTTTTTTTTCCTCATTAAACTTTGTTTTCATGGGAGTCAAAATTCTGTGACAGATTTTTGGTCAAGTTGTTTCCATTAAAAACCATAGATTTTAAAAACTCTTAACTGCTGCATGCAAAACCAAACAAACAAACAAAAAAAAACCCAAAGTGGTCCACAAAACATTCTCCTTTCCTTCTGAAGGTTTTATGATGCATTGTTATCATTAACCAGTCTTTTACCATTAAACTTAAATGGCCAATTGAAACAAACAGTTCTGGGCCCATACTTCTACCACTGATTTAGACTGGGGTGGCAGGTATTAGGGATGATATTCATTTAGCCTTCTGAGCTTTCTGGGCAGACTTGGTGACCTTGCCACATCCAGCAGCCTTCTATTCACGGCTTTGATGACACCCATGGAGTGGTTGTCCCTGAGCTCTCTTCTTTGCTTCTCTCTCTCCCCACAGAAAGCATTCTGGGGCAGATGGGCTGGTCCAAGCGGAAAGGAGAAGTGAAAATTATGGGACACATTCTGTGGTGATAGAATAATTACCATTCTTTAGGGTGGGAAAAGTAGGGGATGTGACCTGGAGGGGAAGAGGGCACCTTGTACTCCCTAATGCAAATCGTGAGAATCCTGATCTGGCTTTAGGGAGCAGAGAGAGTTCAAAAGAAGAACATTTTCCTTGTGCTGAAATTGTGAAGACAGAGAAGCAGGTGGGAGGAATGGTGAGAAGTCGCCCAAGGGTAAAAATGGAGAAAAACAAGAAGCTTGTAGGGTGCATTCCAGGTCCCCAGCTAGGTACTTTGTACTCGGTGGTTCCTCCTCACAGCAGCCTGTGAAGGAGGTAGTTGCATTTCCAATTTTCAGATGAGAAGAATGATGCTGACAGAGAAGAGCTTGCACAGGTTTACAAGCTCAGAAAGGAGCAGAGATCCGAATTCAGGACCGCCTGAGTTCTGGACTCTTTTCTGTCCATAGAGCCAAGAACCAGGAGGAGCCAACTACAGTGCTTTAGCCTTGACAGAGTGGGCTGCGGATTACGAGATGGGGGCTGGAAAAAGCTGGGACACCAAGACACATACATTTTAGCTACTCCAGGACGTGGGTTGAGGCTGTCCTTAGGCTGGTGTCCCCAGGGAAACAGAGAGATCTTTAGAAAAGAAGCACTGGACACACTTTCTGTTATCAACATGACTCTGTCACTCAAAGGACCAATGCAGATTTCCTTTCAGAGCTAGAACTAGAATTGGGTGTGCTTTGATTTTAGGGGCATCAGGAAAGCCTCCTTCCTCTCCAAAATCGCTCCCCCCAATTTTTGACAATGACTTGAAATGTCTTTAGGAGAGACCAATTTTAAATTCCATCATTAGAAGGATCTCTTTACATGTAAATGACCTGGAGAAATAACAAACTAAATCATATACAGTATTCTACAACATGGCATATAAATAACTAAGGAAAGACTAGATAAAGAGGAGTTCAAGGTGCTAGGGTTTCAAGGTAGGACTGGATTCAAGTATCCAGCAGTATGCAAAAGTTTCTAAGGGATATACAAACAAAAATATTTTTAAGGGAATCAGTATATCTTTAACTTCCATATGCATTCCTTCCTTTCTCTCTCTTTTGTGTGTGTGTGTGTGTGTGTGTGTGTGTGTGTGTGTGTGTGTGACGGAATCTTGCTCTGTCACCCAGGCTGGAGTGCAGTGGTACCATCTCGGCTCACTGCAACCTCTGCCTCCTGGATTCAAGTGATTCTCCTACCTCAGCCTCCTGAGTAACTGGGACTACAGGGGCGTGCCACCATGCCCAGCTAATTTTTTCTGTTTTCAGTAGAGACAGGGTCTCACTGTGTTAGCCAGTATGTTCTCAATCTCCTGACTCTGTGATCCGCCTGCCTCAGCCTCCCAAAATGCTGGATTACAGGCATGAGCCACTGTGCCCGGTCTGCATTCCTTCTTATAACTAATTTCTCTAAGAACTTGCCCTCTGCTTTTCAGAAGAAAGACATCTCTTGCATGAAAATCTTATCATCATACATTACATGAGACTGTAAAAACCTCTAGGGCACCAGATAAGGGAATAATTGGTAATATTAGTGTGGTAGTTGAGAAAATAAGAGACTATAATAACTGGGCGACAAATCCGCTTTGCAAATCAGGTGGTTTAAATTCTTTGCTTTCATCAAAACTGAAGAAGGGCCTAATATGTCAAATGATGGGTCACTGAACATAAATTCTGATGACAGATCGCTATGCAATTTTTGACCTGTAACTTGGAAGACGTGCAGAGTTGAGGGACATTGTTACAACGTAACTCCACATATTCCTATTTACTTATGTATGAGAAGGTTCTCAGTATTTGAATTTATTATAAATGACAGATAGAAATGTAATTGATTTTATCCTGTTTCATTTCAGCAGTAAGTAACATTCAAACTTGGCTAAATGAGCTACCTGGACAGGGGAGCAGGGATGAAAACCCCATTTCTCCTATTAAAAGCTGTATTTCCAATAAAAATTCAGTCTTTATGCCAATTATTTATCAAAACTTGTAGTACATTTGGGTTTTTACAAAAAAATTAACAATTTGATCCCTATGGTCAAAGGAAATAAAGTTTATATGCAAATTTTTATTACAGAGAAATACGATGACCAATAGAAATTTTAATGCCTAAAATTCATTCTATTAGAGTAAAAACCTATGGGGGAAATGGTATAGAAATATAAGTTAAAATAGAAAAAGGAATACTGTAAGTTTTCCTACAATTTTTTTTTTTTTTAAGATGGAGTTTCACTCTTGTCGCCCAGGCTGGAGTGCAATGGTGTGATCTCGGCTCACCACAACCTCTGCCTCTCAGGTTCAAGCGATTCTCCTGCCTCAGCCTCCCGAGTAGCTGGGATTACAGGCATGTGCTATCACACCCGGCTAATTTTGTATTTTTAGTAGAGATAGAGTTTCTCCATGTTGGTCAGGCTGGTCTCGAACTCCCGACCTTAGATGATCCGCCTGTCTCAGCCTACCAAAGTGCTGGGATTACAGGCATGAGCCACTACACCTGGTAAGTTTTCCTACTATTAAAGAAGAGTTTGTTCTTACATTTTCTTAATTGGTAATGTTGAGTAAGACATCATTATGGTGTCTGCATTCCATTGGATAACTTTAAGTCATCTAACAGTTCTTTTTAAAGATGTCAAATGTTTATAATATACACAGACATGGTATCTTTTCCCACTATTTAATTGTTTGATAATATTTTTTAGATACCAACGTAAAATGTGCAAGGAGATATGTATTTTTTAAGTCTTTTAGGGATATGCTAGCAAAAATTTTAAAGAACACTTCACTAGGCATGAGAGGATAGTGGTTCTGTTACCAAGCAGGAAATTTTACCAGGGGAGAATGAGGAAGGCTGAGAACTGAGAAGACTAAAGAACAGGGTAATAGGAGTGGGAGTTGGAGGTCAGTGAATGGAACTCTCCGAATATTTCTCCTGGATGCCTCTGCAGTTGTATTTACGCTGCACTTTCACAGAAGACCAGTGAGATTTTGCCAAAAGACACTCAAGTCTCAAGTACGAAAGCCTAGGGATAGGACCCAGCTGTGCCATTCACTGAGTCTATGCTTTTGAGCAAGTCACATAAAATCACTCAACCTTACTTTTCTACTTCTACAACAAGAAAAGTAGTATCTGTCCTAACTCCCTCATAAGGCTGTTGTGTGGTTTGGAAAGCATATACTATATATGAAAGCACTTTTGATGACTTCTATACAACTTTAAGCTGGTGTTATGGTGATCTCTTCACAGAGTAAATAATTTATTCTACAACATGTCCTTATTTCTTTAAATAACTTTTACAAATTAAGATATAAGTTTAGTGAACAGGGAAGAATGATATCTAGCATAAAATGAAAGATATTTAAAAATATTTTCAATGGACACATTTTCCATTAAATTCTGTCCTAAAGACACCATCTATTTATACATATCCAGATGCTAGAACTCCCTGGGTTCAGTGTAACTGAACACTGTGGTTTGTTTCTTTCTCAGGCAACACGCTCTGTGCTGAGGATGCTGAGCAACAGTGTGATATAATTCTGTAAGGAACAATCTTCACATTGTGAGCCCTTATTCAACAATCAATGAAAGACCAACAAAAACAGGGTTATCCTACTTCAGCTGAAATGTGTTAGCAACTAGGAAAAAGGAGAAAGTTTATGCAGAAGACATGAACTTTAATGTTTACATGCCACTCCCAAGACCATGCCCAATTGAAATCTTGCACTCAGAAATTCACTCACTGGTGATTTTCTAATCTTCTCCTCATAGGCCTGTTGAGACCCTGGGTCATCAACAAAGTACTCAATATTTTTGTGATTTTCCTTAATCTGAGCAGATGGCATATGTCTCTTTCAACAAACTAAATAGTCCAAAATATATCAACTCCCCCAATGCTCTTTGAGTCTCCAGTAATCCAGAAACATGCTCACATCTCTTCTATCCTAAAAACCAAACAACAACAAAATTAAGGCTGACGTACCCACCCTCTCCAGCTATGCTTCAGACTTCTCTTTCCCTTAGTGGCTAAACTCCTCAAAAGAGTGAAATATTCCCCATCCCTCTTTATGCACCTGCTCATTCACTCTCCCATTTAGCCATGTCTGGATTCCTGCTCCCCACTCTACTCAAACTTCACTTTCAAAAGTGACCAGTGGCCTTTCTCGTTGCTAAATCCAAAGGCATCTTCTCTTCTCTATGGTAAACAGCTCCACTGTCCCTCTGAAAAGCCTCCCTCTGCTGTTTCCTGCCACTTCATTATCCATTCTTTTGCAAGCCTCTTTCACTGGTCCTTTGATAACATCCAGCATTTTCATACAGTCCTTCTCAAAGATCTCCCTCTCTCATTTTCTCCTCCTTCTACTTTATATCATGGTTCTTTGTTCTGCATCAGAATCACCTGGGGAGTGTTTAAGCCATCCTGATGCCTGGGCCCCACAGTCAAAGGTTCTTATTTAATTGGGCAGACAAAGGGCCCAAGAATCAGTGTTTGTAAAAGCTCCTCAGGTGACCTCAATGTGCAGCCAGCTTTGAGAATGAGCTATGCACTGCCTACGTGACTTTATTCATTCTCAAGGCTGACAACTCACAAATCATTAGCTTCAGTCCCAACTTTTCTTAAGCTCTATTCATACTTCCAATTACTTTTTAGATAATTCCATCTGGATGCTCAACAAATACAAAAAAAACATAATAAGTGCTGAATATGATGTAATCGATTCATACCACAATGGATGTGAATCCATTACAATATCTCCTCACAGTGGCCTTCTCTCTATAAACTTGGTCCTCCAGTCTTATTCTTCTTCAATAATGGAGTCATTAATGGATGCTGAAGTTGAATTTCTCTTTTCCATTCAAGAATTTCTAAAAATTTTCATTATTTAAGAAGTGTGTGTAAATAATCACACACAACACAATGAAATGTGCTTACTCTACTTTTAGAAAATTGATGAGATGCATGTGACACTTTTTAGATGAACGACTTTTCCCCAAATACATTTTTGCTTGGGGTTTATCTGATTAGTTCATGAAAATTCATCAAATGAGACCACACAGACAATTTGTGTCATTTTAATGAATCAAATTTTAAAAGCATGCAGTCAATAAAACTCTTTTTTGTTGCTGTTGTTATAAGGAAAACAAAAGTGCTTTGGAGTCAGGCAGAGTTGGCTTTGAATCCCAGCCCTCCCACTAATTGAGCTTGTAGCCTTGTGCAGGCAGTAAGCTCCCAGAATCATAATCTTCACCTGGACAAGTGCAGGGTGCAACCCTCCAAGGGTTGTAGGGGGATTTAAATGAGATATGAAAAGAAAGCACCTGGAATTAGGAGATAGTCAATAAGTGTAATTTAATTGCCTGTTCCCTAGAACTAACTTGAGCCTACACAAAGCTATACCTACCTAAATGTATTTTAAACAATGATTCAGTGCCCTTTAGTGTCTCTATTAAGAAGTACATATCTTCAAATTCATAATACCAAATTAGTCGTATCTCAAAAAAAAAAAAAAACACTTGAGAGAAATCCGACTTTCAATTTACTGCTGCACAGGACTATAGGTAGTCGTTTATGAGTCTTCATTCATAAAACACTCCCAGTGAGGAAAGTGTCATCTTATTTACAGCTTCAATCCCTGCTAGTGTATGTACAGAAGAGATGTCATATCTCTAGCCTTTCTACATGGGGACCAGTTCCAGCTCTTGCAGTAGGAGGAGAAAGTGTTTGGAAATCCCTCCAACAGTGAGGTCATTCAATTCTACTGATGCCTTCAGTCTGGCACAGTGTTCTCAAAATACTAACATGATTTTATTAACAAATATGAATGATTCCTAATTTGATTACAATTTTTAGGACTAGAGCATATTGACACTATATGGTATGTTCCCAGAAAAGGTGTATAAAACTGCCATCCCTACTTGTGTGCAGTGTGATTTAAGAAGCAACTTTTTATGGCTCCTAGACTCACGGTTTTATAGTTTTGCTGTTACTGCTATTTTATAATAGTCAGAACCATTGGCTGCCTAAGTACTGTCAGGGAAAGAGAAGTTTTGCAGCAAAACATGGAGATCATTTTTCAATGGCTCAGGCTTCCATAATTTCTTTTGAGTAGCAACTCCAGCATTCAACAACCCTCATATTTCAAAAATGCTCTGTTAACTCTTTCCTAAATACTTTATTCTTCAGTTTAAATTTTTATTTATTTATTTTTAGTATCAGCAAAGACAGAGAAATATGGATTAACTTTTCCAGTGGATTATCCATTTATAGCTGGTCATTAAATATGGGATAAGTTATAATCCAGTTTAGTCTTGACTTTCCATAGTCATTTTCTCACCTTTGTTCACTCCCCTCTCTATTATTAAACATCATAAAAATGATGTTACCAAAGACAGATTCCCATGTTCTTATATTTAGAGTATATATAATGGGACTCCATTTAGATAAGACAGTTATTTTCCAAACAATATTTATTTCCAATAATTTTTCTCATGGTTTGCTATCAAAAGTTTTAAAATTATAACTATGCTCATGTTTTACTATTAAAAAACAGAAGACAACTATCTGGGGCAAAGTAACATATTTTTTAAAAAGGACAACTATGGCCTCTCCCTCAGTGCTGCATTCTTCATAATGGCTTGGGCAGAAGGAATGTGTCCCAGGGTGATTCATATATTTGGGGCTTTCCTGGAATGTCTGACACTAGACGTAGTAATCATAACTATTTTCCAATATATTTAATGTATTCTCTGAGTTGTTCCTTTTTAAAATAAGCAAATTAGTGTCACAGTAAGAAAAAAATTATAATCTGACATTCAAGTCTTATTTTCTGTTTCTAACAAGAGGGGCAATATATTTGTAATCACAATAATATAGACATTATGGTAACAAAGGATGATGTTGCACCTTTGGATGATACAAATACATAGCTGAATATCATTAAGCATTTAGGAATGTGAGCCATATTCAGCAGAAAGTATAGACTTTTAACTCCATATGAAACAAAAAGCTTTATTTTAGGATACACTTTGACTACCTTCAAGAAGACTAATGTGTTGATTTTGTAAGTATCTTCCTCATACTTTTGGAATCAACACAAGCAGGCACTGCTTATATTATGAAATAACTGGACTATAACTCCATCTCTTTCTGAAGTCTTGCCAAGTATGGAATGCAAATGCCAGTAAATAACAATACAAACAAAATCATTTTTTTCTCCTCAATCAGAATGCTCTAAAGTTCAGATATTATGGAAACATATAAGTAGAAACTATAACAAATTATAATCTGATTCTGATTTATATGTTTATAACACCTTCCATATGATCCTATAGGCTGAATTTTGTGATATCTTTTAGCATAACCTTTTACGTAAAGTTGACTTTTTGAGGGTTTCAAATACTTAAGAGCTTGTTTATTTCTTTAGTTCAGGATAAATAAACCACATCCCTGCATTCTACCAAAAGGGCAGTGTAATTTTTGTTAAATTAAGTTAAAAAGGAAGGAAAGACCAATGAAAATCTTTGCAGAGATACTTGAGAGATAGGTGGACTTTGGTCAGGACCATGCTAACAATGAGAGGTTCTCAGCTCCAAAAATCACTTTTGGCATCCTTTGCCCTTCTGATATACAAACTTGTTAACCTTATGATTGGTTAAGGAATTGTCTAATCATATATGTCAATAATAGAGAGCAAAGCATCTTGCAGTTTTCTTTCTTATTATACTCTCCTGTGAAAGACAGATGTGTTGTGTCTAATTATTCACTGATTGGTATCAGGAGAAACATTAACATAATTGGCACATTTGTTCTAATTAACAGAGGGAAACTGCCACATGCCACCCAACATGAAAAGTGAGTCCAGCAACCATTAGCTAGAAAACTCCACGTCTATCAGAAAGGTTACTCTGTTAAATTCAAACTGAGGCCCATCAAGTCAGAGCACAGGTTGAAAATGATATAACAGAGTTGAGAACTGTGTGCACACCTAAAAGAATGGAGATTTAGCCTAGAATCGTTGTCTATAGGTATATTAATCAAACAAATGAGAAAAGCAATTAGATGGCTATTATCAAATGTACACTCAGCCAAGCCAAGCTTCTCCAAGGAGCATTAGCTAGAAGCTGGGAATCTGCCAAGTTTTACTGACTGGTTTGGAAGTGACAAATCTGATGTTTTTGTGTATTTGTTTGTTTTAACTTTGTCCTTTACACCAGAGCTTCTCAAACTGCATTTTAGAATCACATGGAGAGCTTTAAAAAAATCTTGATAACCTGGCTGTGTATCATATCTATTAAATCAGAATCTCTAGGTGGGATATAAGCATTGGTAGGTTCTAACAATTCCCAGGTGATTCCACTGTGCCTCCACTTCTGAGAACCAGTACTGCAGAGTGGTGTGGTTTTGTTTTGAGACAGGGTATTGCTCTGTTGCCCAGGCTGGAGCGCAGTGGTGTGATGACGGCTCATTGCAGCCGTGGCTTCGACCTCCCAAGCTCGAGTGATCCTCCCACCTCAGTCCCTGGGGTAGCACACACCGCCATGTCTGACTAACTTTTATTTTTTTTATTTTCTGTAGAGATGGGGTTCTCTTACATTGTCCAGGCTGGTCTTGAACTCCTAGGCTCAAGTGATCCTCCTGCCTTGGCCTCCCAAACTGCTGGAATTACAGTTATGAGCCACTGTGCCTAGTGAAGACTGGTTTGATGATCTTGCTAAGATTTTGATTAAGTGTTCTGGGTCTGAGATTCTAAGCTCCCAGGTCATGATGATGTAGATAATCTATGTACCACAGTTAGAATAGCAAGGCCTTGGCAATTTTTTTTTTTTTTTTTAATGAGACCAAGTTTCACTCTTGTTGCCCAGGCTGGAGTGCAATGGTGCGATCTCAGCTCACTGCAGCCTCCGCCTCCTGGGTTCAAACAATTCTCCTGCCTCAGCCTCCCGAGTAGCTGGGATTACAGGCATGTGCCACCACGCCCGGCTAAGTTTTTTTTTTTTTTTTTTTTTTTTTTTTTTTTTTTTTTTTATTAGAGATGAGATTTCACCACGTTGGTCAGGCTGGTCTCAAACTTCTGATCTCAGGTGATCCACCTGCCTCAGCCTCCAAAAGTGCTGGGATTACAGGCGTGAGCCCCCATGCCTGGCCAAGGCCTTGACAATTCTAAAAGATATTGACAGCTAATAGTCTTCTGTAGACTTTCACAGGTAGGTTTGACTCTAATTGCTCCAGAGTTTGAAATCCTAGTATTATTTTCTTATTTCTCCCACTGGTGAAAGGCATCTCACCCTCCCTTGTAGGTGCTTTAAACAATCAAAACAGTTCTCTACTGTGGATAATTATGCTGGACGTTCTTTCTTGCTAAAAACCAGAGGCTACTATGTAGATTTTTGCTTCTCAGTTTTGGAATAAAACAAGTATCCATTCACTTCTGTGTTGACCACTGTGAAATATACTTTGCACCTTTCAGTAGGTTTGTGGAAGCCTGGGTATTTTTGTGCTTTAAAAAAAATGTTTGTCTTTAAGCAAGCTGAAATTATATCTTTAGACAATGGTAAAAAAAGATAGCCAAAGGATTAAAAAAAGCAAGTGGAAACTAGTGGCATTTTGCTCAGTTGTTGTTACTTCTGCAAAGGAAAGGCATTTGCCAAGAAAGGGAATTTGTTTTCCTGCTGGGGAAACACTCTTTTACTTGCACATATGTCTAGCTCATTGCTTTTGAGGGTTGAACATACGTAGGCCATATTTTAGAGGTGAACTTGTCTTGAAATCTGAAAACTTCTAAAACCTAAGTTCAACGATGACGCGATAAAAGCATGTTGACAAATGAACTAATACCAACAAAAAGCAAATGAAATAAAATAACCAAAACCTAAAGTAAAATGACTATATGTAATAGCACCATCCAAGAGAACAAAATGGCATTGAAGAGTCCCTAAAAGGCTAACTTTTCCAGGGCAAAAGGGCAACAAATTGACTAATCTGTAGCTAGTTCCTAACCAGTTTTTACTATATACTTGCCTTTCAGCATAAGGAACTCTCAGCCTTTCTTCTTACCAGTTAAAAGTGTTCAGGTCTATAGCCAAGTCTGACCATCTTTAGAAAAATACACGTTTTTGCTCTCTCTGACTCCATAATGAGTTTATGTTAGTGTGTGTAGGCATATAAAGAATCATGGGAAGAAATCCCAAAGCAAGGGAACTTATTGAAGAAAAACCTTTTTTGAACAAATGAAGGCCAACAAACATTTTTAAAAACCCTCCTGCTCTGTGATTATGGGCACAGGTTAGGTCTTTGCCTGCTGCCTTATCTCTACTGAGATAGAGACTTTGCTCGAAAACAGCTGAGGCTTATTAACCATTGATTTTAGGTCATCTAAAAAAGCTCATTCTAGTGGGTCTGCTGAATTTCCACATGGAACATTTCAGTTTCTCCTCAAAGACTAAATCTTTTCTAGATTTTCATCATTAAATAAATCCATAAAGGTGTTCCTAAATCCATTCTTGCACTTCTAAAATCCATTTTCCATGCAGCAGCCAGAATGATCTTTTAAAGGTATATGTCAGGTCTCGACAATTCCTTCATGTGCCCATTGGCTTTTCAGGCATTTAAAGAAAACTCCAAATCACTTACCGTCTCTGCAAGTCAGCGCCCTCGTTCCCTCTTTCCTGACTGAATGTCTTCCTGCCTTCCTCCTTGCTCACTGGGTCTCAGACACACTGGTCTCCTTTTTAACCCTGTAACCAATCACCTCCTCCTGAGGGTACTTGTCCTTGTTGCTCCCATCACCTGGAGCTTTCTTACTCAGATCTTTTCAAGACAGCTCCTTCCTTACCTTCAGATCTCAGCTCCATTACTATCTCTTCAGATAGACTTTCCTTGAACTCTAAAGTCATCCTCAATCCCCAACAACCATCACCCTCTCTCATATGACCTTATTTCCTTTAACTTGTTCATCTGAAAATATCTCACTCATTTTTCTTACATTCTTACTTATTGCTTTTCTCCTCGAGGGACTTGACTGACTCGTATTTCCTGCAACCAGAAAAATGTCTGGGACACCAAGCATCTACAGTAAATATTTCTTGTATAAGTGAATTGATGATTTTTAGAAATCTACATTTTATACTATAGGCTCAAAGCAATCACTAAGTACATGCAGAAATCAAGCCACAGATGTATAAGTCAGATAAAATCTATTATTTCTTTTGCTTTAAAATGGATCTTTTCATTGCTTAAACTTATTGCAATTTTAATTTGGCTTACATGGTTTCTGGGCTTGTGGTGATCTCTGTGTATAACTATTAGAGGCAGATATTGGAAGAAAAATATGGGATTTTTTCCATAATTTTTCACCCCAAAAAGTATGGGATGATCATAATAAGGAGGTGACTTTGTCGAATGTTGATTGGACCAAAGCAAAGCTTGAAAGGTGACTGCTAGGAAGGGAACCTGATACTTTTGAAAACCTGTGTTCAAGGCCGAGAATCATATCCTAATCAAAACTCTGTCTTGTAGCTACACACACGGTAGGAGAAAATTCCAATGGATAATTACTGGCACTGAAAGCAACATCTCCCTCCAAACTGGTATTCAGATTCTTCTTTTCTCTCTAAACTCTTTTGCCTGGAAAGAGTGTAAAGCACCACTCCAGAGACAACATACCTGCATGGAAATTCATCAATATGAACTTCCTATTATGGGAGAATGGCAAGGAAACATGAAGGACTCATGAAAGAAAGTGTTCAGCAGCCATATTAATAATCAATTAGATGGAGAGCCACCTGATGCTGCCCATTTGGCGGCGCCTCCAGCTGCCACCAGCTTTCTGCCCTGTCAGTATCAGCTTAAAAAAATCTGTTCCCTGTTTATCATGACTACACTCAGCAAAATAGTCTATTCTTTTGCACTTCACCCCATATTTTCCCTCTTGCTAATTAGAGATGCAAATGTTGATAAATAACATGACAATTTCTAAGCACAACTGGGTCAATAAGTTGAACATTGTGCCCTGTTCCTCCAATTAAACTCCTATGAGAAATAGCTCAATTATAATTAGAGAAGCAATTATCCCCTTGTTAAAGGTGAAACAAATCGCAGGTTTTAGAGAAAAATTCAGCTTTGCTCCTTCTGCCATGCCAACAAATCTTGTATCCATTGATGTTTTCATCCCAGTACTCTCCAAAAGAGATAATCTGATAAAGCATCTCTGAATATATTTCTGGCTCTCCATGTGACAGTAACATTTTCTAGGCATAAAATAAAATGAGCAAAGAGGGATTAATTTCATAGAGTGCTGCTATTATGCTAGTGGAATAACCCAGCACCAGTTCCATGGGTGTATTAATTTTCTTGCTTCTTCAGGGAGATGGAGGGAAGGTTTATCTGTTGAAAGAAAGGCAAACACCTCACCAGAAATGGAAGAAAACAATCATATTTTTGGCTTGATCCTAACAAAAGTATTATTAAAGGAAACACTGAGCTATATCATTTTAGAGTCTTCCTGGGATTTTTTTTTTCCTTTCTTTCATCTAGTTTACTTGAAAATTTTAATAATATTTTTATTAACACCTCCCTTATCATCCTGGAACTCAAGTGTCTCCCACTCCCAGTGGCCTTGGTTCCTGGTCCTAGTGGTTTGGAACCCTGCCCTCAGGGTTCAGACTGATGGAGTCTGTCATCCCATACCAAGATCTCTCAGTAGGATTGCATCTTCAGGGACGAGAAGCATCCTTTTCTGAGCGTTCCATCTCCTGAGGTGCTGCCTCCATGTCACATCCAGCGGGGCCGCTTTCTGTCATTTAGTTAAATATACTTAGAGAATCTACTAAGTGACTTATAACTTGCTGGCGTTAGAGATAAAACATGATCAAAAAACTTTTTGCTCCTTATTTCATCACGAGCTTGTCAGGCAAGAAGAGTAAACAGATAAATTTCAATACAATCAGTAGGTAGAGCTATATAAAATTGTGGCATGTGGGGGCTGCCATTTAGCCAGGCACACTGGTTCATCCATGCCAGGTATTCAATGTGGAAACAGTTCTGTATCTGTTGCTAAACTACTGAGTGTCCCTCACCCCCAGGCCCTGGCTGGCTGCCTGGGATTTCTGGATACCCTGTGACCCCGTGGCTAAAGGGTTATATCTGATGTAGCACTAGGCCCCTAAGAGTCTGCTCTTGTGCTAAGGAATCCATGCAGTTATTAAATATTTGGAATAAAATCCCTAGATATAAAGAAAGGACTTTAGGGAGAACAGAGAAGGAGCAGCCAAGTCTAGAGTTCTGAAACTGTTGTGCTTCATCCCTAGCGTCCCTTGTTTTCTTATTGGAAAGGGCTTAGTCTAAAGAAGTATAAGGAGTCCTCGGTTGGCCTCTTCCTCCTCTGAGACTTTCTTTGTCACCCTCTTTCCTTGGGCTCTGAAAAGGAGATCTACCAAGAGTAGCCTCAGGCTAAATTTCCTCTTTGGGAGAAAATGTAAGGGCTGGTCTAGTGTCCTGAGTCAATAAGGACTGAATGAACAATAGTAGCTTTAAAGATCAGGGTAATTTAAAGATCAGGGTAAGGGGCCAGTCGTGGTAGTTCACACCTGTAATCCCAGCACTTTGAGAGGCTGAGGTGAGCAGATCATTTGAGGCACGGAGTTTGAGATCGGCCTGGCCAATATAGTGAAACCCTGTCTCTACTAAAAATACAAAAATTAGCTGGGTGTGGTGGCGTGCACCTGTAATTCCAGCTACTCAGGAGGCTGAGGCATGAGAATTGCTTGAACCTGGGAGGTGGAGGTTGCAGTGAGCCAAGATCATGCCACTGCACTCCAGCCTGGGTGACAGAGTGAGAGTCCGTCTCAAACAAAACAAAACAACAAAACAAAACATCAGGGTAAGGGCAGCAGCACATCACGACTTGCTATAAGTAGTTTCATTAACCAATTATTTGGTAGTGTTGTTGAAAGAGCATTTCCTTATTTTAAAGCTTACAATATTGTCTTCATTTGTAGCATGTGTGGACTCCAACCAAAGTAACTGACTAGAGAATACAGGAGAGCATCTTGGTGATTCTTAGAACAGAAACTTCCCCTCTGCGTACCCCACAGTGCCAAGAAGAGGGGCAAGGTACTGAGTAAGAATTTTGAATTTAAGAGGTTGAGCTTGGTCTTGTGTGAATTAAAAAATGATAATATAATAATAATACCAACAATGGCTAATGTTTCTTGAGTGCTTTTGACATGTTCTAAGTGATTTGCATATATTACCTCATTTAAACCTCACGACACATTCTGCATAGACACTATTGTTATCTCCCTTTTATGGTTGAGGAAATTTGGTTCACAGTATTTAAGTACCTTGACTGAAGTAAAAAATGGTGATGCTTGGGTTTGAACCTGGAATTCTGTAAGAAAATTAGAAAACATTCTATAGTGGAGATTATAGGATGCCAAAATAGGGAAGAAGTAAAATGTTATTACCTTAGAAATGCCTATGCCATTATTTGTACCCAAAGTGGTATATCAAAACTAAGACTAGAGTTCCTGACAAACTTACTGATTTGGAGAGAAAAGAAATTACTGCTTCCTGACATTCTGCAGAGAATGTACCTGACTACTTCCTCAATATAACTAGACATATGCTTATAAAATAAAGATCAATTGAAACAATCAGCCATATGTTCATTGAACATATTTTGCCTGACTCTTTCTTGGAATCATTTGCCTTGGAGACAAAAGGAGCACAAATCCAGTCTGGCTTCATCTTCCAAAGTCTGATATAATTATTACAAAACACATGAGTTTTACCTGCTGGTTTTCCTTTAACATCAATATTTCACTTTATCCTATTTTTATGCTTAAAGATTCTTTAAACAAATAAATGAAATATTAAATAATGAATGCATTTATATTAGAAGGAAAATGATCGTATAATCCTTTAACTCACCAAGTTACCTTTCATTCCTTTCTTTTTTAATTTATCTGCTCCTCTTGAGCAAATGGCAGTTGTAATATGTCATGTTAAGGTATTCATTAGCTTTCTGATCTTGGTGATTTTAATAGTGTTGAAAAGAATCTATACAGGAATTTATTAGCCTGCTCTTGAGCATGTGTGTTTGATCTCTCTTCTGACTTTAAAAAATGAAAAAGAAATGCATATTAAATATAGTTCTTTGAATGTCAAATGGGTATATGATTTTTGAGCTTGCCAAGTTTTAATTGGTCTCTTCCCTAGTGATGATACAAATAGAATTCACAGCCAATTAGTTGCAGTCATGAATCTTTACTCCTTGATGAAGTGAACTACTTTGTTGAGGAGACTGAAAAAAATGAAGAAATTACTAAGATCTCCCCACCTAAAGTCTTTGCAAGGATCAGTTACCTTTTAGAAGCCCTGAGCAAAAGTGATGCCATGGATACCCATGTCGCTCATGATCTGTTTTGGTCTTTAAGGTGGTTTCATGGAGGAGGTGTGCATTAAAATTTTAGAAATACCATTAAGAAGACATATGCACTATTGTAATTATCAAAATGAAATATTGAATAGAGAAGAGTTTCCTCCTTCCTAGTCATACTAAATCATACTGTGTCTTAGTGCTGGGAGATAAGGTTTTGATGCCGTTGAATGAAATAGCTACTATCAAGCAAAGTCTCTGATAACAATTGGCATGAGATGCCAATTTAAGGCAAAAAATAGCCCTCTTTCAAAGTAAAAAAAAAGGAATTTCATTAAAATTTCCTTTGAGTTCTTTGCATTGACTTATAGAGATATGAAAGGTTGTGATAGAAAAATGGAGTTATTTCATAAGGACTCTGCCTAAATTTTCAATTATTTAATTATTATTATTACTATTAAAAAAACAATCAGATGTTTGAGTTTGTTGTCAGGGGACCAGCGAACTACCTGACCCTATCTTTACTTCTTGAAAAAAATTGAAAAACTATGAGAAATAGAATACTTTAAGTACATTATTAATTATTAATTGCTTTTTGGACTATGTTGAAAGTCTCAATAGTATTATTTTTCACTTTCAGAGATAGGCACAACTTCAGGGCTTAACTTTTAAAAATTCATATACATTGAACGCATATATAAGACCAAATTGCAACAACTGAAATATGCCTCTTTCAACACATGCAATAAAGAGTAAAACTTTCAAATGACTCAATGTAGTTTGGAGGCCAACAAGGACCACCACCAAACTGGCAGCTATGCCACTTGTCAAATTAATGTGTGCTTGGGCTTGTAGGACACGGGGTCAGTTAGGGCAATAGTGTCAGATGCATGTAAGGATGTCTCCTAATAATCATTTAAAGGGTAACCTGTTTTTAGAGTTTAGGATTTATTTGTTAACAAATGGAAGACACAGTATTAGTTTTCCTCAACAGTGTGATCTAAGATGATGGTGAGTGCTTGCAATCTCTTCTGGGTCACAGGGTCCTCTTCCCCAAAGAGAGATATTTTCAAAGGGCATTGTATTGTGTGGTGCTAATGAAAAGTCATGGTATGCATCTGATTTGTAATACTTCATTAGCAACCAGTAGGCTTTGTTCTAGCAGAAACAAACAAACAAAAAAAAAAATGGAAAATGAAGGACTTGATGGAAAGCTTATAGGATGAAACTAATTGACACCTGTTACTCCTAAAACATGTTTTTATGCAAGGTGTGTGGGCATGGCTTTTAGGTATGTCTATGACTACATCATGGAATGGAAAATACATATGTTAGGTGAACAGGCTCACAGACACAGAAAAACACACTGTCTTCTTACATTCACATTTTTCGCATATCAGCAAGAACAATAATAATATTGATGGCACATTGTTAAGTCATACCATCTCTCTCTATGAAAAGTGCCAGATAAAATAAAGCAGTATTTCTGATTTCTTGAAAGAGAATGACAAAATTAAACCAAGCTGCCCGTGGCTTTGTCCAATGGGGCATTCTAATTGACTCCCAAGTCATTAATCAGTTCCCAATCAATCTATTTTGCCAGCAGCAGGCAGTTAGGACTCCATTACCAACCATTCATCATGCCATACCCTAATTCACTGCACCATTAGCCAGGGATTAAGCCCCTGTTAGAATAACTTAGTGCCAATTGCTAAATTGAAAGAATTGTTGTTATTCACCTCAGCCACTGGGATCCCTTCAGGTGGTCGACACTGGAGTAAGACTTCCTGTTCCAAAGACACTTCCTTTCCTAGGGGTTCCTGCTCAAATGTCTTCCGTAGATCTGGAACGTAAAAGTGACAAAATACACGTCAAAACTAACTAAATAACATTCATTCATTTCAGAGAGTACAAAAAATTTTCTGACTTAGTATTTTGTCTGTGCTTTTTTTGGTTTGTTTGTTTGAGACAGGATCTCACTCCATGTCACAGGCTGAAGTGCAGTGGTGTGATCATAGCTCACTGCAGTTTTGAACTCCTGGGCTCAAGCGATCCTCCTGCCTCAGCCTCCTGAGTGACGAGGACTACAGGTGTATGCTAGCATGCTTGGCTATTTAAAAAAAATTTTTTTTTTTTTGTAGAGATAGAGTCTCACTATATTTCCCAGGCTAGTTTCAAACTCCTAACTTCAAGTGGTCCTCCTGCCTCAGCCTCCCAAAGTGCTGGATCTATAGGTGTGAGCCACGGTGCCTGGACTTGCATTTTTGTTTAACCACATGTTATTAGTACTTTACTAAATCTGGTGACTATATTATGTGGAAGAAATTGTGAAATTCAGAGGCTATGAACTGTTCTTACTTTAAACTTCAATGGAAGCCTTTGGTAGCCCTTATTTTAACAATTAATAAAGTTCATTAATTGCTTTTCATTTGTATTTTTTTATCCATCAGTTATGATGATCACAGTTTTAAGTCAAAAGAACTCCATTCTCTTGATTCGTATATCTACAGACTCCCTTATGTATAGACATACTTTCCTCTTTTCTCACAATGGATACTATTGAAGCTCCAGTAACTCTGGAATCTTTCGATGAATACTCTAGGTGAGTTTCCGTTTCAAAGTGGAAAACAGGTATAGCTCTAATGTAACTGACGAGTTAATGGGTCCAGCACACCAACATGGCACATGTATACATATGTAACAAACCTGCACATTGTGCACATGTACCCTAGAACTTAAAGTATAATAATAATAATAAAAAAACAAAGTGGAAAACAGAATGCTGGAATCTGTAAGGAAGAAGCATAACTTCTTCAGGAGCCTCAAGTACAAGCCAGAGAAAAGAGAATTGAGAAGAGTCCCAAGATATCACTACATTTAATCATATGGCCATTCATCAATTAGAAGACTAGTCATTTCTGCTCAAATATCCCAGGTACCTAATTATGTATTTATCTAGTTATAGTTGATATAGGGATATGCAGCTGAGTTTTACAAACTGTTGTTAGATGGGCACAGAAATGTTAGAAGCCGGTTTGTCATTTTAAACACATCAGAGGCACATACTTCAAGAGATGGGTTTAACTAAATAATCCCTGAATACCATATAATTATTTTGTTTTAATGGTTTGGCTTTAAACTCTGTATACACTTAATCTAATTTCTAAAGGTAAAAAATTAATTTAGTCATAGAACTTTGAAGCAGCATTTTTTAAAAAGTCTACAAAAATTTTATTTCATGCATGTACGGTTCAGTTCCTTCCAATAAAAAGTTATTAGAATTTTACCCAGTGAATTTTAATAAAAAATTAATGTCTCTGTTCTGTCATGCCAGGTCCCTAATAAAGATCTAAGAATCTGAAAGCAGCATTGCAGTGGATTGAACTAATGAGTGGAAACCTGAAGACCCCAGAGCAGTGGTCCCCAACCTTTTTGACACTAGGGACTGGTTTCATGGAAGATAGTTTTTCCACTGACCGTTGGGGTGGGGCGTGGCGGGGATGGGATGAAACTGTTCCACCTCAGATCATCAGACCTTAGTTTGATTCTCATAAGGAGTGTGCAACCTAGATCCTTCGCATCCGTAGTTCACATAGGGTTCATGCTCCTATGAGAATCTAATGCTGCCAGTGATCTGACAGGAGGCAGAACTCAGGTGTTACCCTAATGCTCACTAGCCTGCCACTCACCTCCTGCTGTGCGACCAGCTCCTAACAGACCACGGACCAGTACCAGTTCTCAGCCCAGGGGTTGGGACCAGTACCAGTTCTCAGCCCAAGGGTTGGGACCCCTGCTCTCAAGTATATCCCTAATAGAGCTCTACCAGAAAACACCTGGAAAAATGCACTAAGGAAAGACTGCATTGTTACACATGTGCCATATAGTTGAAATTCTTGGCAGAAGAAAACCCTCAAGATTATAAGGGTTGTGAGAAAATTATAGATCTATGAGGGTCTGAGGCAAGACAAGAGACCTCCAAATGTGACAGAATTTCTATCAGAAAAATGCTTCTAATTTGATTGTCAAGACATTGAGTATATTGTAGAAATGAACATTTGGGGCCACATGCAGTGGCTTATGCCTATAATCCCAGTAATTTGGGAGGCCAAGGCAGGTGAATCACCTGAGGTCAGAAGTTTGAGACCAGCCTGGCCAACATGGTGAAACCCAGTCTCTACTAAAAATACAAAAATTAGCTGGGCATGGTGGTGTGCGACTGTCCTCCCAGCTACTTGGGAAGCTAAAAGATAAGAATTGCTTGAACCCAGGAGGCGGAGGTTGCAGTGAGCCGAGATTGCACCACTGTACTCCAGCCTGGGTGAAAGAGTGAGACCCCATCTCAACAACAACAACGACAAAAAGAAATGAACATTTGGGATCCACAGAGTTTTCATAACTTTAAAGTTATCTAAACCATGTCATTGTCTTACATCCAAAACACATGTTGACCAAATTACCTGGAGCATCACAGCATAATAATCAATGGCTGCCTTAGAACCTGCTGATACAGATTTTCTACATGTTGCCACCCCACACGTCCCCTCGACATCTCTTTTGGTTAATTCGTATTCTTCCAATGGAAACATTAAAAATTTTCTCTTCTGATGTGGTGGCTTCTCTTGGTTTTTTTATCTGCACTGAGATAAAATTTGATAAAACACCAGATACCAATAAAAAGAGCAGCAGTGAATATCATTTACAGGCTAAAATGTTCTTGACAAGATTTATCTTGTTTGTAGAAAATGATTCTGAGGAACTTCTGCCTGATGTGGGGTTGGGCAAAGACATAATAACTGGAATGAGTTCTCAAATTCAGTAACATACTGACTCACTCTAATTCAAATTAACCAAGATATCACAAAATGAGGGCTAAGAACAAGAAAAAGGCATATATGTATTTAAATAGAGCAATTTCATTTAACATTTATTCATTGTCTCCATATGGTAGACATTTTATTAGGTACTTTGGATGAAGATGTACAAGACACAGAAAGAAGACTAGAAAGGTAAGCTGAGGTGTGCTTATGAAAAGCCTTTCTGTCATGCTATGGAATGGCAAACCCTCAAAGGAGTGAGATCAGAGACCAGGAGTATCCATCAGAGTGACTGATAGAGGGAGGCGGTGGTGAGGAGCCCGAAGTTAGTTAGGGACTCATTTGAATAAACCATGAGGGATGACGGGGTCCTGAACTCAGCTAGTATAGTGGACAGGAAGAGGAGGAAGTAATTCTAGAAATAAATAGATCATACCTTGAAGAAGATGTAGGTATTTGGAGAGTGCCAGAAGGCAAGAATAATGTTATATTCTTAGTTACTGCATTGTTAACTTGGTACGAACACTGAGTGGCATAGTATCAAGTTGGGCAGGGAAGCAGAGAGAAAGATAAATTCATTTTGGTACATGTTAGGTTTGGCATATCTGTGAAACATTCAAACTGAAAAGTCTAGTAGTCCAGATCATGGTTCCTAAACCTTAACCCTGTTAATTTTGGGGACTGGGTAATTCCTTGTGGTAGTTGTTCTTTGCATAGCAGGATGCTTAGCAACATCCCCGGACTCTACCTGCTAGATGCCACTGGAACCCCATCCCAACCTTAACAAAATAAGTGCCTTCAGACAATGCCAGATGTCCCCTAAAGGGAAAAGTCACCCCCAATTGAGAACCACAGGTCTAGGGCTTGGAAAAGAAGGCCTGGTAGGATTTCTTGTGCTTCACCAACTAGGCAATTGCTGAAGCACTGGAAATAGATGGCATCACCAGGGAGAGACTACAGCATAAAAAAAAAGAGGACAGTGACTTTAAGAGGAAAAGCTGTCATCCAACAATATAGAGTGAACAAAGCGGTAGGAGAAAACCCAAGGAAGTTAGTGTCAGAGCATCCAAGAGGAAAATAAAGTTTTAAAAAGTGGGGCGGTCAATAGGAGAAATGCAGTGAAGGACTCAGAAGCACTCATAGGAGAGAAATCATTGGTCTGGGAAGTTTAGGAGTGAGGGGGAGCAGAAGCCAAGTTGTGATGAGGAGTGGCCAGGAAGTGGGGAAATGACCATTCTGGGTACTGTGGGAGCAGAGGGAAAAGTTCTCCTTTGCCCTCTGAAGGTTCAGTGGAAAATCAACTAAGTCACAAAAGGCAGATTAATTGGAGAGAAGACAGACAAATTTTACTTAACACATACACATGGGAGCCTTTGGAATGAAGACATAAAGATCCAGGGATAATTGCCCATTTTTATGCTTCCGTTCAACAAAAACTGGACAGTGTGTAGAAATATGATTGGACAAAAAGGATCTGACCTAATGTTAATAGACTGAGTGGAGAGACCTAGCAAGACTGTGGGTCTAGATTCTTCCTGGCCTCTCTGAGCATTCATTCCTTCCTTCACCTGGGTATCAGGCAGGACCCTCTCTGGAATGGGGGTCTGATGACCTATGATCACACAAGGTAGGTTAGATAAATTTTTTATGGTCACTTTTTACACAAAAAGGAGGTTGGAAATTTAGAATAATATTTTTCAGTTTTGTGGCTGGTTTTGGACTAAGGGGGTTTCTATGACTCGCCTGGGGAAAGAGGGATTGTCTTTTCCATAGCTGGCCTTGGGGAAGAATGGACTGAGAGACAGGAGGGCAGGAGTAGGTCAGAGAAAAACTTGCTTCTGGGGCCTTCATTTTGGCGTATTGTTTTCTAAGTCCCAACGGTATCTACTACTCTTTTCCAAAATTTTAAGGTGACAGAAGTTAGTAGCACCATTAACGGGCAATGGGTTTGAGTGCAGCATGCTGTAATTCTTCTTAGAATATGGTGCAATTTTTAGCACAGTTTTCTAATTCTTGCCATATGAAGGCATATTTTATGTAGACGTTTCCTAATTGAGAATGGCGATGGATACAGGCATCTACTTCCAGAGACAGGCTTAATAAACCATCATTGAATACCACAGAATTATTTTAAGGGTTTGGCTTTAAGCTCTACATAAATTTTATCTAATTTCTAGAATGATCTCACACTTAACCCCCCATAAGGCAATACTTCTTCCTGAAAAACACTTCTAATTCCTGCCGTAAAACCTCTCTGGCTTTCAGATTGTGTAATGAACATAGGGTATATCGTGGCCGTGCAGCATGGAAGCCGCTCATTTCAGCACGCTTCCTCACCACTCTGTGAGGGGAGGGTAGATAAGATTCTAAGCATATCTTTCATCATTTGGAGAGATGTGATAGAAGGCAGGCCGGTTGCCTTGCAGGCAGAGTGAACACAAGGGTGACGAATGAATAAGAATGAAAAACGGACACTTGTCAGCTAGGAATTAGATGTAAAACAGAATGGTTCAGAATAATGTGGCCATTCCTGTCAGAAAAAAAAGAAGAATTTCTGCCCTTGGAAGACCTTTAGGATTCTACATTCTGCTTTCTTTCCATTAGTTATAAGACTGCTACTAAAATAAGTATGAAGTCCTTTCATTAATAACCTAGATTACTTTCGCAAACTCAACTTGGTATGCATCTAACTTAGTCATTGATTCTGCCAATTAAAAGCTATCGTCGTATGTATGCATTCAGAGAGATGTTTACTTAAGAACATGAATATTGGCTTACTAAATCCATACACTGAAATCCAATTAGCAGATGTAGAATCAGACCTGAAACAATATAGATTTCTATTTTCCATTTATACATAACCAAAGAAAGTCCCTTTGGACACACACATGTGCACACAGAGTCTCATTTATTGGGGGTAGAATTTTGATGCTTTCAATGATTTTTTTTTGCACAATATACTGTGGTTACAAATTAGCTGTGATACAGAATACATGAATTCATGGCATTCTGCAAACATTAGCTCTGCTTTTTGACAATGCGGTTAGCAGAAAAGAAGACTCACTGGGAGATAGATTTTCTGGCCTTCATTTTCCATATTTATGAAATGAAAATGAATTACTAGATAATTCTGAAGGATGCTTTTGCTGTAAGGACCTATTACTGAACAGACTAAGATTTTAAATATACATTTTAGGGGGGAAGCTTATCCTTTGTGGAATAAGGTACTTCTTGGTTGCAATTATATGTCCAAGAGAAATAATAGAAGAAATTATTTCAAAAGTCAAGGAGTTGATACATCTTTGAAGACAACGGCTTTTAATATTCCCCTCAGAACAACTTTCACAGAACTTTTTGGACACTTGGATCTACAGGTGTGTGTAAGAGTTAGAAACTAGGGAGAGAAGTGAGTTACAGAAATTTAATATTTTAAAAAATTAGCAAATTCTTTGTATAAATCCTGGAGAGTAATATAATATACTCCACAAAAGCAGATGAAAATTCAGTCCCCGGTGATTGTAAATGCACTAAGAATTATTTTGGTAAAACTAATTTTCTGTATCAATGGGACAGAGAGGATAGGGGAGGGAAATGCCTACCCAAAACAGTGTGGAAGAAAGCCCATCATGTCAATGTGCATATTTACAAAAGGGGCAGAATATCCTGCCTCTTCCCAGTGCCATTTCTTGAGCACCTCTGCCTGTTACTGTCTGAAAACGGTCAGTGATGCCTATAATAGGAAAGTGGAAGCTCTAGCATCATGGGTCATACTAACACCTCTCCACCTTTGAGCCCTGCTGATTTTAGAAGACTAGGACAAAATATCAGCAAAAAGATCTCCCTGTGGTAGCTAAGCGGGCAGGTTGTGGATACTATTGCCTTGAAGAAGATAAGCATGTTTTTATTCCAATTTAAAAATGATTTACATTTATTAAAAATATTTATTATCTCACCAAAGGTACTTCATTATGCAGAAAGGTTTATTAGAATAAAATATTTTTTAATTTTTTTTCTATCCATCATTAAGCATAGAATAACTTTTTTTAAGAAAACAAAATATTGGTGATGTGATAGACTGATATTATGAAGTAATTCTTCAATGGGTATACTTCAGTAGACTATCCTAGTGGAAATCTAAATCCTTAAATTCCACAGAATGATAAGATAAAAATGATATGTTACATTATTACTGTTGTTGTTTTATAGACTTCATCAGGTTTTGTGAATATTAAAATAGATAACGAATCTGAAAAGTTTGGAAAATTATAAAGCATAACATATGTAATAAATTGTTATAATTACGTTTATTATTACTCAGAGAGTTCTGGAATGAGAGGTGATTACTCATCTGCAAAAATTTTGTACACATCATGCTCACATACACACTTTGGCCATATGGTCCATAAACTATAGTATCTAATATTCCTTATTGTTCTTTTGGAATTTCAGGTTTATTGCTGTTTTTCAAACTGAGTGTCATGACCCTTGAGAGGGTTATAAAAGCTATTCAGTGGATTAAAACCTAGCATTAAAAAGTATGAAACTGAATAAACAGAAGTTATCAAGATATACATAGTCTTATAGATGTGTATGTGTATGTACATTCATATGTTTCGGTGTGTAAGGATGTGGGTATGTGTCTAGTAGATCATGATATCAACCTATTTTTTATTGTAAGTCAAAAAGGTCTGAAAGCCACGGGGTAGGCTAACACTGTGGCTGAGAGCAAGGTTTTGGCATACACAATCCTGGGTTTAGGTGCTGACTCTGCCACTTGACTATCCATTTAACCTTGAGCACATTGCTTAGCCTCTTCCTGCCTTAGTTTCATCAGCTGATAAATGGGTATAATTTCACAGGGTTATATAGGAAGGGTCACCCACAAAATTCTAAGCACATGCCTAGCATATAGTAAGTGCCCAGAAGATAATAATCCCCCACTCTACTTTTTCCCCAAAGTATTAATAAATTTTATTAGCCTATACATTTACTGTTATCACTACTAATCAAAATAAACATAACCAATGAGACAAAGCAATTGGGAGGGCCAATACTTGAAGGTGATGTTTCATAAAGAGATATGCAGCTATTACCCTGCTGTGCTTGATTAAAATGCAGATTCCACACTCAGGTTGGGCCCTGGGAATCTACAGTTTTAACAAACTCCACAGGTGTGTTTTCTGCACAGCATTAAAATCTGAGAAGCACTGGTTGATGAATTGATTAATTGATTATGGAACACCGAGGTATATATGGCACTGTGGACACTGTAGGAGGCTGTGGGGAGCCATGCAGGTCTGCTTCTACATTGTGGCTCTAAAGGCCTGGTTTATAGTGTGTCCCTGTTGGTGTTTCCACAGTGTCCCAGAGCTCACTTTTGTACTAGTTGATGTTGACATTGTCTAGCACAGGACTTGAGTTTCATATGTCTCCAGAGGCCATACAGATAACAAATGGGAGAAAGCTAAGCATAAGATTTTTTTTTTTCTTGAAACATGACACCTACCTGGGTTGTCTTTTATTTTCTAACTTTCAGTGGAGACATGGGTACAAAACCAATCAATCAGCTTCCTCTTTACTCTTGTTACTTAGCTCTGGCTGCCTGCTGCCAATAGGAGTGCAGGCTCAATGGGCTACAGACCCCATATTTGATGACTAACAGAAGTTGGTAATGTGGATTTTTATGAGATTTTTTTTTCTAACTGTATATGTTGTCAGCTACTTAAAACTTTATCAAAATACTTGTGTGGGCCAACATTTTGAGGACTAAACCAAAAAGGTGGGATGCCATATTGGGCCTGTGTACTGATACTTTGAGACCAATGGTCCAGAAAGTTCAATGCTGAAAGTGTCAAGTTACCCTAATGTTTCTTATGGCCTCTCTCTCACCTCAGAGGAAATCCCCAGAGCCTTTTGCTTCTGACTTTCAGACACTTAACCAAGAAAGCCAACAAGAGACGTTGGTGAGTAAAGCTGTTTTTGTTAGTAGGTTGCATACATAACATTTCATAAATTAGTACTTTATAATTATTCACTTATATTCCTTTACCTACTTTCAGAAGGAATGTTAGGCAATAAATGTGGGCACTTCAGAAGATTAGTTGGCATTTTTAATAAATGTAAACCAATAGCACCTGAGTTAGGAAAACAAAAAGCGTCTTGATGGCTGAAAAGACACTTTGCTGTCATTTCTGTAATTCTTGATGATTACTTAGATTAAAATGTCCCTACATTCTGTTTGGAACCGATGTTATCATTTCTACAATTGCTTTGAAGAAAAACCTGAAGCTCTTTCAGGTACAGCAGGAAACTGTTAAGAGTGGTTATGATCTTAATTATTGTGCTTTAGAGTAGGAATGGCAAACATCTGGAACCACTGCATTCCCTTCCAGCTCATGTGTCTATACCTAAATGGCCATGATATTTTCTCCAGAGTCTGGATTTAGCTTCAGGATCTGCTCCAACACAGGACTCTGGGAGGCCACAGCGGAGCAGGAGTTAACAGGCAAGATGCAATGAATTTGCATCCTCAGCCTAGAGTTCACTGCACAGAAACTCCTGATATGGAGTGTGTCTCTGCACAGTTATGGCCATGTTTCTATTTGATATCATGTCACTGCTTAGTTTTACTTCAAAAAACAAACTTAATCCCAGCTTTGAATGCTACATTTAAAAATTTTAAAAATTATTTGAGATCAAATAAATCTTGGTGCTCTGTGCTGAGTACATAGTAGCTCCTTAGTAAATGCTGAGTTAAATTCAATTCTCAAAATAATCTGGCAATTCCCTTTGCTGAAGGCCTGGAAACAATTTCCCTTATGATGTATAACTATAAAATGTCTTACAAGTCACAAAGTCCAACCCCCTCACTTTACAGATTATATAACTAGAACTGTGAGAGGCTAACCCACTTGTTCAAGCTCACCAGTTATTTAGAAGTGGGTTACTCCATGATGTGAATTTGCTGGAAAATGGATGCCTCACAGCAGTTGTGTTTCCAGTGGAAATTTCCACAAACTTCCTGGCTTAAAACAACAGAAATATATTCACTTGCAGTCCTAAAGGCCAAATATTTGAAATCAGTTTCACTGAGCCATAATCAAAGGGACAGACAGCAGGACTATGCGCTCCCTCTGGAGGTTCCTAGGGAGAGATCATGACTTGCCTCTCCCAGATTCCAGTGGCTGATGGCATTCCTTGGCTTGTGGTTACATCCCTCTAGTCTCTGCCTCTGTGGTTACACTGCATTCTCTTCTTCAATCTGTGTCAATCTCCCTTTGTCCTCTTACAAGGCATTTGTGAAGACCTTTAAAGCCCACCTGGGCAATCTAGGAAAATCTCTCCATCTCAAAATCCTTAACCAAATCTGCAAAGATCCTTTTTCCACATAAGGTAATATTTACAAATTCCAGAGATTAGGACCTGATGCCTTTGGGGGTCATTATCCTACTGTGGTGGTTACAAGCACGGAGCCTGGATCTGCTCTGCCATAGTTTAATCCTAGTTCTGTACTTACTGAGGTTGCTATGTATTCATTTCTTCATCCATAAAATGAAGATAATTCTAGTACATATTGTATAGGATTACTGTGAAGATTTTAAAGGTAACATACATAACAAACCTAGGACAGTGCAGTTACATAAAGAGTCCTCTATCAATGTATTCATTTACATACCTACTTCATTCAGCCCCCAAATCAGCATTGCTGTCAAGTGTTCACAGAGTTGACGGTTGTACTGATATTTATTTCTTTAAATTTTACTGAGAAGCCAAACTCCAAATATCAGAAATAAACTTCTTGCTTCCCAAACTGAACTGGTCTTGACAAAATGGCTCTTGATCTTTGGAAATTCTGTACTTAGAAGAGCTTCATGTTGTTATCTGCTGCTGGCCAACTTACTCACTTTCTGACCTAGGCCTGACCCTGCATTAAGCAAATACAGCTGCTGTACTATGATTCACATTTTCACACTTTCAAGTGCTTTTCAGTTAATTCTTTTACACACTCAATGAACAATGGAGATGAACACATCCTAATTTTTTTTTTTTAAACTTTTAATATATTTTCAAAGTGCTCCTCTAGCAAATAATTTCATGGTCACTCAAAGTAATAATACTGTGTTCTTAAAGGGGGAAAAAATGTATCTTTCTTCCAATAATGATGGAAAGAGCTAATTATGTTGTCATAGCAGAGCAGAAATTATGCTTAAATCACCAAATCTGGCTGTTAACAGGAAATAACTGCTGTGAACCAACCAGTGAAGCATATTTTGGAAGAACTAGATTAGCCTTCAGAGCTTTGGGCATTTATTAGAAGTGAAAAATGCCTGACTTAATGCCATAGAACCCTGAAATGTTAGCTATGGTTTTCTTTTCCAGGAATAGAGTATCTCATTTTTTGCTGGAATTTTTTAAAATGAAGAAAAATATTATTATGCTAAGCATCTCTTACTGTGGTTTGTAAATATAAAGGATATAGAATATTTTAAAGATTGAAGCTGGGTGCAGTGGCTAATATCTATAATCCCAGAACTTTGAGAGGCCAAGGTTGGGGATTGCTTGAGACCAGGGAATTTGAAACCAAGCTGAGCAACAAATTGAGAACCCCTATCTCTACAAAATATACAAAAACTAGCAGAGTATGGAAGCAGGTATCTATAGTCCCAGACACTAGGGAGGCTGAGGTGGGAGGATTGCTTGAGCCCAGAAAGTTAAGGCTGCAGTGAACTATGCTCATGCCACTGCAGTCCAGTTTGGGTGACAAGAAAGACCCTGTCTCTAAAAAAACAAATTAAATTAATAAAAAGTTTGGTGTTTTTTTTTTTTAACTTATCTTTCCTTCTCAAATATTGTAAACAATAGAACAAACAAAAATCAACTATATGCAGTTCCCTCTATAGTTTGAAAAGTCAAGAATTGTTATATGTTTTTGCAACTGTGTACAATGAACTGGACTACAAAGAGAAAAGTTTGTTTAAAACTCAGATTCAGTGTTTCCTAAACAGGGGACTTGGGCAAGTTAGCTAATATTTCCGTGATTCTGTTTTGTTACTTACAAAATGAAGATAACAGAACTTACTTCATAGGATGTCGTATGAGGATTATGATAGTTAACATGAACAAGGGTCTTATAACAGAGTTAGGCATACAGTAAGCATATCATAAATGTTGGCTACTAGGACAGAGACTAAAGAAGAAAGAATAAAGACAACTGATTTTGATTTTTTTCCCTGTTATTTTATAATCTCATTTTGCTTTTGCAAGGGATAAAGTTTTTGTTCTCTCTTAGGAATTTACCACAAACACTTTCATAATACCATAACTCATAACCAGGAAGAGAGGTTAGAATGTTCTGCAGCAAGTCAGCAGAAGGGTAAGCTTGGTAATTTCTTCAGTCGTGCCAAGTCCTGGCTATCACTTACTGCACTGAGATCATTTAAATGGGAGAAATTCCAGGGAACAAAGCCTCTTCAGAAGGGGGGACAATTTCAGCCATTCTTCGTTATTTCTTGACTTTTGGGCATTTATAGCACAAACACATTTGTATTCAGATAGTCTTGTTAAAGAGTTTTTTTAAAAAAATAAATATTTCAGCTAGCACTCCAAATGACATCCACTACAGAAAAGAGGAAGAAAAAAAAATCCATACAAGCCACTCTTTTATATTCACACTGCATCTTTAGTTTCAGAAAAAAAGTGATTATATGTCATCGCAATATTTTTTAAGGTATGTCTTAGGGATAAATAATAAGAAATATGCCAACTTTATGGATGAGGAACCTGACATACCAAAAAGCTAAGGCTCTTTTCTCAGAGTACAAAAAAAGAATACAATGATTGCAGACAAGCTGTTCGCTTGCAAATAAATATTTGAGCCATAAACTTCACTTTTCATATAGCATAAAACATACTTTAACAACACATTTTTGTCCAGTGTGTTACCAGCCCTGCCTATAACATATGTATAGATGATTCCCCCCCAAAATATGACTTATGAGACTGTGTTCTATGAATTTGTTGTCTACTTCTCAGAATAAATATGAGCTATAAATGCCTATGAATCTGTGGGGCATCCATGAAACTTGGGAACTTCTGACCATCTACAAAAGCAAATATGTTTGAAAAAATATATACTGACACCATCAGGTATACACTATAATATTTAATCTTGAAATAGGAATAACCTGATAAACTAATACAACTGTTAAGATTTATATAAAACAAGGGGATTAATTAATCTATTGTTGAAACATTTTCCCTTATCTAAAAATGTCTAAAGTATATATTTAGTCTTATCCAATTCAAAATATGGCCTCTGTTACTTATAACTGGATTAATGTGGGCTTTAATGGTTGTATCATACCACAACTCAGAAATGTACCTTAGTAAAAATGCCATCTATTCTGGTGCACAGGGCAGCCTACTGAATTCTACCAAGACATTTGACATTAGGCTACTAAAACTCTTTATAGTATGACCTACATCTTTCAGGATGCTTGTTTAAAGAAATGCATTATTTTTGAGAAATTATATAATTAATTTTGTTTTATGCCAAGTAGGGTAGACAGGTAGAAAATAAAAAAGTAACACACAAGGCCACAAGTCAGGACTTCTGTACATGTGAACCAATATAATAATTCATGAGATAACGTATATATTTAACTGGAGATACTTAAATATAGAAATGTCAATTCATTCATTCCTTTATGATATTTCTTAAGTCCCTACGTTGTGACAGGAATCACCCTAGGCGTTTTGAATTCATCAGTGAAAAAACCAAACCCAAATCTTTGCCTATGTGGACCTTACTTTCTAAGGGGGTGAGGGGGACAGAACACAAATGATTAACTAATAAATAAGTAAATGTATGATGGTTTCGAAGGTGAGAAGTGCTATGCAGAAACATAATAAGTACAAGAGTGCCATGGTGGTGAGACAAGCGGGAGCGCAGAGGCAATCACGTCCAGCTACTTGAAGTTCTTGAATTCCTTAGGAAAAAAAGCATTTTTATTAAATGAACAAATGATTCGCATTGAATAGCATCATTGCTTTTCCCCATCATGTGCTTTTTTTTTTTTTTTTTTTTTTTTTTTTTTTTTTTTTTTTTTTTTGAGACAGAATCTCCCTCTGTCACCCAGGCTGGAGTGCAGTGGCGCAATCTCAGCTCACTGCAAGCTCCGCCTCCCGGGTTCACGCCATTCTCCTGCCTCAGCCTCCCGAGTAGCTAGCTGGGACTACAGGTGCCTGCCACCACGCCCGGCTAATTTTTTTGTATTTTTGGTAGAGACAGGTTTTCACTGTGTTAGCCAGGATGGTCTCAATCTTCTGACGTCGTGATCTGCCTGTCTTGGCCTCCCAAAGTGCTGGGATTACAGGTGTGAGCCACCACGCCCGGCCACGTGCTTTCAATTTAATTCTATTTCATTTATTTATGTTTTAATTTATTAATCACCAGCCACAGGCAAGGGACGTCTTTTAGGCACTGGAGACAACAAGGAAGAAAAGAAAGGCTCTGTCCTTGTGAAGCTTACGTTCTGCTATGGCAGATGGTTAACTCAAAAGAAAACAAATAATGATGAAGAAAAACATTATGGAGAACAATAAAGCAGGATTAGGATTAGGCAAGTGACAGGGTTGAGGTCCGGATAGACAGACCTCTCTGTAGGAGTGACATCTCAGTATATATCTGAATGAAAGAAGAAAGTAAGCCAGTTTTAGACCTAGGTTAAAACGTTCCAAATGGGAAGACACAGTTCTTGCAAACAGCCTATATGTGGAATGAATCTATTGCATTCTCGAAACAAGGAAATGGGTGTGTTTAGAGCAGACCAAGCAATAAGAAGAGAGGTGGGAAGCCAAGGTCCTTTTATGCTTCTATATTGTAAATAATAGTGAGCTTATAATTTTTTTTTTTTTGTTTTTTAGAGACAGGATCTCACTGTCACCCAGGCTGGAGTGCAGTGGTGTGATCATGGCTCACTGCAGCCTCGACTTCATGAGCTCAAGGGATCCTCCTGGCTCAGCCTCTGGGCTGAGAGTAGTATCCCAAGCTGGGATCACAGTTGCACACCATCACACTTGGTAAACTTTTTTTTTACTTTTATTAGAGACGAAGTCTTGCTATGTTGCCCAGGCTGGTCTCAAACTCCTGTGCACAAGTGATCCTCCTGCCTTGTCCTCCCAAAGTGCTGGGATTACAAGCGTGAGATGTTGCACCAGTTATAAACATTATGCATGTAGGGAATAAGATGTTTTTGTGAATTGCCAGCTGATCTAGAAATCCTTGTCTCCTCCTCCCTTCTTTGTACCCAGTGTGCTGGTTAAACAAATGGACTTGGATGCTGGCCTGACTCACTGCTCCATATACCAACTATATAACCTCAGGCAATTTTTAATCTCCCTTTGCTCTCAATTTCCTCATCTATAAAATGGGAATAATAATAGCACTCATTACAGAATCCTTGCAAAGACTGAATGATCTAATATATAATACATGATTGAAACAGCACTTCCATTGTTATCATTATTATTATTCTGGAGCCTATCTGTCCAACACAAACCACATGAGGTTTTCAAGCACTTGACTTGTTGCTGGTCATAACTGAAGCTATTGTAAGGGTACACATACTAGCTCTGAAAAACCAGTATGACTAAAAGAAAGAAAAGTATTTCATAAATATTGTTTATATTGGTAATACTGTTGAAATGACAGTTTAGACATATTGGACTCAGTGAAATACATGACTGAAATTAATTTTATCTGTTTCTTTTTAAATTGTGGCTACTAGAAAAGTATAAACAATATTTGTGGCTGGCATGATATCTCTATTGGACACTGCTGTTTTAGACAGTGTGCTGGATACTATAGACTCACGAATATGAACAAGACTTGATCCAAATCCACAGGTGGTTCACAAATATAGTTATAATCTCAGTGCAAATGATGAGTGATTTGTGAGAGGAAGCCAGGAAGGGCCACCTTGATCATCCTTGATTCTTTCCAGGAGCTACCTTATTCCTCTTTGTGGCCAGCAGGCTTTCTGATGCTGGCTGTGATTTATTGGTTTGCAAACATGATCGAGAGGAAATCCGGAGGAGCCACCCTGCTGTTTCCCAGAAGATGAAACTTCGGTGCGCGTAAATCCCATTTTAGCTCATGACTGTAGGATAAGGGGTGACCATATGGCATGTTCTTCCATCCTCAGGCATGGGAAGGAGGGTTTGGAAATTATAGTCAAATTTTAGGTGAATCAGCAGAGAATTTCAACCTCTAGGATTGACAGTCTAGTTCTGGCACATGAAATGGTAAAGGAAAGACAGACTTTCCAGTTTTCAGAGTTTGCTCAGTATTGATGTTTCAAAAGAAACATATAAAGTTGTTTAAAATTGTTATATTCATTTTTAAGAACACCTATTATCATTTGCTGAGCATTTGCACTGTGTCTGGCACTATGCCATGTGTTTTACAAGTTTATTTCACTTAATCTTAAAATAACTCTATCTTTTTAATGTTATGGTTGATGAAACTAAGGCACACAGAGGTCAAGTAACTTGACTAAGGTCACAGTAGGAAGTCATGGCACTAGGATTTGAACATGTGTCAATCTGTCCCTCAGCTGGTGCTATTAACCACTCTCCTATGCTGCTTTTTCCATCTTATCCTTACTCCCGCCACACAACCACAGCATTATCAACAATGGTAACATCAGGAGCAGCACTATTGAAACCCAAATTGTTCCTGAAGAAAGACCTTGTGTGTTAATATTTTGCCTGAACCTTATGCCTTGGGATTCACTCATTAGCCTATAACCAGAGACACTGGAGAAAACAACCCCGTGGCGATAGTGGGAGCTGTATTACAGTAAGGGTTCTGCACAGGACACCGTTGTAAGGGTAACTTGAATTCTCTCAGAATAAACTTTTCTCTGAATGAAAACTACCAGACCCACCTAGGAAATTTGGCACTGCTGTCTTGTTAATGTGCAGGATTTTAGAGCAGATGTGTTATGTTCTCAGCACATGCCTGGCTGAATCCTAACTTGCATATTTCCATTTTTTCCTCTGCCTTGATTGTCTCACAAACCTATTTTTATATTTTACATGGTTTGAATGTGTGAAAAAGCAAGCTTAAATACATAAATTAATAGTCAATATTCATTTGTGGTTTATAAACTGAAAATAGAGCTTTTTCATGAAAGAACTATGGCCCTCTCCATAGTACATCAAATGAGCATTCATCTAATTAGGTAAGAGGTAATCATACTTATTTAAGTTTAGCATCGTGGTGATCTTCACCTCTTATGAGTTTAAACTTCAGTACCATTTATGTGATGGCCCTCTGTCAAGTATTACTGGGCAGAGCACCACAGCTCACTTGATACAGGACAGATGAGAAAACCCATAAGTGGCTGGGCATGGTGGCTCATGCCTATAATCCCGGCACTTTGGGAGGCTGAGACAGGCGGATTGCTTGAGCTCACCAGTTCGAGACCAGCCTGGGCCACATGGAGAGACCCCTATTTCAACCAAAAATACAAAAATTAGCCAGGGGTGGTGGCACATGCCAGTAATCCCAGCTAAATGGCGGGAGGCTGAGGCAGGAAAATCACTTGAACCCGGGAGGCCAGAGGTTGCAATGAGCTGAGATTGTGCTACTGCACTCCAGTCTGGGACAGGGCAAGACTTCTTCTCAAAAAATAATAAAAACCAAAAACTAAAAACCCCACAAATGTTTACAACATTAGCAAGAACCTGCTAATGACAGGGATCAACCTGTACAGAGAGAATTTGAAAATTCAACCTTTTTTGTTCTCATTATGATGCATATCTATATGAGTCAATCTTTACATGTTAGGTGGGATTCCTTTCGTACACACATATGAGTTCAGTTAGCTATGGAATTATAGGTGAATTGCTCTTGAATATTATTACATGAGGGTGAAAAGGTACCATGGATAAATAAATTAATATTGACCTAGAAGAAGACTTTGTTTTTTTATTTGAAAATGTCAAACTAGATTTAAAAGCCATGAAGTAAATAGCAAAGTTTATAGAACATACTGCAAAGAAAGGGGTCTTATACCTATATGTATTTAATGTTTGTGTGCTGAAAAAGAATATATCTACTCAAACACATATAATTATATATATATGTGAAACTGGCCCAACAATGTTCTCGGCAAATTACTGAAAATTGAAGGCTTATTAATTAAAAATTCATTATTTGAAACTATGTAGCTCTTAAAGTTCAGCTTTAGCAAGTCAATGTAGGGTGGAATGTAGACTGGCAATTTTAAGTATATATTGTGCTTGCTATTAATGAATACATAGAAATGAAAGATAAAAGAATAGCTTTCTATCCTTGTACCTTCTTTGATTACAGTTTCAAACTGATTTTGAGTTCAATTAAATCTTTGACTGAAACATTTGCTTTTTGTTTCTTTTTAAACATGATTAAAAGTATTTTTCTTTATAATTAATAAAATCAGTTCTTCAGAATTTGTGGCAGTGGATGTTTGGTATGCTACCAGGATCCCCTTTCAGGCCTGGTCCCACCGGTTGGAAGTGTTGACAGTGAAAGTCTCAGTTTCTGTCTCCTGGAATCACCCTCAGTGGCGCAGAGCTGACTTGGCCCTGGTTATACATGCTGGTGGGGTAGGGAGTAAAGGAGGGTCTTCATCCACTGACGAGTCTATGCAGGGGAATACAGGTCTGCTCACCCCCTCGGCCTCAGGGTTCTATAACTCTGAAGGGCCAGAGATACCTGTGGATTCATCATGTGTTGTGTTTGCTCTGCAGGTCAGTTTCTCCCTCTGCCTCACCTATTGCCTTTATTCCTCCACCTGATAAGCTAGTACCCTTAGCATATTGTTCCTAAGGGCATCTGTCAATACGTTGGCTGCATGTATGACTCCATTCCACAGTATTTCACAGACGTTCCACTTAAGACAAAGAGAACATCTATTTAGACATTCTCAGAGAGGAAAGATTAATGTCAAGCATTTTAATAAACTTCACAGGGAATTCTTTATAACAGTTTTAATTCAAAAAAACTGTTAAACATCTGTGATATTCTAGGCATTGTACTAAGCTTGAGAGATACAAAGTTAAGTACAATAGAATTCTTGATCTCACGGAACTCACTGCCATGAAAAACAGATTTTACAAGTGAATAGAATTGAAATGAGACAAGCCCTGTCTTAGGAGTACAGACAAACTGCCTTGAAAGTACTGAGAAAGGAATGCCTAGCCTTCTCCCTCGGTGAGGCAGGAATGGCTTCACTAAAGACATTTGAAAGAAATCCTTGAAAAGGCTTAGCCCTTTCAAATCATCCTTTCCCTTCTTTTTCTCACATCACACATCCAAGGTCTCAACAAAAGCTATTATTTCTACTTTTAAATATATCTGAAAATCTGGCCTCACCACCTCCACTGCTTCCATTCTACAGTAGCCTAACATCTCTCATAGCTGCAGCCTCATCACTAGTCTTCCTGCTTTTCCCCTTGTCCAGTATGGTCCATTCTCAACACAGCAGCCAGATGACTCTGCTAATGGATGTCAGGTCATGAGTTCCTCTTCTGAAAAGATTCCAAAGTGTTCCCAACTTATCCTCAAAACCAAATATGGGCCAGGTGTGGTGGCTCACACCTGTGATCCCAATACTTTGGGAGGTTGAAGTGTGCAAAATGGCTTGTGCCCAGGAGTTTGAGACCAGTCTCAGTGACATGGTAAAACTGCATCTCTACAAAAAATGCAAAACAGTAGCTGGGCATGGTGGCACACGCCTGTAGTCCCAGCTACCTGGGAGGTTGGGTTGGGAGAATCACCTGAGCCTGGGAGACTGAGGCTGGAATGAGCTGTGATTGCACCACTGTACTTCAGCCTGGTGACAGAATGAGACCCCCATTTCAAAAAGCAAGCAAACAAACAAACAAAACCAAAGATAATTTCTACACCTACAGAACCCTATGCCATCTCCACATAACCCTCCCATCTTTAGCCCAGGCCTTACCTTTCTTGCTGCATCTGGGGATGGCCTCTCACTCACTCTTCTAGCCACTCTGCCCTCACTGCTGTCTTTGGGACCCACCAGCACACTGCTGCCTCCGGGTTTTTGTGCCAGCCGCTGTCCCCTCTGCCTGATTCCCTCTTGCCCCTCCTTCAGGTCTATGCAACGGTCAACTTCCTCAGCAAAGCTTCCTGACCACTCCCTCCCAGTCCTACAAATTCCCTTTTCCTGCTTTATTTTTCTTCATGGCACTTACCATCTGCTCTGGACCTGATGATCATTCATTTTATTTAGAATTTGCCTTTCCTCACCACAACATGAGCTCCATGAGGGCAAGGATGGTTACATGTTACATGTTTTGTTTCTACTACCAACCCCAATACCCACAATTGTCCCAAGAACAGAGTGAATCTTCACCTAGTAGTTGTCTAAGTGAACAAACACTAAGTGAACAAATATATATATATGTATGTGTGTGTATATATACGTGTGTGTGTATATATATGTTGTAAAAGGTAGTAAGATAAGGGTACAATGCTTCAGCATAAAGAATAGCTGAAAGGCATGGAAATCAAAGTAGTTTTAATCTAGTGTGACTACAATGTAGAAATCCTTACCTTCAGAGCTAGAAACATAGGTTGGTTATGTAAACCACAAAATATGGTTGTTATTGGCTGAACTACATCCCACTCCCCCAAATTCTGATGCAGAAGCCCTAACCCTCAGTACCTCAGGATGTGACTGTATTGGGATATAAGGCTTTTAAAGAGGTGATTAAGTTACGATGAAGCTGTTAGGGTGGGCCCCACTCCAATCTGACTGGTGTCCTTATAAGAAGAAGAAATTTGGACACACACAGAGACACCAGGGATGCACACACACACACACAGAGGAAAGACCACGTGAAGACACAGTGAGAAAGAGGCCACTGACAAGCCAAGAAGAGTGGCCTCCAGAGAAACCAAACCTGCTGACACCTTGAGATTGCACTTCCAGCCTTCAGAACTGTGAGAAAATAAATTTATATTGTTTAAGCCATCCAATCTGTGGTGTTTTCTTACGGGAACCCGAGAAAACTAATTCAATGATACATGTAAGGAATTTTGTCTATCTCACATGTCACTATAAAATTTGGAGCAGGAATGGAGGCAAGATGACAGGTGTATTCATCTGTTCTCAAGCTGCTAATAAAGACAGACCCCAGATTGGGTAATTTATAAAGGAAAGAGGCTTAACGAACTCACAGTTCCACATGGCTGGGGAGGCCTCATAGTCATGGTGGAAGCTGAAGGAAGAGCAAGGAACATCTTACATGGTGGCAGGCAAGAGGGCATGTACAGGGGAACTCCCCTTTATAAAAGCATCAGATTTCCTGAGACTTATTCACCATCATGAGAACAGCATGGGGAAAACCCACCCCCATGATTCAATTACCTCCCAACAGTTCACTCCCACAATACATGGGGATGATTACAATTCAAGGTGAGATTTAGATGAGGCACAGAGACAAACCTTATCAAGAGGACACCTGAGATTTAGAAAGACTGTGTTTGTGGGAACATGGAGGAAGGACTGGCATAGAGAAAAGACTTGAGCCATGGAGACTAACTGGAAGATCTGCAATGGTCCAGATCTCTATGAAGAAGAAAGGGAGGCAGAGACAAGTATTGAATTGGGCGAAGCTTTAGAACCAGGATTGATTGGACTTAGAGCTAAGTGATATTGGCATCCAACACAAAATAGAATTAGTAAAATGCAAAGGTGTAAAGGGTTCAGAAAAGAAAACATATGGATTTCAGTGCTTTCTCATAGATGAGAACATTTCTCAATATAAAACCTTGAGACAGGTTATACGGCATCCATGTTGCTTAAGACAGAGAATATTTACTGAGGAAAGGGCTCTGCAAAGCTGCAGCCTCCTTCTCCCTAGTGGTGATAACATGCATATTAGTGTATTAAATCATCTGAGAAGTTTTGCAATGAAGAAGCTTCTCTAACTTTGTCAAAAAATATATTTCTCACATTTATTTGATTATGGAAACCTTTTTTGCAAGGTAACTTTTAACCTCTTCCTGAACATGTATACTCTAGAAATTAACACAATTTGGAAAACAGTCCTATGTGTGGTCCAATGTACTAGAATGGTTCCAAAATAAATAGAGAAGCTTTATCTCAGTAATCTCTATTTTGAATAGGAAAACGACTCAACTTTGTCTTAAAGGGTAGAATGAACTCATTCAAGGAATGATATATGCTATTGTAATGGCTGATTTTCCTACAGCCTAATTCCTACAAGATTTTTTAAAAAATCAAAATCTTTGGAAAGTTGCACAGTTCTTTCACAGCCCTAAAGAAAAACTACTCAGTGCCTTAAAACAAAAAATAAAATGAAAAAAAAAATTGAACTTATGGACATAGAGAATAAAAGATAGTTACTAGAGGCTGGGAAGGGTAGTGGCAGGGTTTTGTGGGGAGGTGGTGATGATTAATGAGTACAAAACAACAGAAGGAACTAATAAGACCTACTATTTTTGATAGCACAACAGGGTGACTATGGTCAATAATAACTTAATTGTTCATTTAAAAATAACTAAAAGGGTATAATTGAATTGTTTGTAACGCAAAGGATAATGCCAGAGGGGTGGATACCTCACATACCTCATTCCCCATGATGTGGTTGTTATGCATTGCATGCCTACATCAAAACATTTCATGCACCATGTGAATATATACACCTACTATACACCCACAAGAATTAAAAACTAAAAAAGAAAATTAAAAATAAAATCTGGGAGCAGTTTTTTCCAGGTTTTTTTTTTTTTTTTTTGGCAGAGTCTTGCTCTGTCGCCCAGGCTGGAGTGTAGTGGCCCGATCTCCGCTCGCTGCAAGCTCCGCCTCCTGGGTTCACGCCATTCTCCTGCCTCAGCCTCCCGAGTAGCTGTGACTACAGCACCCGCCACCATGCCCGGCTAATATTTTGTATTTTTAGTAGAGACGAGGTTTCACCCTGTTAGCCAGGATGGGCTCGATCTTCTGACCTCATGATCCGCCCGCCTTGGCCTCCTGAAGTGCTGGGATTACAGGCGTGAGCCACCGCACCCGGCCTTTCCAGGATTTTTGACCAGGTTTCTTTGGTGCTGGAGTAGTCATAGTGTAAACTTTCCTTTACGTGCATCAGCTTCTGAGACCCAAGGTGCTTATATACAATGACTCACATGCAATGCGCACATACGCCTTCCGGCTCTTTGTGGTACCCGCTGAGCTCCAGGCCACACACTGGCACCAGTAATCTTCAGGCCCAAAGAGTTCTTCCACTTGCTGGCGCGAAATCTCAATACTCACTTCCCGGACAATGAGACCTGACAAGAGAAAAAGAAAGATCGAAGTCAACACGAGACTCATACTAAAGAAATATAAACCATCACATCATATTTTTCCCCCAGTCGTCCCTTTTGATGCCATGAACAACCTAGATATTGTCTCTCATCTTTTTTGATTTTCTTCTCACTCCAGTAATTTTATTCCAATTTTTCATTCTCTTATTTGTTATTTCAAATCTTCTGGATTATTCTGAGGATGAAAGTAGAATGACTCTATCCTTCCACAAAATAATTCCTTTCCCAATATAGCTTGCTATTTTTTTACCTCTGTATTGAAATACAAACTTGAATTTCACATCTTCTAGGGTTTTTACCTCAATTATATAGTTGTCGGTAAAATAACCATATATACACAGACTTACAACAGCTAAAAACAACAGTCATTGTGGTGATTATTTAATAACTAAATTACTTTAACAGTTGTGTTTCAGTTAAATGGCACATTGTTTTTCTTGAAAGAGATACTAGCCTTAGTTAAAAAACTTCTGGTATCGTATCCAAAGAATATATAACTTTAAGGTTTTCGTGCCTAATATTTTGAAAGCCCAAAATATTTCTCTGTAATTGTAATGTACTAAAACCCTGTTAAAGGTAAAGTAGCCTCCCGCTAAAATGCTCAAATACTTGGAATTTATTTCACAGCATTATGTAATCTTGAACAACAAAAAATTGAACTAGGCATCTGGGATTATCATTTTAGAGGTATTTATCTTGAATTATCAAGGCTGTTTCAGACATTCATTCTTCAGTGTGCCTCTTTGCCCTGAGCAAGAGGGGTTATCTGAAACACATATGTGGGCAACTGCCAGTTCTCCCAGAGCTTGAACTTGCACACTTCCAGCATGGAGTGTCCATTGAGGGAACCAGCAGAACACCCCTAGGGAGGAGGAGAATTCGCTTTGGGTCAAGTATAGTTATAGTAAGAATGACTCAATGTATTGTTTTGCACTATTCATATGTCTTTCTATTCATTTATTCTTTGAATAAATATTTATTAAGTATCAATTATGTAAAAGATACTGTATCAACACTTGTGAAAATAATCAGTAAGACAGTCCTTCCCCTCAATGAACTTATATTATTGTGAAGAGGTATCATATTAACAATGCATTATACAAGTTATTATTTAGGTACAATTGCATTCAATGCTGCAAAGGAGAGGCATAGGGATGAGAGTGAGTAATCAGGGAACCCAATCTAGCGTGAAGGATCCAGTATGAGTTAGCTTGGTTCAATCATATGGTGAGCAGGAGGGACAGGACATACGGGAAAGAGCAGGAAAGGGAATTAGGAGTTTGAGAATTTAGGAGAAGACAACTGAGCACTACCCACAGAGAATAGTGGCATGAGATAAAGCTAGAGACAAGAAAGGGTCTAGTTTATATAGTCGTGTAGACCAGTGTTTTCCAAAGTATGGCCCCCAGAGCAGCTTCATCAGTCCTGGGAACCTGCTGCAAATGCACATTCTCAGGCTCCATGCCAAACTCACTGAATAGGAATCTCTGGGGGTGGAGGGCCAGCAATCTGTGTTTTGACAAGCCTGCCAAGTAATCCCAATGCATGCTGAGTTTGAGAACGACTCACATCTACAATGTTTAAAATTCTCAGTTTCCCCCAGACACTGTGGCTCACACCTGTAATCCCAGTACTTTGGGAGGCCAAGGCAGGCGGATCACTTGAGGTCAGGAGTTCGAGACTAGTCTTGTTAACGTGGTGAAACCCTGTCTCTACCAAAAATACAAAAATTAGCTGGGCATGGTGGCACACGCCTGTAATCCCAGCTACTCGGGAATCTGAGGCAGGAGAATCGCTTGAACCCAGGAGATGCAGGCTGCAGTGAGCTGAGATCGCACTCCAGCCTGGGCAATGAGCGAGACTCTGTCTCAAAGATTTGCAGCTTCTTCCTAAAAGCCATGGATATTACTAAAGTGTTTTAAGCAAGTAGATGACATGATCAGATGAGAATTAAATATATACATAGATATCACATATAAAAGAGATATATAGATGTGTGTGTATGTGTGCATGTATATATCTGTGTGTATGTGTATGTGTATTCAATTCTTTATAGTTTAATAAGTTCATAAAAGTTATAATTTCTCAAAATGTTTGATGATAGGTGACAGGAGAGGGTATATTTTCTGGAACTCCTTAAAAACCGTATTTTAGAACTTTCCTTAACACCTGGAAAATATTCAAATGACTAAACACACTCAGGGAAATTAACAACTACCAATGGGAGTAGGAGCTGTCCCACTGGGGGAACAAACAGTATTTCCTATCAAGAGCTGATGGGGCTTGTGTCATAGAAACTGCTAAGCTCATAGGCCCATTAATGACTATCTAAATGGAAATGAAGCCCAAGAAAGTGGGTTTTATAATCCCAAGGCATGACAGGATCCTAAGGGGCAACTCTATTGTCAAAAGCTTATAAAGTATATTTAAAATTTTTTCAATGTTTTGAAAGTTAGTAAACCTTGTATATAGTCGTGTAGACCAGTGTTTTCCAAAGTATGGCCCCCAGAGCAGTTTCATCAGTCCTGGGAACCTGCTGCAAATGCACATTCTCAGGCTCCATGCCAAACTCACTGAATAGGAATCTCTGGTTTATATATTAACCAGTTTAAAAAGAATTTCCAAGTAAGTGGCATATTCCAATCCATCACCCTTCTGTGGAAAGAAGATTAGTATATTATTTTAACCAATGTCTAACCAATATAACAATCCTCTCAGCGAAAACCCCAGGCCATTAACAAATAACACCACTTTGCCCCTCTTTCCTGGCCCCTGCTCAGGCCTCTCATTTTCCTATCTTATTGTATTTTTTCACATTATTCCAATTCTGGAAATCTGTGGGAAGATGGAACACAACCTCCTTCCCCAGTCCCCATATCTTTCTCTCTCTCTTTTTTCCCCCCTACTCTCTGATGTTTGATGTTTTTTTCCTGCTTTATTTATTTATACATTCCCTCTTCATGGGGAAATTCAGTTACTGGAAACAAACCTCTTCCTTTAAGATTACTGCAGTAACTTACAGTCATCAAAGGGCTGATAAATTTGCAATATGTGTTTCCTTAGAACTATAATAGCTCTTTATATGATGCAGAGCAGCAACAAATACGCTCAGGATATTAAAACCACATCCAAATATTTGGTGTCCCAAGATGATAACTTCAGGTCTCATTCTCCCCCACTTTTACTTAAAGCAATTACAGGAAGCCTAATTAAATGCTGGAGGAATTCACTAGGTCCACTGTATCCTTTAGCTCAAATAGGCTCATGGATGGTTCTACTGACCACAAATCTGAAGCCTTTTAAAAAGCCACAGACCAACTCTCCTGCTACAGGAGTTATTCATAGTCTGAATGCTCTGAATTGTATGCCTCAGGCTCCCTGTGGGTACTGGAGTCGAGCACACACTGATTTTTGTATTCAGCTTCACAGATGTCCCATTCAGGAGGAGGTGAGTTGTGTACAGTTGTCCTATTACACAGCCCAGAGTTTACATTCCAACTTTTGGTCAACAACATAAGAGTAAGAAAGAACTGAAGCATGAAGTATCTAAATACTTATGGCTCAGAAGAATTCCATAGAATCAGCTGCATTATTCAGACTCTGAGCTACTTGGTTCCATGCCATGTTTTCATAACCATAGCTAAGTTTATTACCTATGATAGTTTGTTCATCAGACCAGAGCCTAGTGGTTTGGGTAGAAGTAGATAATATCTTTTCTCTTTGAACCTATAATTTCAAATCTGCTTGAAGTCTGGAGATGGAAAAAAGCAAACTACCTTATATTTGAAATGTCATCAGCATTACTTCTAAGATGGTTTGCTTTGAAGAGCATTTGAGAACTTGAAATTGGTTTCAGGTTATTTAAGGGTGGGGAAATGCTTCGGTCTACAGGACTTACTCAAATACAACTGTGTAGTTTCCATCGCATCTGATAACATCAAAGATTTCCCATCACAGTGCTTGCTTTAATAGTGGCATCTCAAGGATGCATGCTGTTTGAAGTTTGCAGTGATTTGCTTTTATAATAGGATTCGTTGTGGTTTGGGAGCCAGAGTGCAGGAAATTAATTAGCATGTTATTCCAAGAGGTTGTGTGATGAGTATGAGTGTGCACTTGTTAATAACACATTTCAAATGAATATAGAAATCCAGATTCAAATGCAACCCTCTGATTGGATATTTGTGAGGGCATACATGAATATGGCCATAAGACTGGATAATGACATGACATTTATTTCTTATTTTTAGCATACATTTAATTTCATAATAGTGGTAAGGCATCACAAATACTGTTTTTCTAGGATACTACTATAAAGTGAGCACAAATACATGCTTAATCTAATTAAATAATTACTTATAATAATATCTATATTTCCCCAAAATGTAATCTACAGTGCTATCAAACAAATTAAGTATTAAAGTCCATTAATATCAGATATTACGTTAAGTTGCAGAAATGTGAGGATGAGTCAAACATTACTCAGCCTCAAGCTCTTCATATATTTTATTTATTTTTATTTTTATTTATTTAATTTTTTGAGACAGAATCTCACTCTGTCACCCAGGCTGGAGTGCAGTGCTGTGATCTTGGCTAACTGCAAGCTCTGCTTCCTGGGTTCATGCCATTCTCCTGCCTCAGCTTCCCGAGTAGCTGGGACTACAGGCGTCCACCACCATGGCTAATTTTTTTCTATTTTTACTAGAGATGGGGTTTCACTGTGTTAGCCAGGATGGTCTCGAACTCCTGACCTCGTGATCTGCCTGCCTCAGCCTCCCAAAGTGCTGGGATGACAGGTGTGATCCACCACACCTGGCCTCTCCATACATTTTATAAACATATCTTGTTTATTAGGTGATACTGAAAAAAAATCACACATCGTCTTAAAACACATTTTCATGATCATGAATTTGCACCTTCTGATATTCCATGTATGTTTCTTTGAAAAGTATCCTAACCCAACTTTAGACTTAGGTATTATGTATGCCTGAGTTGTATTCCTCCCCATGACTTAATCTTTCTTATGGCAAAAGGAAGTTTTAAGATACCATGTTGTGTGGGCCTGGCAATTTGACTTTCTCCAGCGATCTCTCTAATTGGAGAAGAACTGCAGAGCTCACTCCACCAAATCTCATTATAGTACATTCACAGTTAGGACACAGGTTGGTAGGAAATGTACAAACTTGCAGGTTGGGATGTTCTGGAATACATTACAAAGTTTTATTGAATTACTGTGATCTTTTCATACTTTCTTCCAGTGCCTTATTCTATTATAAGCTTTTACTAGTATTATTTAAAATATGAAACATATCAGTTCTAGATGTCTTAGTATCAACTAAATCATGCAAACACCCTGTCATTATTTAAAAGGATATCATACCATAAAAACTGATTATTGTTTTAGCACCTTATAACTCTTATTAAAGTAATTAAAGTACGATAACTTAAAAGGCAGAATTTCAGAATCAAGATACAATGTTGTGTTACATGAAGTCGTTCAACAATCTTTAACTATAGTAGGAAGGTATTGTTAGCACAAAATTTACCTACTCTTTGAAATGTTTTAATTGAATTTTTAAAATATTGTTTAATATATAAGCAAACTATATAATTTAACTAAAGTTATTTTGTGCAAGTGAGAATTGCAACTTACTGGTGTATTAGCTTTATTATGAGTATAATTTTGTTAAAGTTACATCTACTATCTTTGTGATTAAGATGAATATAAGAAACGCAACACTTACAGAGACTGAATCATGAAGGAATAGAAAACTTGAACAGACCAATTATCAGTAAGATGATTACATCAGAAATAAGTCTCCCACCAAATAAAGGCCTAGGACCTGCACTTTTATTTAAGAAGAACTAACCTTAACCTTTCTCAAACTCTTCCAAAAAATTAAAGAAAAGAGACTACTTCCAAATTCATGTTACAAAGCCAGCATTATCCTCTTACCAAAAACTGCTGAGGACACAAGAAAAGAAAAGTACAGGCCAATAACCCTGATAAACAAAGATGCAAAAATCGTCAACAAAATACTAACAAACCAAATGCAGCAGCACAGTAAAAGGATCATGCACCCTTATCAAGTGGAATATATTCCTGGGATGCAAGGATGTTTCAACATATGCCAATCAATCAATGTAATACATCACATCAACAAAATGAAGGACAAAAATCATACGATCATCTTAATAGCTGTAAAAAGAACATTTGACAAAATTCAACATCCTTTAATGAGAAAAATTCTCAACAAATTGGATAGAAAATGAATGTATCTCAACACAATAAAGCATGTATGACAAGCCCAGACCTAGCATTATGTTCAACAGTGAAAAGTTGAAAGTTTTTCCTCTAAGATCAGGAACAAGACAAGGATGCCCACTCTTGCCATTTCTATTCAATGTAGTACTGTAAGCCTTCGACGGAGCAATTATGTAAGAGGGAAAAAAAATCTAAATCACAAAGGAAGAAGGAAATTGTCTCTGCTTGCAGATGATGTGCTGTTACATTTGGAGAATCCTATAGACTAAACAAAAACCATTAAAATTAATAAATGAATTTAGTACAGTGCAGGACACAAAATCAAAATATAAATATCAGTAATGATTCTATACATGAATGATAAACTTTCTCAAAAAGAAACAAAGAAAATAATCCCATGTATAACAGCTACAAAAATAATAAAATACACAGAAATAAATTTAACCAAAGAGGTGAAAGTGCTGTGCACTGAAAACAATGAAACATTAATGAAAGAAATTGATGAAGAAAAACATTAATGGAAGTCCACACGCGGTGGCTCATGCCTGTAATCCCAGCACTTTGGGAGGCAGAGGCAAGCAGATCACTTGAGGTCAGGAGTACGAGAGCAGCCTTGCCAAGATGGTGAAACTCTGTTTCTACTAAAAATACAAAAATAAGCTAGGCATGGTGGCAGGTGCTTGTAATCCCAGCAACTCGGGAGGCCGAGGCAGAGGATTGCTTGAACCTGAGAGGTGGAGAGTTCAGTGAGTTGAGATCACGCCACTGCACTCCAGCCTTGCCTACAGAGCAAGACTCTGTCTCAAAAAAAAAAAAAAAAAAAAAAAAAAAAAAGAAAGAAAGAAAAACATTAATGGAAAGATATGTTCATGGATTAGAAAAACTAATATTGTCAAAATGCTCATATTAACCAAGTGGTCTACAAATTTAATGCAATCCATATGAAAACTCCAATGATGATTTTCACAGAATTAGAAAAACAATCTTAAAATTCATATAGAATCACAAAAGACCCTGAATAGCTAATGCAATCTTGAGCAAAAAAGAACAAAGCTGGAGGCATCACACTACTTGATCTCAAAATCTACTATAAAGTTACACTATCAAAATAGCGTAATGCTAGCATGAAAACAGACACATAGAACAATGGAACAAAATAGGTAGCCCAGAAGTAAATCCACACATTTATGGTCAATTGATTTTTGACAAAGATGCCAAGAATACACAATGGGGAAAGGACAGTCTCTTCAATAAATAGTGTTGGGACAACTGAATATCCCTGTGCAGAAGAATGAAATTATACCCTTAACTCAGACCATATACAAAAACCAACTCAAAATAGATTAAAAATTTAAATGTAAACCCTGAAACTGTAAAACCACTAGAAAAAAACATAGAGGAAAAGCTCCTTGACATTAGTTTAGGCAATGATTTTTTTTTAATATGGCCGCAAAAACACAGGCAACAAAAACAAAAATAGACAAATAGGAATAAAAAGCTTCTGCACAGCAAGGAACTAATCAACAAATTGAAGAGATAACTTATGGAATGAGAGAAAACATTTGTAAACCATACATCTGATAAAGGGTTAAGAGATAAAATATATAAGGAACTCAGTCAACTGAAGAGCCAGAAAAAGAACCCAATTAAAAACCTAGGCAATACCATTCAGGCCATAGGCATGGGCAAGGACTTCATGACTAAAACACCAAAAGCAAAGACAACAAAAGCCAAAATTGACAAATGGGATCTAATTAAACTAAAGAGCATCTGCACAGCAAAGGAAACTACCATCAGAGTGAACAGGCAACCTACAGAATGGGAGAGAATTTTTACAATCTACCCATCTGACAAAGGGCTAATATCCAGAGTCTACAAAGAACTTAAACAAATTTACAAGAAAAAATCAAACAACCCCATCAAAAAGTGGGCAAAGGGTATGAACAGACACTTCTCAAAAGAAGACATTTATGCAGCCAACAGACACATGAAAAAATGCTCATCACCACTGGCCATCAGAGAAATGCAAATCAAAACCACAATGAGATATCATCTCACACCAGTGAGAATGGTGATCATTAAAAAGTCAGGAAACAACAGGTGCTGGAGAGGATGTGGAGAAATAGGAACACTTTTACACTGTTGGTGGGATCATAAACTAGTTCAACCATTGTGGAAGACAGTGTGGCGATTCCTCAAGGATCTACAACTAGAAATACCATTTAACCCAGCCATCCCATTACTGGGCATATACCCAAAGGATTATAAATCATGCTGCCATAAAGACACATGCACACGTATGTTTATTGTGGCACTATTCACAACAGCAAAGACTTGGAACCAACACAAATGTTCATCAATGATAGACTGGATTAAGAAAATATGGCACATATACACCATGGAATACTATGCAGCCATAAAAAAGGATGAGTTCCTGTCCTTTGTAGGGACATGTTTGAAGCTGGAAACCATCATTCTGAGCAAACTATTGCAAAGAGAGAAAACCAAACACTGCATGTTCTCACTTATAGGTGGGAACTGAACAATGAGAACACTTGGACACAGGGTGGGGAACATCACACACCAGGACCTGTCATGGGATTGGGGGAAGGGGAAGGGATAGCATTAGGAGATATACCTAATATAAATGATGAGCTAACGGGTGCAGCACACCAACATGGCACATGTATACATATGTAACAAATCTGCATGTTGTGCACATGTACCCTAGAACTTAAAGTACCATAATAAAATAAAAACTGGGCAGAGGATCCCAAAAGACACGTTTCAAAAGAAGACATACAAATGGCCAAGGGTATATAAAAATATGTTCAACATCACTAATCCTCAGGGAAATACAAATTAAAACAATGAGATATCACCTTACACCTGGCAGAATGGCTACTATCAAAAAGACAAAGGATGCGGGGCAAAGGGAACCCTTGCACTCTGTTGGTGGGAATGTAAATTAATACAGACTTATGAAAAACTGTATGAAGTTTCCTTAAAACAAAACAAAACAAAACAAATAAAACTACCATGTGATCCAGCAGTTCCACTAATAGGTATATACCCAAAGTAAGTGAATCAGTATTTCAAAGGGATATCTCCTCTCCTACATTCACTGCAGCACTATTCACAATAGCCAAGATATGAGATTAATGTAAGTGTCCATCAGTAGATGAGTGGTGATAGAAAATGCGGTATGTATACACAGGGGAAAACTATTCAACCTTAAAAACAAAGGAAATATTTTGATTTGCCACAACTTGGATGAAACTGGAGAACATTATGTTAAAGGAAATGAGCCAGGCACAGGAAGACAAATACTGCATGATCACACTTATATGTGGATTCTAAAAAAGTTGAAATCATAGAAGCGGAGCAAAAATGGTGGTTCACAGAGGGTGGGGGTCCCAAGATGGGGGACTGGGAAAATGTTGGTCAAAGGATATTAAATTTCACTTAGACAGGAAGAGTAAGTTCAAGAGGTGTGCAACATCATGACCACAGTTAATGGTAATGTGTTGTGTACTTGAAATTTGCTAAAACAGTAGATTTTAAGTGTTCTCATTACAAAAAAAAGTGAGAAGTTTATGAGGTGATATATATGTTAATTAGCTTGATTTAACCATTCCATGATATATATATTTCAAAACATCATGTTGTTCACCATAAATATATACAATTGTGCTAATGAAAAATTTGGAAGGCTAAATTTATTCAAAGGTTAAAGAATTAATATGACTGAAACTGAGTGGTTCAAGGCATTTGCTTGGAAGCATTTCTAGGTCATTGACTCAATTCCTTTTTATGGCCATAGTTTTTAGTAACTTGGCTCTATGTGGCAGCCTATGTCAAATGAGGATCTGTGCTTTGTTATATTTTTGTTTTGTCTAGAACTGAGAAGTATATTCACTGGATTGCGTATTTAGGTTGGGGGGGGTGGATTTCTAGTGCTTCTAGAAAGCTCTGTGACAAATATAGATCAACGCACAATTTTCTGCCTTAAAACTTGAAATTTTAATTATAAGACAATATTACATAGAATGAAAAATGATACTCTGGCAATCATAACACAGTTTTCTTCTTTCCTTTGTGCGAATGTCAGGTTTTGAGTTTTATGGGAGAACTAGGCCTTCTACTTTTGATTTGATTTTCCAACTAACATCAAACTTAGAGTCCATATCTGAGGGATAACTGGAAGGGTGGGTATGCAAAATATTTCTCTCTTCCATTTAAAGTTGCAACAAATTGCTAGAAATCAACCTTACAAGCACTAGCTGTGATTTAATTCTTATTTTTAACTTTGGTGATAAAAAATCTTTCGTGTGCAAAGAAGACTTTCTGATACTAAAAGGGCAGCTAAAATGCTTTCTGTAATTAACTTATGCCTTGTGTGTCAATATTCTTTGGAATATAAAGAAACAATTTTGTGAATACATGACAGCAATTTGTTTAATTTGGAAGGGCACAAAGCATGTTCCACTGAATTAGCAAATGCAGCATCCTTCTAAATATTTGTCCTAAAACACCAAATATATTATACATATTTGAATGTATATTCCAACACTTTTCTTGAAAAATATAATTGCTAATTATGACCTAAATCTGACTACATGCATGTATTTGTTTCCTTGTTTCATGCATTCATGAGTAGCTTTAATACAATTTTAATAAAATTTAACAAAATGATTCCTGCTAATAAAAGTGGGACATGGTAATGTGTTCTTGGAAATCTAGTTAACTGTACACTTGTGAATTATAGACCTCACTATTACTCTTGTCCAGTCATTCATTCAATAGATGTTTCTTGAGACTCTACTATGTGACAAGCACTTTTCTTTTCCATGTGCTGGGGATACAGTACTAAAGAAAGCAGGTATCACCTTGGCACACTGGTTCACACCTATAATTCCAGAGCTTTGGGAGGACTAGGTGACAGGATTGCTTAAGACCAAGAATCCAAGACCAGCCTGGGCAACATAAAGAGACCCTGTCTCTATAAATAAAAATAAGAAAATTAGCTAGGCGTGGTGGTGTATGCCTGTAGTACTAGCTGTTCAGGAGGCTGAGGCAGGAGTATTGCTTGAGCCTTGAGCCTAGGAATTTGAGCTTATGGTGAGCTATGATTGTATGACTGCACTCTAGCTTAGGTGACAGAGTGAAATCTAATCTAAAAAAAGAAAGAAAGAAAGAAAGACAGACAGAAAGAAAGAAAGAAAGAAAGAAAGAAAGAAAGAAAGAGAGAAAGAAAGAAAGTAAGAAAGAAAAAAAGAAAGAAAGAAAGAAGGAAAGAAGAGAAAGTGAGATAGGAGATAAGGTCTCTGTTCTCCTGTGGGCTACATTCCATCATGAAGATAATTCTTAAGCACATATTTCATGCATTATGATAGTTTCTTAGGTGGTCACATTGATGAAATGCCTATGAATCCTCCCCTCAGAAGATACAAAGACTAGAGATAAAATAGTTGTTCACTGAGCATAAGCACTGTCCTATGCATTCTGTATTCATCAGTACAGTAACTGGCACAAATATTTGTCCAGTTAATATACGTCAAATAAGTGAATGATTTGTACATATATATAGCTACAACAGAAAATAAAGTGTTTAATCCCAGGTGTAAAATAAATTTAATTGTAACTTAGAAGAGTAAAGGTAACTAGTATTTTTTGAACTGCTACTGTGCGTCTCAGTTAATCTACGTAACAATCCTTGGGTATTCATACTGTCAAATCTATAATAAATAGGTAAAGAGCAGAGATCAGAATCTAAACAATTTTTCTTGTAGCCAATAAGTGCCAAAATAAAGATTTATACCCTCATTTGTCTGAATCCAATGTTCCTATTCCTTTCACGACACCAATATTCCTGAAACTATGTCTCAGAAAAGAGTTCCATGGTCAAACAAGTTTGGGAATTTTTGTGTAATACATCCTCTTCTACAAAACTCAGAATGTCCATCCATATATTGAAGGCATTGGTCAGAAGTTCTGCAGTAAAGAAGTCTGTTTAGTACAGATTAGCACCATTTTCCCTCAATTTGTTAAACCACAGAGCCCTACAGTCAACGTAGCCACAGAACCTCATTTCATCATGGCTTTCAATATGGTTTTGTTTAGCATTCTCTATGTTGATCTATTGAATAAAAATAATCCAAAATTTAGAAAATTCTGAAAATCCCATGACAAAAGCTATAGTGAAATAGTTTCAGATGGAGAGATTGGGGGAACATGGCAAAGTGGAATATTTGAGATTGACACTGAAACAAGGTTTCGGTTTAAAGATTTAGAGAAAGGAATCAAAGACACTTCAGGAAGAGAGAATAGCATGAAGCCAAAGAGCAGAGATGAAAACACATAGAGCACTCCAGGGGAGAGTAGTTTACATTCATTGAGTAAAGGAATAAGTGTTGAATTAGATAGAAGAGATTCGTGAAGAGCTTTGAATGGCAGCTAGGGAAGTTGGCTCTTTGGAGCAGTGAGACTGTGAAAATTGTAAATTGGTAAAATGACAGTTTTTAAAATGACGTGCTTCAGGAAGATTGATTTGTCTCTATTAGTAAATAAGGATAAACGGATTTACTTTAAAGGAATTTTAGGCCGGGCGCGGTGGCTCAAGCCTGTAATCCCAGCACTTTGGGAGGCCGAGACGGGTGGATCACGAGGTCAGGAGATGGAGACCATCCTGGCTAACACGGTGAAACCCCGTCTCTACTAAAAAAAAAAATACAAAAAAAAAAAAAAACTAGCCGGGCGAGGTGGCGGGCGCCTGTAGTCCCAGCTACTCCGGAGGCTGAGGCAGGAGAATGGCGTAAACCCGGGAGGCGGAGCTTGCAGTGAGCTGAGATCCGGCCACTGCACTCCAGCCCGGGCGACAGAGCGAGACTCCGTCTCAAAAAAAAAAAAAAAGGAATTTTAATAATTTTAATTTTAATCATTATTACAAAATGGTTTTCAGATCTTTGATCTTACCTCAAGTCATTAATCATAAGTGTTAAGAACAATAATCTTGGTGACCCTCTAAAAACACTACCTGACAGTGGAAACCAGATATATGTATCCAGAATAATAATTACTCATCCTCATGGACTTTCGTTTTGCATTTACTCCAAATGATTTGAAAACAAGCATTAACAGCAGTCACCTTTGAGTGACTACCACTTAAAACAGTTCACACACAGTATGTTCTATTGAGGATTGCTATTTGTTATCTGAAAAGCAGTATGTTTCATAGTCTTAATGCAACTTTAAAAAGAACACTATAAAGATTCATATGTTTAAAAATTCAACTCACCCAGGACAATTATTACTGCAACTAGGTGACTGAAAACATATTCATCTAACACACAACTACCTAGTGGTTTGTTAAGATAAGAAAGTAGAATTCTGCGCTGTGTTTATTTTCTGACTTTTGGCAAATCTTAAATTCATCAAACCTTGGTCTCCCATCTTGTGAAATGAGACTAAAAATGTGTTTGTCTCGCTGGGTTGTGAGAAAAGGAATGAAATAACAGTTACAAAAGTACTTGAAATCCATAAAATGTCTTTAAAATGTACTGCATCAAAATTATCTTGAGAATAAAGCTGTATTCTATTCCCAAAATTAAATTATCATTTGAGGTACTATAAAGACTTAGCAGAGGAGAAGAGCACCACTAATTGAAAATTATATTAGGCACATACCTAGATGAGAAAGACATGACTGGTTTGGGGAATTTTCAGTGGAGTCGGGCACGTCAAGTCTGAGTGAAGATTTCAGTTGTTCAGGGCAATGCAGATGAGGCTAGGTTCTTTAGAAATGGAGTTAGAACACTAGAAATGAGTTCAGGGAGTTGCCTTTAAGTTTCTTGTCCTTCAGCCAAGCCACCTGGAATTTTACTAATCCTCCAGAACCCCACCATCCTGAAGTGTAGATATAATGGAGCCACCTTGACATGAAGAATCAAAGTGTAGATCTACTTATTTTGCCAACTACAATGCTTGCACAGCTCCTTTATCAGGCATTCCCTATATCCCTATTCAATAACACAGGTGAGGCAGGGACATTAAACAATTGAACAGACATTGCTAAGTAGGTTAGTTTTGACTAATTTTGGACAGAATAAGCTAACATCCATATTTAAAAAAAGATATAAAATTGATGACTATAGTCATGTCTTCTGGAGTCTTCCTTCACTTTCCAACTAGAATGTGAGCCCCCTCAGGGAGTTCTCTAGCTGCTATTCAAGGCTCTCCACACATCAGATGTCACTTTTCTGTGGTTTTAGTTTTATTATCTCTCGCAAAAACATCAAAACCTGATTGACTGTAAAGAAAATGATAATGGTACTTAAACACTATGGCCTAGTATTTCACATCAATTTGTTCAACATTTATACTGGAAAATACATTTTGAAAAATATTGCAAACATGAAATTTTGAAAAGAACATTTCATTACATAATAAATTCCTCTGCATTTTGAGGCAGTTGGGCATAATATTAAAATCAAACATTCAGATATTTGAAAACCCTCAGAATTAATGGAAAGCCATCTTTGTGTATCTAACAAAATGTCAAATTAAAAATAAATTTTAGTTGGAGCTACGCATTGGATCATGGTAAAAAGCAACAAAGTTTCATGGACTTTATAAGTATTTTTTTCATTCATTTATTCAATTGATATTTACTGAAAACCTACTGTGTGCCAAGCATATTATATTCCATATCATTTAAGTCTGTGGTATGGCAAGCTGCTGTAATATTTAGACACCCCCTACTCCCAAGATGGAATGGCTGAAACATGTGACAATAAATGGTACATTCATTGTCATAACAATCTTAGGAAGGTGACCTTGTTCAGGGCAGCTCTTCTTGCCTTAGGCAGGAGTGAACCCAGATTCTGAGTATGTTTGGAACCTGTAATGTCTTCGTGTTTATTCTACACTAGCATTACAAAGAAAAAAAAGAAAAATGATTGTTTCCCACTATGAGCTCCAATTCCCTGAGACATTTATGTAACTGTATAATATTGACAATTGAACAAACAGCTTCAATCATATGTCTATTCATATCTCCAGGCAAAGTTTTGTTCTTCTTCCTTTCTTTTACAAATGTATTGCTTCAAAGGACACATACTTTAGTGGATAAACAATTTCCACTAGACGAAGAAGATGAAAGGTAGCTATTTAATATATGCACTTAGAGCCATGAGGTATGAATCACAGTAAATAATATTTTGCAATGATACTAACACTAATAAAGATGATGACATTCTCATGATTAGCTATGTTTTCAGTAAAGGAAAATTAATGGATAGGAATATTTAGCTTGAAGGATACATACAACATGCTGACAAACAAAACTGAGTTTCAGCATAAAAATGGATATATCACATAGAGAGTATACATGTGCACCTAACATCTCTGTGTGCATTTGTATGCATATTATTCATCTAGTATTTTCTTTTTACTTCCAAGTTGGAATGCATTTACTTCGTATCTTATTATAAGCCCATTTGGTAACACTTCTGTCAGATTTCACTTGCAAATTCACTGTTGAATAAATCAGTGGTTAATAAATGTCCTTGGAAATGTGTTTAGAGATAAATAATGAACTGCTGTATCTGATCATTAAGTGTACATCAAGTACACATTTTTACTCTCAGAATCCTAAAAGGAAGATAGCATGACCTACTCTATATCTACATGGAAAAAAAGGAAATAATTATAGAGAAAACATATAAAAGGAGCCTGGTTTATTATTCTTAAATGGGTACATGATAGATCAAATAAATGTTATTACAACTGATCAAAAAATCCTACTGCAAAGGAAATAATAAATAAAGATGGAGAGTCAACCTTTCCATCATAAGTGCTTTTTGTTACAAAGCCAGGGACTTGGAGTGTGGGCCCAGCCCCACAGCATGCAAAACCGTGGGGCTCTCAGGATTCCAAGCCTAGCTTCCCCATCCTCTCACAGGCACTTCGGAGCTGACCACAGGCACACTTTTAATTTGTGGCAAGATGGTCTGACGAACAGCCTGGGAGGACAGCAGAGGTGAAAATACAGACCAAGTGCAGATAAAAATATGTTCACCTTGAAAAATACAAACAAGACTTTTAGGTAATAATGTACAGGGATGTACCTATTGAAAAATGAGAAGAAGAGAACCACTGCTTTCTCATTAATAGTTTTCACAATCCCTTTTAGTTTGTATTCCAACTTCTGTCCATAATCCAATATCTGCACACTCCTTACATCTATACTTAAATAATATAGATTTTTGTCCCCTGTACATATCTTATAAATGTCAATCCATCCACCTCAAAGTTTCTTGGAATTCAACAAGTTTTTTAAAAAGTCTACCATGTAGGAGATCCTTTAGCAATACTTCAGGTATCACCCCTATTAAAAGTGAAGAGGGATCTGAGGTCCTAAGAAGAAAATTAACGACAGAGAATGGCTGTAATTTCAAATGTTCCTGATGGAAATCTCACTGCTTAGAAAAAAAAAAAAAAAAAAAAAAAAAAAAAAAACATATGCTAAAATAAAAGGAAAAAAAAAGCAAAAATAAAAGGGAATGGGGCCACATAAAACCTCGCCAAAGGTTCATGTTTTACATAAAGCAGCAGTTGGGACTTCACAAAGGAAATCTCTGCACTTTTTATTTCTGGTTCAGAGGATTTACATGCTCTTTCTAATGATCTGGGCCTTCAGCACTGGGTAATGTCTCCCAGTCCCCAGCTTAGCGCTCATGCAAAATTGAAGCACTTTGGAGGCAGTTTAGTAGCTGCAGATGAATCTCAATGTGCAGGAAAAGGCATAATGGCTGTTTAGCACTTGCTAGGAGAAGCTGAGGAAATCAGGGGGAAAAATCTATTGAACTCAAGCCATCTGGGAAGCCAACTGAGAGTGGCTGCATTAACAACGTGTTTACATTCCCATTGTGTTGCTAGGCCAAGCAAAAATAAATGTGTGCGTGTGTGTGCACGTGTAAATGTGCGTGTGTAAAGGAAATTATAAAGTGAAGCTCTTTTGATTGTATTGGCTATTTTGGTTTGGCTTTGGCAACAATGTGGAAAAAGAACTTGTATGAGAAGCGTGGCTATGAGAATGAGATGGGAGGGCTGTCACAGTGCAGGGGCTGGCAAGGATGCTGTGAGCAGGAGGAAAATGAGCGCTATGCAGAGCCTGGCTGTGCAGTTCTCTTCCTGTCTCTGGCCCTGAGTATTAGGCAGCAGACTGGGGGAGGCCTCAGAAAGCTGATAAAGAACACTAGGGAATGCTTTCATTGCCTGTTCCATTTATAGTTACTTTAGAAATACCGACCAAATGAGGGAAAACAGCCAGGTGAGTACGTGCCTTTACGTTCAACTCTCACCACTCCTACTCGGTCTCTCCACCATCACTTCCCTCCTTCATTGTCATATTAAGTGATTTTTTTCTTGACAAATGTTTGGTGGCTGTAGTGGGCTGAATGCTGAATGGTGTATCACAAAAGATATGTCTATGTCTGAATCCCTGGGACCTGTGAATCTTACTTTGTTTGACAAAAAGGTCTTTGCAGAAGTCATTAGTTAAAGATCTTGAGATAAGGAGACAGCCTGGGAGGACAGCAGAGGGGAAAATACCGATCAGTGCAGATAAAAATACGTTCACCTTGAAAAATATAAACAAGACTTTTAGGTAATCCAGGATAATATCCTGGATTATCCATGTGAGCCCAGAATCCAATGACAAGAGTCCTTGGAAGAGACACACAGAGAAGCAGACAGATGTGGAAGAGAAGGTGACATGAAGATGGAGGCTGAGATTGCAGTGATGGAGCTGGAAGCCCGGGAGTGCCAGGGTAGCCACCAGAAACTGGAAGAGACAAGGAACAGATTTTCCCCTGGAGCCCCCCGAGGAGGGCAGCTCTGCTGGATTTCAGACTTCCAGCCTCCAAAACTATGAGAAAATACATTTCTGTTGTTTTAAGCCTAGGAGACAAATGCAGTGACTAAGGGCATTTACCGTCCATTCAAAGCCTGGATGCAGAAACCCAACAGAGCAAAAAGGTGAGAAAAAACTGTCTGCCATGCTGTGTTTGTCTGGTTTCACAAATGCCCCCAGAATGGGTTTGGAGAGGCAGCCTCTTAGTCACTGAGGTCACTTCATACAGAGGGCATCACTGTCCAGGGTCACCCAGGGTGCAGCTATAAAAAGAGGTATGCCATTCACTCCCTGCCATTCCTGGACTTGCCTTGTACAGAACATTCCCCTGGGTTTTTCAGGTGAAATTTTAATTCACTTAAGCCTGAGAGTTCCCCGCACTTCCCCCAGGAGGCTGCTATCCTTCTGCTTTAGCAGTTTAATAGGCAGAGACAGGGGAAAGGATATTGAAGAAAGCAGGGGCTCTATCCAGGTAACTCTATACCATAGGACTACCAAGGGGTTTCATGAATTTATTCTCAGAATGAGAGGAAAACCTGAGCAAATCGTAAAGCATACTCATTTTCCTCCATCTCTCTTTTCCCTCCTCTCTTTTGCTCCCTCCAGCCTGGGATATCCTTAAGTGCAGTAATCAAGTCTTGGTTATGCCTCTGCTTACAGCACCAAGTAAAGTATCTAGGTCACGGATTTTGAACAGAACATCTATGTACTCCCTCTCTGCCACACTTTTACAATAAATAGCATCTCTCTCGTGCCCTGGTTTTCAAGCCTGGCTGTACATTAACATTACTAGAGAGCTTAAAACAAACAGACAGAGGAAAAGCTATGTCCTGTTCCCAATTAAATTATTATCTCTGGGGCTGGGGCCAGGACCTAGGTGTTTTCAAAAATCCCCCCTGGTAACTGTCAAGTGCAGCCAGGGTTGACAGTTCCTGCCCTAATAGTTCCTTGCGGTTCTTGCCTTCATGTTCTGGAAACTTTCTTCCAGAACACAATTTTTATAATCAGGTTAAACCTTTGATGAAATTAGAAATGAGTCCAAGGCTCCCTCATCTGAATTGCTTTTCATTGCAAGATACTGTATTTCCTACATGCTGTGCTTACTTTTTTGCCAGACCCTGATAGTTGGCTAATGGTAGCGCTCATGTTACATGGGCTGGTTTTTATATCTCCAAAAGGTACTATTTAGAGGATCTGGCAAGAATAGATATTTCAACAGGCTTCCCCAGGACTGGTCTGACAATCACTAGCTGAGCAATGACCCAGGACTGATGGTAAACACGGGGGAAGACAATATGATCCACAGCTAGTTAGCGATGTACCCCCGACTCAAGTGTTCGCATTTGATTATTCATCGATTGTGGAAATTTTTAACTAAAAAGTTCTTAATTGTGTTTTCAAAGATGGCAAAAAATGATGGGGTGGGAAGAGAGAAATAGCATCAGGATTTTGACCAAATTATTGAGAGAATAGTGGGTACTAAGATTCAGTGATACGGAAACAAATAGAATGGAATAATAGCCTGGATCATTATCTCATAATTACCAACCAGTTCACTTATATTTAGCACAATAGGTTCAGACATCCAACAATAATATTTAAATTTTAGGAGAAAAGCTATGCTCTTTTGGAAGTGGACCCTCTCTTTTAAGCATACATTATTTCTTAAACTTCCTTTAAAATGATGCTTAATTTGTCTTATATGATAACCCCAAACTCTTTTAAATGTTTCTTCCATGAAAATAAAGTAAAAGATGGCTCATGCCTGTAATCCCAGCACTTTGGGAGGCCGAGGTGGGCAGGTCGCTTGAGGTCAGGAATTCGAGACCAGCCCGGCCAACATGGTAAAACCTTGTCTGTACTAAAAATACAAAAATTAGCCCGGTGTGGTGGCAGGCACCTATAATCCCAGGTACTCGGGAGGCTGAGGCAGGAGGATCACTTTAACCCAGGAGGTGTAGGTTGCAGTGAGCCAAGATCATGCCATTGTAGTCCAGCCTGGGTGACAAGAGAGAAATTCTACCTCAAAAAAAAAAAAAAAAAAAAAAAAAAAAAAAAAAAGGAAAGTAAAACAGACTCTTCTTAAACCCTTCACATGCTTCAGCCAAAGGTTAGATTAAAAAGTACAATATGGCTTTTAACAATTGTGCTATTCTCACTTCGAAGTGGTCATATTAAAACTCAGGACACAGCATACTCATGGTTGCTGAGCACGTGGGAAAATTACTATAGCAACACAATCACTAGTTTTGCTCCTGAAATGCCTGTTTCAGTAGCATGTTATCTAGATGAAGAATGGTCCTTGGACTCCAGCTTCTTATTGTAGCCTCTGTGTGGGCCTAAGGATGGATACAATTTGATTTTTTCTCTTCTGAATTTGGAAAAACACACACACACACAAATATGTGGGTCTGTACTTACATATCTACTTATATGGATATTCTTGATTAAATTGTATTAATCAGTGCTTTCATCTTCACTGTGGACAAGAAGAGGAGTTATATATTACAAGCAACCTTGCCCTAAGTGTTAATTGGCAGGGGAGAATTCCTTTGTGTTTATTACACTAAAAACTCTCACTGTGTATAATTTTAGAAAATTTCTCTTTTCCCCTAGTGAAACACAACTTGCTAAAATTGCATTGAAAGGTGAAATGTTTTCTCACCTTTACTTTGCAATCATGTTCTAGGCCATATCTGTGCAATAAATATGTGCTATTAAAATTTTCTGTACAGTAGAAATTCAAACATTAAAAATCTTCCCCATGAGATATAATTAAATTAAAATTACATAGTTCTGCCAATAGGATATAGTCAGGGTGTTCTGGAGTATATACAGGGTCTATCATACTGATATTTGCAAATATTGGAATTACCAAAAATGAACAAATACCAATAACAATAAAAACTTCATGACAATAGATTAGAAACAAAAAGAATCTAAATGTGTAGCCTAAAAATTTCCAAGTACTCTCTTCTTTTTGTAAGCTAGAAAAAGAATGAAAAGAAAAACATTTATATGCAGAAGGTGAGCCCAAATAAGTCAGCTAGCAGAGATTCATCTGTGTGATATAATGGAAGCAACTGCAACAAACACTCAAGTTCTAGAACTCTGATCTAACCATGTTTTTGTAATTGAAGCTGAGTTTATGTTGGCCATGTTAGCCCAGGTGTTTAAAGACAAAGTCAACGTGAAATAAGGATGAATCAATTGTGAACACTAATAAATGAAAACTAAGATTCAAACATTAAAAAATCTTCCCCATGGGATACTGAATCTTCAAATATTGTATAGAAAATTTTAATAACATATACTTATTGCACAGATATGGCCTAGAACATTATTGCAAAGTAAAGGTGAGAAAACATTACACCTTTCAATCCAGGACAATTGATATTCTGTTATGACTAACCAGCAACTACTATCTTGTGAAGTTATCAGATTAACTCAGTGAAATAGCCTTCATGTACTACATGGGTCCTTATCAATTTTCTATTTTTATTTACTCAGCCCTGGGGCCAGCCTCATACTGAAAAGAAAAATTGTTAGTTTCTGGTATTGAAATAAGTACCTCTGAGAAAGAAATCAAATAAATAATTGATTTAAATTCCAGAATTATTTATCTTCATTGGCAGACAACTGAATTACAGATATAAAGCTCCATTATTGCAAAGGCAATACTCCTACTGACTTAAATAACAAATTATGGAATGAGGTTCACGTAGAGTTTTCAAATTTTGTGCATCATTTACTAAAATGTAAGCAAAACCCACATAACTTCCTTTTGAAATTGTTCACTCTGTTAATGAGAACTGAGTTTAAAATGATTACATGGAGAATAACAATTGGTGTGATAGGTATATTTATTGTATAAAGTAACTCTTCTTACAGAAGATTAAGCTATCTTTATGTATTCCTCAAATTACCTATTCATGAAATATTCCAAATACACACTGTTGGTTTGTCTCACTAAATTTCAGTTACACAAATTTAGTAGGATGAGTAGCTATAATCTCAGAAAATAAACTGTCATTGATCATTGCCTGTGCTTAGCACCTTGTTATAAACTACAGAAAAGAAAAAGCTTTACAAAAGATAAACCACACCATACCATTCCAATCTAGTTGAAGAAACAGAGATTATATATATTATATATACATGCACCTCTATTAATATATGTATACATAAATATAACTTTAATAAATAACACATGATAGTGAATATAAGACTGTGACTTCTGCACTTCAGAAATGGTTGAACATTGGCCAGGCACAGTGGCTCATGCCTATAATCCCAGCATTTTGGGAGGCTGAGGCAGGTGGATCACCTGAGGTCAGGAGTTCGAGACTAGCCTGGCCAACACAGTGAAACGCTGTCTCTACCAAAAATACAAAAATTAGCTAGGCATGGTGGCAGGCATCTGTAATCCCAGCTACTTGGGAGGCCTGGGCAGGAGAATCTCTTGAACCCAGAAGGTGGAGGTTGCAGTGAGCCGAGATCATGCCACTGCACTTTAGCCTGGGTGACAGAGTGAGACTCCATCTCAAAAAAAAAAAAAAGGTTGAATGACGAATATTGATAATTTCATAGGGATTATCATAGTATTTCCACAATTACCATGAGTATAATGAAAATGGAAGTACAAATAACAGAAATGAGGACATATTTACCTATGACTTGGGTTTTTATAGAAAGATTCATTCACAGTATTGCATTTGAGATACTTCTTTAAGAATGAATAAGATGTTGACAGAGGTGGAGCGAAGAAAAGTATGGTATAAAGGATAATTAACTCATTCAAAACATATTTATTGAGTCCCTACTAAGTACCCAACACCATGTTAAGCAGGAGCAGGAACAGTAAAAAAAGACAGACACGGCCCTGAATTTCATGAAGCCTTCTCTTGACCTATAATGTTTAGACTAAAGAGGGGAGAGATTTGGGGAAAGAGATGTGATAATTGTCTTTTTCAAGTTATCTAAGACTAATAGTAAGAGGACAAGATGTGAACAAACTTATTTTCTGAAGTTCCTTGTGATGTAAGCAGGTCCACAAAGTCAAGATAATAAAAAATTAGTTTCACTCAATTTAATGAAGAGCATGTCAACAATTAATTAAGCTTAACTAAATGACTGCCATAGTTCTCAAAACTTAATGTTTCTATGATTATAATGCTCCAAACTGTAAAGAAAAGAGTATGCATTACTTGATAGAGTTTATACAGATCTCCCATAGTTCCCCTGTGAAAATCTGTGAGTGGCATTTCCTAAATCATCTCCTGGTGTGACATTAAGATCTCATGATATTTCAATAGAGATTCTGTGAAAAAGATTACAGTTGACAAATAGTGAAAAGGTTATCAGGTCAGGCGTGGTGGCTCATGCCTGTAATCCCAGCACTTCGGGAAGCTGAGGCAGGTGGATCACGAGGAGTTCAAGACCAGCCTGGCCAACATGGTGAAACCCAGTCTCTAATAAAAATACAAAAGTTAGCTGGGCATGGTGGCACATGCCTGTAGTCCCAGCTGCTCAGGAGGCTGAGGCAGGAGAATCGCCTGAACCTGGGAGGTGGAGGTTGCAGTGAGCCGAGATTGCACCACTGACTCCAGCCTGGCGACAGAGCGAGACTCCATCTCAATCAATCAATCAATCAATCAATAAATAAATAAATAAATAAGGTTTTCTCACTACAGACCTTTCCTAAGACTTTCACATGCTAATACAGAGGTCCCCAACCCCCAGGCCACGGACCAGTACTGGAACTAGGCCACACAGCAGGAGGTGTGCAACAGGTGAGAGAGCATTACGTCCTGAGCTCTGCCTCCTGTCAGATCAGTGGCAGCATTAGATTCTCATAGGAGCGCAAACCATATTGTGAACTGCACATGCAAGGGATATAGGTTGTATGCAGCTTATGAGAATCTAATGCCTGATGATCTGTCACTGTCTCCCATCACCCCCACATGGGACTGTTGCAGAAAAACAAGCTCAGGGCTCCCACTGATTCTACATTATGGTGAGTTGTATAATCATTTCATTATATATTACCATGTAATAATAATAGAAATAAAGTGCACAATAAATGTAATGTACTTGAATCATCCCTAAATCATCCCCCTCCCACTTTGTGGAAAAAGTGTTTTCCATGAAAATGGTCCCTCGTGCCAAAAAGTTGGGGACTGTTGTGCTAATACACATTTGCTATGGTCTCATTATTCACATCCCCTCAAATTCATATGTTGAAATGCTAACTCCCTAGGTGATGGTATTAGGAGGTAGGGCCTCTGGAAAGTGACTAGGCCATGGGGGCAAATGTCATGAAGAATGGGTTACTGCTTTTATAGAAGAGACAAGAGAGGCACCCTTTGCCCCTTCTGTCATGTGAGGACACAGCAAGAAGGCACCATCTAGAAGGAAGTAGGCCCTCATCACACAACGAATCTGCTGGATATTGGATTTCCCAGCCTCCAAATCTCTGAGACATACATTTCTGTTCTTTATAAACAACCCAGGCTGTGGTATTTTGCTACAGCAGCCCAGATGAATTAAGATGACTTAGTACTTTCTCCAGAAAGGGAATAGAATTACTGCAGCGTTTCCTACATCGGCTGCAAAGCTTTTGTTTTCTTGTTTTCCAAAATAACATCTATTAAGAACTTATAAGACACTGGTGGTTTGCTGAACACAGTTTAAGAGGAAAAACCCTATCAGCTTACTATATAAGGCATGTGGTAAAGGTGAAACTATGGGACAAGGCTAGAAAGTTTGATTAGGAGCCAATTATACTGAAGACTTTGAAGATAAGATCAAGGAGGATATGCTTTATTTCATGGACAAAGGGGAACCATTATATATTTTTAAGAAGGGGAATGACAACCACTTGGAAAAACCATTTGAACACTTATCTTTTAGGCCTATAACTACTTGGAGAATAAACTGCTCAAAAAAAGGTCAAAATAAAGAAGATGTAGGTGGCTATTTAGATAATCAAAGAGGTATATATTAAAGAGTAGAAGGGGAGTAGAAGCAAGACTTAAAACAGAAGGATGATTTGAAAATAAAATGGCAATACTTGATGATCATTTTGCTTGTTGGAGTGAAGGATGAAGCTAAGATTTTAATTTTTGGTACCCAGATAGAGAGAAGAGGTATCTGAAATAGGAATACAAAAGGAGGAGGATTTTCATTGTTCCCACTCTTGCAACAAATGGGGTCTTGAGTGAGCACAGTATACCTAAGTTGAGGTGTGATTAGAAGCAATTCACTTAAATTTATGCCCAATTATAGCTTCTCTTCATCACTTCCTTTTTTCCATTAAGGATCACGGTTTGCTAACTGGCCAAAAAGCAAAGGCCTTCAAGAATGAAAAACCAGACCCTAAGCACTAGCTTATGTTATCATATTAAAGAATCACAAAGGCCTGCATGTGGAAAACCTGACACAAAACAAGGAAGGCAAATACAAACATGAAAAATGCACATACAGCTGACACTCTGGAGCAGCCCTTCTCTTCCTGGGAAAAGAAATAATTGTATTGCATAGCTGTTTTTTAGACTAACTGTTCTGTGTTCAGTAGTTATGCAAAACTTAGGGAGATACCAGGCACAGGGCCAAGAGCAAAGTTTTTGGAAGCAGAGAGTTCTGGGTTCATATCCTGGCTGCGTCACTTCCTCATTAGGTGATTTGAGGCAAGTTTATTTCTTTATCCTGCTGAGCCTCCGATTCCTAATTTACCAAAGAAGATTCTTAGAAATTATCTCATAAGACACTTGTGATGACTATAGAACAGAAAACATGTAAGGTGTTCAGTATAAGGCCTGGAACTTTTATTTTTGTTGTGTTGACCTCATTGATATTTTCTGCTAACTTGAGAATAATTAAAGATGAAGAAGGAAAATCTCAGGGATTATTAAAATTTCAACATAACCATGGTTTTCTAAACCCCTTTGCTTCTTCACAGAGAAAAAATATTTGCTTTTAGATGGTAGATCTTAGGTACCATGGAAACAAGAGTTGAAAAGACTTCAAGTAAATAGAAAGCGAACAGCTGAGCCTGAGTTTTTCTGAAAAACGTAACCACAAAATATTGAGTAGATCATGATTTCTATGGAATTTTGAAGGCAACATAGGCATGTATTACTATATTACCAAATCAAGAACTTTCAAATATTGAAAATTTCTAAATGACTTATTATAAGCTGCTTTCCGCTTTTCTGTTTCTTATATTACATATATGTAAGAAATGCAACTGTGGTTTAAATGATGGAAAGGCAAAGAGTAATGGTAATGAATGATCTTCATTCAGTACATTTTGTTATGATAAATGGATAGATATAATCAGTGAGTATAAATAAGTATTTGCTTCCTATTTAATGATTTCATAATTTAAAAAGAAAATTTTATGAGTTGGAGAAGAAATTTGTTTTATTTCAGTTTTATTGTCTTGCAGTTTTTAAATATGAAGTTACCTTTGATAGATATTTTATTGAATGTAGTCAACGTTTCTTAGTCTCAAGGTAATGTAGCTTGGTTGTCACTAAATATCCTTCTAAATATGATTATAAGGCAGAGGTATGTATAAAAACAACTTGTTCGCAATGTCTCTTCCCTGTCTTATTATAGGATAACCAGGTTTGATTTTTTCCAATACTAAGAAAATTGACCTGATTTGAAATACATTTCAGGACTTAATGTATTCTAAAATTTCTTGCTATTAAGAACCAATAAATCCCCAACAATACTGCAGTCAGACTCCAGTTGAGAACCAAAGTTGCAGGGTGAATCTAGCTTCAGGGAAAACCCTCAACCCCCACCCCTAAAAAAACAAATGCCTTTATTTCAATTGCATTCACGATATTTCTGATCTCACAGGAAAGCAAAAAACTTTAACATAAAAAGCCTACAAATTTCTCCACCAATACGTGTCCATATTGGGGATTTATGATAGCAGGCAAAGAGAGGCAATAAAGTGGTACGGGCTTTTTTTCAGGTTTCATTATTTATTATGAAAATAACACATTCACAGGATTGAAAAAAAAAAAAAAAAACAAAAAAACTCAAACAATAAAAGTGCCTTTATCAGCCCAGACTCTAAGGTGTCAACTGCTTGTTATATGTTTCTCCAGAAAAATTCTAATGCACCTACAAATATACATGCATCCTCTTTCTTTATACATGGAAGCATATCACATACAGTACACAGTCTTCTCTACTTTGGCTTTCATTCTAAATTTTATCTCAGAGAGTTTTCTATAGCTTCATATGTATCTGATGCAACCTCATTGTTTTAAAATGTATGATGGCCAGGTATGGTAGGCCTCTTCCCCTGTAGCTCCAGTGATATGGACAGGAGGCAGGGAAATACTGAGTTGAAGAGGGCAGTTCCCCAGCAAAGGTCCCACCCTCAAGCCTGGAAACTGCAGCCCCCTGTTTTCCTGCCCAAGTTACCTTTTTGGCCTGGCCTGCCCCTCTATCCTGTGCTTGCATAAGCCCCAGACCTTAGCTGGCAGAGAGACAAGCAGCTGAATGTCGAGAGAAGCAACTGAGCATCGGAGACTACAGATAGACGTAGTATAACTTCTGACTGCATGACTTTGGAGAGGAGGAGCCTGGCCGCAGATGGCCGGGCTTCACGGAAAGATCACCTTCTTCCCATATCATCCTTTCCAGCTCCCTTTCTGCTGAGATCCACTTTCACCGCTTAATAAAATCTTCCGCATTCATCACCTTTCAAACTGTTCCTGTGACCTGATTCTTCCTTAATGCTGAAAAAGAATTCAGGACACACTGGGTGCAGGAACCCAAAAAGGCTGTCACAATGATTCTTCACGGAGCTGTTAACGTTTAAGGCATCTGTGGAGGCAAAGCTAAAAGAGCACCGTTTATAACACGTGCCCTCTGGGGCTCCAGAGCTCTGTCACAGGCAACTTCCAGTCACTGCTGCAGGCCGGTAAAGGGTTCCTTCCTTCTGGAGCCCAAAGGCACTCGCCCTAGCTCCTGCACCCCCTCACCTGCATGCTCCTCCTCTCGAGAGCTGTGTGAGTGTAGCTTAAATAGTAAATGAGCCATACCCCTGTTGCAAGCCCCAGAAGTGGTCGAGGGAACTCTCCTGTTTCACCAGTGCATTGGGAGGCTAAGGCAGCAGGATCACTTGAGCACAGGAGTTTGGGGACCAGACTGGGCAACATAGTAAGACCCCATCTCTACAAAAAATGAAAAATTAGCCAGGCATGGTAGTGTGCCTGTAGTTGTAGCTATTTGGGAGGCTGAAGTGGGAGGATCACTTGAGCCCAGGAGTTTAAAGCTTGCAGTGAGCTATGATCATGTCACTGCATTCCAGTCTGGGAGACAGAGGAAGACCCTGTTTCCAAAAAAATAAAAAATAAATTTAAAAGTATCACAGTAGGGATAAACAGTCCCTGATATGCAACTGCAACAAAGGTTCAATGGCCAACCTTTGTGCACATTTGGAATTATATTTCAGATAGTTTCTAGGTTTCTAACTACTCAGTAGAAGCTATATACCTTTCAATATTGAGGGTATTTTCAAATTGGCCTTCAAAAAGATTGTATCAATTTAAATACCCATCAACAAATTATGCCTTTAATCAACACCATATGTTAACAAATGTTTTGATCCTGATGACATCTCCTTAGATACTTAATTACCATTTACATTGCTGTTCCTGTATCTTGTTGTGTCAACAACTCTGCTCAATTTTCTATTGGGTTGCTGATCTTTTCTTTAAATATAGTTTTGAGCTATTTATATATTTATAAAATTAGCCTGTTGGCTAATATATAGTCACAGATACTATAACTAGTTTTTAAATCTGTCTCTTGGTTTTGTTTGTGGTGTTCTTGCTTTGGATATTCATGTTTAATAATGCCTTCCTGTAAGACTTATAGATTGTGTGTCCTGATTTAAAAGACTATGCTCACCACTGAAACCAACCAACCAACTGCCAAATTTTCTCCTAATGATGATGGTGATGGTGGCGATGATGATGATGATTGTAAGCCCTAACATCTAGCATTTATTTTGTTCTAAAGAATGAGATAGATTCAGGTTTTCTTTATTATTTTCCTGTTTGAACTTCCTATCTTGTTTTATGAAATCATTTATGGAATAAACTATTTTCCTCACTGGTTAAAAAACTGATCTTTATTACATTCTAGGTAATGTAATAGGTACAAATGCCTTAGGTCTTTGTTTCTTGATCTCTATTTTAATCCATTAATCTGTATGTTTTATCCTCTGCTAAGATCAAACTCTTTTAACTTCTTTAGCATTATATTTATAATGAGTTGGGTCTTTCTCATTACTCTACTATTTAAGAATTCTCTCAGCTATTTTCCCAAATTATTTTTAATAAAATGACGGTGACATTACAGATTCATTTATAAGTATTAGACATTTAAACATATTTGACCTTTCCATTCAAGAATAATATGTCTTTCCTTAATGTAAGTCATGATATCTTTTTGTCTCTAAGTAGGATTTTTAAAATTCCTTTATAAAATTCTGCAAAAGTTTTGTTAAGTATATACCTACATGTTTTCTTTTACATAGCTATTCTAAATGACATCTTTTACTGCATTTTAATTTGAATTGGCTGTCTGTACATAGGAAAGTTGGTTGGTTATACAAATTTTTATCAGCTATTTTCTCTATTCTCTTGATTAAAAAAATTTTTTTTCTTTTAAAATGCATACATTTTCCAGGAGCACAAAATCACACAATTTGTCATAAATGATGATTTTCCACTATCTTTCCTATTTTTGTACCTCTTCATTACTTGTGTTGTCTAATGGCACTGGCTGGTAGATTAGAATAATACCAATTAATAATGGTATCTGTGGGCATCTTTGTCTTTTTCCTAACTTCATTCTTTTTATTTGTAGTAATTTATGGGATATAAGTATAATTTGTTGCATGAATAGATTACATAGTGGTAAAGTCAGGGCTTTTGGGGGTATCCATCACCTGAATAACATACACTGTACCCATTAAGTAATTTATCATCACTTACCCCCTTTCACCCATCTGCACCCTTCTGAGTCTCCATTGTCTATCATTTCACACTCAACATCCATGTGTACAGATTATTTAGCTCTCACAAATGAGAATATGTGGCATTTATTAATATATTTCTGGGTCTGAGTTACTTCACTTAAGATAATGGCCTCCAGTTCCATCCATGTTGCTGCAAAAGACATGGTTTCAGTCTTTTTTATGGATGAATAGTATTCTATTGTTTGTATGTACCACATTTTCTTTATCTGATTATCCACCGATGGGCACTTGGGTTGATTCCCTATCTTTGCTATTGTGAATAGAGCTATGAAAAACATATGAGTGCAGGCATCTTTTTGATGTAATGATTTCTCTTCCTTTGGGTAGATACCAAGTAGTGGGATTGCTGAATTCAATGGTGTTCTATTTTTAGTTCTCTGAGAAATCTCCATACTGTTTTCCATAGAGGTTGTACTAATTTACATTCCCACCAAGTTTTTCCTAACTTTAAAGGTAATACTTAAATGAGTCTAGTATGTTAGCTTTTGGCTGGATGCTGCCTTTTTTTTTTTTTTTTTTTTTTTTTTTTTGTAAAGTTTTGGATGAAAATGAAAGCTCCCAATAAAGCTATATTGTATTTCACTCCATTCCTGAATCTCATGAGAACTGAGAAAGTATTGAATTTCCTAAATCGTCCCTTAGTTCTCATCTGTCTCTCCTGAATTTAAATGAAAACATGCAAACTATTTTAGTTTATAGTTAATTTAAAAGGTAGTCTTAATCATTGATGTATGTAATATTAATTAATTTTGTGTAGAATTATAAAAAATAAGGGCTTCACAGAAAGGAAATCTCTCTCAATATATGTGTATATGTGTATGTGGGTGTGTTACCAATATAGCATGAAATTGTTAGAAGCATTCAATATCAGAATAGTTTTGTTTCTATTTATAATCTTCCTATATAGGCATTTCATTATTTTAGTAAAGATAAGCCTGAATATGTTGTGATATATTTGAGCTTTTGTGATTTCTTTCTCTTTCCTTTTATCACTAAAGCTTATTTGTTTGAAATCTATACAAATACGTGAGCTGAAACAAATAAAACTCAATCCACTTGAGATTTTGAAGACATCTGGTGGAGTTATTTTCTGAGTAATTAGACCAAGAGGTGGGACAATTCCCTGAAGTAAGCTACCCTACAATTGGATACCCAGTTGTATCTGCAGTCATCAGCTTGCATTCAGTGAGCATATTGATTCACAAATTGACAAGCAATTATGTAGAGTTGCCACCTGATTTTCCAAAGACCATTTATGTTATAAAGAATATGCCCCACATGCTTTTTAAAAAGTTGCCTCTTCTCAATCCTCTCATAGTCAGTTCTGTTTTTTTATGTTCTGTCACCTCAGTATGCTATTTACTTTGTTGGAGACCTTGAAAGTAGAAAGTAGAGCCCTCAAGTGCTGGTTTCTACTTGTCTCTGGTTAATCCAACACTTGGGCACAAATATGAATTATTTACAATTTGGATTTTGAACATGTGTATCCATTTTGGTATAGAAAGACATCTATGAAGGACAACAAAGAATTTAAATGCTTCAATTTTTGTCATGCTTGATATTCTTTGGCTTGAAAACGTTGAACAATAAAGTATTAATACTTAAATATATGTCAACATTACAAAATCATAAGTCTGGAAGATATCTGAAAGTTCAAAGAGTTATTCTCTCTGCTGGAGAGCAAAAACACTTATACTACCATGGAAAGATATATATGTTTCCAATTTAAAAGAACTCCAGGAGATTCTACAACCACCCTAACTTATCCATTGTGTAGCAGAAAATTGCTATCAAGAAAGTTTCCTTTATATCTAATTGAAATCCCACAGGTTATTAGAATCTACTTCATCCTTTCTTTGCCTTTAGTATTTTATCTTTAAGGATGGTATTTACAGAGCAACAAAGTCAGGAGTTTTAACCATGCCAGGGGCAAAGATAATCAGATCAAGACCCTCTGAGAAAGGGCTACAATTACCATTTCTTCTGTTCATGGATCCTACACTATCACTGTTCTGAATCACCCTCAATTTAATTTTAGATAAGAGCTAGGAAGTTAGGATTCACTTTTGGATGTAAGTTATGAGTATAAGATACTTTAAATCTACGACATTTACAAATCTTTAACAAATATAAGGGCAAACTACGCACATAGATTAACATTAGACAGTAATGTAAACACGTTCAATTTATCCTAGTTAAAAATGCTTGCCAGATCTCAGGCTATTTAGATCTGACTACCACGCAAGTGCAATTCAAGAATATTATTTGCTAGGGCATTTAGCATTGTCAGTCTATTCATTTGCATTATTTATCTTCTTAAGTATGAACCATGTTTTAATTTCATGTAGTCCAACAGGAATCAAGTCAAGATTTATTCACGCCATTTTACTTTTCAACGCATGAAACAAGATCACCAAATCTTAACCAACCAATTCAAAACTTTTTGTCAAAGAATAACTCCATTTTCCATTCTACTAATTGAAATTATAGTATGGCCCCAGGCTACAGTAGTGAGTAACTGAATCTTGAACTGCAATGCAAATGCAATGGAAAACTCACCGGAAGTTTCATCTACTCTTTCATCTACTATGTGGTCCTTCTGATGAACCCATTCACTATTACACTTGAAATAGATCTGGGTGGCAGGGCTGGCTTTACAGTACAGGTTCACAGGCTTATTCTTCACAATATAAGCTTCTTCAGGCTCAATAAGGAAATGTGGCAGAGGCTCAGGTGGATCAGAAGGAAAAGTTTCTGGGAGTTCATGAAAAAAGTCGTCGTCTGAGAAACAAGAAGAAAGTGGAAAATGGTTAACACATTGTAACAACTTGCCTTTTACTTGCTAGTCGTGTAAAAGTGGTGACTTATAAATGCAGTAATTAAGGGATTTGAATGCCTGCTGTGTGTTAGATCTATTGACTGGTCGTTTAACTAAGGATATGGATTATTATTCCCATTTCTATACACAGCGAAACTCAACATCAGGGAGGATAAATAAGTTGCCCTGAGCACATAGGTAGTAAATAGCAGAGCTGAAACTGGAATTCATGTGTATCTCAAATAAAAACCATGATCTTCCCAAAGTGTCACTACATTTCCTATTATAGAGTGTCACTCTTGAAAGCAGACAAAAGCAAGAGCAACTTCATTAGAAACATTTCTTTGAAAAGCATAAGGCTCATAGATAAAGTTTACATCCTTTGCAAGGAGATGAGCAGAAATATTAGAAACTTTAATTAAGGATCTTTACATTCAAACGCAAATCTGTTGTTATTTTCAAAGGATGTCATTGTGTGAAATATTCATTCAACCCAAAATTTAAAAACCACTTTAGATAATTTGCACACTTTGAGATACATTTTAAACCTGGATTCTGCATGATTCAAAATAAAAAAGTAATAATAAAAGTGCTTTGTATAATAAAACCTATTCTTGTGTTGTACAAAAGTCAAGGTAAAAACAGTCTTTTCAATACACCATAAATAAGTTCAGCCTAATAATAATCTTTCAACTGGGACAGAGGAGAACAAAGCTATTACTAATTCCCCAAATTGGTTACAAACACATCATGTGAAAACTCTGATGTCAAAATTAAAAATTTTTACAAGTTCTTTAAATGTACTTTTATTCAGTAGTATAGAGTATGGTATTGGTACTTAAAGGCTGGTTGCTCACATGTTGTCTTGAAAGTCATTTTATTTCTCCTTCAGTTGTTGCCCTGTGTTGGAAGATAGCCATTGGTATAGTGGACATCTGTCTGTCCACTAAGAAAACTGGCTTGGAACTCTTTTCATTCAAGTCATAAGATAGTTGTCAAATAGTAATGATGTCCGGTCTCTGCTAATCTATTTTGCAGTAAAAATTGACTTCACTTGCATCACTGGACAAAACTAGCATTCAAAGCTGCCCACAGTAGTAAATTTATGACACTGAAATGTAAATATTGTTTCCTATACCTAGATATTTTTTCTCACTTTACCTCCTTAATTTGCTTTCTTTTGGCAGGGCATCACTTCTAGTTTTTCCATTGTTGAACATCAAGGACCAAAATTGTCAGCTTACTAAAGAATAACCTTGTTTCCATCAATTGCAGTTCCTTTAGTCAATATGCAAGAACATTCAAGACTGCTTAAATAAACATAACTCAGAAAGGCAAAGGGATGAGGAACTGAACTATTGACAAATCCATCAGCATGAAACTGATGTCTTGAAGGTCTTATCCAATTTTTTTTTCTAAAGCACTTACTGTTATATGTGATGATGGACAGTGCTGATAATCAAAAAAGCTCCAAAAAACATGACTCAAATTCTATAGAAGTTAGCTATTGTTTTTAATTATTACTATTCATGAAGGCAGACGGTCAACTAGATTTTATTTTTTAACTATGTTTGTACACACAAAAACATGTGAATGCATTTAATAACTATATTTGTTTAAGCATGCAAAATATAATAAATCTTTCAGCCATTGTTTCAGAAGGTAAAACTTGAAAAGGAATGATTGCAAGATATAGATGATTGTATACAACCTTACCTTATTAAGTAATATAGCAAAAGTATTTATATGTTCACATGCTAGAGAAAAACTTTATAGGCACTAAAAACTGATTACTCTGCCTTGCCAAAGCATATATCTCTTTCTTCTGATTATTTTATTGTAAACTACTGAAAAGACAAATGGAAGCAAAAAAGTCACACATTTTAAAGTCAAAAGCAGCTCTGTTAAGCGCTGGGAAAAAGTAATAACAATATATTTAGACAATGTATGGGCAAACTAACTTTGTATTTCCTTAATTTTGACTTTTAAGACAACATGATCACAACAAGTAAAGAGAAATGAACCTATATCTTGGTTTGAGGTTTCACACAGTATTGATTTTTCAAGACATTTGTTAACACTTGAAAATACAACTTATTAAGGAAAATTTCTATCATTAGAAATGTTTTAATTTAATAAATCCAGTTTTTCTTTTATGTATCATTATAGTTTCAGCAGAACCAATCTCTTAAAAGTTGATCTAGAGAGATGCCTTGGCCAACCCCAGCATATTAGTTTATTAAGATTTCCTATAATATTCACAAAGTAAATTCAAGCCTATGCCCTGGATGAATTCCTGTTACAGGCAATATGGCATATCACTTCTATTACTCAATTCAGTTGTTGAGAATGATATTAATATAGAAAATTCAAGACCTTGGGTTAGTAGATACGTACAGTGAGACAGATATGATAACATGCAAATAAGCTGATTATCAGTAGGCTCACCACTGTCGTGAAACCCTCACCTTCTCCACATACAATATATGACCTGGGTACCTTACTCAACCATGGAAGTTGGTCCCACCATCAAGTTAAACATACTGAAAGAACACTTTCTGATTCTTGCTCCATACAAAACTGTTAAGTTTCAGCATTAATTCTCAGATACAGTGTTATTTTAGAAATCATCTTTTTATGAAACTGTATCCTAATTTTTTTCTTTTCTAGAGAAAGTTTTGAAAATCAAACAAGCAAGCCAATTCTCTTCAACTAAAATAATAGATGAAAACTTATTTAAACATCCAGCATGGCTATAGCTACATGTATTTAAAGATAAAAAGTGATGAGCTACAAATACCATTTATCCTACATGAATATTTAGCTCCTCTGTGCAATGCATTTGCCAGTCATACAAGTGGAGGAATCTACTTTTCAGTTTTGTAATTCGTTTTATAAGACTATTACCAATTTTCAAAAAACTAGAAATATATAACAAATGCTTAACACTAGAAATGAAACTCTTTGAAAGCAGGGGCTATATTGTTTTCATTTTCATTTTCTACAAGTCTAGCACATTATATGGGGTCAACAAAAATCTTACAAATGCATGAATATTATACTAATGGCAACTTTGGTCATCTCTAAGAGATTCACAAAGGATTTTAGAGTTTATAGTGCCTCAGATTCATTTACAATTATAAGATGTTTTAACAATAGAAATATCTACAAACAGGACTGGCTACAAAATTTGTGTGGTCCAATGCAGAATGAAAATTCAGGATCCCTGGTTAAAAATTTATTAAGATTTCTGAGATGGTGACAGCAGAACATTAAACCAAACACTGGTCCTGTATGACAGCAGAGGTCACATACCCGTGAAGCCAGCCCTGTCTACAAATGTCAGTTAAATGAGCATGTCACTTCATGGAAAGTCTGAAAAATGAAATTGCATCTTTATTATTGGATATTCACTTTGGAACTTAGTTTGTTTTTCCCAGTTTCTTGTGGTAATTAGATATTTTCTAAAGGAAAACATAATTGTTCAGACTGAGAATCTCAGGCTCGTATCAATTCTCTAAGCAAGTGTATTTGCAATGGTGTGCAAGGGAAGGTGTGTGACTTTATGTGTTTGTGGTCTTCCTTTGGATGATCCCTAGTGCCCATCAAAGGGGCTCTGATCCAAAATGAGTAAAATCCTGCCATGCTAAAATTTTTACTTTTTCAGGGCATTAAAGGACTGCTGAACCCATGGGGATAAGAAAGTTTGTGATTCCACCCTGAGGTGGTAGACTGTTTACTGAGATCAGTACCTTTCATGCAATTCATATTACCATACTAGAAAAAAAACTCACAAAACAAAAAAAAACAAACAAACAAACAAACAAAAAAAACCAGCTTTACGATACTATTAAGGTCATGCTGCAAAACTTGAAGCTATAAAAAAAGTTGATTTTTTTTCTTCAAGGACATCAGTGAGTACATCCTCTTACCACTTTATTTCTTAATATAAATATCTGAAGGAATGATATTAGGGTGATAATAGGAATTCAGTCTGTGAACAGTAACTTTAGACTGCAAACTTATTTCTGGCAACATGCCACAGGTATCCCAAATTATTACATTTTCTATAAATGCACACCCCAGCTGCTGGTATTGACTGCATCGTGCTATCTGGGCAAAATGACTTGATTAATTAAGTTGTGAAACAAGTTTTGTACTTGTAGTTCATTCAAATTAACAAGGTAAATTTCCAGAGTTGCTTTTGTTCTGTACATTGAATTCAGTATTAACTTAATGCTTTTTTGATTTAGATGTAACGTTATTATTCCTTTTACCCTTCTCCAATATTTGACTTAATTTTCCACTTTCTACTATTACTCAAAACTGACATTCCAACAGTAGTACCATTTTTATCTTGATATCAATAAATCTCAGTATTTCCTTTTTTCTGTTATCTCACACAGGCTTTTGCTTTTTCATTTATATCCAACAAGAGAAAGCTTTTCACCATATATTATTTTTATAGACTTTCATTCCACCTAATTCTTCACAGGAAAATATTATGCTATGAACATCAATCTGGAGAGCTTTAGGTTGCTGGTTTTATTGCTATATATCAAGCCTTAATTTTCATCAACTTAATACATAAGTTTCTATATTTCTGAATCATAAGACTTAAACTATTATTGCTTATATCATAAAATATAGGACCATTATCTCTTTGTCTGAGACTTAAAGCGTATTCTTCTGAAATGGAATTTACTTCCAAGTGATTTGAGAGCAATTTAAAATGAATGACTGCAAAGCTAATTTTATCTGCATTTGGCTACCCATCCATCAGAGAGATAATTCATGATATATTACAACAAAAGGCAGCTGAAATTAACTATTTGAATGAGACTCCAGCTTATTTTTAATATTTTGATTAAAATATCCTCAGGAAGACAAAGACTATGGTCTATATTTCAAGCAATATGTTAATGGATTCATCATTTAAATTCAAGTCATTGAATACATAATGCCTTAAATGTATTACACAACTTGGAAGTACTGAATGATTTCTAACTTCAAAACAAACTTTCTTTTGTTTTTAAAGAAATACTTGCCAAATCATGCCCATACATTAGTAATAACAATATATAGCTAATGTGCTAGTTGATATCCACTTAACTCTGAAAAAGAGGCACCTTTTTCTGCCTGCTTAAGCCTTCATGATCTCTGACTTTTATTAATTAATCTATCCTCCTAAGTGTTTTCCTGCCTATCATCTCTACCTCTGCCATGTAGTCTACGGTGTGCTCTTAGAAAACATTTTCACAAAAACAACTTTACCTCCTTTTTCAAATAATTCAATAAATGTAATATAATGTTTTTTGCAAAATAAAATTTTTGCTTACCAGATTAGCTAAAAAATACTGAATGATTGATGAGGAGGTGAAAAAATGTGCAATTGCATATACTGGCTGGAGTGTAAATGGGTATCACAGAAGATATAATTTGACAATATAAGTAAAATTAAGTCTCTGCATATCTCCAGATAAGCTATCCCACTTGTTGGAATCCATATTACAGACAGAATGACATGAAAATGTAAATACATATGTACAAAGATGTTCACTGCAGCATTATTTGTCTAAAGAATACCTGATATATTATAAAAAAAGGCAGCTGGAATTAACTGAGAACAACTGACCACCAACTGAGGAATGGTTAAATAATTTCTGAAACATTCAAGCAAAAGTATTGAATGGCCAATAAAAATCAGTAAGTGGATTTGTATGTGTTGACCTAGAAGGGCAAGCAAATAAAACAAGTTTTTGGCCACTTTGTACAGAATTATACCACTTTTTGTAAGAAAGAGAGAAAGAGAAAGAAAGAAAGAAAGAAAGAAGGAAGGAAGGAAGGAAGGAAGGAAGGAAGGAAGGAAGGAAGGAGAGAGAGAGAGAGAGGAGAGGAGAGGAGAGGAGAGGAGAGGAGAGGAGAGGAGAGGAGAGGAGAGGAGAGGAGAGGAGGGGGGGAGGGGAGGGGAGGGGAAGGGAGGGGAGGAAGCAGAGCAAGATAGCCAAAGGAAGCTTTCACTGATTGTCTTCCCTGTAGGAACATCAAATTGACTATATACACCATAAAGCACCTTCATAAGAACCAAAACTCAGGTGAGTGATCACAGTACCCGGTTTTAACTTCTTATCACTGAAAAACGCACTGAAGAATGTAGGAAAGACAGTCTTGAATTGTTAATGTCACCACTCTCCCAACTCCTAGCATGATTGGGAGCATGAATCTGTGTCCTTGGGGGAGGAAGAGAGCAGTGGTTGTGCAACTTTGCATTGTAACAGAGTGCCACCCAGTCACAGCAGAAAGCAAAATGGGGCAGAATTCAGCTGGGGCCCACAGAGGTAGCATTTATACTGCCCTAGCCAGAGGGGAGTCACCCATCCTTACAGTCAGAACCTGAGTTCTATTAAGCCTTGCAACCATGAGCTAAAGCCTCTAGGGTCCTAAATAAACTTGAAAGGCAGTCCAGGCCACAAAGACTGCAGTTCTTGGGCAAATAATGGTTCTATGCCAGGGTCGGAACCAGTGGACTTGGGGAACATGCTACCTAGTGAGATACCAGCCAGGGTGGCTAAGGGAGTGCTTGTGCCACCTCTTCCCTAACTATGGGCAGCATAGCTGACAGCTTATAGGAGACATTCCTTCCCTCTGCTTGAGGAGACGAGAGGGAAGAGTAAAGAGGACTTTCTTTTGTCCCTTAGCTACCAGCTCAGGCACAGTAGGATAGGGTACCGGGCAGTCCTGAGGCCCATATGCTAGGCCATAGCTGCCAGGTGACATTTCTAGAGCCACTTTGGACCAGAAGCAAAACTACTACCTTGAAGAGAAGGACCAAGTCCTGGCAGAATTAATCATCTGCTGACTAAAGAGACCTTAGGCTCTGAATAATCAGCAGCAATACCCGGGCAGTACATGCTGTGGTTCTAGAGTGAGACTCAGAGTTGTGCTGGCTTCAGATGGCTTCAGATTGAGCACATTCCCAGCTGTAGTGAGAGTGGGCTGGGATGAGACTCCTTCTGCTTGAGAAAAAGGGAGGGAAGAATAAAAGGGAGTTTGTCTTGCACGTTAAGTACCAACTCAGCCACAGTGGGACAGAGAACCACATGAATCCCTTGAGGTTCCCAATTCCAGGCCTTGGCTCTTGGATGGCATTTCTGAACCTTCCCTGGGCCAAAGGGAGGCCCACTGCCCTGAAGGAAGAGTCACCACAAGCTGACTAAAGAGCCCTTGGGCCTTAAGTGAACATTGGTGGTAGTCAAGCAGTACTTGCTGTTGCCTGGGGTGGCAGTGGCCGTGGAAAAAGTCTCCTCTGATGGTGGAAAGGAGATGGAAGAGTGGGAGAAACTTTGTCTTGTGGCATGGATGCCAGTTTAGACACAGCAGAATAGAGTTCCAGGTAGATTCTTAAGGTTTCTGACTCTAGGCCTTGGCTCCTAGATGTTATCTCTGGATGCGCACAGGGCTGGAGGCAACTTGCTTCTCTGGAGGGAAGAACAAAGGCCTGGCTGGTTTTGCTGCTAGAGTCCTAGGGCCTTGAGAGAACATAGATGATAGCCAGGCAGTGGCTACCATGGGCCTTGGGTGAGACCCAGTATGTGCTGGATTCAGGTCTGATCCAGCATAGTCCCAGTGATGGGTAGAGACAGGGATGCTTATGTCACTCCTCTTCAAGCTCTAGGCAGCTCAGTAGACAGAGAAAGAGACTCTGCTTGTTTGGGAGAAAGTAAGGGAAGAGACCAAAAGTCTCTGCCTAGTAATCCAGAGAATTCTTCCAGATCTTATCTAAGACCACAAAGGTGATACCTCTATGAGTCTGCAAGATTCACAGTGTTATTGGGCTTGGGATGCCACCTAATGCATATATGGCTGGAGTGACCAAAAACTTAGATTACAACTCTTCAATGCACAGACACCAATAAACATCCACAAGTATCAAGGTCATCCAAAAAATCATGACCATGCCAAGCAAATTAAAACACCACTGGCCAATGCTGGAGAGACAGACAGAGATATGTTATCTTTCAGAGAATTCAAAATAATTGCTTTGAGGAAGTTCAATGAAATCTAAGATAACATAGGGAAGGAATTCAGAATTCTATCAGATACATTTAGCAAAGAAATTGAAATAATTAAAAACAAGCAGAAATTCTGGAGCTGAAAGATGCAACAGAGATAATGAAGAGTATGTCAGAGTCTCTTAAAAGCAGAATTAATGAAGCAAAAGAAAGAACTAGTAAGCTTAAAGTCAGGTTATTTAAAAATACAGAGTCAGAAGAGACAAATTAGAAAAGAATGAGAAAAAAATGAAGCACATCTACCACAACTAGCAAATAGCCTCAAAGGCACAAATCTAAGAGTTATTGGCCTTAAAGAGGAGGTAGAGAGAGATATTAAGGTAGAAAGTTTATTCAAAGGGATAATAACAGAGAACATCCCACACCTAGAGTAAGATATCAATATTCAAGTCCAAGAAGGCTACAAAACATCAAGCAGATTTAACTCAAATAAGACTACCTCAAGACATTTAATAATCAAACTCCCAAAGATTCAAGGATAAAGTATGGATCCTAAATGCAGCAAGAGAAAAAAACGACATACAATGGAACTCCAATACACCTGGCAGCAGACTTCTCAATGGAAGCTTTACAGGCCAGGATAGAGTGGCCTGAAATATTTAAAGTGCTGAAGGAAAAAGTCTTCTTTTCCTAGAATAGTACATCAAGAGTAAATATACTTCAAACATAAAGGAGAAATAAAGACTTTCCAGACAAACAAAAGCTGAGAGATTTTATCAACACCACACCTGCCCTACATGAGATGCAAAAAAGAGTTCTTCAATTGGAAAGAAAATGTTAATGAGCAATAAGAAATTATCTGAAGGTGCAAGACTGACTGGTAATAGCAAGTACATGAAAAACACAGAATATTATAACATTATAAGTCTGTGTATAAACTACTCATATCTTGAGTAGAAAGACTAAAAGATCAGCTGATCAAAAATAATAACAACAGCTTTTCAACACATAGACAGCACAATAAAGAATAAATAGAAACAACAAAAATTTAAAAAGTGGAGGGACAAAGTTAAAGTGTAGAGTTTTTATTAGTTTTCTGTTTGCTTATTTATTTATGTAGTCAGTGTTAAGTTGTCATCCGTTTAAAATAATGGATTACAAGATATCATTTACAAGTCTCATGATAAACTCAAATCAGAAAACATACACAGATACACAAAATAAAATAAAAAACAAAGAAATTTAAAAATGCCACCTGAAGAAAAAACCTTCACTAAAAGGAAGACAGGGAGGATGGAAAGAAGGAAGATAAGATGATTGCAAAACAAACAGAAAACAAATCACAAAATGTCAGGAGTAAGTCCTTATTTGTGAATAATAATACTGACTATGAATTGATTAAACTCCTCAATCAAAAGACACAGAGTAACTGAATGGATTATAAAACAAAACAATAAACAAGACCCAATGATCTGTTGCCTACAAGAAACACAGTTCACCTATAAAGGAACACATAGACTGAAAATAAAGGAATGGATAAAGATATTCCATGCAACTGGAAACCAAAAAGAGTAGGAATAATTGTACAAAATACATTTTTCAATACAAAATCTGTATAAAGAGAGAAAGTAGGTCATTATAAAATGATAAATGGGTCAATTCAGCAAGAGGACATTAACAATTGTAAATATATATACATCTAACGCTAGAGCACTTAAATATAGTATATAAAGCAAATATTATTAGAGCTAAAGAGGTAGACCCCAATACAATTAAAGCTGGAAACTGCAACACCCTACTTTCAGCATTGCACAGATCATCCAGATGGAAAACCAACAAAGAAACACCAAACTTAATCTACATTATAGACCAAATGGACTTGATAGATATTTACAGAAAATTTCACTCAATAGCTACAGAATGCACATTCTTCCCTTCAGCACATAGATCATTCTCAAGGAAAGGCCATGTGTTATGCCACAAAATAAGTCTTAAAAAATTAAAATTATATCAAGTATTTTCTCTGACCACAATGGAATAACCTAGAAATAAATAACAAGAGGAATCTTGGAAACTGTATAAACACATGGAAATTAAACAATATGCTCCTGAACAACCAGTGGGTCAATGAAGAAATTAAAAAGTAAATGTAAAAATTTATTGAAACAAATGATAATGGAAACACAACATACCAAAACCTATGGGATATGGCAAAAACAATACTAAGAGGAAATTATAGCTTTAAGTGCCTACATCTGAAAAGTAGAAAAACTTCAAACAAACAACCTAAAAATTCATCTTAAACTGGAAAAACTAGAGCAAACTAAACCCAAAAGTAGTAGAAAAAAAGAAATAATAAAGATCAGAGCAGAAATAAAGGATATTGAAATGAAGAACACAATAAGAAAAATCAATGAAACAGAAGTTGGTTTCACTTTCAAAAGTTTTTTGAAAAAGGAGACATTACAACATTACAACTGATACTATAGAAATTTGAAGGATCATTGAATCGCTCAGTTACTATGAGCAACTATATGCTAATAAATCAAAAAATGTGGAAGAAAGGGATAAATTTCTAGACACATACATCCTACCAAGATTGAAACATCAAGAAATCCAAGACTTGAACAGACCATTAATAAGTAAGGGGATCACAGAAGTAATAAAAAGTCTCCCAGCAAAGAGAAGACAGGACCCAATGGCTTCACAGCTGATTTCTACCACACATTTAAAGAAGAACTAATACCAATCCTCTCAAACTATTTCAAAAAAATGAAGGAGCAGAGAATACTTCAAAACTCATTCTATGAGGTGAGTATCATCCTTATACCCAAACCAGAAGCACATACAGAAGAAATCAAAATACAGGTCAATATCCCTGATATCGAACATTGGCACAAAAATCATCAACAAACTAGTAGCAAACTGAATTTAACAACACATTAAACAGATAATTCATCATGGCCCAGTGGGATTTATCCCAGGCATTCAAGGATAGTTCAACATACACAGATCAATGTGATACATCCTATCAAGAGAATGAAAATAAACAACATATGATGCTGAAAACCCATTTGATAAAATTCAACATCCTTTTATGATAGAAACCCTAAAACAAACTGAGTATAGAGGAAATATACCTCACCACACTAAAAGTAATATACAACAAACCCACAGCTAGTATTATACTAAATGGGAAAAATATGAAAGCATTTCCTCTAAGATCTAGAAAACGATAAGGATGCCCACTTTCATCACTGTTAGTCAACATAGTACTAGAAGTCCTGGCTAGAGCAATCAGAGAAGAGAAAAAAATAAAGGACATCTAAACTGGAAAGAAAGGAGTAAAATTATCCCTGTTTGCAGATGATATGATCACATATTTGGAAAAACCTAGACTTCATCAAAAAACTTTTGGAACTAAAACAAATTCAGTAAAGTTGCAGGATAAGGTCAACATACAAAAATCAGTAACATTTCTGTATGCCAATAGCAAACAATCTGAAAAAGAAGTCAAGTAAATAATCCCATTTACAGTGGCTACAAATAAAATAAAATCATTAGGAATTAATTAAAGAAGTGAAATATCTCTAAAATGAAAACTGTAAAACATTGATAGAAGAAATTGAAGAGGACACACAGAAATGGAAAGATATTCCATGTTCATGGATTGGAAGAACCAATATTGTTAAAATGTCCATATTACCCAAAGCAATCTAGATTCAATGCAATCCTTATCAAAATACCAATGACATTCTTCACAGAAATAGAAAAAAAAAAGCCAAAATTTATATCGAACCACAACAGACCCAGAATAGCCAAAACTCTCTTGAGCAAAAAGAACAAAACTGAAGAAATCATATTACCTGATTTCAAATTATATTATAGAGCTATAGTAACCAAAACAGCATGGTACTGACATAAAAACAGACACACAGACTAATGAAATGGAAGAACAAACCCAGAAACAAATTCATACACCTATAGTGAATTCATTTTTGACAAGGGTGCCAGAAATGTACACTGGAGAAAGGACCATCTCTGAAATAAATGATGCTGAGAAAACTGGATATCCATAGGCAGAAGAAGGAAACTAGACCCCTATCTCTCACCATATACAGAAATTGAATAAAAAGTGGAGTGAAGAATTGAATCTAAGACCTCAAACCATGGAATCACTAAAAATAAACATTGGGGAAACTCTCCAGGACATTGGCCTGGGCAAAGATTTCTTGAATAATACCTTACAAGCACAGGCAACCAAAGCAAAAATGGACAAATGGGTTCACAACAGGTTGAAAAGCTTCTGCACAGCAAAGGAAACAATCAGCAAAGTGAAGAGACAACCCACAGAATGATAGAAAACATTTGCAAACTACCCATTTGACAAGAGATTAATAACTAGAAGAGACAGGGAGCTCAAACTGTACAGAAAAAAAAAAATGTAACAATCTCATTAAATAATCAGCAAAAGATTTGAAAAGACATTTTTCAAAAGAAGACACACAAATGGCAAGCAGGTATATGCAAAGGTGCTCAACACCATTGATCATTACAGAAATGCAAATCAAAAGTACAATGAGATGTAATCTCACTCCAGTTAAAATGACTTTTATCCAAAAGACATGCAATAACAAATGCTGGAAAGGATGTGGAGATAAGAGAACACTCATACACTGTTGGGGGGAATGTAAATTAGTACAACCACTACGGAGAACAGTTTGGAGGTTCCCCAAAAAATTAAAAATAGAACTACCAGGCAATCCAGCAATCCCACAGCTAAGTATACTCAAAAGAAAGGAAATCAGTATATCGAAGAGATATTGGCACTCCAATGTTTAATGTAGCACTATTCACAATTGCCAAGATTCGAAAGCAACCTAAGTGTCCATCTGCAGATGAATGGATAAAGAAAATGTGGTAGATATGCACAATGTGGTAGATATACACAATGGAGTACTATTCAGTCATTAAAAAATACTTTTTTAAAGTACACTTTTTAAAAGTACTTTTTTAATGACTGAATAGTACGCCATTGTGTACATCTACTGCATTTTCAAAGTACCCATTTGTAAACTACCTGCAAGCAGATATATGAAAAGGTGCTCAACACCATTGATCATTACAGAAATCCAATGAAAACTGCAATCTATAAAAAAGATTTTTTTTTAATGACTGAATGGTATTTAGTTATAAAAAAGAGTGTTTCTGTCATTTGCAAAAACATGGATGGAACTGGAGGAGATTATATTAAGTGTAACAAGCCAGGTACAGAAAGACAAAATTCACAGGTTCACACATATTTGTGGGAGCTAAAAAGTAAAACCATCGAACTCACAGAGAAATAGAATGGAGTGATGGTTACCAGAAGCTGGGAAGGGTAGTGAGGGAGAGGGCGGGAGGGGGTAGAGTTAATGGGTATAAAAATATAGTTAGATAAAATGAACAAGATGTAGTATTTGATAGCAGAACAGGGTGACCACAGTCAACAAAAATTTATTATACATTTCAACATAACTAAAAGAGTATAATTGCATTGCTTGTAACAAATAGAGAATAAATGCTTGGGGTAAGGAATACTCCATTTACCCTGATGTAATTATTTTGCATTGTTTTGTTGAATCAATACATCTCAATACCCCATAAATGTATACACCTACTCTGTACCCACAAAAATTACAAATTTTTAAAAATGCAGAAAAAAAATAAAGAGAATGAGAGAGAAAGGGAGTGTGTGTGTGTGTGTGTAGGTGGCTGTATGTCCCTCTCACACACACACAATCTCACACACACACACACACTACAAGAAGTATAAGGTAAAACCTAGAAGCTGATGCACACAAATATTGACAGTCTTTACTTCTGGGGAAAAGAACTAGAGGGCTTTATGGGGGACTTTAACCTTTATTTGAAACAGATTTTTCAAATCCTAGATTATGGTTGATTCCTATTTTTTTCAGCTTTTTGAGCTTGTATTCAAATTAAGAGATGGAGAAATAAAATATTCCCACATGCAACCTATTACTTCAGCTTAGAATAACTACAAGTCTCTTCATTAAATGCAACTCTCCCAAATCAGTGATACTGACTCTATAAAAAAATCACTTGATGTCTCCATTAAAACCTGTGTTTACAGACCGTGGTACTTATAAGTATAATGTGTAACATTTCTTTAATTCTTCCTGCCTTTATATCATTTTTCTCTTATTTTCCAATGCCCTAATGTCCTCATGTCTGTGACCTCTGACTTTGAACTAACATAGTTCAGTATATTTCTCACATTTTGCTTAAAAATTAATACTAGTTGATCACCTTCTATTTGCTGAGACTGTCTTAGCTACTATAGTGGAAGCCACACTTTACATTTCAACGAAATCTTTTTACTTATAAAAAGAAATCATGAAACAGAAGATAGTAAATTTAAGATAATCTGACTTTATGATAGAAACTGGTCTATTATTCTAGTTATATAAATATCATGTTTATAACTAATTTGTAACTCATTAGTACTTGACATTCACTTTATCATGCTTCATTTTAGGATATCAGAAAAGTTTGTTAATATGTGAAGGGTCTTACACAGGGAATTAAGAAAAAGTTCTGGCTGGGCGCGATGGTTCACACTTGTAATTCCAGCACTTTGGGAGGCCGAGGTGGGCGGATCATGAAGTCAAGAGATCAAAACTATCCTGTCCAAACATGGTGAAATCCCATCTCTACTAAAAATACAAAAATTAGCTGGGCATGGTGGCACATGCCTGTAGTCCCAGCTACTCGGGAGACTGAGGCAGGAGAATCACTTGAACCCAGGAGGTGGAGGTGGCAGTGAGCTGAGATGGCGCCACTGCACTCCAGCCTGGTGAAAGAGCAAGACTCCGTCTCAAAAAAGGTTCTACCATTTCCTTACTGCCTGTTAATGCTTAGAGCTATATACCCTGTACTAGTATTATGAACCTCAGGAATTTGAAGAATAAGAAAAGATTACCCATAGGAATATTGTAAAAATTAAGTAATTATTGACAGACAAATAGGGCAACTCAAACATAGGGTTAAGCCTTACTAGCTAATTAATAAGAATGATTTATAATATAGAATAATCCAATAAAGATTGAAAATTCATTATTACAATATATTTGCATGACACATGCTCTCTTTTCTGGAAAAATCTCTGTGATGGTCAATTATATGGGTCAACTTGGCCAGGCTAGAGTTTCCCATTATTCAATCAAACATCAACTTAGGTATTTCTGTGAAGGTATTTTGTAGATGTGATTAAGACCACAATTAGCAACCTTAAGTGAGGGAACTTATTCTAGATAATCTGGATGTATCTGATTCAATCAGTTGAAAGGCCTTAAAAGCAGAGCTGAAGCTTCTCAGAGCAACATCTAGATTAGTGTTTGACTGAACAACTAGGGACTACAGTCTGGCCAGGCAGACACTGTCAGATTCTTCTCCCCACAATTTCATCCCCAGCATTCCTCAGAACTCCTAAACATTTCTCAGATATGAGTTTAAATGCCCATTCACCTGAAGGCCTCCCCACTCCAGGACATAAGCCCTTGTTAACCTCTCCCTTTGCTCCCTGCTCTTTTCCTTGTTCACATTTCTTCTCCACTAGATGGCAAGTTCAGAGGGTGAAGGGCAGTGCTTATCTTACTCATTGCTGCATAACCAATGTCTACTTCAGGGTCAGGCAGTAAACCTGACTTTAGGGTTAGGTTTTTTGTTTTCTTTTTTAATTTGCATTGTGGTTCCTAAAGAGGTTCTGTAAGATAAGACAGAAGTTTATAGGAATTACTCTATTAGTCAAAATCGTGAAACTTTGGAAGAAATCCTTGCACAAAATAAAACAGAAAAGTGCATATTTAAAAACTGTTCCTTTAGTGTTTATAAGTACAGATCCAGTTCCCACATTTAAAAAATTCTATGTGGTCCGGTGCAGTGGCTCATGCCTGTAATACTAGGGCTTTGGGAGGCAGAGGAGGGAGGATTGCTTGAGCCCAGGGGATTGAGACTACAGTGAGCTACAACCGTGCCACTGCACTCCTACTGGGGTGATAGAGTGAGATTGTGTCCTAAAAAAAAAAAAAGAAAAATTAACAAAATATATATCTTCTATGCAAGTGCTAATGTCATCCACTATGGGATGTGTAGAGCCTTGGACTAAATGTATTCCTTCACTGAATAATTAAAGTTGACTCTAAATTGTGTTGTGAATGAGAAATAAGATGACACCTCTGAATACAGTGCCCCTTCAAACTCTTGGTCTCATCTGACATTTGACCTCACTGCACCACTCTCTCCTTTGGCAGACTTCCTCCTCTTTGGGGGACTGTGTATTAGCACTCTGTTGCTTCCTGTCCTACATCTTCCACCTTTCCCTTTCTTCCTTGCTGCTTAAATACAGTCAGATACTTACCAAACTTTCTCTTTTAGTCTCTCCCCCAGGCATCTCATCCTAACTGTGGCTTCAGTTAGCAGATCATGTCACATACACAACCTTCCACTCCACTCTGCTGCTTCTTAAACCCCTTCAATGCCTTTGCATCAAGCAAGTATGAAATCAGACTCCTTACTAAGGCCGAAAAGGACTCCCCTGATGTGATTGCTGCCAGCCTCTATGTCTCATTTTCAAGGCTCCTGATTTGTTATCACTGTGTTCCAGACAGACAGACTGGTGTTTGTATCTTTGAACATATCAAACTCATTTCCACCCTAGAGGATTCACACTTTCCCTTCACTTCCCTAGGAAGGATATTTCCTCTTCTCATTGCCTTTTAGGTTTCAGTTCAGGATGTCCCCTGGACAAAGAGATTCTTGACCACTGTATCTCAAGTGTATTTCTCCCTCTGAGAACGCTTCATTTTATCTATCTGATGATGATGATGATGATGATGATGATGATGATGATTTTTTGAGACGGAGTCTTGCTCTGTGGCCCAGGCTGGAGTGCAGTGGCGCAATCTCGGCTCACTGCAAGCTTCGCCTCCCGGGTTCACGCCATTCTCCTGCCTCGGCCTCCCAAGGACTACAGGTGCCCACCACCATGCCCGGCTAATTTGTTTGTATTTTTAGTAGGGATGGGGTTTCACTGTGTTAGCCAGGATGGTCTCCATCTCCTGAAATCATGATCCGCCCGCTTTAGCCTCCCAAAGTGCTGGGATTACAGGCGTGAGCCTCCGTGCCCCTCCTGTATCTGATTATTTCTTCCTACCTATCACTTTCTCAGATTTGCTTGTTTACTAAGTTAGTCGTTTATTTCCTTTACCTTCCCACAAAACTCCAAGCTTTATGGGATCAGAAACTTTGTCCATCAGATGAATTTACCTTCCTTCTAAAACTACCTTCCCCTGTTGACTCAGCTCCCCAATCCAGACTACAAGATCCTTCAAAAGCTTGAAATGCCTTCTCTCTTTCAGGTCTAATCCATCGACAATCACAGTACATATCAGCTCTCCATTATCTCACTCACCCTCAACTCCCATTCTCCTTTTCATCACCAGGACTCAAGTTGAGGCCCTTATCATTTTTATTTGAATTGTTACAAGAGCCTCGATACTGATTTGCCTTGCTCTAGATTTTCTTCTCTCAATTCCATTTATACCACATCATTACATCAGCATTCCCAAATGAACGTGGAATTATAACAGCTTCTGCTGGAAACTTTCAGCATTCCACACAACATGGCCCAAAGCTTATTTAATTTCCATTTCACTTAATACCATTCCACCAAAGCTAGATTTGGTGATTCTATATTCCGTAAATGTAGCCTTTAAAATTTTTTCCACTTTCACTTATTTATTCTGCACTTAATGCCTTATTCCTTATTGACTTTGAGTTCATTCAAAAATCTATTAATAATCTTCCCAGATAAAACCATTACTTGCTCTTCAACTGTAAAAATCCTTTAATGCAATTTGATGGTCTCAGTGTTTTTTACTGCAGTCAGCTCTACCACATACCTAAGTGGGTTCTAAAACTTTTCAATTTAAGTGAACACATCTAAAAGTGATGACATGTTTCAAGAACTATGAAGAAAATTCATGTCATCCACATGGATAGATTATATATTTTAAATTAAATTACCTGAATATAATCTAACTATATCTATCTATATCAAAAATATGCATGTATTATATATTTCATAATGATTACAAAAATTAAGTAAAGGCAAAATGATAGTAACAAAGAACCTCAAGTACCTATAACTCATCTTCAAGAAATTTCAACACTGTGCCCATTTTGTTTCAAAGAAAAAACTCTTTTATAAATATTCAGAAGTCACAAGCATGGAAAACATCAGAGTGTTAGACTGAGATAGTGAAGGAGACTAACATCACCAAACTGAAAACAAGAATTAAATTCATAATATTGGAAACTATGAAAAGAAAATAGAGATACGTTGAAAATAAGAATATTTGGTTTATTTAAAAAAAGAAAACTTGGTTGATGTAGTACAATGTTTATCATTAAAATTATTGTGACACTAAAAATAGTTATAATCAACAATAAGACCATATGGTTTAAAGTATATTTTAACTAAATAACCATATAAAAACTCTAATTTGAGATTTTCTACAAAAATTAAAAAAACATTTTTAGTGACTATGGAGTATAGAAGTTATCACTTCAATTCAGTGAAATGATTTGTTAATAATACACATGAAAAGTACAGAAGTCCGTAAGTCTTAATGAAGTTCATGAGCACAGAAAACCTTCAAAATCACATGATTGCCCCAAACTATAAATCTAAGAATTATCTTTAACTCTTTCCTCTCCCTCATTTCCAACATTAAAACAACCAAGTCCTACTCATTGTATGACCTACATACTTTTTGAATCTGTTTCTTTCTGTTGCTGATTCCACTGTTATCATTTTTTGCCTAAACATTTTCAAAGCTTCATAACTGCTGTTGTTTGTCTGCTGTCTAAAGGTAAGATCTGAATAAGTCTGTCTTTGGTTTAAATTCCTATAGCGCCTCGTTTCTTATAAGATGAATCCAAGCCTTGCACACATGGTCTCCAGGGCCTCCATAGCTTGCTGACCACTCAAACCTCATCTTTCACCACTCCCTGCCTTGTCCTCCACATTCAAAAAATACAGACCCTGTATCATCCTATGTACACAACACACAGTTTCTACACCTTCTGTCTTCAATGACTTTTCTATCATATTTTACCTAACTCTTCCTTATATATATATATTTTAAGAGACAGGGTCTTGCCCTGTCACCCAGGCTGGAGTACAGTGGTGCAGTCATGGCTCACTGTAACCTTAAATGACTGGGCTAAAGCCATCCTCCCACCTCAGCCTCATCTGAGTACTTGGAACTACAGGCATGCACCAGTATGCCTGGCTAATTTTTACATTTTTTGTAGAGATGGGGTCTTGCTATGTTGCCCAGGGTGGTCTCAAACTCCTGGGCTCAAGTGATCCTTCTGCCTTGGCTTCCCAAAGTGCTATCTGGGATTACAGGCATGAGTCACCATGCCCAGCCAGCATCATTTCTTTTAGGAAGTTTTCTCTGACCTGTGCCAGCTTAGAACCATTTTCTATCTCTCTCCCACTGCTATCTTCAACTTGTTAGGGGCTTATATATATTTCTAACACTACCTTTTATCATTAGCTTCATAGCTAACTAGCTGGCTGTTATGCATCTTTGCATACTTGGTGCTTATTATGCTCATGGAGTTGAATTTGTATTTTTTGAATAAATGATTGCAGAGCTGTCTGTATCTAGGAGAGAATATAGATTTTGTTCTCATAGATTATGAATTGTGTAACTGCTATAAAAATAGGCTTTGAGATTCCACAGACCTAGTTTTAAATATGAGTACCACTGCTTATTAGGTATGTGACTTCTGACATTTCACCTAATCTCAGTTTTTATGGCTGTAAAATCTGTAGATATGGCAATGTGGTGACAGTGTGTGGGTTACATGAAATAAGGGAATGTAAATGACTTAGCTTAGAGATGACCACAAGAAGAGATATTCAGACATAAAAATATTCTACTTGCCTTATTTTCTTGTTGAATGTCTATTGTGGTATCAAGCTTCTCTCATTTTCCTAAACACACTTGAGCTCTAGTACTCTTTAATCCCTCCACCAGTAATGTTTTTCCTGTGCCTGGTGAACTCCTAGTCTTCTAAGTTCACCTTAAGCTTTATTTCCTCCAGCAAGTCATTCTGGGCCCTTCCAGCATGGGGTTGTTGCCATCTCCCCCTGCTACCACTGCACAATGGGCATGGATGCACCATTGCGCCTATCACACAGAAATATGTCACCTTATTCTTTTCTGCGCTCCCCCCTCCACCCCACCCCACCATGAAACAGAGTTTATCTGAACAAGTTTCTGTGTATTTCATTTATGAATCTGTAGTACCCAGCCATGTTTGGTACATAGTAAAACCAAAGATAAATAAAAGACAAGATTTGTTGAATAAAGGGATGAATACACAGAGATTCCTAAAACTATGTTTCCCCCAATTTTTAAAAATGTAAAAGTCAATACTCTTCATTTTACTACTTTTAATAAATAAGACATTAGTTTTTGTGTTAATGCCTTATTAAGACTCCTTATTACTGTTTGAGTGCACACTTGTTATTCCAGTAGTTCGGGGGACTGAGGCTGGAAGATCATTTGAGGCCAGGAGTTTGAGACCAGCATGGACAACACAGTGAGACCCATAGTGAGATCTACAAAAAATTTAAAAATTAGTTGGGTGTGGTGGCACCCACCTCTATTTCCAGCTACTCAGGAGGCTGAGGCGGGAGGATCATTTGAGCCCAGGAGTTAGAAGCTGCAGTAAGCTATAATTGCACCACTGCACTTCATTCGACCTGGGTGACAGTAAGACCCTGTAGCAAAAAAAAAAAAAAAAAAAAAAAAAAAAAAAAAAAAAAAAAAAAAAAAAAAGAGATTCCTCGTTCTTCCTCATTCTTTCCTATGGTATACAAAATTGTTTTTGTCTTATCTTAGTTCTCTCTCTATTAAAATTTAGGATATAATTTATAAACAAAATTTCAGAATTTGCTCATTAAAAATCTCCCTATATAGAAATTCCAGTTACCATATCACTTACCAAAATCTGTTTATTTTCAAGTACTGCTTGGGAGGCATCAGGAGGTGCTGAAAGGAACACTGAACCGTGAGTTTGAGGACTTGATATTGATTCTAGCCACATTCCTAATGATCTTTTGCCTTTTCTAAGTGTGTTTAAGTGAGCTGATGGGTCGATTCATATTCTGTAAACAAAAATCCAAGTTGTAAAGACACCATACACACAAATGGCAGTTTCCAGAAAGTGAATGCAGTCTAGAAGTCCCTTAGCACTCTAGGAGTCTGTGCTTTCACCATGGCTGTGTATCAGGATTATGTGAGAGAGAGGCCTGGGTAACAAGGGGAGAAAAAGAGGTTCAGAGAAATGTCTCCTTTCTTTGTGGCCATTCTCACTGGCTGAGTGGCAGTCACAAAACTGTAGGGTGGGGAAACATGAGTGAGCATTGCTTGAGGTTACAGAGAAGTAATCTGTCGCATAAGTAAATATCAACAATGAATTTTAGAGTTGGTAAAACTGTCTCGTTTTACATAAGAGGAAACTGAGGCGCAACTGGTCTGAGTGACTTTTCTGAGATTGCATAGGTATTAAGGGGCAGAACTTCGAGGCCACTATCACAATTCCATGGCTCTGCTATGTATTTTCTGACTATGTAAGCTCTGTGACAACATTTCAATCCCACTTCTAATTCATTTGGAGGTTTATTTTCTCTTCTTAATTTTGAGCTACCCGCATGGACTATTGGTTTCTTGCTCTTTTTTTTTTTTTTTTTTTTTTTTTTTAATTTAAAGACAGGGTCTTACTCTGTGACCTAGAAGGCTATAGAGCAGTGGCACAACCAGAGCTCACTGTAGCCTCCAACTCCTGAACTCAAGTGATTCTCCCACCCCAGCCTCCTGAGTAGCTGGGACAACAGGCATGTGCCACTGCACCCAGATAATTTTTTAAATTATATTTTTGTAGAGATGGGGTCTTGTTATGTTGCCTAGGCTGGTCTCAAACTCCTGGCCTCAAGCCACCCTCCTCAGTCTCCCAAAGTGCAGGGATTACAGGCATGCACCATTGCACCTGGCCTTGCATTTTTTTAAAAATGCTGTTACATGTTCCTTATTAAAAAACTAAAATACTGGCCAGGCCTGGTGTCTCATGCCTATAATCCCAGCACTTTGGGAGGCTGAGGCCAGAGGATCGCTTGAGCCCAGGAGTTCAAGGCCAGCCTGGTCAACATAGCAAGACCTCTGTCTCTACAAAAAATTTAAAAAAGAAAGAAATAGCCAGGTTTGGTGGTGCATGCCTGTTGTCTCAGCTACTCGGAAGCCTAAGGTGGAGGGATCACTTGAGCCAGGAGGTTGAGGCTGTAGTAAGCATGATCATGCCACTGTTCTCCATCCTGGATGACAGAGCAGGGCCCTGTCTCAAAACAAAACCAAAACCAAAAATGACAACCACGAAAAACACTAATAGTAACATATTGTAGTAGCTAAAATTTTACAGTAAAGAATGAATGTGTGTGTGTGTGTGTGTGTGTGTGTGAATCACATACAGTGTTCAAAAACAGATAAATGGGATTATGCTGTACATGTTCTGTGTCTTGGCTACTGCTTTTTTAGTAAATACTCTGCCTCACTTGATCCATCCCTTACAAAACTTGGTGCTGTCATAAACCAACTATGTGCCAACTGCTGACCTACTGTGTTTAAGCTACCATCATACAATATTTACAAAAAAAAAAAAAAAGCACCACTGCACATTTATGGCTTTGCTAATGTTTACATGGTACTAAATTTTTGGTGGGTGTTTTATAACAAAAACAAAAAAGCATCACAGTCCTTATTAATGTAATTTCCACCTTTAGCTTAAAGTAAATGAATTCTAGATCCATATGTGTCCTTTTTTAAAATCATAGCTTCCTTGTGGCATGTGATAGAATTCATTTTTTTGTGGCTTTGCAAGAAGAGTGTTAACTCTGTTTGTTGAGAGAAAATGTTCACTATAAACCACATTTATTTCATCCTTTTTGATGGAACAAATGATATTCTTCCAAAATTTATTATTTTGAAGGATAATATACCCAATATGCTGAAGAAGATGGTAAGGGTATGAGTCACCTCTAGCAATGAACAGTGCTGGTTAATATTTCACATTTTCACTTCTCCTGCCCTTAGAAATCACACTACTTGACACTAGGTCACAAGATTATTAAACCTTCAAGTGGCTACACTTCCTTCTCCACGTGAATCCTCACTTCTCCTTAACATTTTACTCTGGCAATCCCTTCAGGCTTCTGGCCTTTTCTCCCTCCCTTTGACCCTCATAACTAATTAAATCTGGACAAGTCTTTGGTGAAAATAGTTTCCTTTAAAGTTATTCATTCAAAGTTCCCCTTAAGGCATTCTTTGTCACTTTAGCCCAGCCTGCAATCTTTACATGTAGTTGAAAGAAGTGAACTATTTTTATAAGATAAAAAAGTCTTGCAAGACCTAAATCTACTTTAAGGCCACAGATAAAGACTAGATTTTGAAATATGACAAATGTTTCAGCAGCCATGAAACTGTTATTCTGTAGAAGTCTGCAGATAAATAAAAAGTTCCAAGGACTCTGGCCATGCTTAAAGGCAGTTAAAGTTTTAAGATTTAATATTATATTTGGAGGTAGATTTATTTGAGGTCTGTAATTAAATTCTACATCAAAAATAAAAGATTAACCAACCAGTATAGTTGAACTCATGCCCAATAAGTTTGTTTTGGAAATCATATTGTATTTAAGAATTAAGCAGCTGATATCCACTTATCAGAAGATAAAAGTGAAGACTGAGTGAAATAAGAAATTAAGTCTGAAACTATGACACAGCTTAAGTATTTTCACTGTTGAGATAACATAAAAACTTGCCAAGTTGCCAATTACTTTAGACCTACTTCTACATTGTACAAATAACAAACAGAAAATAATGTTTTCTTGTTTACAAATTTAAGGATCAGGCAAGTAACTTCTTTTGTTGGCTAAAGGTGTTCAGCTCTAGAGCAAAAAAATTGGATGAGATTTAATGACAAGCTTCGGCATCATTTGTTAAACTAGAGAAGTGTTTTCTCAGTTTAGTAATTGCTATCCATACTGTTTCTAAAAAAAAAAAAAAAAAGGTGAGGGAAGTTTTCTTTATGAAGCCATTTTTCTACATTATTTAATAATATTACCTTCTCATTTTTCAGCTACCCTCTGGGATGCAACTTTCTAACCTCCCTATGTTTTTCCTAGATGAAATTGGGTTTTGAAACTTTGAGTGTGTCCCAAGACTATCCATCTGTTTAACAGAAGAGCTAGGAAAGGAATCTAGGTACTGCTGGCTTTGTAAACCTGACTGCTGTAAACATGACACTGCCTCCCAAAATGTGAAAGCTTGGTTTGGAAAATAATTCTCTAACAGTATTATGGTTAGTAACAATATTGAAAAAACTATTTTAAAAAATAACAAATACTTAAGAAGCACTTATAATATGCCAGGTATCCTACTAAGGACTTTGGATATTTTCCCTCATTTAATTCTCACAATAGCACCACAGGTAATATCATTACTGCCATTCTGAAGATTAAAAAACAGGCACAGAGAAGTCCATTAACTTGCCCAAGGTTTATAAAGCTAGTAAGTAGAAAACATTCCCTTTTTGCTTGACAAATACTCAATACATAGACTTAGAGAACCATCTGATGAATAATAAACTCTGTGGAGTTTCCCACGGAGATACCAACATCTATTTATTAGTTATAGGTCTAAATGAGAAATATACAGATGTTACCTGTCAACAATACGTTTGTACATACTGTATATACTGGTCTTTTCAGAGATTACAATGACATGTTCTTATTATTCTTGTTATTCTTTCATTTGCATTACTTTCTAATTTATTCAACCAACATATTTATAAAAATGTTTTAAAAGTTATCTGTGAATATAAAATTACTGGTAATCTGTAAGTGAAAGGAAAAAGACTTAGCAAATCATTGTCCACAATATGAAGAGGAGCAGTAAGACACAAATGGCACAAGATATGTATAACCAGTTGGAGAATAGTTAACTGCTCCACAGAGTAAGAGATCAGTACTGTTAAAATTATTGTGAAATAAATAAACAAATAGAAAATTTGCAAAAAGTATACAGGGAAAGGATTCTAAGTTGAGTAGTACAATTCAACTTAATGCTTAGCCACCTTTCACTGTTCCTCATGAGCCAGAAGTCTTAAATTGCATTTTATCCATTGATAATGTGCTTCTTCAGAATATCTACAATACAAAACAATGATTATGAACTAATGTAAGCTGAAACAGAGGAGGGTGATTTGTGGAAAGACGGAAGCACCAAAGATCTAACTGGCCTTTTGTGTTTCAGGATGTGGATTTCTTTGAACGGTATCCATTTCCTTTCTCCAAGGCCTCTGTTTTATAAAATCTCCAAAAAAGAAATCAGAATTGACCATCTTTGGAAATATAAAGGAGGCAAATGATTTTGAAGGAAAGTAATTACAAGGTTTTCTCATGTTAAGGAGGCATTTGAACAGAAATATACTCATGTCTAGAAAATATAGGTCTGTGAGTATATGCGATTATTTTTTAGGAAGACGTCCTTTCTGTCTTCCACTTCAGTAAACTTGCAAAGTGAAAACACGTTCTGTGACTGCAGTTAGTTCATTGACATTTCCAGCATATCGTTTTCCCAAAGTTTGAGAGAGCAATGGATTGATTTCAGGGTTCACAGTGGGGCAGGATAAGACAGCACGGCTCACATGTCTTTCAGAAACAATATAAATTCATAGAGCTATTTCAAGGTTTCGTGAAGATGTGATAAAGTACTGTATTTGGTTACACATTTCCTCCTGCAGGGACTATTTTATCCACTGTTCTTAGATAAGTCAGACTGATTTGTTGTTTTCATGCTCTGTTTTTCTTCAAATCTACTTAAATAAGCAGGTTGATTTCAGGGCAGTCCCTTTAACTCCCTCTTCCTCTGCATGAGTTCAACTCAAGTTCTTGTGAAATCATTATCCTTTTCATACCTTCAATATGAACTGCCACAAAAAGTGAATTACACAGTAAACAAAACTAAGTTAAAATAAAATGTGGTCATCAAGGATGTGCTGCTCTGTGCAGATGTGGACACAGAATCATGCAGCATTTATGAAAGTGTCTCCTGTGCAGTGTGGGCTGCAGATCGAATGTCTATGACTCTCTAAAATACACAGTCCTTCAGGCCAAAGTGCCACTTCACTCTCACCAAAACCAGACCCACATCCAAATCAAAGCAAACAAAACATTTCAGTAGTTAAGAGTGCAGAGAAACAAGACAGCCATTTGCATTGGATTGCTTTTTGTTGAAATCACTGCCAGTAATTCTGAAAAAGCTTCTACCTACTTGTATGATCTGTCAAAAAAATCAAGCTGAATCATTCTGAACCAAAGACTCAAAAAATATTCTTATGAGTCTAATGGTCAATCAACCCATTCACTTATTCTCATTCTTCAGTGTTCTCAGAGCACCATGCCATGTGACGTGTGTGTGTGTGTGTGTGTGTATATATATGTATATGCATAACAGATGTATCTGTCAGAAATAAGATATATATATATCTTATATCTAATCACTTAAAAACCTGAAGCAGCCCAAGAATAAATGAAAGATAAGGTAAAAAACATACTGGACTCAGTGTCAGAAGACTTACATTGTCAAGACACATATCTTCTCTGAGCCCTAGTTTCACCACCTGTTAAATGAGGAATGATGTCAGGAAAACATCTTGTTTTTTCTTTTTCTTTTTTCTTGTTTCTTCTTGTTTTGAAAAAGAAACCTCTCCCACTCTCTTAGGCCGTGTGGTTCAGTTTCCCACTCACTTCCCCTCCTGCCCATCAGAGCATTCCAATCCTCTGACCACAATTATTGGTTTAGGATGAGCACATGACCCAAGGCAGTGTAATTACAATGAAATCTGGGATTTTGCTGTGATGGGAAGAAAATGATTGCTGAAAGACTGGCTGTTAGTGTGACGCTGTTCGTGGCCATCTTGATGTGGGATGGAAACAGCAAGGTGGAATGGAGCAACACAGAGAAAGGCACAGCTGAGAGATGGGGCAAGAATGTGGTCAGGTCATCATTTAGGGCAATGGATTTGACTGTGATGGAGCCAGATGGGTCTAATTCTGGGATTTTCTGTTACATGAACCAATAAATGTGTTTTTTATCTTTTTGACTTAAACCTGCTTGATTTAGGTTTCTTTCACTTGCATCCATAAGATTCCTCACTATTATATCATGTGGCAACCTAGCTGACATACCAGTATGAATGGTATTTTTGGAAAGTTCTTACTTGTTAAAACACAAAAGCTAAAATCCTTGGCTTTGAAAAATATATTTGCACTTTTATTTCATTCACTGAATAACTTTAAATAAAAACCCCTTTTCTATGCCATAGGCATTCTAGGGCCTGGGAATATGAAGATCAAGAAAGTGAAACAAGTTATGAAGGAGTTTATAGGCAAGTGGAAATACAAACGTGTTAAATAATAATAGGATACCATGGACAAGGTAAAAAGTGTGGACTACAAAATGCAGGGATATCATATTACACAGCTCTAGGGGGCGCCATTCATATTGTAGTTTATGTAAACGTCACCCCCTGGAGTTACACACACTCAGAAACCCTAGCTACACCTCTGCCAGCTGGTGGACTGGGCTGGGGAAACGCTTGCACCAGCAAGTGTTCTCAATCACCATAATGGTTCTTCTTGGCTGTTTCATTTTTTAATGAGTTGATTATTGCTCCCTATATCTGAGTTTTTAGGGGGAGTCTCTGGCAGACAGCTGGCACCACCAGCTTACCATTACACAAGCCAGACACAAATCTCACTGATCTCACTTGGCTGTGCTATCATTTGTTAGTGATCAGTTGGCAGAGGCACTACTAAATCAAGAGTCTGCAAACAAAATGTCGCATCTCAGGATTACAGAGGTCTTTGGGCAGTGGGAGATTCATTGAACATCAGATTACGTTTTTGGCAAAACAAGTGGAGCTTTTATGACTCAGAGGTCGTTTACAACAACATACTTTCACATTGTTGCCTCAGTGATAATACTTCATTTTAAGTGGCAAAATCAAACTATAAGTAAATTGGTAGCCAAATTTAAGCAACAGCTGTGTGTTTTGATAGTGATTAATATGCACTCTATAAAAGAGGCTTTGCTTGTCTCTTGTTATCAGTTACAAAAGAGAGAGAAAGAATGTTCTTTGATGTAATGCCCCTTCTGAGACAGTGCCAAGTTAGTTCATTGTTTAGCTACAAAACAAAAAAGAAGCAAAAAGGAAAAACCTCTGAGACCTTCATGGAGATGCTGCTTTTCTTCATTGGTGAAGTAACAGCCACAGTACCCCTTGACACTTTGGAGACCGCGCCCCCCCCACCCACCCACCAAGGCCTCACTCCAGGAGTCAAATTCAGACCTAATCACCTCTCTCCTTTGCACAACAAGGTAGCATCAGCCCTAGGCTTGGGGCAATTGACCTACCATACTTAGATGCTGAATCTCGCACTTCTGGGGGAAGCAATTGAAAACCCCATTTGAACTATACCGGGCAAATTGTTTGGATAAAGTGTGGGGGTGACATATCGATATACTTTTACATCTGTATTTAGCAACATATTAAGATGTGCCCCTTGACTGCATGTTCAAAATGACCCATCTCAATCACTCCTGGTCCCACTTTCTGCTGCCACTCTCACCCATGCTGTGAAACTTTCTGGAGCATTCCCTGGCCTGCATTTCAAAAATACCAAAGGTCTGAAGGCTGACAGGGTTGACTGTAGCTGAGCTGGCAAAATACAACAGTGCTTTTCTGGCACAGAACATGTGACTCCACCAACAACTGCACAAGATACATCGTTGTGTCTGGAGATACTGAAGAGGAAACCTCTTTTGATACACCAAAATGGTACTAAAATGTTGATGTTAGGAGGTGTGGATACTTTCAAGAACTATATCCCATTATTGATATGGGGACAATTTGACACGGCATTCAATATTTGGTAGAGGTAGTTTCAAGTAAATCTGTAAAGCATTCCACTTTATCTTCAAAATGACTGATATTTTATCCTATTGACACTACAATTGCTTTTGCAGCTTTGATTTAGCTGCTAAAAGTCTTAGAACCAAATGTGTGGCGCCCTGTAAAGTGTATATGTAATTTTACCTGCTGGTTTTACGGAGAAGACAGGGGAGCTCAGTGACCCAGAGCCCAGGCTCAAAGGCCAGAGGACAGATTTCAAATATGAGTGCTTTTTTAACTCTGTGACTTGGAATATGTACCTTAATTTCTTTTTCATCCTAAGATATTTCTAAGGTTATTGTGAGGATTACATGAGTAGCTACATCAAAAGTGTCTACAGCAGTGCTTAGCATTGATGCCACACTGAACAACTACTTCATCGTTATCAAATCATTATCGTCATTGCCTTATTTTTCTGCCCTACTAACTTTCTCAAGGATGTATCTTATTCATTGCAGTTTATGTATTTTTGTAAGCACTGTCAAATTCTTTATCAAGAAAGGACATCGTAAGCAAAACTAAACAATATAACAAATACAGATATATTTAAGTGTATGTTATATTTATTTATATGTAAAAAATAAATATTTAGTCCGGGTTCAGTGACTCACACCTGTAATCCCAGCACTTTGGGAGTCCGAGAAAGGCAGAACATCTGAGGTCAAGAGTTCGAGACTACCCTGTCCAACATGGCGAAACCCTGTCTTTACTAAAAATACAAGAAATTAGCTGGACATGGTGGCATGCCCCTATAGTCCCAGCTACTCAGGAGGCTGAGGCAAGAGAATCTCTTGAACTGGGGAGGCGGAGGTTGCAGTGAGCTGAGATTGTGCCACTGCACTCCAGCCTGGGCAACAGAACAAGAATCTGTCTCAAAAAAAAAAAAAAAAAAAAAGGAAGAAAGAAAATACTATAAAATACAATAAAAAATCATATAATATTTAAAAATATATAATATAAAAATCGTATTTTCTATATTTTACATATAAATCTAATGTAAAAATTATAAAAATATATGATGTAAAATATAAATATGCATTTTCAAAATTAAAATACATCACTAAAAGTACTACCCCATTTTGCTGTTACAATTATACCCTCACTGAAAATTTTATAAATCTGTTTAAATATTTTATTTCATAATATTATTTCTAATGGCTCAAACCTATTTTAAAATATTCCTTTCAATGTTCAAACGTGTTGAAGTGCCAACTGATCTTTATCTTTTCAAACGCAGATCGATTTCTAATATATAGAGTTAAAATGAGTCATGTTCTAAATATCAATGAATATGAAAAATTACTGAGAATAAACAATGTAAAAGGCAAGTACAATAGCAAGACCCAGTTGTCTTGGATGACTAATCATTTCTAGATATGTAAGCTCAGGCACTCATCTACCAGGCATTATTTTCCTTTTTATCTAGGGTTTAGTTGCTATATAAAAAGTGATGTGATTTTTCCCCCAGGATTTCTCTGCTCTAAAGAATTTCCTCAGAAGTGTTTTTTTTTTTTTTTTTTTTTTTAAACCAAAATAGTACTGCCAACCCACTATCTGGTCCTGTCACAAAGGGCCTGGAATTACCTACTTTTCAAAAGAGAAAGGTACAAGTTTATGATATTTTAGGAAGTAAAGTCGAGGTAAGCATTATTTTGTATTAATAAAATATATGTGATGGGCTGAGTGCACTGGTGTGCACCTGTAGTCCCAGCTACACAGGAGGCTGAGGTGGGAGAATCACTGTAGCCCAGCAGTTCAAGACAAGCCTGGGCAATGTAGTGAGTCCTCCATCTCAAGAACAAAATCAAGTAAATAAAATAAAATGAAATGAAATTAACTATGTGATCCTGAAAACACGAATCAACTTACAACTTATATTTCATCCAAGATTTATTGTAAGAGATGAGTCACTGTATTCTTTTATCCAAACTTCTTGAGGAGCTAGAGTTGGATGTGTGGAGCATCCAACAATAATGAAGGCAACACAACTAAAATCCCAATCTCTTTCCTGGATGGTGCTATGTTTTGAGAAATTGCTTCACATTCCAAAATCTTCTATTTGAATACAAACAATCAAATACTAACCTAGTCATGAAGTTTACTGTAAAATTTAATGAGAAGCAATTATTGGTAGGACCTTTGTCAACATAAAACTGCAAGTTGCAAATCTAAGTGCAAAATGATTTTCAAAGGCTGTAGTTCCAGATGACAACCCTAAGACATCTTCTGATTAAGTCCGGTCAAAACTAACTTTGGTTTTATTTCTTTTTTAATTGTTAAGTGAATTTTTGTCACATTAAAACAGCAGAGCTAAACATTGAGGCTGTTATTTCAAAATAAAAATAACTTTTCTTTGTGAGGCAATTTATACCAAAACTTTTCTGTTTTTGCCCAAGTATAATTTGCAATGCTATCAGGCTTGCTGGCAGTTGAGGAAAGCAGAGAGATATTGTAAGCCGTCACAGGAATTTAGGAAGTTACATTTATAATAATGTCTTGCATTTGACTAGTCATTTGAAGTTCAGGAAAACCCTTCACAAACCTGTATCTTTTCATCTTCACTAAGACCCCATAGATTAGGCAGGGCAGAGTTTGTTAATCCTCATTTAACGTATCATATCAAGGCTCAAAAATCTTGACATATCCCCAAATCATACCACTGGTCACTGGTATGTCAGACCTAGAATTTGAGTCTTCTTACTAACTGCCATTCCTTTTTTTTTTTAAAGAAAAAAAAAAAAAAGAAAAAACCTGACTGCAGTGGCAAATCATGGCTCACTGCAGCCTCCACTTCCTGGGCTCAGGTTATTCTCCCACCTTAGCCTCCCAAGTAGCTGGGATTACGGGCATACACCACCATGCTTACCTAATTTTTTTGTATTTTATGTTTTTTCTTAGAGACTGGGTTTTGCCATGTTGCCCAGGCTGGTTTCAAACTCCTGGGCTCAAGTGATCCTCCCACCTTGGCCTCCCAAAGTGCTGGGATTACAGGTGTGAGCCACCACACTGGCCTTCTCCTGTCCTTCTTAACACTATGCTTTGTTGCCACTTTATTTGAATTTAGATGTTGGATATTTTAAATATTCTACCTATTAAATATTTTGTACTAACCCTCTAAAAATGTGATCACCTCTCCTCTAAAACCTTATTGGTAACTCCTAGACAAGTGGACTATACGAATATTAATTATGTAATCTTGATGATAATAAAACTTTGAACATACTATTTATCATAATAATATTAACTTATCTTTCTTTACTCTGATGTTTAAACTTTTCACATAGGCTAATTTCAGTGACTCATGTAAATTTTAGTTGTTTCAAGGAATTGGATTATATTACCTACCATACTTAGCCCATCGTAGGTGCTTAAGAAATTCTTTTTGAATTGATCAACTTCTATCTAAGGACATTATAGATCATGCTAGCAATGAAATACAAATAGTACATATGGAAAATTATTTTACATTATCTTCCCTAGAAATGGCTGACAAATTCATTCTGATGAAAGACAGATATGGTGCAGTGAATAGATGCTTTCACAGAAGCATTAGAGGTCATGAAAGTAACCCAGACACAGTCTAAATCAGCCTCTGGTGTGCTGACAGCCTGTTAGCATAGTGTATGAATACTCCTTTCATGATTTAAAAACATTTTGACATCTAAAATAACACTGTCTAGTTATCTGTGATGTATGAAATTGTATCATAAATGAGTAGTTCAATTCAATACTGAGGTATTCAGAAAAGCAAATTCAATAAGCTAAAAAGTCTATGTTCTTTTCCTGTCTACAGAAACTAAGTAAAATAATGTTTTTATAACATCCTTTTTGAAAAAAAAACTATCAATTTCAAAATGCTTTGCAAATTATAGGCTTACTACTACATTTCACATCCCATTATGGCATTGGTAAGAATGATCAATTCATTTAAAAATGTAAATAAATGAAAAAAGGAAAACAACTAATTCCAGAAACAAAAAAGGCAAAAATTTTTCACAGAGCAGTAAATTGAAAGCTAGGCTGGCTCTGATGACAGCTAATGTATATTTATGATGCACTTTATTAAGCCCTGTGACTTTTTCAAGAGGCCACCTGTAAGCCAGTTATGACTTACAGGTTTTAGGAATGCATTATATTCTTGGCCATTACTCTCCAAATCAAGTGTTTAAGACATTCTCAAAGTCCAGGTGAGACCTAAACCAGCACTGTCCAATGCAAATATAATGCAAATCGCATATGTAATTTAAAATTTTCAAGTCATCACTTAAAAAAAGTAAAAAGTAACAAGTGAAGTTAATTTTAATAACATATTTTATCTAACCCAATATGTCCAAAGTACTGTTATTGCAAAACATATTCAACATTAAATTTTATTGATGATATATTTTACATTTTTTTCTTGTACCAAGTTTATAAAATCCTCTGTGTGTGTGTGTGTGTGTATGTGTGCGTGCGGGTCTGTGTTTTGAGACAAAGTCTTACTCCGCCACCCAGGCTGGAGCATAGTGGCACAATTACAGCTCACTGCAGCCTCGACATATACCATATCTGGCTAAATTTTGAATTTGTTTGTAGAGATGGAGTCTCACTATGTTGCCCAAACTAGTCCTGAACTCCTGGCCTCAAGGGATCCTCCCACTTCGGCCTCCCGATGTGCTGGGATTACAGGCATGAGCCACTGCACCCAGTCCAGTGTGTATTTTTATGTATACTTTCTGTAATATCAATTTGGGTGCTAACTTTTTACCAGAAATCTTGACTTGAATTTGGTTTCCATAAAAGTTATAGTTCAAAAAGTAAGGCCGGGAGTGGTGGCTCACACCTGTAATCCTAGCCCTTCGGGAGGCTGAAGTGGGCAGATCACTGGAGGTCAGGAGTTTGAGACCAGCCTGGGAAACATAATGAAACCCCAAATCTACAAAAAAGTATAAAAATTAGCCGGGTGTGGTGGTGCATGCCTGTAGTCCCAGATGTTTGGGAGGCTGAGGTGGGAGTATGGCTTGAGGCCAGGAAGCAGAGACTGCAGTGAGCCACGATTGCACCCCTGCACTCCAGGCTGGATGACAGAGTGAGACTGCATTTAAAAAAAAAAAAAAAAAAAAAAAAAAAGTAGATTAACCTATACAAATATTCCAAATGTACTGAAAAGTTTCTTAATAACTGGATCCAGTAGGAGTTTTCAATTTAAATTAACAAAAACTTAATAAAATTAACATTTTCTCAGTCACATTAGCAATATCACAAGGTATCAATGGTCCAATGTAGCTAGGGCTACTATATTGGATAGCACAGATCCAAACAAATTAAACAACATAGCAAGTTTCTACTAAAGCAGTAGGTAAAATATGAATGAACAGGAAGGATGGCATTCCAGAGGAAGAAAACAAGTTGAAATGACAAGTATGGATAAAACTCCTTTTTGTAAGCCCATTTTTTTTTCAAAACTATTTCCAAGATTATTCTATCATATTTTGTTCCCGGAATAACTTTACCATCTGTTTATTCACTGTCTGCAAGAATACACAGGACATAGTTTTAGAGGTAGAAAAGAACTAATGAGTATACATTTCAAGTTCTTTCAAAGAATGAGAAAAGCTTGGTCTAGAGCTGTGCTCTCCAACACATTAGCCAGTAGCCCTATGTGGCTATTGAGCCTTGAAAGATAGCTTATCCAAACTGAGATGTGGCTTAAGTGTAAATATGTATTAAATTTCAAAGACTTAGGCCATAAAAGAAGGTAAAATATCTCATTAATAATATTTTACTATGGAATACAGGTTAAATGATATTTTAGACATATTGGGTTATATAATTATATTACTAAAATTAATTTCACTTGTTTTTTTAATGCAGCTACTAGAAAATTTTAAATTTTATATGTGGTCATATTATATTTATATTATATAGCATCATCTAGAGAGAAAGTTTACATTTGCTTATGTCACAGCATTGCCTGTACGTGCGATTTCTGATATTCACAGAATTCTCCACCAATATGCTAGCAGGAAAAGGCTGCATATTCCTGGCCACAGTTGGGCTTAGGACTTAGTTTCCTGTCACTGGCTTTTGGAAGCAAAATTGGGTGCACTCATGAAATGTAGGGCCTACATGAAAAGAAAGGTTTATTTGTACTCGTTTTCAGCTGATTGTTGTTTTGTTTTGTTAACCTTCTTTTGCTCACTTACATTTGGCAGCTTAATGTGTGTTTTCCCTTCTTCTGAAGTTGCAAAAGTAGCAAACTGCACCACCCATTGTGGGTGACTCTATGTAATTACCGTGTAATTATGTGTACAGGTTTATACTTTATCACCGTAAGACAACAGCATCATAAGAAAAGCACTACATGATTTCCAATGATTATATGAATATAATAATCACTGGATTGTACAAAAGAGTATGTAATTCAAAAGAATATGTAGTTCAAAGTGGTCATTCATTTTTCTAATAAGCAAGTGGTCTGCAGAGGGAAAGCTATAGGTTTAAGCTTGTCTTGACGTGGTTTATCTAGTGATCACAATATATGGCAGGGTCCTGGGGCCATCAGGAAAGTTGAAAGAGTGTTGGACTACTCCTGTGGCCTGCTCTGCGGTACCCTTGCTGGGTGGGGAGAAGGAAAAAGTAGCATCCATAGTGCTGCACCAACACTAAGTTATTACTTGAATCTGGATTGCCTGTGTTGTTTGTGCATATACTAACGTGGCATCTGGAAACTTCAGTGTGGAGAACTTAAAAAGTGGTAGTATCACACCAGGTTTTTGGAGACCATCTCTGCCTAAGGGACTCGATCATAACTGGCCTCAGCACTCTGTCTTAGCACATGGCACTGTCACCAATTCCTTAGTGCAAAGCAGCACAGAGGGCGCTTGCTCATTCTGCTGAGGTGCTAGCAACACATCTGATGCTTACTGTCCTCTGTGAAGTTTCCTGGCACCCTACAGGCACATAAAAAGTTTGCTCTCATACCACATACTCTATGTGTTTGGCTCTTGAAAGGAATTTTCCCTGTAGCTCTGGGGCTGTAATACAACACACTCTTGCATGGCCCAGATAACGAGGAGCAGATTTTTAGCCAGCCTTGTAATGCCACGGTAATGCGCCTCTAAGGATCCCACAAAGGGAGCCCTTAGAATACAAAATAGTGAAATCTCATTAAAAATACACCATTTTAATAACACCATTTACAAGCACTGACTTTCAACAGGAAACATAAAAGGACAGAGTTATACAGAATGATTGCCTACTGGAGGTCCATCAACTCCAGTACTTTCTTTTAAAGGGTTGATAAGGTTGCCTGGATGACTGCAAGGGAAAATAGCTAATATAATTCACCTTTTGAAAGGTTAATCTTGCTGAAAGACAAGAAGGTGAATGGCAGCTTATGTAAACACTGACTTTAGCACCCCATGTGGGGATCTATGTGTATTTCAAATGCATATAATGACACACTCTCTAGTTTTGGGAAATAATTGCTTTTCTAATACTAACTAAAGTGAATTTCTAAAAGAGTCAAGCTGGGATATTAATTGCAGAATATCTGCCTTTTATTCTCAGGATTATTTACCTAAAATCTCAATGATAAATAGAAGCAGCACATCCTTGGGAACACAATGTTCAAAGGGATGGGATTTGGATACTTTTTTTTTTTTTAAATAAAAACGTAAGAAGTGTTGGAAGAGATGGACAGGAAAAGAAATAATACATCTAGGGGTTGATCCCTAATGATTGTCTATTAATTTATGGCTTGAGTAATACAGAGCTGATATCATGAAATAGCTTATCTGATATTCTTTCTTTGTTAGCATGGCCAATATCTATCATCTTCCATTCATTTAATTCAACTCCTTTCCCTAAAAGAATTTATGTATTTGTTGAGAGCCTACTGTGTGCAAGCACATTTGACACTTTTGTACATAGTCTTCTTAGTCCATATAACAATCAGCTCAGTATGAACCTCATGTATAGACAAGAAAACCAATGGTAAGTGAAGACACTTTCCCTAAGATCGCGTGACTTCTCCATGGCTGTGCAGAAAACTGAATACTGTCTGTCTTGACTATAGAGCTTGGGACTTTGCATTAAGGTATCCTTCTACCATGAAAAGAGTTGTGCAATGACAAATATAAAATTTTAGAGACGTGCTTCTACTTGTTACTGGTGGGCAGAGTATTAATCTATAAATTCCGCCTGCAGAAGACTCCAGGCAATTGTTTCCTGGTAATAGAAAATACTGCCAAACTTCCCTTGGTAATAGACAAAGGTATATTTGTCAGTCTTCTTTTCCAGAGTCCACAAGAGGAAGAATCACAGATAGGATTCCAAGACTGATCTAGTCTTTTAATGTCCTTACTTCTATAACTAAACATATTTCTCAATTTCTTTACTTGTATTTTTATTTTATTTTTTTATTATACTTTATGTGAGCATTTCTCAATTTCTATCACTCAGTTTTACCAAGTTAAAAGACAATGATATAGTTTGGCTCTGTGCCCCCCACCCATACCTCATGTAGAATTGTAATTCCCAATGCTGGGGGAGGGACCTGGTAGGAGGTAATTGTATCATGGGAGCAGATTTCCCCTTTGCTGTTCTCGTGATAGTGAGTGAGTTCTCACAAGATCTGGTTGTTTGAAAGTATGTAGCATCTCCCCTTCTCTTTCTCTCTCTTTCTGTCTATCTCTCTCTCTCTCTCTCTTTCTCTCTCTCTCTCTCCTACTGGCTATGTGAAAATGTGCCTGCTTCCCCTTGACCTTCAGCCATGATTGTAAGTTTCCTGAGGCCTCCCTAGAAACAGAAGCCCATACAGCTCACGGAACCATGAACCAATTAAACTTCTTTTCTTTTTAAATTTCCCAGTCCCAGGTAGTTCTTCATAGCAGAGTGGGAACTGACTAATAAGGACAGGCTGTCTTTATGTTGAAAAAGATGCGCCTGAGGTAGGGATGGATGACTGTTACCAGCCAGCTAGTATTACTGTAGCAATAATTCTCAAGTGAGTGCTAAGGCTGGTTTTTCAAGCTTGATGATATTTTTTTTTTTTTTTTTTTTTTTTTTTTTAATCACTTGAAGTAGCATGTTGATCAAGTTTAGGACTGTTTTTTGTTTTTAAATTTAGTAACCTAAAGTTTTTGGACTAAACAATGTTTAAAGTAACATTTATCAATAAACAACTAGAAGTTTCTAATTTCTAGGTAATTGGCATTATTCTTTGCTTAAATAATGTACTAAATATGAATAGATAAATAAACCTATAAAGAAACTACCATGTGTTTTTAGTCACATATAGAGCACAATGGATCTATGTTTTAGTAACATTTAATAAAGCCACAGAATTTTTACTCTTAAACCACTCTCTAACTGTTAACATTAATTTTAAGCAATTTACAAGTGGGTTATCCTTACTATGCAACAGAGCAATTTTTGAATCCATCAGACAAGAAACAGCACATGGCTGACATTAACCTTGTGATCTCTTCAGTCTTCTGTCTGATAACAAATTGTAAGTCTATTTGGTGATTACATTCCATCTAAATGTTGAATTGTCCAAGTATATAGTCCTCTAACAGAATATCAAAACTAGTAATTCATGATTCTATATGTATATGCCTCTATGTGTATATACATTTCTCTGTTATGCTCTTCAGGTAACATGAGAAGGCATTAAAGAAAAAAAGTAGCTGCTGTTCAAAATCAGTACATTAAAGAAAAGCAAAGAATGACATGTTGTGGTTTTTCTCTCTGACTCAATAGAGTCAGATTGGTTTGAACCAATCTTCAATGAGCTGGAAAAAAAGAAATCAGTAGAATAAGAATGTTTCATAATGAAAGAATGTTAAATGCTCAGAACTGCGAGAGAGCTACTAGGTGGATCATTTATGATTATATATATATATGTGATAGCACAGTATAGACTATAATTTATAGAGTTATCAAGAAGAACTGTTGAAAATGTTGGAAGGAAAAGGCTATTTCTTTAATTAAATCAAAGTCTTGATGTTTGAGTTAGCATTTCAATTCCTGTGATTACTTGAAGACAGTTTGGTTCCTTAAAGTTGACTTTTTTTACCTTTCTTTCCCAGCGCGCTCTAATTTCCTTCCCTGATATAGGTTCCACAGTTCATAAATCTGTATCTCTAGACTTGTATGCGTCAAGAGCAAGCTGCCATCTTGTTGAACACCTTCACACAAACATGTGAACAGCCCTTGCATTCAGCTTGCACTCAGTGGAGAGAAGGGAGAGTGTAAAAGAAAGCTGATATTTGTATGCACCCTCCAACATGCAAAGTAATTTATATTCACACAAGTTATTATCAGATGATCACCATTCTGATTCTCTTCCTGTTTTCCTTAGTCTAAATATAGTTAATTCTATACAACTTTTTTCCCAGTCAACAAATTTAGAAACCTAGGAATCAAGTTTCATTTTTGCCTCTTCCTTACTCACCACAACCATTCCATTTTCAAGCTATGGCAATTGTATCTCTAAAATTTTCTAAATGCCATTTCCTGTTTTCTTTTCCCATCTGCTTTTGTTTAGTTGGATCTTCATCAGCTTTACCTGAACCACCTCTCTGTTCTGACCTGGAATGAAATACCACATTGTTCATGTTTTATGTTTGTTTTACAAAAATCCAGTCCAATCATATTACTGACTTTCTCCAAAATCTTTTCATGTTTCCTCTTTATTTCTGGCATTAAAATCAGTCATCTTTTATTTGTATTCCAAGTCCTTTATAATATGGCTCGTGTCCACTTTTTCAGCCTAATATGATATCTCTCCAACCTACTCTGTTCATGGCTTTAATGTAATTGTTGGCCTTAATCCTTAATTATTGGCATTTATTCTTTCTTTAATCTTCATTCAATTTATTAAAATTGCAACCGTCCCTTCCCCATCCAGCACTCCCAATTCTTACACTGCTCTATATTTTTTCCCATATCTGTCAGCTTCTAGCCTACCAACAATTTACTCATTTCTCTATTATTTTCCGTCAGTTTTAACATATTACAATTCAGTCTCCACCAGAATAGGGATCTTTGTCTGTTTTCCTCTTTGATGTATTTATCATTACAAATGATTAGAACAGTTCCTAAAACATACCAAGCATTCAATAACTATCTGTTGAATGAATGAATGGATAAAATTCTTGAGTGAATTTGTTCCTTGTTTCTTCTGATTCTGAGGCACCCTCATCTCTTGCCTAATTACGCATCTTCTAGGTCAGCAGTCCCTAACCTTTTTGGCATCAGGAACCAGTTTTGTGGAAGACAATTTTTCCACAGACTGGGGAAGGGAGATAGTTTCAGGATTATTCAAGTGCATTACATTTATTGTGCACTTTATTTCTATTATTATTATACTGTAATATACAATGAAATAATTATACGGCTCACCAAAACGAAGAATCAATCAGTGGTAGCCTGAGTTTGTTTTCCTGCAACTAGATGGTCCAATTTGGGGGTAAGGAGAGACAGTGACAGATCATCAGCCATTAGATTCTCATAAGGAGTGTGCATCCTCGATCCCCTGCATGTGCGGTTCACAGTAGGGTTCATGCTTCTATGAGAACTTAATGCCACAACTGATCTGGCAAGAGGTTGGAGCTCAGGTGGTAATGCAAGTGATGAGTAGTGGCTGGAAATACATACGAAACTTCATTCACTTGCTTACATCTTACCTCCTGCTGTGCGGCCCGGTTCCTAACAGGCCATGGACTGGTACCAGTCTGTGGTCCAGGGGTTGGGAATGTCTGTTCTAGGTAGCAAAATCTCTCCTATCCTTAAACTCATAGATCTAATGTTGCCTTCTTTTTGAGTTTTTTACTGCTTAGGTGTAATAAATCCATATTTATTCCATGCCTCCATAACCAGTCTAACTTGGGTTATGGCTTGTTGTTTCCATTATCAACACATTGAAAACAGTGTATCTTCTTACCTCTCCAGCCTTGCATGTTCAGTAAATTGCCTAAACAGAGCTGCAAAATGAGATGTACACTGAGGAATATGAGACATTTGTTTATCAAATGGGATCATGATAAGACTACTATTGTAGCTGAAAAACACTGAGGGCAAAAGGAGACAAGTATAATTTCCTAAACCTGTACCAACTCTTCATGTAGAAAGGACTAGGTAAGACTGAATGACCTATGTTAAGCCAATAACAGGAATTTTGGAGAGTGATTATCGCCTAATACTTTTAGAACAGCTGACATTAATTTTGGATATACTTAAATGGACAAATGCCATCTTTGAAATCAAGACTCCTGAAGCATTAAAATAGCCCTTGGTGAGCCCTTACAACTTACTTTTTCCATCACAACTTACCTTAAAAAATCTAACAAAAATCACAGCAGTGGAATTTGCTTCAGGCCACTAGTGAATTCTATGTGCTCTAACACACTACACGGTATGTCAAATGTTAATCAGACAATGAAATAAACCAAAGTTGGCATTAGAAAATAGGCAAGCATTGATTTTCTTTTCACTTTCTATTTATTAAAATGCTATGGAGGAAACCGATAAACTTTCTTGGCTCAATATTTATGACCAACTTCTCCTTTTTTTAACTGGGAAAGAGAAGTGCCTTTAAACATGGACTGAAAGCCTGTCTGTTTTCAGTAATACTTCGGTGAGGCAGCTTTCCCCCAGCTGTGATAGTCTCCTCAGTGTAATGCTGTTTCATAACGTTTTTCCATAGGTTATATCTTGACAGAAACAGGGACACGAAATAAAAAGAAATGTCAAAGATGAGAAAAATCCATACTGCTTTTTAAAATGTTACAAAACCCACTGTACATAAGGCAGACCTGTCACTGTTCTTCAACATTTGCTGAACTTACAGTTATGATAAGAAAGAAAAACACATTATATTTTGGGGGGGATCAAATATGATTGAGGTTAGAGTTGGAAAAGATGAAAACTGATTGGAAGATGCAGCATAATCTGATGGTTTAGAGGCAAATTCTGCATCTGCATACATTGCCTGAGTTCACTATTTAGTACCTGTGTGAATTTGGACGCGTTACTTAACCTCTCTGTGCCTTGTTTTTTCACTTGGGAAATAGGGATAATTGAATCACCAGCTTCAAAGTATTGTTATGTAAATTAAATGAGTTAACATGTGCAAAGCACTGGGAACACCAGGGCTACGTAAGTGTTTGTTCAATAAATAGTTTTTCACAGCTCAAAACCTTACAGTAGCATAAAGGACACTTGAGAAGCTGGAAATCAAATGAGTATTTAACTCAAATTTTCACCCAATAAAACATCTGTTCTCTTCCAAATCATGACATTAAAATGCAGTAATCCTTACTGACTTTGGCAATTTATTTATAAAGCCATGTTCTGCATTTCTTAGTATAGGTTTTCAAGCTATGTGTCTTTCTGATTTCTACATTATAATACAGCCAGCACCAGAGCCAGGACAATTGCACTGTTTCCTACCAATTGCCTCTTCAGTGCAATGCCTCCTGAAACCATTTCCTGAAACATGTAACAAACCTATCACATAATTGTGTAAAACCCTAGACACCCATGCCTGTTGTTTAATGCTAATTTCCTTGAGCTTCCTAAGAGGAATTGCTATTGACTACTTTCATTAGGAAACTATTGACCCTTCTCCAGTGGAGCATCCTGAGAAGAAATTCACTAAATATGCCCATATTTCATCTTTTGAATATCAAGGTGCAGTAGGCGTACTGCAGGATATGGCTTATTTAATCCAAAATTAAAATTTTATAGGCTACATTACCTAAAGTAAATTGCTTAATACATTTAGAAGAACAGCTGCTTCCTAAGTGTTTGGCATCCATGTATTTGAGACCTAAATTAGGCGAACTCACTGACACAAGTGCAGACATAATGGTCTCCATGATATTTCAGATGACATCCCCTACCACATACAGAAAAGCAATTTCCAAACAGGAAAGGGTTGCTCTATTAGGTATGATTGATTTCAGAGAGATTTCTTAATTCTTCCTCTTATTGTTATTCTACAAAATTGAGAAATAGTCAAAAACATTTTATGGGATTTAACATCCTGATTTTTAGTTTCTTTGGCCCTGTTTTGAGTACTATTACATTTTTATTAAAAATGAGTATTCGTTCCACATTCAAAATTAGATCTAAGGCATATTACAATAGAAATAGAAATAAAATATAGCATTTAAAGGCAGAACTACTGTGTGGTTGGTGGTTTGTTAACACAGGAGAGATTTTCTTGCTCTGCTTCTAAGCAAAGTACCGAGAAATCATTCTATAGTGCTCAGAGGATGCACAAATATAACTAAAGAGTTCAGTTTAGATTTCTGAAAAGTTGGGTGTAAGAAGTGGCACCAGACCCTAGGTTGGGATCAGGAAGAATCCTCAAGCAGTTACACCATCACAGGAGAGTATAAACAATACAGGGGTGTAGCAGATTCTGCCAACACTCCTTGAAGCTAGGATTATGTAAGTTCTGATTTCCTAAAGACAAATATACCTCAGATTCAACTCCTACAATGTTTTCTGCTACCAACAGAGTCAAAACCACCATGATCTCACTATCTCTTGTCTTGTACTAATGGTAATGGCCTCCTTGCAGGTTTCCTTGTTTTGATCCCTAAACGCAACTATCCCGCAACAGCCAGAGTGATCTTTTAAAAACTTAAGTAAACATATGCCACAACACTACTTAACTGTTGCCCCTGCTTTCCATGGCTTCATTTTACCATGGCCTAGAATGCCCTACATCTATATGAGCTGACACTCTTCTTATTCTATTTCTAATATTTTCTCCCTCCCATACTCTATGCCAGCCACTCAGACTTTCTTGGTGTTCCTCTAATATTTACTAAATAATATCCTTCTAGGTATCCACATATCCTGCTCCCTCCATGCATCCAGGAGCGCTCTCTACTGTTGCTTCACCAAAGAATACTTCCCTGACTGTGATCCATCTCCTTACTCACCACTTCATTCTTCTTGGTGACCTTTATATTCTCCCACTACTATGGCAATTGTTGATGTGTTGGTATGATGTTTATCTGATTCTTCCTCCCAAATGTCCTAACAGTTTGTTTTGCTGCTGTATCCTCAGCACTAGCACAGGTAGACACTCAGGAAATAGCTGCTGAATAAGGGAATGAGCCCCGAATTTATGGGACGTAAATAGCTTAGCTGTTGAATATGGGATGGAAAGACACTGATTCATTTTACAAATGTAGGAAGGGGGTGGCAAGTTTCCATTAATGTCCCTCTGATGTTGAACTATGTTATGCTTCAAAATAAAAAAGCAGGAGTAAAAATTATTTCAACTTAGTTTGGTAAGCCATTCTAAATATGATGAAGTTGTTTTGATGACAATCTCGAATAAAATCACTACACATGAGATCTGATCTCCAGCTGGCCTCCAACTGTGATCTTTTCCTGCATTTGAAGAATGGATCTGAATTAGCCCTTAAATTATACTCTAAGTAAGTTGACATGCCAACATAAACTCAGGGAGCACATAATCTGACTTTAAGAAAACAGGAAGGAGATGTCAAAGCAACATGCCTCAGGATTCTTCTTAATGAATTATGAAAATAATTCAAGAAAACAAAGGAGAATAATATTTCAATGCAGACTTGCCCTCAACATTTGCAGGGCTCAGGATAAGAGTGCAAATGGAGGCTTGCATACCATATGCCTAGATACTTCAAGGTTATGTATCAAGGAAACAAGGTATTAAGTAAAGTATTTATTGTCCTCTAATCTTGAAAAATATATCTTCTAGAGATTTATTATAAAGCTAAGCTCCAAATTATCATTCTTTAAGTGCTTTCGGTGTTATGAGTTTTCAATGGCCAGATTCCTTAGTTGCCATGAGCAGCCTTGCACGTGCCTCTATGGCTATCTCGGTCCATGCACATGCTCTGTCCACACCCCTTACAAGCAGTTGCTCCTAGACCTCCCCTCAGACCCAGGGATTTACGCACTGACAGCAGGACTTATCCTTGAGAGGACAGACCCAAGCAAATGATCCATGCAGACCCTGGAAAGCAAGCAAGAGCCATTTGAGCAGAAAATTCTGGAATCCTGGCTACCCAAGGCATAATCTAGAAGAGATGGTAGGTGAGGAGGAGCATAGTTGGGGAAGGGCCAAAATGGGGACCCTCTGGAGAGGGAGGCCCTCTGAACCAGTCTAAGTGAGGCATGGTCTGGTGCAGTCAGACTCCTTCTCAAGAGGATACAAAGGAAGCAGAAAAGTATGGAAATCAAGTACAATATATATGTCATATAAAGTAAATACAAAGTTTAGAAAAATTCACATTACTGATTCTCAGGAAGTTAAAAATGTCATGGTTGCTAAATTATAATAGCATCATAGGTTGAACTATAATGCTGAATATTTAAATCAGCACTTCAAGCATTAAATAGTTGAACTGATGTAGAAAAGAATATAGATTAAAGTAACATGTAGTAAAAATGCTTAACAGAGACTGGAAAGTGGGTATTTTATTGTATTTATCTTTCCTTCATCCCTCTTGCCTAGTAACTTGTCACGTAGTAGACTTGCAATAAACATTCGGATAAGAAGGAGATGAACAAACAAAAGCTAAATTAAGAAATGATGAGAGAAAATGACAGACACAGAGAACACATAATAGGAGTTCAGAATCACCATAAAAATGAATTAGAATTGGTTATGAAGAACATAATTGAGGAAATCATTTTAAAACTTAGGTAAAAATAAGAAGAAACCAATATCAAAGTAGTTTCTCTTAAGATTCTTTCATGTCATAGAAAAATACATTATCCATACTTCCAAACAGGGTGAGAAAATGACAATGGATTATTTTAAAAGAGACCATTTTCAAGAAATATGTCAGTATTCCTTTTACAATGAGGAAACAGAACAAAAATTGGAATATAAAGATGATTGTTATAAAAAACACGTTAATGTAAAATGCTAATTTGAAAACCCACAAAAGCATCATACAATTAATTTGAGGCAAAAAAAGTATTTGATGACATTTAACACTCATTCTTAAGAAAACCATTGAAAATAAGATCAGAATAATATTTTTCTAACAGCAAAGTACCTATCTTAAGGTGAAAAGCAAATTCTTTATGGGAAAATTCTTCAGAAATTTCCTTTAAATCCAGGAATAAAATAAGCATGCCCATTATTTAATATTATTGTGGAAGTATTTCTCATCCAAGAATAGTTTTAAAATATATGGAATAGGCCAGGCTTGGTGGCTTACATCCGTAATCCCAGCACTTTTGGAGGCCAAGGTGGGTAGATCACGAGGTCAGGAGATCAAGACCATCCTGGCTAACACGGTGAAACCCCGTCTCTACTAGAAATGCAAAAAAATTAGCCAGGCATGGTGGCGGGCACCTGTCAGCCCAGCTACTTGGGAGGCTGAGGCAGGAGAATGGCATGAACCTGGGAGGTGGAGCTTGCAGTGAGCTGAGATCGCGATACTGCACCCTAGCCTGGGTGACAGAGCAAGACTCCGTCTCAAAGAAAAAAAAAACAACACACAGAATAAACAGAATCAATGTTTGATTCATTAACTCATTTTAAGATATTGCCCTTGAGATATCTGTTTCTTTCTATATGTACTTATACATACATCCCATATGTATGTGTTAATATATATATTTATACAGATATATCTTATATGTGTGTGCATGTATATATATGTATACACACAAATATATATTTGTTTTCAGTAAGTTATTTTGTTCTCAATTCTGTACTGCTGAGCTATACAGTAATCTAGTTTCTACTCTAAGAAGCAGGTTATGTGATATTAGAGACTAAAAGAAAATAGATTCCTTTTAAACATTAAAATTATTTTCATATTCTATATAAACAAGTATATATAAGTGCTATGCTGGTTTATCAATATTTATGTTGGCTAAAAACAGGGTCAGCTTGAGAACCAGCAATCAATTTGCACCTTTAGAAGCTCTTTTTTTGAAAAATGGGGTTACAAAATTCTTTCCAAGTTATAAGAACCTCTTGAAATGTTCAGGTGATCCTGTAAAATATTTTATTATGATGATAACTGATTATTTTGAACCAAAATAGTCATTTGACATGAGGGTTACACTTACTCTGAAATAAGAATAGGCTGGAATTGTATCAAATTGTTTCTAAGTATTTTCAAATTACTTTAAAGATAAACCACTATTATTGTGTATAATGAATGCATTCTACATCCATCCAGTATTTTATTGTTAAAAATTCACATTTGACCATTAATATGCAAGTATTTTTACTGAAAATATGGTTTCTTCTTACAAATTGAGTGGAAACTCAGCTGAACGCAAGAGCCCCTCCAGTGCTCCCTTTACAACAGTTCTGGTTGTCTGCCTTTTTGCTGTTGTTTTAAGCCAATGAAGTGCTAATATCATTCTCCACTCGTAGAATTATTTAACGCTAGACACACTGGTATAGGGAAATCACTCTTCAGTAATAGCCAGGGAACATAATCAGTTGCTTGATTTTACTTTGGAATATAATAGCACTGAGGGAAAAGAAAACCAAACAACAGTGACAAAAAGAGGAGGCAGGAGGGCTTTATTTGGTGGGGGAAGTTGTATTTAATATTATTTCAAAATCATACTTATCAATTTTCTACTTTGTAATGAACTACAGCCAATTACTTCCCATCAACACTGATAAAAAGAGCTGTCCAACTGTTCACCATTTGCTTTGCTAATTGAATGATCAATTATTCAAATAAATGATTTTCCCTATCAAGCTCCAGGAAAACCTTGGTCGTTGTTCCAGCCCCAGCCATAACATACTGTGGAGAAACAAAGAGACTAAATCCAGATAGCATCCTGAAATGTTAAGATAAAATCCCTCTAATTGGGTGAAGATTTATGGCAAGTGAAACTGCTTTGGCATCTCATGGATTCTGATCTTTTCTGAGACTGCTAATCCCACCTTCTCCTAGCCTATTTTGCTGATTAATTCATTGGCAAGTATCACTGTGTTCCCTAAGAAGATGCACTTTGTTAGGTAATGGGTTTTAATGATTAGTCTAAATGCACTCCTTCTTTGCCAGCAAAGAAAGACCTCTCTCTAAGTCATCTTAGCCCCAAGAGGACTTTGTGAGGAGTGGGAGTCTGGGTGGTGCCGGGGGAATTCTCAGCTGACAGATGGCAGATGTGTTCTGTGTTCACGCCCTACAGTTAGGTGGATTAATAGTAACTCAAGGTCATTCTGTGGATTTGATCTTTTAAAGACAAAATAACTTTTAAAAGAGTCAGACAATATGTATAAGCAGCTACTTTCCATATGTTCATGGTATTCTGAAGGATTCCTTCTCCATAGCTGACTTGCTTTAAATATATGGCAAGAAGAGCTCACGTGAATGGGCACAGGTTCCTTTCCCACCCTCCTTCCAATAATTATTTTCATACACAGAGTCTGGTCTTATTAGATGCAAGCTCACATTATTTTTTTTTCACTACATTTGCCTAGGTCTAAAAGTCACATAGTTAATAGAAACCCAAGATTCAGTATTTTACATAGAGAGTGTCCTTTCATGGACAGATTATGTTCTTTCCCAAAGGAATATGCTGATGGAAATGAGAATTATAGTTTTAACAATTCATATTAGTTTGCAACTAAATTGGCCACACCATAAGTGTACAGTAAATGCAGAACTCATTTTCAAAGTAGGAACTAAAAATCAGATCCTTAGATACATAATTTATTAATAAGAAGAACATTTACTAAATTCAACAGAATTTTATCTCAAATCAGGCTAGATTGAAGTACTAAAGAAAGCCTATGTAACTATCATAATTTTTATATCTTAAGGGTATTGTGGCTAATGATCATTTCAGAAGCTAAGAAAAGAGTCGGACTTTTTGCATTTACTTAAACAAACACAATTTTTGCAAATTCTAAATAGTAATAGCTTCCATAGAGTAATAGCTTTTGATGGATCACCAGAGTAAAAGCATTATAAGAGTTGAGGACTTTGTCCCAGTACATGGCATGTCATAGATCTCCAATAGATATGTATTTAATGAATGAATAATTCCAGGTAGGTAGAACTACATCAAACTGTACTTGATTGTTCTTTCATAGTAAATTTGAGAGTAGAACAAGCACGTGGTTTTAAAATCTTGTTAAAATCAGATTAAAAACTACAATTTCTAAAATTTTACACTAGTGCTTCCTATAGCTACTAGCACAATAATGTAGGGTTATTTAAAGTTGCTTAGAAGTAGATTTACTGTCTTTGTGTAATGCGTCTAGAAAAAAGACGAAGTCTTCTTTGCAAAGCTTAGAAACTTGAGCTAACGTTTTACTAGTATTTTTATTCTAAGACTTAAATTGATTGGCTACACGATTATGTTCTGCGTAGGAAAAATTACACATTATTTCTCGCTTTAGAAGTAGGAATTAAATACTCATACTGAGGATAACTTATTGGTTCTGATACACATAATTTAAAAACTATTGGTGCAGGGGAGGAAGGATAACTGGGGTGAGGAGTAGAGAGACAATAAAGAAATAGTCTGATCAATAATAAATAGGATACTAAGAAACACCCCAGAGACTCCATGCCTCCAAGTTCACTTAAGTCTTAACGTACTTTACATTTCAAATCATATCTCACAAAACAAGTGATAGGATTACACTGCTAAATCCATAAGCATTGATTTTTGTCTCAGTCACAGATGCATGCTGTGCACTATTGGAAAATTTGCTAAAATAGGTTTATGCCATACAATGACTATCATGTAGCAAGCACTCTATCTATAAACTTGCTGGAGTCTTTAACAAGCAATTATCTAAGCTTTAGAAAACACAAACAACATTAAATTATGCGAAAACCTTTCTGGACATGCTCATGAATCTTTCCCATTTCCACCATTTTTCATTGTTACAGAGGCCTTCCTATTCCCCAAGCGGAGTATCCTGCTTTCTAAAAATCACAGTACACATGTGTGAGCTTTTAAAGTGTTTTTAGGAAATATCCCCAGTGGACTCTGGAGAGCTTGCCTTCCGGTCAGAGAAAGAAGAAGCGCTCAAATGGGCTATTATTTTCACTGATAGATCGACCTCATTCCTTGTGGAATTTTGGATTTAGTTTCACATGACTTAGTTTCACATGGTGGTAGATCAGCGCTCAGCAGCCATCAAAACAAGAGCGGCTTGGCACTTCTTAGGCCGGAGAAGGAGTCTGAGAGGGCACAGGCGCTAAGATACAGAGGTGACAAGATGGCTGCGCTGCCTCAGGCTTTCGTCAGTTCCGTCAGCTACTCTTAGGGAAGGGTTGTTAGTTTGGGCTTGTAGGTGTGGTAAGACATAAATGGTCGCTGAAAGACATGTGGCTGCATGACGTAAAATGATTAACTATTATTGCAGCATTTGTTTAATTGATTACTGTGCTCCTACTCCATTAGAAACTTTCTGAAACATCCTTTTTAATGTTTCCACTTTCAAAATTCTCTTTGGTCCTTACTTTATCTTAATGCTCTCTCTGTTGTCTTGACTCGCTGCTGCTTTGTCCACATTGATGGGAATCAATCATATTTTGTCTTATTTTCTCATGCTCTTACTTTGGTTTTAGCTATATTCTCAAATCTAGCTCCTTTGTGTACTTTATATGTATCTAAAAATATTTTGGTTTTAGTGTTTAAAATAATATAGGACAGTTCAATTTATTTTAAAAAGTCAAGGTGATCAATTTACATTTTGTCTCATTAACATGGTCAAATTTAGATAGATAGAAATTATACATTATAAAGAATCTTGAGATCACAAATGCAGTCATTATTACAAATTACTATTTTTCCTCATGTCTAATACTTAATAAACCTTTTTTTTTTTTTTTTTTTTTTTTTTTTTTTTTTTTTTTTTTGTAGGGACTAGGTCTCACTATGTTGCCCAGGCTGGTCTGGAACTCCTAGCCTGAAGCCATCCTGCCTAAGCCTCCCAAATCACCAGATTACAGGCATGAGACACCATGCTTGATCTACAAACCATTTTTAACATAACTTCTTAAAATCACCATTTACCCAGAAAGGATGAAAAATAAAACAAAAACCCTGCAAACTAAATCCCAGATTTTCTATAATGACATTTTTCTTACCTTTCTATGTGAAATAAACAATCCCATTTTGCAAACATCCTGGAATAAAACCTCACATTTATTCAGAATTCATTAAATGATCATCTCTAATTTCTATGATTAAGCATTTACCTTCAGTTTTGCATGCAGCTAATAGCATTGAGCTCACTTTAATTAACTTAACCTCATTACAGAAAGGATGGTTCTCCCAGGGACCACGTGACAACTGCAGTGTGAAAGTTCATATTTTGTGCAATTTTACCATACCAATTTAAAACCTTAATTGTAATGAATATTTGTTAAGTATGTAATTTATATCAAAGATGATTTTACTCATTACATAGGAGAAGAAAACAACGTATTTAGGATTTAATATTCTTAATTCAAATACTTAAGATAATTACTTTGCATAACTACCTTCTTAAGGAGCTTTTTATTTTAGAAACATATACTTAAAAAATGTATTGCACTATCATCAAACAAGAAAAAAGTTTCTCATAGGTACAGCGTGAGATGTATGCTTGCTCCTGAGTGTGAACACTCATCATCACTGAACATCCATAGTGCGTCCACGAGAGCCACTTTGAAGAGCTATATCATGGAGCTGGATGTGTTGATTGTGTATTTCTGTGAAATTATTTATGAATGTATGCAATGGCCTGAAGTTCACAGCAGATCTGGTATGAAAGGAGAATGTGTGTATGTGTGGGGATGCCAAGTTTCTAGAAGAAAACTGGAGTGAAGGGGCAACAACTCCTATTTGTGTGTCTTTTTATTTCATCTTTTCAAACAAACATGACTTTTCTAGCTTTATTACCAGAAAGAAGAACCACCAGTCTTCCTCCTCCACCACCATTTATCACTGTCTGTGAGACAGTAAGCTTGAGTGGTATTAAATTTAACAAAAAAATTAAATTTGGAATATGTCTAAACTCAGATACTGGAATGTGACATTACATTGTACAACTTAATTATTTGGTGGTTTATGTCTAAATTTTGAGTGCTTTACTGTCAACAATGAAGATCTGAAATTATTGCATGATGTATTGCATATACACTTATTAACTAAATGGCAATGTAAGTGCTTAGATTAAAAAAAAAAAAACCTGCTAAAATGTTAAATCAGAACTATAGATCTTCGTGGCTATTGGGATACTGAGACAGTGGAGGACTTTCATATTGGTATGATGCCAGTTTAATAGTGATTGGTTATTGACCACAACCCTGGAATGCAGGTATAAGTGTGTGTATAGGGTAGCTGGTGGGCAACAGAGTCTCTCTAGAAGAAAAGAGCAAAGCCCAAACTGTAGGGCTACTAAGGCATCCACTCCCAAGCTCAGGAGCCCCGGACGAAGTAAGAAGCTTGTCTCCAAGCTTCCCAGCCAATCTGCAATTGGTGCTAATGAGTTCACTCAGGTCAAGTGTAGCTGGTTTCAAGTAGTGTTTGTCTTTTTTACCAGGATCAGTACTGTGGCCCTTCAGGAACACATTTAAGTTTTGTGGGACCTGAAGCTTAAAAAATTTCAGGCCAGGTGCTGCAGCTCACACCTATAATCCCAACACTTTGGGAGGCCAAGGAGGGAGGATTGCTTGACTCCAGGAGTTTGAGACCAGCTTGGGCAACATAGTGAAACCCTATCTCTACAAAATTAAAAAAAAAACTAGCCAGGCATAGTGACATGCGCATGTACTCCCAGTTGCTCGGGAAGCTGAGGGAAGAAGATCACTTGTGGCTGCAGTGAACTGAGACTACACCACTGCACTCCAGCCTGGGTGGCAGAGTGAGACTCTCTGTCAAAAAAAAAAAAAAAAAAAAAAAAAAAAAAAAAAAAAAAAAAGAGAGTTTTCATTAAGAAGAATAATCCAAAATCATTTTGCATAAATCCATCTTTTGAGAATAGACAATAGCTTAGCTTTTAATCATGCTTATACTGATATATGAGAAATATTAATATATGAGAAAACTGGCACTCAAAAGGAATTGAGAAGGCATAAGTGACCCATCCTTATTTGGATAAGGACAGTATAGAGTCCTCAGGTGGAATAATCTACCCTCTGCTCCTGTCCTTTTTTGGCAATGAGATAAATAGCCTTGTTATCATTTGATTTTAAATTGATTCTACTACTTAGCCACTGCTTTATCAATGCTTGGCTGAATGTAAAGCCTGAAGTGAGCAACTTCCTCAGGGTGCACTGCTTTTGATGGGTTAGCTGTCAAATGCTCCATTGTCCAAATTACACTGCTACTGTAGATTTCCTGCTAAGAAACAATTTACTGCAGCATTGGGCTATCAGTCTTGTGGGCTGTGTTGGTTTTGGGGTATCAAAATCTGATTAACTTACTGCAGATACACAGCAGTTCCTACTGTTGCTTTCCCTAAATTTCCACTTACTGTATTGTTAGCAGGATATGATAACAGAGGCCCTATACAAGAAGCATCCCTAGAATAAAGAGTAAGCAAAGCTGCCAAAGTTTAATGCAATATCAAAACTAAAGCACAAAAATAACAAATACAAAGACAGAAGAAGAAAAAGTATATCACCAACATTTTCTCATAGTTTTCTTCTTCCAGCAAAGGACACATCAATTATCTGAGATATATAAGTATGTGTGTGTTTAAACACACTCACACACACACACACGCTCTCTCTCTCTCTCTCTCTCTCTTATTTTTATACCTCTTTTCCAAACTAATGAGCAGACCTCTTTTCCAAACTAATGAACAGTTATAAAGGAATAAGCACTCTCAATTATATGTGCATGGGTTTTATTTATTGTTCTTGTTAAACACATAAAATATACTGGGAAGTTAAAAGCAAATCTCTTCTACTGATTTTATGTTTCCCCCTTTTATACAAAACTAGTCCCATAATAGCCATTTCTCAAGATTTCTGTTTTGGTATGTTAAGATTCAATTATCACTTTACTGATTCAATACAATTTAATGATGAATCTGCTTACCTTTTGCTAACTGCATGTATGTATAAACACCCAACCACAGCAAATGAGGGAGATTTCCATGATATGGAAAACAGCAGGCTATTTACTCCTTATTCAATATGAGAGAGTTGAGTACTAGATTAAATTTAATCATTGCATTCAAGACAAGACCAAACATCAGTTCTATTATTGCATTTGTGATAAAATTGACGTTCATATTTGCTAACTTAATTGAAGCACGACAACCAGCTTTAATATAAACTTCCCAATTTTTAATAAATGGAGACATGGACATTCTCATTACACTAGCAAATAACTGCACTTTTCCATCTTAATTTTTGATAAGACCAAATGGTTTCCTCTTCACATCAGGAAACTCAAACTTGTCTCTTTAGTTAAAAAATGGGAACTAGATTGTCTCAGAATGTTATTTTATTTCAGTATACTAAACACATTTGTAAATAGTATTAACTAATTTAACTCATAAAGAGCCATTAATTAAATTAGTAGTAGAGTGTTCAAAAATGATTTACTCTAAGATAAAGTAATAACTAGGATGCTATGTTCCAAACCCAAATATTTCATTATGTATAGATATAAGGTTCCAATGTGAAGCCCATCTGTGCCTACTTTCTTAGCTTCATGAGAGAAATACTTATTGAATAACTATTACATGCTAGGTTCTGTACCTGGTCTTGGAAACGTAGAATGCTTATGGATAGTATCCTTAAAAAGCACATGGTGTCATGGAGAGAGAGGTTGAAAATGATTACAAATACAAGAGTAATAGTATAAGCATGAAGCAAAGGGAACAGATGGGGCTGCAGGGGAAAAGGTTAGATGAGATCATGTTTTGCAGGACCTTGAAAGATGACCCGCTTAGGTGGGAGTGTGTGTCCGGGTACTCTAAACACTTACCGTGTTCCAGGAGGGGGCTGGGCAGAGCAGGTGTGAAGAACGCCCCGGAGTGTGGTAGAGCTGGACCACAGTCTACATGCCTGAGTGTGGATAAAGCCTGGAGGGTGGGTAAGGACCTAATGGGTCAAATCAAGAAGCTTGAATGACATCTTGGCAAGAGGCCACTAACTAATTTTTCAGGGGGAAAATGACAGGTCCAGATTTCCATTTGAAAATGACTATGCTGTAGGATATGTGGAGGAGGGATCAGAGGGATAGAAGACAGAAAGGGGGTGAGCAGGCAGGGGAATATTGCAAAGCGGGTGAGAGACCAGGAGAGCCTCTACCAAAATAGCATCTTTGGAGAAGAGGGAACAAAATTTAAGACTCCTAAAGGCTACATTGAGATTAGATATCTGATTGGATGTGGGCACTAGAGGGGAGGGACAAGTTAGGAATGAAGTGTCTGCTTGGAGACTGATGCTACTAACATATTAGGTGGGGAATGTACGGATAGGACAGGGTTAAAAAGGAGAGGAAGAGACAGGAGTGCCTTCATGTTGCATTTGTGCCCAGGGGGAGGTCTGGAGCTGATTTGAAAGTGGGAATAAGAAATCTTCCAGACCGAGGTGAAATGTTCTCAACCATTAGAACAATTATGGGCTCCCTGTTCATATTATCCATTTACAGGGCTTTGTAGACTTGCAGTGAAAGAAAAAAAAAAACTTTTCATGCTCATAAAGACTGTTTTATTTCAAACACACTCTAAGAACACAACTGTGCTGTTTATGATTTTGTTCCTATTGTGTCGATGTGCGGAAGTGCTCATAACCTATAAAAATGGTAGATGACTACTTGCAGAAAGATGAATAAATCCGTACTGCTGTACTACTCAATTTTATTCTTGTAAAAAATGTGTGTTTTCATTCAAATTCATTTTTGTCATCACTAAATAAGTAACAACTAAAGCCAAATGGTTTTCCATTTCATAGAACTATAGAAATTAGAAAGAGCAATTTTAATAGCACAGTATATTATTCCAAGATTCTACAATTAAAAGCCTCAGAAGTGTCCACTGCTATCAAGTAGATGGTTCTTCTGTTAGAAAGAGGAAATTAAAAAAAGTGCTTATACACTGCCACAAGAGGACTCTTGTAAATCTAACCTATTCTTACAGCAAAATTACTCTGTTTACTGATGGCTATCCATACTTTATCTCTAGTGCTTGCCAGTGGTTGAAGGTCCAGTCCCACGATGACTCCTCCAGTAGACAGACTACATGGAGGTCTACTTGTAACCTACAAACATCTTACACATGTTTAAGAAATATATTCCCCAGTCTTGTTTTTCTATTTAATATCTTTTTGAGTTCTAATATATCCAGAATTCTTCTCTTTGGTGATATTTTAGTAATGACCTGAGAAAAATCCAGCTCTGTTATAGCATGAAAATTGTTACATAAAATAAAACCTAAAAGTTACTCTGTTTTATACCAAGTTAAAACACCAAAAAGCCTCAGTCCTTCCCAACCAGTATCTCCTGACATTCGCTCTCCTCAGTGTCTGTTAATGGTACCACTATTACTTCTGGTACCCATTTGGAAACTTGTCTTGACCCATTTCTGACCAGCCATTGTAACCTGCAGTCAGTGTTTCTGCCTGTAATTTTTCTAATGTTTCTCCCATCTCTTTGTTCATTCTGTCCTAGCTCACCACTGTATTATTACAATCAATTTCTAACTGAGTTCTTTGGCACAACTTTTGAGCCCAGATATACTTTCTGCATGTACTGTGGGCTGAGTATTCACTTCTCCACATTTTTTCAATCTTATCACTTCCTTTACTGCAACACTGATCTTTTGATCTACTCACATATTTCCTCCTTTTGAGCACTCAACACAGTTGTAAAGTTAAGACATGAATGGCTTTGATCACACCACTGTCTCTACCTGAAGCCTTCTGTTCCTCTCTATCCAATGGTGTTTAATCCTTTGAGATGCAGATGATCTCTCATTCTCTCTGATGGTCTCTCTAACCAATTCCGACTTGCTATTCTCTCTCAGGGGCAAAAATATTGACAGCAAGAGACACCATGGCCATATTTTCACCTTTGCTGAGAAGAATGAATGCCAGACCTGTTCTCACTTCCCCCCCAAAAAAGCCCGAGTCTTGTGCTCCTCTTATGCTTAATTTAATGTGGTGAAGCTGTATTTTCTTTTTTTCTCCATGAAGATCTTTTTGTGGTCCTCAGTGTACATTCGTATGGGTTATAATATAAGATTAGAAACCTATACAAGATGCCAACAAAATACAGGGTATATGCCAAGGCTTGGACATTTGCTGCAATGCTTATTCTAAAGTCTGGTCTTCTAGAGACACTTGTCTTTCACTTCTGGAAGAAAATATATCCATTCTAAATCATAAAGAAGTAATATTTAAAAAACGCTTTTATGTTTTATTTGAAATGGTGCCATATTTCTTTTCTCTCTCTCTCTTTTTTTTTTTTTTTTTTTTGAGACAAGGTCTCACTCTCTCACCCAGGCTGGAGTACAGTGGTGTGGTCATAGCTCACTGCAGCCTTGGCCTTCCTGGCTCAAGCCATCCTCCCACCTCAGCCTCTCGAGTAGCTGGGACTATAGGCACCCATCCTCATGCCAGGCTAGGTTTTTGGTTTTGTAGAGATGGGGGCCTCACTATGTTGCCCAGGCTGGTCTCGAAGACCTGAGCTCAAGCTATCTTCCTTCCTAGACCTCCCAAAGTGCTGGGATTACAGGCATGAGCCATCTCGGCTGACCCCTTTTGGTTTGAATGCAATGTCTTTAAGAATAAATGGCCATACCTCAAAATTGAAGATCCTGACATTTCTAATTTTGAGCCACTTTCTGCCCTAGTTTCACTTTTAAAATGTAATAACAAGGGCTCTGAAATTCTATACACATGGAGGGCTAACAACTCAATACTAAAGGTTTTTAAAATAATGCATAATTCATCCTAAAACTCTGTGTTTCTATGACTGCTGTCCCATGAACTTTTGTAATCTGCCAGTGCAAAAAACAAAGTAAGATTTTTTTCTTTTTGCCTGTGATAATGCATCGTAAACATCAGTTCGGTATGGGTTTTCATGTTAGCTGGTATAGATACCCATCCTAAAATATTTTTATTTGTAATAACCTGATTATTTTAAGCTGTTCAGTGGAAACTGTCTAAATGATTGACTGCTCCCTAAAAGTATGGGAATGATTTCCAAGCTGTTTTCAAGGCAGTTAAGCAGATAAGTAAAACCCATAAGAATTCTGCTCAAGAGATGGATGGTTCTACATTTGTTTCAGAGGGATATTTTTCATATTCAATGAGTAAGCACATTTGCTTTAAAACTGAAAACTACCTACCAGAGATGACCTATTCTTATGCAAATACTATAAACATTAAACATGCCACATTAATAATAATAATATGGAAAAGGGTTCTGAGAAATAGGAGTCTAGGAACATGAAGGATGATGTAAATTACAAAAATAACCACCAACAACAATAATAGGACAGCAAAAATGTACAGTAATTTACCAATCTGGCACTACATAAAACTAGCAAATGTACTTCATGATGTTTATCTTTGCTATAATTTGCAGAACATAAAATGATACCTTGATTAAAAGTCTGATCTGTTACTCATAGAATGGTTTTAGAAAAATTTTTTATAAGTTCTTGTTTCACAATATAATCAAACTAGCCAATTTGGAACAGGTAAAGAAAAGCAAAAATCACATAGCGAAATTGATGAACAATTCCTTTTGCTTCTTGATGTAAAGATTTTGCACATTAACTAAAAACAACAACAAATAAACAAACTGGGGATGAGGCCACTGGCACGCCACTCTTTAGGGTTTATGCTCCTTGAATTAACTTCACAGTGGTCATGTACAGTATTTGCTTTCCTTCTTCTTAATTACTGGTGATGAGTTTCAAGTGTAATGATGCCTATGGTTCCACTAGTCTTGTAGAGTAACAGTTCATTTGCTGAGCACTTACTCTGTGACAGGTACAATGTCAAGGACATATTCTCATTTAATTCTCCAATAACTTCATTGAGTAGGTCCTAATCTTATCTCCATTCTAGAATGAGGAAACTAAGATTTGGAAAGGTTAAGTAACTTCGGACAAATTCATATAATTTCTAAATAGTTCTGACTCCAGAATCATGCTTTTGATTTATTTGCTATACTGTCTCTCTACATGGGCCTAAGGCACTAATTTTTAAAAAGTAATGGCAACTAGTAAGCCTATATATTATATATAAAAGTGTTTCCTAGAGTCTGCCAGTTAAGAATCCATTGTGCTATTTAACATTTTTTTCAAAAATTCTTTGCCAGGTACAGGAAATGATGCAAAAAGCTGCCCTAAGCATATTCCATGGATTTCCCAGTTGGCAATTTGATAGGCCTGCTGTTATTCAAAAACACTTGTCTTTAACCATACTAGAGCAATCAAGTGAAACAAAGCAGGTTAAACTGAAAGTATTTATAAAGCAGGGCACATGGTTATACAAACCCACGAAACATGCAAACCTGTTGGAAAGAAAATCTGGTCAATTCCAGTACTAACAATCACAGTTAAGGCAATTTCCCAAGGTTTGTCTTCCCATCAGTGCTTATAATGGAAGTCTTGCTAATCAATATGGAAAGGAAAATCTAAGTATTAATTACAGAAGGTATGTAGGTAGTGTTTGCATCGCAAAATAAAGTGCTAGTCAATAAAATAAAATAGATGGATAGATGAACTTTTTATCTCTCTTCTACAGAAACAGTCATGGTGACAGCACTGAATATCTAGAACTGTTATTCTATCTGGTAGCCACTAGCTGCATGTGGCTATCCAGCATTTGAAATGTGGCTAATATAACTGATTAACTGAATTTTTTATTTTAATTTATAAAAATTGATTTAAAATTTAAATCAATGACTGATGCTTAATTCAGTTATTGGAATACTTTTAAGTATCTTTGGAATAACTTGGGTATGTAAATTTAGTTTTTTCAAATGTAAATTTTATGAAATCAAATATAGATCATGTATTTCTGATGAAAATTTAAAATCCAAATTAAATGTGCTATAAGTATAAAATAGACACTGAATTTCAAAGACAGTATTAAAAAAAGAATGTAAAATCTATCACTAATAGCTTAAAAATATTAGTTACATGTTGAAATATTTTAGACATATTGAATTAAAATAATATTATTAAGATAATTTTAGCTGCTTCTTTTCACTTTTTTATTGTGAGTACAAGAAAGCTTAAAATTAAGTATGTAGTGCCCATTACGGTTCTATCGGACAGCATTATGCTAGAAAGTATGACTGTAAGTTCACTAATTGTCTTGAAAATAGTGTAATAATATGCCCCAAAACTCACTGAAATGACGTTATTTTTCAATCATAATCTCCATTCTAGTTGCTACAGTAAAAATGTATCATACTAATTCATTATGAAGGAGACTCAGGAAGTGCTAAATCACCTGAAATAAAAGGGAAAACTGGGAGAGGTGGGGTGTCTAACTCATTCCATGACTTCAGATAGTACTGGTAGGTTAAAGCTAGGATTTGTTAAGATGCTTAGCCTGAAACTAGCTAGACAACTTTTGCAAGGGACATTTCCACTTGCTAAAAGACAGGCACATTCCGCAGAACTTCTAAACAGAGGAGGATGTAACTGAAGAAATCTCTACAGCATTTTCGTTCTTGGCTTCTACATTTCCAAAAAAAAAAAAGACACAACAATACACTTCTCAATGATCCCAATGGTGTTCTATTTTAGACTACATTCTAAAAGTAAATATATAAAAATAAATAAATAAACACACAGGTAAACAAATGAGATGTGTCCAGAGGTCTGAATTGAGGTCCAAGTCTTGCAATTGCCCCTAACTCCGTGGGCCTATTTCCTTATTTCCATAATGGAGTCAGAGAGAGGCTTGAGGTCTCTAAAAACTTCTTGTAGTTCTAAAGTTGGTGATTCTATATGAATTCTAAGAAGGTAACACTTACATAATGCTTTACTTCTTCATAGCACCACTTCCAATTGTTTAACTCACAGCAACTTGGTGACAGGCTTTTTTTTTTAAGACAGGGTCTTGCTCTGTTGCCCAGGCTGGAGTGCAGTGGATCAATCATGGCTCATTGCAAGCTCAAACTCCTGGGCTCAAGAGATCCTCCCATCTCAGCCTCCAGAGTAGCTAGGACCACAGGCTTGAGACACCACCATGCCCAGTGAGATGGTTTGGCTGTGTCCCCACTCAAATCTCATCGTTAAATTGTAGCTCCCATAATCCCCACATGTTGTGAGAGGTAATTGAATCATGAAGGTGGATTTTTCCTGTGTTGTTCTATGATAGTGAATAAGTCTCAGGAGATCTGATGGTTTTATAAATGGGAGTTCCCCTGCACAAGCTCTCTTGCCTGCTGCCATGCAAGACGTGCCTTTCCTCCTTCTTCACCTTCTGCCATGATTGTGAAGCCTCCCCAGCCATGTGGAACTGTGGGCCCATTAAACCTCTTTTCTTTATAAATTACCCAGTCTCAGGTATTTCTTCATAGCAGTATGAAAATGGACGAATAGACCCCAGCTAACTTATTTTTAATTTTTGTAGAGACGAAGCCTCGCTATGTTTCCCAAGCTGGTCTCCAACTCCTGGGCTCAAGTGATCCTTCTGCCTCCACCTTCCAATGTGCTGGGATAAATTGACACATTTTTAGAAAGTGAAGAGCCTAGGACTACAACTAATCTAAATCAGTTTTCAGTATATTATACTGATTGTCATTTTCTGACAATCACAGAAATTATGGTGAATAATGTTCATGTATTAAATCATTTATAAGAGATGAGCTAGACAATCAGATATCTGTCATTTATTTCTCTCTAATATATCTTGCATTCTTTCCTTTTCTTCCACTGTCAATACCACATTTTATATGTGAACTTCTATAACTCAGTATTGATGTATTAAATATAGATACAAACAATTTAGTAGACCGTGTCACAACTATTTCACTAATAACTAATCCCTTAACTTTGTTCAAATACCATGCTATACAAAATACAAACTGAGCTTTGTCCTTTCATGGGGAGGGGGTGGGGCGGTGGGGAAGGTGTTTTTAAAAAGAGGCCAAGGCACTGTGGCTCACACCTGTAATTCCAGCACTTTGGGAGGCCGAGATGGGTGGATCACTTGAGACCATGAGTTTGAGACCAGCCTGGGCCACGTACAGAAACCCCAACTCTAGCTGGGTAGTGGCACACCCCTATGGTCACAGCTACTCTGAAGACTGGGGTGGGAGGATCACTTGAGCCCCAGATGTTGAGGCTGTAGTAGTGAGCTATGTTCATGCCACTGTACTCCAGCCTGGGTGACAGTGAGACTCCTCTCAAAATAAAAAAAGAGGTACTCATAATATTCTTTTAATGTAGGTTGAAAAACAAATGAATATTTTTTACAGAAATGTATCTTTAAACCCTAGAAAAGCTAACTTTAAAAATTGGGTAAGTTTAAAAAGTTACCCAATTTTTAAGCAAGAACAACTCCCTTCACTCCCTAGAAACTTAGCTCATTATTGAGTAATTATATAGTTATTTCTAGCATCTTCTGTGAGTCAATAGAAAATAATTATATAACAGATAACATTTTTAGTCTAAGATAAAGCATTCTAGTTAAAACGCTGAGTTTTAAAATGGCACAAATTTGGGCCATAATTTATACACTTAACAAAGCAATTTTTAAGAGAATTTGAAGTATCAAAATACTTTTTTTTTTTTAAAGAAACAGGTTTCACTCTGTCACCTTGGCCAGAGTGCAGTGCACAGGATCATAGCTCACTGCAGCCTTGAACTTCTGGACTCAAGCAAACTCCTGCCTCAGCCTCTCGAGCAGCTGGGACTACAAGCGTGCATCACCAGGCCCAGATAATTTTTTAAAACATTTTTTTTATAGATGAGGGAGTCTCACTTTGTTGCTCAGGCTGGTCTCGAACTCCTGGCTTCAAGTGATCCTCCCTCCTAGACCTCCTAAAGTGGTGGGATTACAGGTATGAGACACGGAGCCTGGCTGAAATGCTTTTTCAATAGACTATTCCACTACAGAAATCATATCACTACAAAGTACTAAAAAGCATCTTAAGAAAGAAGATAAGATAATTTTAATGTATAAGATGTTTTATAATCCAATTCAGTAAACATGTATTATTGGTTCAGAAGGATTAAAACCATATTGATTTACCTGTGATTATCTAAAAGTAAAAGTCTCCCATGAGACTATAAAAAAGACATACACATCTCACATTCCCCCAGGGAAATTCCTTCAGATCAGCATACATGGTATTAGATGTCTGCAAACGCAACCTTTAACCTGGAAACAAAAGATAAAAGAAACAGAGGGGATTTCTACCCTTGGGGAAACTAGTAAGTCACTGGCTTAAATTTATTATACTGCTTTTCTACTATGTGTCACTTCATGATAAAATGCAAGGTGGGAGTAGGGCAGACGGAGGACTTAGATGGTTCAGAAGGAATCTGAAAGTCATGACTGTTGACTGTAATGTCACTTCCTCCTCCCCAAGATATTAGGAGTTATTATTTTAAAGTCAAGAGATTAAACACAAAAAGTGGAGTGAATGTAAGTAATTTGAATTTTCCAAGATGGAACCTTCATGACCCAGTCATACTAGTTGAATGGTGGAGCAATGTTGGAGGAACCAAAGGGGGAATATCAAGGAAAGAGGCAAAAGACTGTCACTTGGAGACGATTATGACACACATACCATGTGTGATAAGCCCACGGGACATTTTCTATATTTTAAGCTGCTCCTGAAGTATTTTCTAAGTTAGAGGAATTCCACTTGGCACTCAGGACTTGATTAGGAAGTTCCACTGAATACCATTGACATTTCCGAATATTTAATTTTTTGTTGTGTCTAAGTATTGACTGTAGATGTTATTTCTATGGTTCAATTACCCATCCCGACCCTGATTTAGAGATACGAAAGTTATTTTACCAGCTTTAGAGAATATTTAGTATGCTGATACATTCTTCCTGTGATCACTTATTCATTTGAAATTAAAAGTCTACTGATGTTTTATTATAGTGAGCTGTTCCAAAAATTACAGAGTTGCTTTCTTTAGAAATATAGAATCCAAATAATAATTCCTATACAATCTACTGTTTGTTTTTTTTTTAAACAGATTACTATAAATCTCCCCTTTAGACACTAACCCTAGAGGACAGTTTTGAATTTAAACAAGATTAAAGTCATGATAATGACACTCAGTTTTGTAAACCTATTCTCTGATCGTTTTATTAAGAAATGGGAAAACAAATGAAGATGTATGGCTGGGTAGCTAAGGACATCTTATCTGCAAATCTGCACTGACTATTGTTAGTACATTGCCTTTAGTTGTGCTCTTAATGTACTAAAGCCATTACTGTGAAATAAATCTACTCTTTTCTGCAGTATTGCTTCTCCATTTGTTTTATTTTAAAAGTTAGCTCAGCTTGACTTCTGTACCCAGCTGCTTTATAAATAACTGAGATATCTATCCAGTTCTGAAACTTCAATAGTAATTTACAAAAAAAAAAGACTCCAATCCCACTAAAGCAAGTTTTGAAAGGCAGTGGTGAAATCTCACAAATGGGGGGGTGCTAGCTGTGCAGTCAGATCCTCCTTATTCTAGAAATAACGTGCATCTAATTGGAAAACTCCTCTTGGGAGAACAGGGATTGACTTTTACCCACCCTTACTGCCAAAGGGCAAAAACTGGAGTAACTAAACAGAGTTCAGTTTACCAGCAAAAAATATAAAGTAGTACTTTTACATTGATTTTAAGAGATAAGATATGTGTTGGGTGAGAAATATTCAATGTTGGGACAAGTACTTCCCAACAGATATTGTTACATAAAGCAAGAGAGATGACAAAATTACATAATTACAATTCTGGCATCTGCTATGAAAAGGTATTTGCTGTGTGTGTGTGTGTGTGTGTGTGTGTGTGTGTGCGCGTATGTGTGTGTGTGTGTCTGCTTTTCTCACTGGCCATTGCCTGGTATTATTTTTATCCTTTGTTAGTGTTCTTGCACTGTTTGCTAGAAAGTATGCTTTGCTACAAGACACCAGTTCAATGCAATTCAGCAGCATAAATGGTACTAGGATTGATGAACAAAATGGAATAAGAATAAAAAGAATAACTTCACTCTTCTCTATCTCTGACACTGAAAACAACAGGCTGTGAAAATAGTTTCATTAAAAAATAACAAGCCCATGCTCACCAGGGGATAGATCAGGGCAAACTGAATCAAAAATTCCTCAATCATTGCTCAAGTAGGTCAACTAGAATTAACTCAAAGGGCAAAGATTCAGAGTGAGCTGCCCATTTCTCACCAGTCTGCTTCTTCAGCCCTCCTGTCTGCCCAGGAGGGAAATGATGTGGTGGAGCTCTCCATGGTGGACATATCATTTGGCCAAGCCTCTCTTAATACCAGTGTATAAAGGTGGGCCCATGTTGTGGACAGTATTAGTTTGAGCTCCTCCAGTTGTCTAGAATAAAATGCTAATCGGATCCAAAGTTATTTGCTTTTTGGGAACGTACTTCTGTGATTTTGAATGTTACTACCTTACTTTTCAGTCATTAGTCTAGTTGTGTGGTCAAAATGCTGGTGAATGTCTCAGTAAAGCTATTTTTCTTTTGCACAGGTTTTATCAAAGCATTATTAACTTTATTCTTATATGTCAAATTATGTTCTTTATTTTTTAAAAGATTAGAACAAAGTCCCTTTAAACAGTGCTAGAGAGAAATTTGTCCAGGTTAAATCTATAGAGTTCTCTTAGTGTCATTCTCCAAGACACTAAGGGTATAGCTGTCTGAGAGCAGGTCTTTTCTCTTCCTCTGTCATACCAAAGTTAAAAAGTCCTCTTAGAAAAAATACATGTTGCTCTAATGAAAATACAGTTTTCATCTATATTACTAATTGGGGGATTTCTAGTCCTGAGTTTTGTTATTAAAAGCATAGCAATTTCTCCCATACAACCACAGTTCCCTGAGCGCCCAGGGATTTATCACAAAGATCCACTAGTTCTTCAGGAGACAGGCCAAAAAAGTTGTAGGGCTAAGAGGAACATGACAATGTGGAATTTCATTCAAAGAACATTAAGAATTTTAAGATAGCCACAGCAGAGCATTAGACCAAGCATGGGGCCCTTCTAAGGTCCAGTATCCTTCAAGTCACAAGCCCATGAAGACTGGCCTGTTGGCCTGTCTCTGGGTCTCACAGAGCTGGAGTACACAGATGGGCAGCTTTCAGAGCAGTACAGCTTCTCTGACTTCATCATAAGGCAACTTCTATGTTTCTATGTATCACCCTTTGCAGTAAGAGCCTTAGGAACCACCCAGCAGGCTATCATTAACAGATAACCAATAACGAGGGCAAAGGTTTCAACCTAGAATAAACCCACAGGATATTAACAGGAGGGTTTGTCTTTAGCAACTTCAGAAGCTACAGGGGAAGAGAGAGATTCTGTTGTGTAGAAAGCATGTGCTGACCCATAGATATCAGAACATATGAATTTAGGATATATTGCTCATTAATTAGCTCTATCACCTTGGGTAATCTACTCCAACCTCCTGGATCTCCTGCTTTTCACTTTAAAGGAAAGATGTTAGAGATATGATTCAAGGGTCCTTGGAAAATTTACTAAGTCTGTGAGATAAGAAGAAAGAGAAATGATATACATTTTCTTTTCTCAGGGAAATATCTCTACTTGTAATGAGTATTTAATTTCATCTAAAGGCAATGATGATGATGATGATGATGATGATGACGGTGATGCTGATAGCAACAAGAGATAGACAAATTTCTAGGCAGACAGGGATGGGTCCCTGGTGAAACCTGACCTTCAAGCCAAAGGACAGTTTAAAGTCTGAAAACTGAGCTGGCAGTTCCGGATGGAGTCCACCACCAGAGTGAAAACTTCTATCCTTCTCTTACCCACTCTCTCTCGATTGGTTCCTTCTGAATGATGCCTTTCAACCAATCGAATGGTGCTTTTTCCAAGCCCACCCATGGATTCATCAGCATGCATTCCCCCATTCTAAACCCATAAAAATCCCCATTGCTGAATTACTGAATCTACTTTTCATTTTAACAAAGTTGCAACCAAGAAACCATTGTCCCTGATTGTGACCCCATGTTAACAACTGAACTAATTTAGTTTGCATTTAACTCATTTAATTTTCATGAATACTTTATGAGGTAGGTACTGTCATCATACCTAGTTCACAGGTAGGGGAATCAAAGCCCAAAAAGCTTAAGCATACCGACATTTACAAAGCCCCTATCATGTGCTAGGCTCTATGGCAGTGTCATGGGTTTGATCCATTCAGGGTCGAGGAAGCCAGGAGGCTGAGTGCCAGAGAAGGGGCAGGGAAAAAACGAAGGGTGGACAGTCTTGTGTGTATTGTCTGGGTGCCAAAGGAAGAGTCTACAGCAGGGAAATGCAGCTTTTTGACAAGTGGGAATTAAGAGGAATTTCTTAAAGAATATAACAGAAGTTCCACTCAAGTTTCTGAAAAATAAAAGTGCTTTACACAAAACAAAAATGTCTAACAAATTCCAAGGTTAATACATTGGTGCATTTAAATCTGCACCACTCTTATATTTTCAACTAAACAAGTATGGATGTGATAATTCACATTTGGCATTTGGCTAATCCCATTCTACCGAGGAGTTTTAAATAGCAGTATTAAAGAAAAGTTAGTAAGAAAACACTCAGGCATCTAAAGGATTTAGTTAATTAGCCCCTAGACAAAGAACCTGGTTTCTTCATATCCCTCCTAATTACTCATTATATATTCCACTAATAATTAATTTTTAAGTACATCCTAAATATATTATTCCAAAGTAGAAAAAGCACATTGAACAGGATAATTTGCAAATAGAAACTTACATAACTCTTTTTATATGTTTTGCATATTTGTGTCATTCAATGCATAGGACATGAATGCACAGGATATGGCCAATACCGTCCTTAAAATTCAATCCTTTGGACAAATGTCCACATACTGAAAAAATACCATCTAAGTTTTGATTGCCCTTCAGACTATTTGACATAGACTTTACAGAATAAAGAACATTTAAATTAACTGTGCAGTAGAAATCATCTTATTATACAACATCAAGACAACTATCAAAACATTTCTTTAAAACTCATCTATATTTTAGAGCAGTAGCATTATTAATTTTCTGCATTCTGCTCCATCTTCATAATTCAATGTGTCCAGTCCTACATCTGTTGCATAAAATTGGCATCTTTATTGCACCCTTGGGACATGATTTCCCAATAAGATGTAGCCAAATGTAGTTTTTTTTTTTTTTTTTTTTTTTTTTTTTTTTTTTTTTTTTGCTTATGTAAAATGCTACAGTGGATAACATTTAACATTGCTCCCAAAGTACAGGAAGAAAATTTATATCACTAAACACATGCAAATAAAAACACAGGATTCCATGCTTATCATCCAAATCATTTACCTGATTCATCAAAACTACTTGGGTAGTAGAACAAACTATTGTATCTTCCCAGAATATTATGGAAAGGTATCCTCTATTGCTGAATAATTGAATCTACTTTTCATTTTACCAAAGTTGCAACCAAGAAACCATCATCCTTGATACTGACCCCAGTGCTGCCCAACTTTGGTGGCCAGATTCTGCAAACTGTCTACAAAACTAGTGAGATAACAGATGCAATGCACTAATCTAACTTCATTCACTCATTCATTCACTCATTCATTCATTCGTTCATTCATTCAACAATTGTGTGTTTGCTAAGCACAATAAGGAAAGTTCTACTACAGCAGATAATTCTCCGTGTAGTATTTGTATCATTCTAAACCATTGTTAACTTGCTAATACTGTTCATTTGAAAATAAAACTCCTCTTTTTAATTACTAGTTTAGACAAAGCAATGAAGATATACCACCTGTTTGTTGTTTCTGTTGCAAATTATGTACGTCTAGAAGACAATAGGGCATTGACAACCACAAGTAAATAAAGCATGTAGACTTTGTCTTAATGAGATAAGGTTTAGTATGTGCTTTCTCAGTGGGATGGTTTTTGCTATTTTGCTATTTAATTGGTAGCAAAAAACTTCAACACTGTGTCCTTTTTCTGCCCACAGTGAATTCTACATGGGAATGGAGTTGCTGCAGAGAGTTTTCAGATATAAATGCTGCTTTACAGCTAATTAGATAAAAATCACAGAAAAAAGTATTGTTTCTTACTGAGAGGAAATTTGAAATATTTTATTACATGAATTATCTGAACAATACAGGAAAAATATAGAATCTAGGTTCTTTAATTCTATACTGAAATCATCAAAAATAAGGTCAGTTTACTTTAAACATGTTATTTCTATCACATAGGTTTTCCTAATGCCTTACTGGGATAAAAAATATGAACAGAAGTATGCCACCTGCAATGTTTTTAAGTCCCTAAAATAAAAATGCAATCACTAATTTTAAAAAGGAAAAAAATGATATAGGAAGTATCATGCTAAAAAGCAGTATTCTAAAAATGTTAACTAAGACATGATTAAATACCAATTACTTTAATTTAGGCAGTGTTTTCCCTAGAGACTACCAGGGAAATACTGTCAACAACTCTACAAAAAAGCATCACACTACATACAAGAGGCAAGAACCCTTTCAAGTTAATGAGGATTTTTAAAAATGCAAAAGATTGTTTCTCCTTTAGTGATTTTCAAATTGGATTATGTCACTCCCTTGCATAAAACTCTTCAGTGATTCCCATGCACTTAGGATAAACGTTAAATCCTCATGATGGCCTGAATCCTCTTCCTATCTCCCCACTTTTATCTATCCACAGGGCATATTCTCTGTTTACACTGGTATTTTTCCATTTTCTCCAAAGGACTTGATTGTTCCTGCCTCAGGGCCTTTGCACTTGTGTTCGCTGTACCTCAAGTTTTCTTTTCTTGCTCCTGAATAACTTCTAGGCATTCTTTAGGTAGTAAGATGACATTTCTTCAGGGAAGCATGCCCTGATCACCAGCTTCAAAGTATTTTTTCTTATTCTCTTTTACAGCACCCGAGTGGATTTTCCTCATTAGTCATTTTCTTAGAACCCTGCTCTTTTCCTCCTCAGTACTTATTAGAAACTAATTATGTATGGGAGTAGGATTTTTGTTTGTCTTTAATGTTAGCCTTCCCCATTAGATTATGTTTTACAGTTATAGGGACTGCATCTCCATTTTTTACCCCTAATTGAGCACAATGCCTTCGTATATTCACAGGAATATATCTTGAAGTAATAGTCAACTTCCCAGTCATTAGACTTTGTTTCTGACATTATTATAGATAAAGGCAGCCAATCTTTTGCATATATATAGACTGTAGTGGACAACGTTGTCATAGTGCACACATTCTAAGCAGATAATAATGAGTTACATAATCCCCTCTCTTTGCGTGCAAAAAGAACCTGTGACTTGCTTCTAACTAACCGAATCTGGCAAAGGTGACAGAATGTCTTTCCCATGATTACATTACATTATACCTTGCTGGCTTTGAAGAAGTAAGCTGCTATATTCTGAAAGAGGAGAAATGTCAAGGAGCCTGTAGGAGATGACAGCAGACCTTAATCACAGCCAGCAAGACAATGTGGCCCTTAGTTCCACAACCACAGTGAGATGAATTCTGCCAACAACGTGAGGTGGCCTAGAAGTGGATCAACCATCCAGTCCCCTACCCCACCCTGGGTTGAGCCTTGAATGAGAATGTACCCTTGGCCAACAGTTGCATTGCAGCCTGGTGAGACCCAGGTAAGCCCTGCCTGGACACATAATTCACAGGAACTGTGAGATAATAAATGGATATTTTAAGCTGCTAATTTTGTAGTAATTATTACAGAGGAGTAGGAAACTAATACAGTTGCCAAATCACATCTGGAGCCAAATTGCCAGCAAATGGATTCTTTCTTCATTGATATTCTTATTTTCTTTTCTTTTATTTTAACGACTGAGTTTTTGGATGTTAAGGTATTTTGAGATGATTTTCTCACTAAAAGAAATACTTTTTGTCCTTGAGATATAACATTAGAGGTATTTTTTTTTATTCAATGTATTTTTTTAATTTGGAAGCTTCAATTTGTTGTTAATAGAGTGCCTACCATGTGCAATACGGGAGGCATAAATTAGGGTACACTTTAGGGGGGTATTAAAGCTGTGAGCAAAACACAGTGTCCAATAATGTATTTATTCCTATTTTTATTATTTTTATTTTTTTATTTTTTGAAGACAGAGTCTCACTTTGTCACCCAGGCTGGAGTGCAGTGGTGCGATCATGGCTCACTGCAGCAGTCTTGAACTCCTAGGCTCAAGTGATTTTCCCACCTCAGCCTCCCGAGTAGCTAGGGCTACAGGAGTGCACCACCATGCCAGGCTAAGGTTTTTTCATAGCTTTTTGCAGTAACAAGGTCTTAATATGTTGCCCAGGCTGGTCTTGTACTGCTGGGCAAGTAATCCTCCCAACGTGCTGGCATTACAGGAGTGAGCCACCGTGCCCCACTCCAATAATTTAATACAGATTGGGTAATAATCCAAAGAACTCAACATATATGTTCAGCACCTCTTCATGATATTTTGAGTCTAACCCTGAGAAGTTGAGTCAGAGCCCCTATTTGGGGCATAACAAGTAGCCCAGAACCTGAAGGAGGTGAGACTCAGTGGATCTGAGCAGAATTGTGTGATACACTCCCGTCTGAGAGGAGGCCAGGGACAATATTTTATTCACTTTTGTAATCCCCAGATGCATAGTTGACAATCAAAAATTATGGATTTTTAATTGAAAGCTTGAGAGATATTACAGTACAATGGAATGTGTCAAGGATGCCTTTTCGAAAGTGGTATCTTACTGTGGTTCTTGAAGATGTGGACAGTGGTTATTGCTAGCGAGATTGGCGAAAAGCTGCTTCTCCTGTCTTCATGCAATTTCACATACCAATTATCTAGTTTTTGCCTAAAAGCTGTTTCTAAAAATGTATCATTTGTAGTTTTATTCATTTTGTGAAACGTAATGCTACTAATACATCTTCATTTAAATCCACTCTACCTACTTGAAATTTTTTCCAGAATGCCTTCTAATTGATGCCATTATACATCTTAGATATCATCTGTTTTACTCCATTTGTTCTAATTTTTAAATGGCTGCTACCCTATTTATAACATTCATCAGATGTACATTTTCAGATTTCTCTCTTCTGCCTAGGCCTGCTGTCCTAGCATGCTAGAAGCACTGGACAGACAAGGAGGCCTTATGTTTAAGTGCAGGCTCTGTGATCAAGCACACTTCTCTCAGGGAGTTACTTTGTGTAATCAGCACAATCATTCTCCATTTGCTTATTTCTTTAAAAAGTGTTTAGCCTTGAGGGGAAAAAAGTGCATAATAATGGTTCCCTCTGTTTCTGATCACACAGATAAATAGAAGAGAAGAATAAACAGATAATCTCAAAAGTCCTTAAAACATTATGGTACCTTAATGTTACAGGGTAGTATTTGAGGACACATATAATATAAAGAAAAATAGTTTGCAAGCTATAGCAACCCTCTATCACTATATAAATATGCTATAACACATATTTAGCAACTCTGTCTCTTGATTGTAGCCTATACTTTCCTACTCTACACTTTAGTCCACGCCATTTCTCTAGGTTATTATCTGCAATTAGCTAAATCTTTCTAAATCTATTTTTAAATCCTAGTTCCTTGGCAGCAATTTCTTTAGGGTCCCCTCGTCTAAAGAGATTGCTTCCTTTATTCTAAATTAAAAAACTAATAAGTCTCTTTGAGACATTTCTTCTATGATCCTAATAGTGATCTGAATTTTCAGTGATTCACTTTTTCATGTATGAGATACTGTTTCTTTTAAAATACATTGTAAGGTGTATAAGATATCTTTTCAATTTGATGAGTATAAATTACTGCTATATTCCATAGGATGTCAAGAACTTCACAGTCTTGTGGGTAGAAAGAGAGAATTAGACACCTGTGCCAATAATTACTAAGTAGAACAAGGAGTAAGTGTGGTAGGCAACAAAAATGAAAAAAGAGAAAAAGATTGCATCTAGTTGAGATAATCAGGAGAGGCTTTTCAGAGTAAGGCCATGAAATAAGCCTTTGAGTATTATTGAAATTTCCAAAGGCAGAAACTGGAATCTGCTAGGAGAAGAATATTTGAAAAAACAGCCTGAGCAAACTCAGGTTGGTAAAGCAATCTTGAGCATGTTCTTGAATAGGACAGGTGAGCTGGAACCCAGCTGCTGCTCAGTAGCTGGGACTCACACTTGGGAACCAGCTCAGTGTGGAGATGACAAGAAGGCTTTTAATTTGATAGCCAGCAGGAGGCCACTGGAAGTTTCAGTTCAGGAAAGTCAATAGTACTAAATAAATACTTGCTAATACTTTCACTTTATTTCTGTTACTTTTCAAAACCTTGTCTCCCTTTGGGAGCCATTGTAAATATTTTAAATATAATACCTTTATTACTGAAATAAAATAAATAGATATTTTCCATATTCGTAGCAGCTGCAGATGGATTACCATTTCCCAAGTGCATCTCTTCTGGTCTATGTCCATCTCTGTCTGGCTTACTCATCCACTGCACAGTTCTTCAGTGCTCTGTGGATCTTGTTCAATCCTTGTTTCAAGAATTTGCTTTAGGTCATAATTAAAGTAACACTGATATGTTTCCTCAGTAGTGTTTCTTGAATAATCTTTTACAGTTCTCTCTTGTAATCAATAGGAGGGTATTTCCGAAGAGGCCAGTGTGTTTCACAGATGGATCGTTTTCCAGCCGTAGAAAGCCACCTTGGGGGAAGGAAACTACTTAGCCTCCTGTGTGGTGAGTACATTAGACATACATAACACAATAATTAAACTGATGAACAGTCGATAGACTCTAAAGGCCTGGGAGGGAAGAACCAAAAAGCACGTAAACTTTCTTCTCTTTTTTTTTTTTTTTATCGCTTTTATTTTATATCACCAATGGAAAAAAAACCCCATAAATTAATAATGTAACTGTATACAATTCTTAAGTCATTTATAATTGCTGCTTATTTTCATAACATTCTCGGAGAGGTCCAGGTATATCCCACATTTCAGTTAGATCTAACCATCAAAGGGAAATAGAATATTTTTGGACAAAACTACCCAAAGTATGTCAGAAACAAAAGTAGTTCTGAGTTATTTTTATTAGCTGCTGGTATTGATGAAACTCATTTTATTTCTGAATGTATTGGATGTAAAAAAAAATTCAGCACCCAGGTATCACTCTCCCTTTTTAAAAGCATAATAAGGTCAGGAAAATCATTCCAAGGCCATAAAGATATGCAATGAAGAGGACCCAAGCAGAGCCAGGGTTCTAGGCCAAAGCCCATGGATATAAATAGTTTTTTGCCTGTTACTATTCAACTGTATAATAATGGGCCACATATGTTTTCTGGGACGCTTGTTTTGTCATTTATTAAATGAGTGTTGGCAGGGAGAGTTCATCTTAACGATCTCTAAGGGTGCTACTGCTATGGACAGGACACAGGGAAATACTGGATACAAGAGGGTGGTTCTCTGGCAAAGGCTTCACCCTCAAGCCTGTATATCCGCAGCCCTAAATGAAAACAGGCATTCCTGGTTTTGCACCCAAAAAGTTGCCTTTTGGCCCACCATGTTCCCTATCCTGTACTCATATAAGCCCTGAACCCCAAGCTCCAGAGCAGAGCAGCAAACCAGCAGACCAGCAGATGGATGGTGGAACAATACGGCAGAGAAAGGGCGAAAAAGAGGAAGATCTGAACGCCGAGAGGAGTCTCACTGGGGGCAGTTGAAGAGGAGTTTAGCCATTGGGCGGCCCGACTCCTGCGGAGGATCACCTTCCCATTCCATGACCCCTTCCGGCTTCCTATCCATCCTGCTGAAAGCTACCTCCACCGCTCAATAAAACCCCGCATTCATTCTTCTAGTGTGTGATCCAAAATTTCCGGGATGCTGGACAAGAGCTTCGGGTACAGAAAGCATCATACTGGTCCTCTGCTCTTGTAAAAAGGCAGAGGGTCCATTAAGAGGTTAGCATTCAAGCCATCTGCGGACAGCAAAGCTGAAAGAGCTTCGTAACTCTCGGGTTGCAGGCACCCACCCCTAGACACTACTGCAGAGCTGGAGCCCCAAGTACTCGCCCCTGCCTCTATACCTGCCCATCTGCATGCTCCCCCTCCAGGAAGGGGTTTGAGTGGTGGAGGCGCTGAACAGGCGAGCCACCTCTGTCGCACGTCTTGCAGTCCTGTGAGGGGAATCAAAGAACTCTTCCTTTTCACTACAAGCTCTAAAGCTCTATGAGACAGTGGGTCTGTTATTCCATCATTCCAGTGATCCTCAGGGGGATGACCTGGGTGGTTATCATTAGCTGCTTCATAATCTTTTCCTCCTTGCTAGTTGCTGCGAACCCAAAACAACCTGTACCTATATTAAATGCAAAGAAAATCCTTGAAATCTCAAAATTTAAGAGATACAAGGGGTTTATTAAGAGATCTGAGCTGACTCCTCATTTTAGATGAGGAAGTACAAGCAAACAAAAGTTAAATGAACTGCCCAGGTCATACATTTGCCATGGAAAGAACCGAAGTCCAGGTCTCCTGTTTTCTTGCTCCGTGCCTGAACTTCCCACACATTAGCCGTGTGTTCACCATGCTCACAATTTCTGATATATTTTCTCACTGCCTTTACTATTATTTGTGAATATTTTCTTTGAAATCTATTAATGTTTTTACTGAGCACATTTATTATAAGAGGACACTGTACATCATCACAGTAAATGGAAACCAGTATCAGCTGTCATCAATAGGTTACCGTAATGTAAAATGAACATAAAACTATGTTTCATCATTTACTTAGATTCTTTAGCTTGACAGAGGCCTGAGGCCCAAGGCGGCTGTATTTGTTAGAAATGAAGATTAGCAAATGTTAGGAGTTTTCCCTGGCACTAGCAAAAAATTGAGATCACTGCTTTGATTTAACGAGGACTGAAAAAAACAGAAACGAATCGACTTTTATGCTAGGTAAAGGTATGATTTTAATATTTCTTTACCCCTCAATACCATAACTTCTAACTTCATCCCCACATGAAAAACCAAATTACTGGTCCTGTTTCCCAAGTCCCTGCTTTTCAGTGCTCTGCTTCCCATCTGTAGGAATGCTTCATCTGCGCTGATGTTAGGTTGGGTAAGCAGTGCCCTCCCCTCTGGTTAATGTTCTGCATTATACAGCATGAGCTTCCTGGAGATGGTGCCATGATCCATAGGTACTGTGGCGGGATTTTCAAAGACCTTGACATCATCTGAAAAGTTATTGTTTGATTCCATTAGGGCCATCCCTGATTTCGTTTCTCCAAAATGAAACCTGACAACTCTAGCTTAGGCAGGGTTTATATGTGATGCAACTAGGGCAGACTCGATTCATAGTCCAAATTTACCAGTACATGGCAGAAAAAAAAAATAGGTTGTATAACAAAACTAGGTCAAAGGTCAAAACCCCTGATGTCTTTCACCACTCTACTTCATTAATAACGTTTACTCATTCTTTCTTTCCAAGTTTAAATTTCTGAGTATAGTTTATAGGGCAAATCAAAGACTGAGAAATAAAGTGCATTATATGCTTCTGGAGAATTAAATTCAGATTCAAATCTTAAGGTTTCAAAATGTTAAGAAAAAGCAATTTATATATTTTTCAAAAGCTAGTTCACGGCAAACTATATTTTCAACAATTTCATGATTTAAAAATATGCTCACTCAAAAATGCAAACATTTGCCTTTAAAATCAGAATAATTCAGTGGTTATAGATGGCAAATTTAACAGACATAATGTTAAATGGACATTTTTAGGGGCTTCATGAAGGAGGTATAAGTTACTGATTATATGGAAATGATTGTACTTTGCTCCTGAAATCCCCAATTCCAATGAAGAAGTAGAAAAGCTACAAACACTAGAACAAAGAGAATGGGAGAGTAGACAATAGCAGATTAAGGTTGTCAAAAACACTGAATATGGAAATCAAATGAATTATTAAAAGCTAAAGTTTTAGATTATAAAGCTCTTATCTAGAATTTTATATACAGCACAGTATCAATTGACTATATGAAGAGAATAAAGGTATTTTTTAGGATACAAGGGCAATAAAATTTTACCTACCTTAATTATCCATTTTGAGGAAGATGCTAAAGGGTATGTTTCACCAGCTTTGGGGAGTAAAATCATACAATGGGATGTGAGGAATATCAAGAGGGAGAGTGTACAGTAAAAGTGAGAGGGTAGAGGCAGGGCAGTGGGCAGAGAAATCACAGGTGGACACCTCACTTGTGCAACATTCCTGGAGCAAAACCAATCATTCTCAGCTGGGACAAAGGGCAGGGGTCTCCAGAAAGATTGCATCCAAAGAAAAACAGACAAATTACATGATGTGTGTGGTTTTTCTGGGAGGAATTTTAGAATTTTGTGGAAGTACTTAGGAATACATTAATGTTAGTATGTAGAAATCTAAGGATGAGGAGAGAGAGAGGCACAAAAGAGGCAAGTTATTAACTTCAATTAAAACAAGAAGTCATACAAGAAAGTAAATAAGTTAATATGATGATTCACTTTCAAATAACACTTCTACAAACATGAGGCTGTAAACAATGCTAATTTAACCAAAAGGCATTATATTATTGTATGGGGCAGATAGGAGAGGGGAGCATGTGGAACGGAAAAAGGGCTCATAACAGGGTGAAATTGCAATTTGCAATAGTTGAAAGTCAATCACAGATGGCTAAAAATGTTAAGAATAATAGAATAAAGACTTTATTTAGGAATACATGGGTATAAACCAGAAGAAATGGTTAGAGTCAAAAGTAAGTGGGTTGTTCAGCAGTTAGTAAGGAATTATTTGGCTTTTTAAAATGTCATGTTTTACTATTATGGTAAAAATATATTACACATTTACTTAATCTGTAAATTAAAGTAAATTCCTTTTTATTGTTAATGTTTTGTTAAATATATTCATTTTAAAATAAATTCTATAAAGACTTCAAAGCAGATTTTTATAAAATTGAATACAAAATGCAGCAAGCATATTTCATTGTCATAGAATACTCAGGTTCTTCTGAAATATCTAATCTGCTATGTGCTTTAAATGGCTGGAAGTATTTTTGAGAGTTCTGTGAAATGAAAATACTTCTGATTGTCTAGCTAAAATTCTCTGTCTACAAGATACCAAAAATTTTCACCTGCAACTTTCCTTTTCTCTTCTGTATCACATAAATGCATTCAGTCTGTTTTCATTAGTGCTTTTGTCTTTGGAGTATATAATTCTAAACTGAAAATATTAAAAGATGTGATGAACTATAGAATCTTTTTGAATTGTTCATCTTCTGTATGTTAGATTTCTAAGGAAACTCTTCCTCTCTCAATTTTAAAGCATTTGTTACCCAATATTAAAAAGCAGCACAGTCAGTATTATTTGAAATATACTAATTGAACACTGAACTGTTTAATAAGAAAGAGAATCAGGTGTGGCCTTTCACTACACTGAAATGTTTGTGCTTAAGGCACTAAAATATTTCTTATATAAATATGTGTAAACCTTTATTTCTGGGTTTACATTATACACAAGGGAGCAGAAAATATATACTAGAGAGATTTTTAAAAAGAGAAAGACATTTCTCTTCAAATATGAGATAAGGGTGATCTACAGCATGTAAGTATAACCTTAAGTATAACATGGAATAACCTTCCTGAAGATTAGAAGGTTGACAATAATACCCCCTTTCACTTGGGAGCCTATGATTTCACTCACATTCACATCATTTAGAGAAATGAACGCAGACTGAGATAGCCGATGCCAGCAGAGCTACCCATGATCCGAATTTACAGTCAGGTGAAGTACACAGTTTGACAAGCTAGTTTTCTTAAAAAAAAGCTGACTCATATTCTAGATTATTTGATTCTCTTATTTCAAGCCACTGTCAATGCTTTATCCTTACATAGTTCATTATGCTTTGCAAGAACTTTCCTATTTGTCAGATTAGTTCCACCTCACACAATCATTAGGAGGTTAAATGACAGGCATTACTATTCTCATTCCAATGACAAAAAAGGCTCAAACAAGGTAAGTGACTTCTTTGTTCTTTGTTTAGCTTTAGGAAAAAAATGAAAATATGGCTCAGGACCCGTGTTTCCTATCTAATCTTTGCACTCTCATCCATCATTCCCAACCTGCAGACATCAAACAATTCAAGGGACTCAGGATAATGTTAAAGTGTCCACATTCTTAACTCCAAATTCAAATCCAGCATTATCTTCAGAAGGAATCAAGAATATATCCTACACATATGTATAATTCTATTTTTCAAATGTGCGTCAATGTTGCTCTGATGAATAAAATACACACTTGTGCAAAAGCTTTCTATTGCATTCACAATTGACTTTTATCTTTATGTATCCTCAAATCAATGGATATTAGAAGTACAACTACTTAGTGAAGGTGGGAACAACTTTTTGGTACTGAAAAACACCATCCTCTATGAGTCCAGTGGGGGGATGTATCTCTTGGAGAGGCCCTCGACCAGGCAAATTCAATCAAGCACCCACTCCGCCCGCCATTCCCTATCTCAGTCCTTTCTCCTCTTTGTCGCATTCACAAACATTCTATTTATTTATTGACTTGTTTGAGGATCTGCTTTGCTCCATTCCTCACCTGCCACAAAAGGCTATAGTCCATCAGAGCAGAAGCCGTCCTGCTCTTGGGCGCTTCTATGTGCACCTAGGGCTGGCCTGACACCAAGGAGAAGCTTTGTGTAGCTCAGCTGACTTAATATTAAACCCATTTTTCCATACCCAATCTCCCAGTGGGCTGATGGCTCTACCTTCCTACAGTAGATGATCACAGTGTAAGTAGAAAAACAACCATGGCAATGAAAATGGTGACTGCTAGTGATTTGGGGGTGTTTAGCATGCCATGTTAGTACCTTACTATGCAGTATATAATACTTGTACCCCAACCTGTAAAGTGGGTATTACTGCCTCTTCTTTGCAGATGACATAGTTGATTTTAAGAGAAGTTAGGCACTGTTGTCTTGGACTGATGGACCTCTTAATTATATCTGCAAGTTCCTAAAACCAGCCCTAATCCACTGGGTGGTAATGTCCTTGTACCACTCTAAATGCATGATACCTCCTACTAGGTCCCAGTCTCATTAATACAAAGAAAAAAAGAAAAAAGACGAACGGATTTCACCCAAGGGGTTACCTGCCTTCTCTTACTTATGCACATTTATTAAAGACTCCACCTCTTCTTTAGAATTCAATAGATGTTTCAGCATTAACTAAAATATCCCATTATTTTTCAGTAAGGAATAGAAGAGGGTGGAGTCAGAGATGCTCACAAAGGGAAGTTTGTGATGCTGAATCAGACTCAGAGCTGAAGTGCAGGCAAAAGGACGCTGCTACCGCCCAGAGCAGAATGAAAGAGCCACTTTGTTAGTACTGGGGGAGAGTGTAAGGGGATGCAGCGTTTAGCTAGAAGAAAGTCAAGCCTCAGGCAGAAATCAGGGCAATTATTGAACAGATCTGGGGGCATCACATTCACTCTGAACACTAGAGATGATGGCCTTCTGCTCAGAGGCAAATGACAGCATTCAAATGTGGATCCTACCCCAGTCAAGCCCCCACCCCACTAGCCCAGTGTACAGAATCAAAGGGAGTTGGACGCTTAGCCTGGCTCTGCCTCAGGGTTGACAAATGTGAGATCAGCCCCTCCTCACCACCACCTGGTTCCCTCTGGACCTTCTAATGGTTTGGAGGGCAGAGGAATAATGTAATTTGTCAGGAAAGGGACAAATGCTGCAATAACAATGTCCACCTAAACTGAGCAAATGCTTGGTTTAATTGTCTCTACAAGTCAACCTAGCAGGAGTTCAGCAGGGGAAGCTGATGATCCAAAAGAAATTATTTTCTTATCTTTTATTGAAAATTTCAAAGAAAACACATGCCACAGCCCCTCGGGACAAACCAGAGAATGACCAGGACAGGGAAGATGGATGTCTTCCAATGTCTTGGCATATCTAACTTTAAGATATTGAGTATACTATCATAACTTTCTGCCTGAAATGTCTTTATTAGAGGAACAAGATTTATGTTTTTGGTCTAGGGGGCAAAAAAAAACCCTCAGATGTCCATAAAGTGTCCTGTGTAAGTCACTCAGCCTATCTGATTAGGGATGCATAGTGCAGAATTTTAAAGAGAAAGTTATCTTCTTTTGGGTGGCCACATTTCCCTACCTTGTAATTTACTTTATCCATTCCCTTGAGCTTTCTGGCACATTATATTACTTTTTTGGTTTCTTTTAGAAGTTCCTGCAGGAAATAGTAACTTTCTAGTTTCCTGATTTTCAAAAATGAATGTTCACATATGTTTAGCATCAGGCTGTTTTGTATCCAACTATAAATCTGCACACTACAGGAAAAGTGCATATATTTTAAATAATTCACATATTGCAATACAAACTTGCATTTCACTGGAGGAAATTAGGCAGATTAGAAATTCATAAATTGGATCGCAATCTCTTCTCTTTGTAAACTTAAAATCATACTAGTTGGCTAAGTGATATTTAGGAGAATACAGCTAACTATTAACTTGAAACTTTTCTGATGGATTTCAGCAGGGGTAACTGTGGATCTTAGACTAGTCATTATGTTCCCTCCAACTTGCCCTCTCCTGCCTGTATCTACCGCTACTGCCTTCATTAAGGACCTTCCCATTTTTTTGCCTAACAACTGCCAGAGTCTCCTAACTGGCCTTCCCTGGCCTCTTGTCATCACTCCCTCCCACCACTTCTCCATAATGCTGTGGAATTTTTTTTTTCCTAAAACCTAATTCTAGTCATGCCAGTGTCTGCTTTAAATCTGACTGACCTATTTCTTTCTTTCTTTTTTTTTTTTTTTTTTTTGAGATGGAGTCTTGCTCTGTCACCCAGGCTGGAGTGCAGTCGTGTGATCTCAGCTCACTGCAAGCTCCACCTCCCGGGTTCACGCCATTCTCCCGCCTGAGCCTCCCCAGTAGCTGGGACTACAGGTGCCCACTACCACGCCCGGCTAAATTTTTGTATTTTTAGTGGAGACAGGGTTTCACTATGTTAGCCAGGATGGTCTCGATCTCCTGACCTTGTGATCTGCCCGTCTCAGCCTTCCAAAGTGCTGGGATTACAGGCGTGAGCCATTGTGCCCGGCTGCTAATCTGACCTAGTTCTTTACAAAGTAAATGCCCACTTCCTGGTTGGCATAGCGCCCTGCGTGAGCTTCTTCATCTCATCTCTGGTCATTACTCCTCTCTTCCCCAACATTCACATTCGAGTCATGCCAACTGACTTGTAATTCTTCAGAGTGTGCTGCTTTGAGCCTTTTTATGTTCACACCTGTTTCTCCATCTTCTCCAAACTACCCTTCTCAATCCTCTCCACCATGTTAACATCTCTCCACACAAAATTCCAATCTCATATGAATATTGTATTTTCCATGAAGAATGTGCCACCTGAACACCTTCTGTGTGGCACAGCTGTGCCGGAGGAGGTTTCCACAGACCCTGCTTTTCTTTTCTCACACTTGATGCCAATCTTATGTTAGCTCCCCTCCAACTCTAGACTGGAAGCTCCTTGAAGGAACTGACTGTTATCTTGAGGTTGTTTTTCAAGTATTGAGAGCTGTGCCTGACACAAAATCATGGACACTTTATCAAGTGTCCATGTTTCTGGATAAATGTTTGTTGGATAAATAAATATATTAAGAATACACTGAGTTAGAAGTCACCATATTTGGTATGATATGAGAAACAGTGGGAAGTCAATCGTCTCCCCCACAAAAAAATTACTGATGCCTGAAAATCTACCATTTACGATTTATTTCATACATGATTTATTGCCTTATTAATATAAAACTATTAATATGTAAATATTATTGTGAGAGTTAACACAATGAGTCACCAACTGACCCTGAAGTAGTTTTTGGGTTCCCACTGTCAACAAAAAGAATGGGAGAGCATAGATTGCAAGAAATAGGTGGTAAAAGAAAGGCCAGGTAGCAAAAGGGTGAGGCTGGCATGGATAGGAAACAGTAGAGAAGGATTAAAGCAACTTTATCAGCTTCTTAATTTTCCCTGGCACCAGCACTTACTTTCCATCTACATACCCAGGATTCTCTCTTAACTTCCTTCACTTCTGGGATTTGAACAAAAGTGAACAGGGAAATTGTTTATTTCACAGATATAACACATCTTTTGATAAGCAAAGAATGAATCCCATGTGACCCTCTGATAAACCCACTTTCCCTCTTTACCACAGTTAGTTCCCCAGATTCATATGCCAAAGCCCTTGCCACAATCCAACCTCCTGATTTACAGCTTTCCTTGATTTGTTGAAGTTATAATTTGCTTTCATAATCCTGAGGCAAACCCTGGTCAGTTTTCTGCAGTGGTCTCTCCTCTTCTGATTCCAGTATCTCTCATAACACTGCAAATGCAATGCAAGCAGGATTTTCCTAGCTCTCTGGAGACGCCCACAAGAGCATTGACCTATATTTCCCTGCTGCCTCCTCTGCCTTGCTTTCTCAAGGCCCACCCATGGTGGGGCCTGGCTGCCAGCAATCTTCTACAGAAGGCCAAACTCCCTTTCAGAATTGCCATTCACCAAGCTCATCATCCAGGCATCATCTAACATCTAATTATTCTGATTATGCCACATTTGTGTGGAGAGTCTTATTACCTTTACACTTTATTGAATATAATACGATTCAGAATAATCAACTGAATTCATCTTCCCAGTGGTGGAAATTAAGATTTCAAAGCTACACAGATTGGGGAAAGTGTTTTCTACGACTGTGTTCTACCTCATTTTTGTTCCTTTAAAAATAATAACACTTTTTTCATTAAAAACATGTTTCTCTCAACTAGTTGAAAACATTTCCACATAGCCTATTTGCAAGTCCCTGCAACAGCCAAGAAAGCAGAAGAACATAAATATTCTGTAGCAGCTACCTGGGTCATTAGGTTACACAGCTCCCTACTGCACACCCTGCAAATGTACAGGTGTTAAATTAGCTACAGAACAACTCCCTGGTTGTCCTTTTCCATACAAGAGACAGTCTGCAAATGGGAAGGATGTGTCTTTACCGTCAAAGAAAAGCTGTTCCCCAATTTGCACTCAGATCCCAATGCAGAGTCAAATTTGTCTGTATCTTATCAAATAGTGGAGGCACATGAGCAACTACCAATTTCTCTTTGATTAGATCTATGTGTTACCCCCAAATATCACACCAGGTTAATTTATTCAATAGCTCAAATGGTTGGTAAGGAAATCTGAAATTAAGGAGAGGTTCTTTTATCAGATATTTATAATCCCCTTAAATTTCCTGTTCCAGTTTCTGTCCTCTTTCATTTCCCTTCCCCTGGCCCCCCAACAAAAAAACATAGGTCTGGTAGAGAGAGAAAGTTACCAAAAAAGAGCAGATAAGATAAAAGAAGATGGAGGGTCATACTGACAAAGAAACTAAGCAAGTGTCCAAGGGTCTACACTGCTTACAAAGGCCGCTCTATGCTGCCAACACCTCCTGGGTGGCTTGCTAGTGTCCCCAGACACTAGCTGAGTAGGCCACTCGGCTGGCTTTCCTGTGAAGCCTGTCAGCAGTGATTTAAATTTTTTTAGGCAATGGGAGGTCTTACCTGAATTTACTGGCAGATGATGGCAAAAGCAGAGTATAAAGAAAATACCTAGCAATGAAGGTCCTTAGACCAAGCCGTTTTTGTATTTAACATGAACACAGAGCTTATTGCTGTGTGGCCACAGGGTTGTGGACATTTCGTGATGTCAGCTTTCTCTAACCCTTAGTCCACATTCTATTCTAATAAAATATACACATACATTTAAAGTAAATTCCCCTCTATATGAGAATATTAATGTCTATAACCTTATCCACATGATGTTAATGAGAGGCAGAAACCCATAACCTGCTATTTTTAGGTAATTTATTCAGGTTCAGGAAAATGCCTTTGAACTTAAACACATTTTCTTCAAGGAGGTTATACAGTGCAGTGAAGAAGAGAAAATGATCTGGATAATTATGCTGAAAAGATGAAGAAAAGAATTTTGGAGATTATTGTGACCTTTCTTTTACAAGTGGGAAATAAGATAAAATCCAAATCTTCAGTACAATAATATTTACTCATCATATTAAATTCATATAACTGTAAGCCTCTCCCTTGATTATAAATCCATTTGAGCCTGAGCCATCACAGCCAAGGATTTCTTTCCTTTCTTGTCTTCTGGATACTTTAGCCAGAGCTGTCACAGACTCCTTTAACTCTTAAAGGGATCATCAGAAGCATGCATGTAAAAGAACCAAGTAAATAATTTTCTAAAATTCTAGACATGCAAAAGTTTCATTTGCCATTAACATTTGTCTCAACATAGTCTACATTTGTTGGCACTCTACTACTTTCTTCTTTTAGTAACAGCTTTCTACTTCAAAGTTCCCAAATACAAGAGGGCAGTCATCCTCAAGTAGCTCAGCAAAAGATATCATTAAAATTATTAAAAAACAAAACAAAACAAAAACAAAAACAAAAACAAAAAAACACTACAGCTTCCTATCCCTAACGTGGCTTTCTGAAACCAAATTTCAGAGGAGGGATCAGATGATTCATAGCAAACACTTAGAGTTTTCCTTAAGAAAACCAACCAAAGAAGCAAACAAAAAAGCAAGTAGATGAAAAATAAAATGAATATGCTCGACTAATCACTTACTGATTGAGTTGGTATTTACTGAGGGTCATGTATGCGCCACTTTTCTTGTCTCTGGGCACTATTTACACACTATTCATAAGGCCAACTATCTGGTTTCAGTAAGTTTGATGACTTATTTTTATGAAGTTTGATTTTTAAAACAGAGTTATTATATGCATCAGAACTCATTTCCAAAACAACTTGACGGTTAGCAACCTTCACGGGTTGCTATGATTTACTCATCCATGATGAGTAAATTAGACAGTATGGAAAAACTCGAGTAGGTTTATTGCTTAAGTTCAGAAAGTACAGGTGTTAAATGGCGACCCTAAGTGTGTTCCTATCATTCTAAACAAAGATCTTCACATTGACACCATGTTTCAAGGGCTTTGTAAGTCATCTTTTAAGATTGTTGTTTTTTTTTTTTCACTCTGGCAATAACTGAAAGACAATTTTGTCTCCTTTCATCCCCCAGTCCCCAACTTCAAACTAATCAGATCATATAAAACATGATGGAAATGGGCATGTTAAGATAAAATTTAAAAAAAATAAGCAAGGGAAGGTAGTCTTTGGAATACATTTATTTGTGAAAGTTCAGAGGGCAGATAAATAACTGGAGAATGGAAAGTAGATAGATTTAACTCAATGTAAGGAAGAACCTTCAAGTGCTTATTTTATAGAATGAGCTGGCTTGTGAGCAGAGACCAAGGAAACATCTGTCAGTGTTACCTTAGGGACTAGACTAAGAGTTTGGAAAGAATACAGGCTAAATAAGAGTTTTTAGAGTGAGGAAGTGCTTACTTGTGATGTGCACTGTAGTTTCCCTAAAGAACTAGAAAGCTTAGTTTAAGACAGGTTCACTCCTAAGTTTATCCTTGAACGGTATTTGCCTGTAAGAACCGAATGGAACACTAGAGAGTATCTTGGGGACAGTGACTAGCATAAAGTCTCAAAGAAAAAAGTGAGGGGAGAAGGGTGTGGGTATCATGGCACTCCTCTGTTGTCATTTTAAGTTTGACATGAATTCTCTGGCTAGGGGGTAGAAAGAAAAATAATGTGTGAAAGTTAAAACAGGTACTATCTGATTCAGGATAAATGGAGACATTCGGACAATTAGGACAGTTAGATCCAGTTCACATAAATATGTTTTTATCAGCATTGCAATACGCTTTCACTTTCAAAACTTCTATGGTATCATTATCAAAATGTCCACATGCCATGTCCAAATCACAGAGCAGCAGAACCAAATACTTGACATAATTAAATAGCTTGTACTTCTTGAAAAAGTCAGAATTTAATAGCGTGTGCAATGTAAAGCTGTTTGAAAGGACCCCACACCTAGTAGAGTGCCCATCCTGTCACCAGGTAAACACTCAACAAAGATTTACTGAATGCATATATTAGAGCTAGTGAATGCTTATGACAGCTCACTTCTGGTCCAGAAATTTAAAGAGTGGCAAGTCTGTAGTCTTATTTAATTCTTGGAATAGCCTTATGAGGTACATTCTATGACAATTCTCTTACTGGGGAGAAAAGGGGGCGAACATGCCCAAGGTAAGTGTGAGAAACAAGATTTAAATCGAAGTTTGTTGAACGAGAAACTGGGCTGAATGACCTCCATAGGCTTTTCTTGCTCTTACGTATATGTTGTAATACATTTCAAAATGAGTGCCATTGAGATCTCTGCAGTATGAAGACCTAGAGCTTCAATGGCACACAGGAAAATGAATTGCATATGGAAATGATTTTGCCAGGTGGAGATTTAATAAATCTTTTTACAGAAATTAGCCCTGTAAGTCCTGAATGTGCATTAAGTTTAATCATTTATTTTAAATATGTCTTCACACACACAGAGCTCTTTGACCTATATTGTTATTATCAGTATTAATAAACTTCTAATATTTGACATCATGCACTTGTTGCATAGTGATTTTCACATTTAGTGAGCAGGAAAAATCTTCCTGATGACCATTTTGTAATTCTCTTTCAAAATGTTTCCTTGGGATGTTGTTCAGATTGATTAAAAACCAATTTAGGGAAAAAAGGAGGCAAGCATCTTCAGTTCCCAAACTAATTAGCAATACACAAAATCTCTGTAATTGACATAACATTTCATAGTTGTATTTCCTTATTCATAAGATGATTATGTATGAGGCAGAGCCAAGGCAGGAAGGAATGGGGGCAGGCACAAAGGGAATGAGCAGGTGAGTAGGTGAATATGCACACATAGGACTGACTGAGTGTACACTTCTGGTATTGCTCCAAGTCCAACTAAAAATGTGGTTGCTGTTGTTTATCATCACCACATTAATTCTTCCTTCTCCTTTGATGTGTTCTCAAACACAATTAAAACAACTATATATGAACACAGATAATATAAAGCAATTTAAATTCATTTTCCTGTACTTCCTTTCCTGCACCTTTACTCCTGTCCTCTGAGCATCAGGGAGACCCTTGTTGCATTTTGTTCCAAAGAAAATGACTTACTGATATACTAAGGCAATTAATGATCTCAAGAAGTGATTAGAAACTTTATGACTCCTTCTCCTATGTGGTGTGATGGTAGGTTAGCAAATGAGCAAAAAGTCATTGGGAAACTGTTTTTAGAATGGGTTGTTTCTTCCAAACTCATCTTAGGGACAATTCCTCCACTCAGGTGAAGGAGCAGTGAGGACCTAACCCCCAAGACTTTAGACTCTTACATTTTCATAGCCTTAGTCTTACAATAGTGAATAATTTACATTTCAAAACAATTGTATTTTTCTTAGAAATATCAGTCTGTGATTATTGTTCTCTTTCAATACTCAATTCTAAAATTGTACAAGTTTCATTAGAAATGCCATGACAAGAGGTTTTTCACTTTGATTCATTGTCAGGTTTTGTAAACCAGGAGAAGTTTTATGTTATCTTTTAAGCAATTTTTAGAGTAAATGTGGTTAGGAATTTTAAAAAACAAAATTAAGAAATAAATGATGAAAACAAAATGTATTAAAAGTAATGATGCTGTGATCTAAAATGTATATTTGAATAGGGATGCCGTGCTCGGGTTGAGAAGTATAATATTTATAGTAACTTGAGGCCTACTTTTTACCATAATAACATGAATATCATTTACTGAGTAAGCACCAGCTGTCCATGCCTCTCTGACTCCTGACCATCTATTTAAAAATTAGAAAAAGAAAAACAGAAAACACGTTATCAAATACCTCTAGCCATTACCTAGAACATGTGAAGCTTTCAGTGATAATAAAAAAAAAAGTAACTTTCTTTAGAAAGATGATAAACAATTACAGAGAAGTCTCTGTTCTTCATCACAATCAGGCTCAGCACCAATTTCTCACAGCACATGCGCAGCCCAAAGTCTAGGACGAACTCCATTCCTCCTCCTCTGTTCTGCCCTCCTGCTGCCTCTTGCCCCCTGACTTCAGAATGTTTTCCTGCTGCTCACTTTCTGTATATCTGCCTTTAGTCTGATTCTGGAAGGCCCACTTCATTAGATGAGACACGATGATCTTCAATATTTAAGCATCTCTTATTTTTTCCCATAAAGAGATATTTGGAATTGAGATAATATAAACAAAAATAAAGATTTCCTTAAAGTCAATATTCGAACAGGTGAAACACTGGTATCAAATTGGTGCTAAATGATGGGTGAAGATGGAGAAAGATTATCCCCAGGTGGTTCTTTCGGTGGTCTCTAAGTATACCTCCATGCTTCCTCACTTTTGTATCAGGGAAGTTAAGATGATAAGGTAACCCCATAATGTCAACATATATGGAAAAAGGTAATTCTTAATGTTTAAAATAGATAAAAAACCCTTAAGAATTATCTAATAGCTGTCATAAAACCTAGCATTTTACTTCATTTGCCTTTTTGCCAATGGGTTCTTTATGATAATATGAAATTTACTTTCTGTTAAACCATTTTACCTGTGAACATAAAGAAATCATAATTGATCTTCTAGCTTGACTCTCTTTTTGAGCAAAGGTGGACACTGAGAAGAGGTTGTGTTCCCTCCAACTTCAGAGAGGACATGCTATGGCTCTCAGCAGTCAAATGCAGCTGGCCGCCAGTAAAGGATTTCTGGTGAATGCTATTATGCCTACTCAATTAAAGTAAGCAGATACTTATTGAGTGCTACTGTACATAAAACAGAAATGTTGCATTAATATAGTAATGCAGTCACCACCCCACTATCCCCAAACTCTCAAACTTTTCTTTTATCAGAGCTCTGGGCCCAAGGAATCCATTTATAGACTGATGTTTTTCTGGTCCATGTTGAACATTTATAAAATAGCAACTACTCTTAAACCTATACTGGATATACTAGATAATATTCAATACCCCAGACAAAGGATCATTGCTCTCTAGAACTTAACTTCTAAAATGTAAGCTCGAAATAGCTCAGATGTTCTCAAAGAAATAGGATGGATATTTTTTACAATGGCTTTTTATGTTTAAAAATGTCTTGCAACACAATATTTCCACAATTTTGATGGTCTGTCTTTTTACAAAGAAATGACGCTATCAACATTTCCTCTTGAGATGTCTTAAGTATAAATACCTATAATCAGATGCGAAAACAAAGCATCCATAGCAATTCGCTTGTGCTAATTTATTCTACACTTACTGTGGGATTGAAAAACGATGGATCAGATTAAATAATGTTTTATTGGAAAATATTATCAATCTATCACCTCCAAAATATGATGAAAACTCATTGAACAAGTACCAAGACTGTAACTTTAGGTTCTAATTCTTGTTATTTTTTGTTGTTACGTTCATGTCTAATGTAAAATCCAGGAAGGTTTAGTCTACTATGTAAGCAATTTCATTGAGAATGCTAGACATATTTGTGTCAATGGGGACACAAAATAAAATAATCAAGATTTTCATAAGACTAGAGATTTAACAAATCTAATTTGTTCTAGTTATTAGCCCTTACACACTTTTATTTTTAAAAGAGAATTGATAAATATGTCCCAATAAAACCTTATGCAACTACGTTTTATTGATGCATATGCTAAAATATATAAAATATTTTTAGAGTTCTAAATTAACCTAAACTCATTTGTCCATTTGTTTTCCTTCTTTTAAATGGAATTGCCTTTTAGATTTTACAACAATGAGTGATAAGAGTAAACAATTCCAAGAAAAAGGTAGAAGACATTATCTTATCTTTCACAAGGGGCATCTGGGACTGAATACACTATCATTGTAGGTGACATGGAAAAGATACATGAGACTCAAGGAAGGACTAGAAAAGGGAAATATAAATAATCCAGGTTACATTTTAAAAGAGGCATAACTTTATAATGAAGAAAATTTTCCAGTAAATAAGGACAAAAGCTGCTTTGATCAAATTCTATAAAACCACAGGATTAGCACTTAAGATTACGAAACCTAAAACTAAGTCTTCCTAGCGTTTAATTCCAGATCTGCTATCTATTACAATTTAGAATTTGGGACCTGTTCTTTGAGAATCCTATCTTCAATCTCTAGAATGTTCTTGTTCAGTTTTTTCACTCCATCTGAGCAAACAGGACCGAGACTTCTCCCTTTCTCAATTGTTAGACATGTGTTTTCAACCTGAAATCCCTTCTCCAGTTATTTCTATCCAAACAAATTACTCTGGATCCTCAAAATTTTACATCAGAATCACTTCCCTGTGATCTTTTCGGAACAGATTTTCATGACTCTAGTTTCTCTAAAAGTTTCTTTACTATAGAATAGCTGTAGTATAACTGTAGTTCATTCTTCATAAAGGTTGGCCATGAAGACAGACAGCATAAGAGAGAAGAGGGGAGACCCCAAGAAGCCCATTGTTCTCTGGCCTACATTGCCACCCTTCATTTCTAGGATACATCTATTTTTCAACAAAGTTGGAAAACTAAAAAAAATTATATCCAACATATTTATCGAACATCTATTTGAATGCTTGTTGTTCTTTCAGGTGCTACGGTAGATTTTTTTTTTCAAAGATTTCTTTTGGTTTCTGCTCTTAAGGAAGTATCTTTTATTTGATATTTGATTCAAAACAAGAATCAGAATGTTAAAACCAAGATTGCTTTATACTCCTACTATACACTTTCTTTAATACACACACACACACTGCTAATTGTTAACACAATAGTTCTCATCAGATTATGAAATATAATCATGTTTGGCAAACACGTTTATGAATAATTTACTATAACTATTTTAGGCCCTCAAAGTAACACTCTTCTTACTGTGTTTTTGAGAGCACTCAGTCTGCTAATTATGTTGCATGGAAAAGTCCCCATCATATCTCCTATTATGGATTTTATGGTTCATTTTACTGAAATATTTTTTCCTCTTTATTATCTAAGACTTGGCTGCTTTTCTTTCTCTAATACTTTACTACTAAGACAGGAAATCAAGTTGATAATGTCCCATGGATCATAACAACTTCATTTATCTGCACTAGTAAAAGATCTGTGGTAACAGCAAGGGCCAACAGAGCACAACATGTCAGATGTGCTGACTGGTCCCAAGACAGCAGGCAACATGAAACAAAAAAGAGAAGTTCAAGACCTCACTGACGACAACAAGCTGCAGCAACAGCTTCCCAGCTGAGTGACACCAAGCCCATAAAGGAAACGTTACTCGTTTAGGTAGGCACACATGAAATATTAATTTCCTGGATTGTCTGCATTTGCATAGTAATATTACGTTCATCTTCTTGGCATGTTATGGTCTCAATTAGCAATTCTATTGTCATACCTGAGATTTGGGGAACGAAGGCAAAGAAGAGGCTGTAGAAAATTTCCCTCTGGAAACAGCAACACGAATGGAGCTTATCACTCCCATCATTAATTTAATCAAAAACCTTAAGGCAGAGGGCTAGAGCAATCTGTTAAGAAAACATTTTCTAAAATGAGAATGCTTCCCATTTCAATTAGGGTCTTGCTCTTTTTTTCTCTTTGAGACATTTTTTTTTTTCCCTCTATGCTCTCTTCCCCACTTCCCATACCCGCCACTGATTAGATCTGCAACCGGGGGCTGTATTTTTTTTTTCCGAGAGAATGTCTTCTTGCAAACTGACAATTTTGCAACAACATCCGTCGCCTCAACCTTCTTAACTGACTTGTTTTTTTAAGACATCTCAATTAGTTCAGACCCACTGTGCAAAGATAAAGTCCTTGTATCTCAGTGAGAGAATGCTCTAGAGAGAATGGAGTTTGCTTTATGGTGTGCATGTTAATATGCTATTCTCTTTAATTAGTTTGGCAAATATGGCTGCCAGTGGATAATTCTGCTGTGTTTATATGTGTATTTGCACACACAAGTGTGGTTATATGTGTTTCCCCTTCCAGATGCAGAAAAAAACCAAACAAACCAAAACATGAGTACTATGAGGAAGGTTGCTGGGAATAGGCATAGCACATATAATACAAAAATATTAACAGCAGTTCACAATTTCAGAATTTTAAATTTGTTGATTTTTGAAAGCTCAGGAACAGCATTATTATTAAATATACATAAGTGGTGGTGGTCTCTGCTCAACAATGAGATGTTTTCCCACGACCCCAGGGAATACCTTTGTTAATGCAGATAAATCCCTTGACAACTCCCATTGCAACCATGGCACTTGCTATATGAAAGGACTGTATCTTTTGCTAGAGAGAATTTCCTGAGCCTAAAAATCATGTGAGTAGACTGACAGGAATTTCTCTCTGGGAGTTGGAGGACACAAAACTGTATTTTGGACCTCTGTGGCATTAAAGACAACAGTGCTTTGGCCATGCCGCCCAGAAAGCACAGGGACTATCACCTGTGTTCACTGGCAGCTGAGCCCACTGGCTGCTTCTGTATGGCAGGAGAAAGTAAGTTGCCTGCTCTCAGCTCACTTTTCTCAATGCAGTTATACTTTAAAAATGTAAGTAACACCATGGAATTACGGGTCATGGAATTGCATGTGAGGGATTCTATCCGTGGATCACTACAAGATCTGAAAAAACTGTCACAATAAAACACATTCAAAAAGATAGAAAAAAGTTCTCATGGTATTCTTTACCATTCAAATAGATACATTTTGAGATTTTTGTCTTTCAGTATTTAAAATTGATTTGAATACTGGCAAGATAAATCACAAACAAAAGACATTTAAAGATTTAGGAGAAATGTCTTTAAAAATGAAGCATAGATTTCCAGAGGCATAAGTCATCTAAGCCTTTTTCTGTAAAAAGTGCAGACTCTATCTGTGCCCATTCCTGCACATGAGAGAGAAGTTCATGTACATGTGAGCATTTGTATCAGTGTGATTCAGAGCCAGGCTATAGTAATACCGGGGTAAACATTCTCAAACACCTTTTTAATCTTCTAAAGTTAAGGATACAAACAAAAGGGAAACAAACATTTTAGTATAGTGCTTATTGTTTCTAAAATGAATAGAAATATGCTTATGGCCCAATCTAGATGGTCTTAAGGTGGAAAACTATAACAAAACTGATCAGTTTCCACAAACTAAATATTATTAAACACTAAATAAAAAGGTCAGCATTAATTCACATGTAAAAATGTGTCACCTTTTAAATGGGGTAAATTATAAAGGGTTCTATTTTTTCTGATTCATGGAATTTTTAGTAAATCATATTGAAGGATGAAGACCCTGATGAGTGACTTCTGAAGGTACTGAGATAAGATGAAAATAAATAAATAAACAAACCGGAATAACCTTTGACATCCCTCCCTACCCCCACGCCTCATTCCAAGTGTGTGTGTGTACACACATGGAAACCAAAATTGAAATACCAAAATTACCATATATACATGTCTGTGTATATAGACACAGTGTATGAAGAGTAGGAAATACTGATTTTTCACATATTTCGGGTACTGGGCTGATTGCTTCATATATATTAAAGTGCTCAATTCTCTCAGCAACATTGTAAGTATGGTAAGTTTTTTTCTGTTTGTTTATTTTTGTTTGTTTTTTTTTTTTTTTTTGAGACGGCGTCTGGCTCCGACGTCCAGGCTGGAGTGCAGTGGCCTGATCTCCACTCACTGCAAGCTCCGCCTCCCGGGTTTACACCATTCTCCTGCCTGAGCCTCCTGAGTAGCTGGGACTACAGGCGCCCGCCACCACGCCCGGCTAAATTTTTGTATTTTTAGTAGAGACGGGGTTTCACCGTGTTAGCCAGGATGGTCTTGATCTGACCTCGTGATCTGCCCTCCTCGGCCTCCCAAAGTGCTGGGATTACAGGCGTGAGCCCCAGCACCTGGCCCAGATATTTTATAGATGAGGAAACTAGGCACAGGGAAGTCTAGAAAGAGGAGGTGCTCCTAACTGAAATTCAACCCAGACACTTTTACCCACCAAACTATTCTGTCTCTACAGAAGGGAAAGGACCGGACTAGGCTTCAGGAAATTTGAGTCAGCTGTATTCTTGATCATTTTAATAAGTCTCTGGACTTACATTTTTTTGTCATTTTAAAAATGTCTAAAGTTGAAATTGTGCATTTCAATGTCACTTGTCACTTTTCCACTCCAATCTGCAAAATGTTTCAAATTGTAAATTGCCTTTCCCCTCTAGAAGGTCAGTGTTGAAAAGGCATTTGAGATCACCAAATACAGGATCCCTTCCTACCATAGGAAATCTGTTCTATATTATCTCAGATTTACAGTGATTTTCTGCACAAATTCTTCCAATGAAGGAGACAGCCCATAGGCCAAAAGACATTGTTAAAAGTTCAATTGTTAGGAATAGCTTATTTTTGTTAACTTTATTTACTCAGAAAGTCTAAATAATTGACTCACTTGTTTTTTTATATTCATTACTTTATATGTCTTTCTGAAAACATAAAGCATATAATTTGAATACCCAAAGAAATTGATTATAAATGATTTCTTAGCAAACACATATATTTCAACTTTAAAAATTAAAGTTTGATCTAGAGATCTTTTAGTCAACATTATATTGTGCACATTTATTCATACCATTAAGTATTGTTAAGTGTAATTTTAATAATTTCTTCAGCTTCATGTTTTAAATTTTGATAACTTCAAAGAATTTTTTAATAATTCAGATATTCCTAATCATAACTACCAGCACTTCCTTTTATATATTTTTCATTCAGTATCATCCATACAACCTCCAAAAGAAGTTAGAAATAGGCATACATGATTTTTTTGCACTTTTCTTTATTGTATTTGCAGATATTGCATTTCTTACAAATTGAAGGTTTCTGGCAACCCTGTGTCAGACAAGTTTATCTGCGCCATTTTTCCAAGAGCATATGCTCACTTCATATCTCTATGCCACATTTTGCTAATTCTTGCCATATTTCAAAGTTTTTCATTATAATTAAATCTGCCATGGTGATCTTTGATAGGTGATCTTTGAGGTTGCTATTGTAATTGTTTTGATGGGCCATGAACCACACTCACATAAGACAGTAAAATCAATCAACCAATGTCATGTGTTTTCTGATTGCTCCAGCAATGAGCCGTTCTCTCATCTCTCTTTTTCTTGTCAGGCCTTCCTATTCCCTAAGACACAACAATTTTGAAATTAAGCCAATTAATAATCCTCTAATGACCTCTAAGTGTTCAAGTGAAAGGAAGATTTACACATCTCCCACTTGAAATCAAAAGCTAGAAATAATTAAGCTAGGTGAGAAAGGCATGCCAAATTCAAGAGAGGCTGAAAGCTAGGCCTCTGGTGTCAAACAGTTAACTGAGTTGTGAATGCAAAAAACTTCGTGAAGCAAATTGAAAGTGCTACTCCAGTGAACACATGAATGAAAAGAAAGTAAAACAGCTTCATTGTTGATACAGAGAAAGTTTTAGTGGTCTGGATAGAAGATCAAACCAGTCACAACATTCTCTTAAGCAAAAGCCTAATCCAAAATAAGACCCTAACTCTCTCCAATTATTGGAATGCTGAGAGAAGTGAGGAAGCTAAGAAGTTAGAAACTAGCAGAGATTCGTTCATGAGGTTCATGGAAAGAAGTCATCTCCGTAACTTAAAAGTGCAAGGTGAAACAGCAAGTGCGGATGTAGAAACGATAGCAAGTTATCCAGAAGATCTAGCTAAGATTATTGATGAAGGTAGCAACACTAAACAACAGATTTTTAATGTAGACAAAATAGCCATATATTGGAAGAAGATGCCATGTAGGACCTTCATAGCTAAAGAGGAGAAGTGATCCTCATGAATGACTTTGAGGGGGTTCAAGAGTTCAGTGGAGGAAGTAATTGCAGATGTGGTAGAACTAGGAAGAGAATTAGAATTAAAAGTGGAACATGAAGATGTGATTGAATTGCTGCAATCTCATGGTCAAACTTGAATGGCTGAGGAGTTGCTTCTTACAGATGAGCAAGGAAAGTAGTTTCTTGAGATGGAATGTGTTCCTGGTCAAGATGCTGTGAATATTATTGAAATGACAACAAAGGATTTAGAATATGACATAAACTTAGTTGATAAAGCAGTAGCAGAGTTTGAGAGGATTGACTCCAATTTTTAAAGAAGTTCTACCATGGCTAAATGCTATGAAACTGCATTGTATGCTATAGAGATATCACCCATGAAAAGAAGAGTCAGTTGTGGCAAACTTCACTGTTCTCATATTTTTTAGAAATCGCCACAGTCGACCCAGTCTTCAACAACCTCCACCCTGACTGGTCAGCAGCCATCAACATCAAGGCAAGACCCTCAACCAGCAAAGAGATGAGAACTTGCTAAAGGCCCAGATGATCATTAGGATTTTTCTAGCGATAAAGTTATTTTTTAATTAAGGTATGTACATTGTTTTTCAGGTAGAATGTTATTGCACACATAATAGACTCAGGAGAGTGTAAACATTACTTTGATATGCACTGGGAAACCAAAAAATTCGTGTGACTCACTTGATTGTAGTATCTGCTTTATTGTGGTGGTCTAGAACCAAACCCACAATATCTTTGAGGTATGTTTGTATTTGCTTCTATTTTCTTCTGCAGTTTTTATGGTTTCTTTATATTTTCCCACATCTGTCTCTTTAATCCATCTGTTATTTATTCTTATGTGTGGTTTCAATAAATCTTCTGAAAACTCACAAATGATATTTTTCTATATACTAGGCCTTCAGCTATTTGAAATTTGTTATCATGACTACCATTTATCTTCCATCCAAATCACTAGATTTTCTTCTCTGTGTTAACTATGATCAATTCCTTTAAAGGGCTTAGGGTGTTTTTTCTTTTTTTTTTTTTTTTCCAGAGTTTTCGGTCTCCTTTGTATATTCTCAAACTTGCCAGTTTTATCCAGGAGTGTGATGTTCATAACTGGACACAACTTTTAAAATGTGCAATCAGTGTCCATGCATCCTAGGGCAGAAAATTGTAATTCTATACATGCAACTATTATGAGATTAAATTGGGTTGCTGGCCACCACATCGTAACCTTGGCACATATTCAACTTGTACTTAACTAAAATCTCCCAGATCTTTTTCACATGAACTGCTGCTGTCAAGCCCTATTTTCTGAAAATGCTGCCAATTAATCTGCAAGCCTTTCATCTATATAGCAGTATATATGCATTTGATACACATTTTGCCTTCAAATGGTGATTGCATTTCTTATTTAAATAAGATTATGCAATTACCCAGAAACATAGAAGGGGGCTCAATGAATGCCTTTGATAGGAGTGATAATGTGGAGTGTACAGATGTTGGAGTCCCTATTCAGTAATCTTTTCCCATAAACAGTTAGCTTCACTGCTGCATAGGACATGTGATGGCCATATAGTGAGCAATGCCTTCATTTAAAACACATACCTATGGAATGATAATAGGGATTTCACAGAATCCCTTTAAGAATACTAAGAAACAAACTTAAAACTCCCCAGAATAAAGAAGGAGTTTCAGGCACCAAAAGAACTGAGGAGACTACTTTTTTGCAAAGTCCTTTGTGATCTTCTTAAGCCCATCTATTCAGAGTAAAGGTCAAGTGGGCAAACCCAGCAATTCTATTTTCCCACAAAGCTGCTACAGTTTTCTATCTCCTGACAGCCCGGTCACTAGGAGTCTATTATCTACCATTCTGTTTCCAGCACCACCCAGATCCTTAACTGGAAACCCACTAAACAGCTCCTTTCTTTCATGGGCTGACTTTCAGCTTCTTGTAAGGCTTCATGTTATACATCTAAAAGCTTTCTGCTCTTGCTCTGTTTGTTTAAGGAGGGCAATTTGAGAAAGCAGAACCCACCCTAAACAAGCCTTTCACTACTCAGTAGGCCAAATGCAGGCAAATGTGCTAATCAAGGCCTCTTCTAGTTCATTAGGTGGCACTTTAAAACTAGCATTTAGATGACATGTCTGAAACTGTCTTTAAAAACTATCTTAAGGATTTGATTTTTACTTGCTGAGCATTTTAGATCTTCCCTTTAAATAATACTTAGTGATTCTTAAAAAAAAAAAAAAAAAAAAAAAAAAAAAAAAAAAAAAAAACAACAAACTGGAATTTTACCATCCAATCATACAGACCACAGATTGTGTCTGTACTATATTAAGTACACTTTTTCTTGCCTCAATAGCTGTTTACAGTGGTAGCTGTTTTCTTGCTCAGATCTTGATCCAGATCAAGAAATTAACTATAAGAAAATAAAATCTAGTTGTTTTAAGTTGACAGCAATTTGGCAATCAAAAAATCAAATCCTCCCACTTTCAAAGTTAAATGGAGAAAAAAAAGAAGAAAAAAAATTTCTTCCTGGCAGACTGTAAGCTTTCCATTTTGAGGTGTTTGTATACTGACACGAATCAGATCGGGGCCAAAGAAGCCTCATTCACAACAGTGGAGTCAACACATCAAATTTAAGCTCAAGTTAGCAATTTTCTTACATTTCTAACATATATTCTTGCCATTTCTTGACTGGTAGTTATTGACACATAAGCACACATTGAAATACACACATATCCTTAACCAGGAAGAGAAAACAAGTAGGGATAGCATTGAAAAACTCAGAGCAAATGAGCTATCAACACTTGTAAAGACATGGAGGAAACTTACATGCATATTACTAAGTGAAAGAAGCTAATCTGAAAAGGCTACATACTGTATGATTCCAATTATATGTCATTCTAGAAAAGGCCAAACTATGGAGACAGTAAAAAGATTAGTGGTTGCTGGGGGTTAGTGGGGAGGGAGAGATGAACTGGTGGAAGACAGGATTTTTAGGGCAAGGAAAATACTCTGTATGATACTATAATTGATGGATACATGTCGTTATACATTGGCCAAAACCCACAGAATGTACACCACCAAGAGTGAACCCTAACGTAAACTGTGGACTCTGGTCAATAATGATGTGTCAGTGTAGGTTCATCGACTGTAAGAACTGTACCACTCTGGTACAGGATGTTAATAATTGGGGAGGCTATGCATATGTGGGAGGGAGTGCCATCTGTGGGACAGCTCTGTACCTCTCCCTCAAATTTGCTGTGAACTTCAAAAAGTCTTTAAAATAATTTTCAGTTTGAAGTCTAACATGTATTTGAACATTAATTTGTGTTATAGGATGAGGATGGTTATTTATTTAAATGTCATGATTAGATGCACCCAAAATAAATGATAAAAATGCCTGGTTTATCTTCAATTACCTATTAGAAAAGAAATGCACTTAAAAATACAACAGAATACACAAATGGTGGAATCTTAGACCATTTGTTTTCCTTTTAATCTTTGTCACATGACATTGTCTTACCACAGTCCTAGTGTTCTCTTCCTAATATTTATGGTTCAAAGTCAATGAAGTAAGCTGTCTGAATTATTAAGTACCAATTATCTTCAAATAAAATATATCCACAAAGCCATTCCTCTTGCATGTTACTTCATGACCTGTTTTTTCTGTAGAGTCTCACCCTTGGAAGGTGCAATGGAAATGAAAATTACATTGAAAGCAGTTTTCTCTTTTTGATGATGACAGACCCCAGACTATATGCAGCCTAAGAACGTGAAAGAACTCGTGAATGGTGGCAAGGTCCACAGCTTACAGAAGTCCTGGTGGTGTTTGGCAGGATGTTTTCCTAAATCTTGAACATGGCTCCGAGGACTTCACAGTCTGATCTCCACTCACTTCCTCAAGCTCATCTTTACATCCCACCTCCTTAGCCACTCATACGTCATTCTTCATCCAGATTGATACACTTGTGGACCCTAAAGTAACATTTTCTCTCTAGCCTCTATGTCTTTTTACTCGAAAAAACTTGAGTTTAAAATGTCTTCATCCTCTCATACCCCATGCACTTCCAACTGCCTTTAGGTAACTCCCACGCAACCTTCAGCTCTCAGTTCAAATCTCAGTGCTACCACCTTTTAATTTATGTTCCCTTCCTGTGCAGTTTCCTAGCACCCTTTACACTCATCCCCATATCACTCTATAGCGATGGTAGAAAGTACAGTTTTCAAAAATGTGTCCAAGTACCACAGGCATCAGAATCATCTCAAAAGCTTGTTAAAACTCAGATTTCTAGGTTTCATCTTGGTCTTACTGAATTGAAATCTCTGGTAATGGGGCTGAGAAACCTGTACTTCAAATAATTTTCCAAGCTAATACCTGTGTGTCCTAACTTCAGAAAAACTAGAGCATGAAATATATTCTTTGGAAGGATAAGAACACAGATTGAGTCTACTTTTCCTTTCTTAAAATATCAACGAAATAAGGGGTAAAGACTAAAAAAAAAGAGATATTTTAAAAGTGGACTATAGCCTTTACATGGAGGCAGAACCATTGCCATGTCTGAAAGTCACAATTCTCTAGGTGGTTTTCCTTTTTCAGTCTAAAAAATGAAATCATGCCCTACACATGTCATTCCATTCCTCCCTACAAGAAATAGAGTAATGGCTCTGCTAAAAAAGACCAGAGTTAAAGTGTATGTGTGTATTCAAGGGAAGTACTTTTAGAAGAGACATTTTAATTAACCCCAATTTAATAGACAATGCTGAAACACAGGGGACTTAAGACATTCCTGACCTATAGCTTTTCAGTGATAATGATGATGATAAATGAGGCTACATCCTCCAGTCTAGAAATACTTGCCACAGGCATGATTTCTGAACAAATTGCCTCCCTCATTTGTCACTGCCCCATATCAAGTAATAATGATCTTAAGCACAAGAACAGAAAGCCTAGGGAACCAAATGTAAGAAATGTAAAAGGAAAGGAATAGAAGTGAGGTTATGCCGCTTTGGAGACATTTTTTAAAAAGTTAAATTCCAATGAAGATAGTTTAGAAATTGGAATGATCCTCAAGGTTGGTTCTCCAATCAGTATTTGTGTTTCCTGAACAATCTTGGTGCTGATTCTTAGATTTTAATTAGCAATGGTGCTACCGTAAAAGGATCCTCAGCAATTTCTCACAGACTCTGGGCCATTTGCTCTCATTATAAAAGTCTACTTTCATCATTCCTGCAGTATCATTGATCTTAGCACAGTTGCTAAGGCCAACACTCATGTAATTATTTTTGATGTAACATGAAGAATAAAAATAAGTTCCTCTGTAAAAATCTAAGACATATTTTATTTTTTAAATGTCTGATGGCCTGTCAGAAAGAGGGATAACCATATAGTTTTCTAAATGCTAAACTATTTCTTTATGTGAGTCAAAAACATTGATTTTGGCATTTTGCCTACACCAAGAAAACTAGTGCTTTGAAGGCAATGAGCAACTGACAATTTACACAGAGCCTGTTATAATCTCTCACCCCCTACCTTCCTGGAAAAGCAGAATTCACAGTGGTCGGTCAGAACCCTGTTTGGGGCTGGAATAGGCCAAAACCACTCAGAAGTTTCTAGAGCCAATTAAATACCCCTGATTTACTGATTTAATAAAGAAACTCTGTCTTCTGACCTCAAAGGGTCAATAAGAACAAACATCAATAAAAGGGAAATGTTTTCATTGAAAACATGGGGAGATCAAGCACGAGGCTGCTAACATTGTGTGATGCACTAATTTATCAGCAAACTGCTCATGGTGGGTAGCAACTCATCAAGAAAAAGAGCAATCTGCTCCACAGTCTTCACACTATGCTACTTACATTTTCACAGAAACAAGTTAGAAGCTAAACTACTGAATACACTGAGACTGTTGGGTACCCTTAGCTACCTTCAAAGAAACAATTGTTCTTTCTTTTATGTCATTTAAGTCAACCACAAATCTTAAAAAACTTTAAAAGTAGAATCTTCTGCTGAGAACTGATTACACTAATAGACACCAGTGTGTTCACTTCCTTTCTGCCACACTGACAGGTACTGGGTGGACAGTTGAGGATCGATGTATTCTAGTCTAAGAGACTTGTCTTTATACTCAGTCAAAGAAATACTTCATCGAAGATCGGAAAGTTTAAGTAATGTAAAATGATGCAAATAATTTAAAATGATTTTTTCAAAGTGATGAGGTATGCTTATTATTTTAAAATGCAGATATCAATTCCATAAAACTAAAAAGTCACAGAGCAAGAATCAAATGGTAATATGCTAGAAGAATCCTTCTTTTGGAGTTGTGGGATTTTGTATGATTATTATATATTTCCTTATTTTCATTTTGGAGCATTTATTTTTTCTAAAACTGTTATGAATATTTTCAAACATACAACAAAGTTGAAGAAATTTTGCAGTGAATATCTGTGTATCTACCACTTGGATTTATTAGTAACTTACTTTACTAGTTTTATCATACTTCTATATATTTGTCTACTCCTCTATCAATTTTATCTTTTTGATGCATTTCAATGTAAATTACAAACCCAGGAATCATCCCAGTAAATATTTAAACATGTAAATCATTAACCAGAGTTCAATATTAGTTTAGTTTTTTTCATGCAGTATTTACACAAAATAGAATTCACAAATATTAAGTTTCCATTCACTGAATTTTGACCAATGCATGCAAACTCATATCACTTAAAATCCAAACCTTCTACCAAGTATGATCTGGCTCCAGCCTGTTTCTCTACTCACGACGCCAGCCCAGCATGCCTACCCAGTTCACTCATCTTCAGCCTTCTCTCTTTTTCTCACACAGCTGAGCTCTTGATGCCTTCACAGCCCGTGCACAAGTTAATCTTTCCTTTTGTCCCTCCTCATCTTCGATCATCACTTTTAAATATCACCTCCTTAAAAATGCCTTCCCTGCCTGCCCATATAGATTATGTCTTCCCAGTTATGCTCTCTAATTATTATCAAAATGTGAATTGTACATGTTTATGTTTTCTTTATTTAATGTCTGTGTGCTTTGTTAGTTTATACGTTCCATGATTGTAAGGACTATATATTTCTAATCCACTAGTTCATCTAACACAGGAAAAATTCATAGCAGTTGACTGAATGAATTATAGCCCTCTTTGATCTCTTCTTTCTTGGACATTACTTGTTAATTCTACAATAATGCATCACATTATCTCATAATCAATTCATAAATGTATGTTTTATCTCTTCCTCTTCACAGTAATGTCTGAGATCCAATGCTTATGCATTCATTCATACATGTTTACTAAGCACCTACTCTGGTACCAGACAGTGAAACGGATACATATAACATAGTCTGAAAAGTGCTCTGGAAATGAAAGAAGGGGCACCTTACTTGAATCAGAGGGAAAGGAAAAGACTGACTTGCCACTGAAAGTGGCCTCCAAGCTGAGGCTTGGAATAGATCTTAGCTTTACTATACTTTCTTTACACACTAAATTCAGACCACCTTCTCTCTCATGTGTGAACTCCCTTTCACTTTTGTTGACATGGACTGTGGCGCACTTTTCCCTACATGGAGAAAGAGCTAGTAATAATAAGGTGTCAGAGTGACTCTCGTTTGGTTTCTGGCAAGTAAAATCTAGGAAAAGTTCAAAGCCATGACTATATTATCTTTCTCCCCATTGGTCTCCTTCTTGAATATCCCACAGTGACTATGAAGTTTCAGCTCAAAGAACTTATTATTTTTCTACTCTGTACACTGGAGTCTAGCTCCAGAATATGAAAGCACAGCAGTGCAAGGGCCACAGAGGCACTGTAGTATGTCAAAGCCCATTCCCTACCAATATTTGTTAACTTCTCTCAGAGTACAGCAACACATCACAGAAGAGGTTTGCTCTTGCAGAAAAACGTACAACAGGAAATGGATAGTTGAATAAATTTTGCATGTCCCACACTTTCATTTGCTCCCTTAAACATATTCATTCATTAAATAAGTAGAGTGTCATGGTTGCTTGTACTGACTGGTTGAGAATCATAAATTCCAGAGACAGAGTACAAGGAAGCAGACAAACAAAAGGTTTTGAAATGTTGCATGATTACTGAGTGGCCTTCCCAATTCTGATATCCCTTTCAAGTAAGATGTTACTTTTCTGTGCAAAACCCCAAATGAAGATGATACAAGGTAGCTCTGTTTCCAATCCTTAAATCTCCAAAAACTCTACCGGTGATTTCAGTCTCTTTCTACCCTGTCATGTAGCAGGAAAAATTATACTCTGGTGCATATCCAAGTTCACAGTCCACATTCAGCTTATTTTTCTTTTACAGGCCCTTGAAATAAGCAGTTCCATTATAAACAATTCACTTTATCAAGGCTAGCCCCAACAAATACAGATAAATAATAAAACATCTCAAGCTTCTAGAATGTAAAAGATTTATAAGCATGGCTGGCATGGATGATGTGAAGAAGGGTTCAGAGGCTGTTTGAACCATAAACTCAAGAGGAAAAATCTGAATCATTTAGCAAAAAGAAGTGTTATGTGAGGTTTTTTTTTTTTCCTCTTCTTCTTATGTTTTAAGGGAAAGTTTATTTAACACAAAACACAAGCATCCCCTTTGTTATTGGATATGGTTAGGGTCACAGATATGCTTTTGATAGATGAAAGAGAAATACCTCTGGAAACAAAACATTTTATTTGAAGGAAACCTTCCAAAAACATGTCACATACTTCCGTGTTAATGTGATAAGTTGAATATGTAACTGAAACTTTTTTGATTGTATAAAAATCATCATTCCCCAAAGTGCATTCTAGAAGCAGGATGTTAATGGTGTTTTGGGAAAAAAACGTGTTCTGAGGTCAAATAAATTTGGGAGATGCTGATGTCAATTTGGATTTGCTTAGAACAAAGAATGTAAATGTTCTAAGTAATGAATGTAAATGTAAACCCATATGTCAGGGCGTGTATTCACCCCACAGGCACTAAGAAATTGAATGCCAATCTTTTTCTTCTAATTTCATGGCACCACTCTGTCACCAACTCCTTCCTAGAGGTTGAAATGTTAGAAAAGGAGAGAAAAAAACAAGATTACAGGAAGAGAGGGCAAGCTAAGAGCTGACCTACTCACTCATGCTGTTTGTTTATTTTCCCTTACGTACTAGGAAACATTTCTCTCCTGTATTTTGTGCAAAATCGGTCACCTGTTGCTGCTTCTGCTTTCCATTGGCTGTTCTGCCTCTGCTGTTCTCTGTTTGGTAATGCAGCGACCCTCAGATACCTTTGTTGATTTTCCTGCAGAGATTATAAAATCACAGAGAGGCTATTGTTCTGCATGGACAGGGAAGCCAGAAGAACACGTAATGGAGAAAGAGAGACACTAGATTATTTTCAGTAGGAGGTGGCTTACCTGTGTTTGCTGCCTTTGTTCTGTTTGTTTCCCTATGTGCTACTATTACAGAAGGGAATAAATGTGGAAAAGAGACAACCCAGATGAATTTAGTCACATTTTAAAAAATATTTGCTCTCTAAATGTAAGAAATTCAAACAAAACAGACCAATGTTTTCAGCCTTCATTAACAGCAATTTAGTATCATTTACCATTAAGAGAGGATGTTAGGCTGTCTCCAGTTATTCAGTACTTTCATAATTATTTCAAATATTGGTATGACTTTTAAATGAAGTATGAGTAGAAGACTCTACTTATTTCTTTCCACTCAAAAAATACCGCATATATAGCTAATTTCACTTGTATACAATTTTAAGGCATTCTGGGTTTCTAGATGGCAGTAATGGTGATAATTAGTAAGGGAAAATTAAGATTCCTAAGACCTGACACTAAAAAAAAAGCAATAAGTCCCCAAAAGGAGGGAAGATTCCTGGAGTGCTTGAATAACATTTAGTCATGCCTCAGTGAACTTGAAAGAAACTCAGTGAAATTTAAAAAGTACTTATCAGCAAACATAGCTCTAACATGCTTTTCTTTCATAAATAATACTTAACACTTAGTGTTTACATAACAATTTTCATCTTCAATGTACTTTACAAACATTAAGTAATTTTTATAATACTTGAGAATTAACAATGCTATTTCTGCATTTATATAGAGTTGCTCATTTGAAGAACCTGAAAGGGCTTCACAAATATTAAACATAAGCCACACTCAATTTTAAAAAGGAGAAATAAAAACAAAACTGGACGGGTCATTGGAAATAGAGTCTATATACTACTGGACTTTAGAATTTCTGATTTCTAAATTTGGTTTTGACTACATAAAAACATTCCTTTATGGAGGCTGCTTAAATTCAAGGGTGTCTTAAAAACTGCTTAAAAAATTGATATACAAGGACAATTTCAATATCAGGCCACCAGACTTCAGATTTTGTGTCATGCTTCTATTCATTCCTGAATAAATATGGCTATGTCCTCATTTCCCAGCTTAACAGAAGGAAGCAATGGAACTGCTAATACAGAAACAACAGGTGCTGGAGAGGATGTGGAGAAATAGGAACACTTTTACACTGTTGGTGAGACTGTAAACTAGTTCAACCATTGTGGAAAACAGTACAGCGATTCCTCAACGATCTAGAACTAGAAGTACCATATGACCCAGCCATCCCATTACTGGGTATATACCCAAAGGATTATAAATCATGCTACTATAAAGACACATGCACACGTATGTTTATTGCAGCGCTATTCACAATAGCAAAGACTTGGAATCAACCCATATGTCCATCAGTGACAGACTGGATTAAGAAAATGTGGCACATATACACCATGGAACACTATGCAGCCATAAAAAGAGATGAGTTTGTGTCCTTTGTAGCGACATGGATGCAGCTGGAAACCATCATTCTCAGCAAACTATCGCAAGAACAGAAAACCAAACACTGCATGTTCTCACTCATAGGTGGGAATTGAACAATGAGATCACTTGGACTCGGGAAGGGGAACATCACACACCGGGGCCTATTATAGGGAGTGGGGAGGGATGGTATTGGGAGTTATACCTGATGTAAATGATGAGTTGATGGGTGCTGACGAGTTGATGGGTGCAGCACACCAACATGGCACAAGTATACGTATATAACAAACCTGCACATTGTGCACATGTACCCTAGAACTTAAAGTACAATAATAAAAAAAAAAAGAAAAAAAAAGAAATCCTTCCAAATGAACTTCAAATGAATGTATTTTGCTCTTTGCATACATTTAACTTTCAAAGTTGTATGTTTCAAAAGATAATATAAAAATTATTTAATTAATAATGAAGGAGAACTCTGTGATTATCAGTGAAAAATATGTCCAGGTTGTTTTATTTTTCAATCAATATTTGACTAATAAAGAAATTGCTAAATTACTTTGGCCAAACGTTATTTGTTTAATGGAAGTTAGCACTCAATTTTTCTTTATTCTAAGTAACTCTGCAAATCAATATTTTGGAGATCTTGCAAAAAATAGGTATAATTACACTTTTGTATATGAATATGTAATACATATATACACATAGATATATAATATATGTAATGTAACTAATTACATAAATTATTTTATTGAATTATCACAGCAAAAGACAGGTATCATTATCACTGCTTTACAGATGAATTAAGTGAGGCACAGTGATGTGACTTACCTAACTGAGGCAATATATCTAGTGAATGCTATAGTCACAATTCAAACCCAAACAGTCTGTTTCAGGAGGCTGGACTCTTAAGCGCTGTTCAGAATAAGTTGCTGTCATAAAGCTAAATAGTGTAGTAAACTAGTAAGATTAAGATGCTAAGCAGATCAATTGGTGGATAACCCAGCACAGAGCAAAGAAAGTCAAACTGGGTAGTGTAAAGAATTTATGACTTCCATTCAGGAGACCAGTTTGGTGAATTGCTTGTATAGTTTACTAGACATGTGACCCTGTGAACCATGTCAACATTTTGAGTCTTAACTCTCTTAACAGTAGTAGCACAGGGGTAGAGAGAAAGAGATTGAATTATCTTTGAAGACTTCAAGACTTTCAAAGTCTTGAAGGACCCTACTGGTTTTTGTTTTTTTTGTTGTTGTTGTTCTTTTTGAAACAGGGTTTGGTCTCCTGCCCAGGCTGGAGTGCAGTGGTGTGATCATAGCTTACTGCAGCCTTGAATTCCTGGGCTCAAGTAATCCTCTCACATTAGCCTCCTGTCTAGCTGGGACTACAGGCATGTGCCACCATGCTCAGCCAATTTAATTTTATGGGTTGTTTTTTGTAGAGACAGGGTCTCACTATGTTGCCTAGGCTGGTCTTAAGTTCCTGGTCTCAAGCGATCTTCCCTCCTTAGCCTCCCAAAGTGCTGGGATTACATGTGTGACCCATCAAGCCCATCTGTTTTTAGAGATGGGGTCTTGCTATGTTGCCCAGGCTGACCTCCAACTCCTGGGCTCAAGCAATCCTCTCACCCCAGCCCCCAAGTAGCTGGGACTACAGGCACACTTATCATTTTTAACAATATATATTATCTTCTGCTTCTATTATTCACTGCTGGAAGAATTTTGGTGAGGTAAAATAATAGCTGTCTTATACAGAATCAATCACAAATGTAGCCTAATATAATAATATGCCAAATAATTAGTAGTGTATGCAGATGTGTCCTTAATTTTTTTCCTAAAAGTCCATGCATGAGCGTGTGCACCAATACATACACACATACAAAAACAAAACAAAACAAAACAAAACATACTCATGCAAATATATGCTATGTATAGCTTCTTCTTGTATCATTTATCATGATGGTAACTCAGGCAGATGTTTCCTAGGTTTAGAGGACATCATAATGAACAAGACAGCCCTTGTCTTCAAAGAGCTCACATTCCAGTTGGAGCACACGAGGAGTTAAGCTAATTGCAAAAAAAAAAGAGTGAGAAGCTGGGGATATTTTAGCCAGATTGGTTAGGGGAGGACTAGATGATATGAATAAGGAAGTAATACAAAATCTGCTACGAGAACATCCCAAGGAGAGGAAACAGCTAATGTACGAGGCCGGATCTGGCAAGCGGGTTGGATAGTCTAAACAACTAGACAGCAAGAAAGTCAGTGTGACACAGGGAAGAGAATACTACATGATCAGACCAGAAGGGACACAGTCAGGCAAGGGACATCTTAAAGATCAGACAGGGCCTCAGAGGTCTTTGTGTATTTTTGTGTTGTTATTTTTCAAGTATAATTAGAAACTACCAGAGAGTAACAGGGTACTTACTTTTGCTACTCACAGTATGCATTAGTATGTTAAATACCATTTCTTTAACACTTCTTAACTTTCAAAAGATTCCTTCAAATGACTGAGGGTATCTGTTATGCTAAATGCACACTTATATTATAGGAACAATCAAAGCAATTTGCCAATCATTTGCTGCAAGGATGCAGAGGAATCTAGGACCTTTGAGAATGTAATAAATAATTCTTTTATTTGGAACTCACTGAAAATTTGACATTTAAAAATGTTTTCCTTTAATTATTTAAACATCTTTGATTTTCAGTTTGTGCTTTTTTAAATAGATACAACATGAAAATGATGTTCCTATACAGAATTCTACCAATATTAAGGGGTACAGAAAAGTTTATTTGAACTATATATTTATTGTTTCTTTTTACTATTAATCTGTATTGAATTTCTGTGAGATTACAGAATTTTCAGTCAAAGTGCTGGTAGGATTTGACATACTCCCTCTTGAATAATACAAACACCCTATGTTTTCACTAAGATAAAATCAAGACAATTTACAAACATTTTAATTAAACTATGAATGTTTTATTTTATATACATAAACATATATTAGTCCATTAAGACTCCATCACCGTTTTTGAATACTGACAAAGTGCATTCCTTGGTCTTGTACCATGGAGATGGCTATTAATACAGTGCATCTCCATATATACTAATGCTCTCCTGAATATCCTTTGAGAGCACGAAACTAACTCCATAGATTATACTGGGAATGGACAGAGGGACAACAGAATTCAGCTTACCTCTGCTAATGTGGGGTTCTACAGTGAAAACTGTACTGGCAGATAAAGACCTGCTCATTGACCTCTTTCTTCTTTATTCACCATGGGGTCTTGGAAGTTCACTGTGGGCCTCAGCAATCCCACTTATAAAATGGGGATACTTGCTTGTCTGACAACAAGTAAATAGGCAGCTGGAGTGCATTGCCTTTTAAAGCACTTTAGGAACCTGTATGATTGGCCATGGGAACAAAGTACCATAGGTACAACACAGTAAAACAGACCTTGGAACTGGAGGAGCGAATCCATAACTCTTTCCTCCATTGACTCCCAGTACTCACAGCTCTTGGGCAAGCTCTGATGGTCCTGTATCTGCAGGGGATTATCACCACTCTGCAACTCCGCGATTTTGCTTCCATTAAAAAAAATTAACTGAAATATCACACTAAAACCGTTTTCAATTATATTTAGAAACAGAGAAACATATGAACAGCCACTTTTGGTAGATGTATTCCAATGGAAGCTTCGCTGCAGGGTTTAATAATGTCTGAGGGAACTGAACTGACAGCTGTGGAGGCAGAGTCTTGAGTGCGTCATTTCAGAAGGGAAGGAGAGAGCGAATCCAATTAAAACAATGACAAAGCTGTCACCTCACCCAACTGATTTTCTTTATTAGTTGCCTTTTGCTTTTCTATTTTTGTAATGGAGAGGGTGTAGAGACAATTCATATATCAAATATATATCAAATTTCAGGAGATGATTTGTAAATTAAATTACTAAGGTTTATTTTTTTCCTTCCCTACTTGCAACGATATATCATTTCCATTCTTAGTTTTTTTTCTCCTTAATTTCATCTGCCCCCCCAACCCTTTTTTTCTAGATGAATTAATTAGAGAAATGAATCTTTTTTTTTTTTTTTCTTTTAGGTGAATTGCAGTGAAAAAGGGAGGGAATACAGCTGAATGCAATTTAGGTTTCTGTTCCATTCAGATTCAGCTGGCGCGTTTTTAAATTCCCCTCTTGATAACAACAGTCCTGTAGAATTGGCTTTTTAAAAATAGCACACCCTGTGATAGAATCAGTAACATAAAGTAAACACATTCAGTAAGATAATGATACTCTTATTTATGTTGCTTTATGCCAGCTAATCAAGCAATAAATCAGTAAATATTTATTGGTTTGGCAATATGTCTAGTATGAAGGAAAGCATTTAGAGGGGAAAGTACAAGTTCTTGACAATTTTGTTGCCAAGAGAAGCCTCAACTTACTGTGAAACAATGAGCATGCAATAAAGCAATAAGTGAATTTTCTGAGCAATGTGAGAGAAATGTAGATCGACTGGAGTCATCAAGATACATTTCTGAAGAGGTGGAAGAAGTGAGTCTTAAGCTGCTCAGTGAAACACAGGTGTTCAGTGCTGGAGCGGAGGAGAGAGAAAGCCTGAGATGTGACTCCCTGTTATTATTAAGATAGCACCACCAGAAGTTACTCACTAAGAATATCACATTTCTGGAAGATAACAAAAAGCCTGCCAAAAAAAAAAAAAAAAAAAAAAAAAAAAAAAAAAAAAAATGGCGGGGAGATGTGGTTTTTATAAAGGTAGATTTTATAAAGTACCTAGAATAAAGGAAGGACACACTTTGTCTCAAGAGAGTGCCTAAAGAGACCGGCCTCATTCAGAACTCATCTGTTCTTAAGTAACCAACAATTCAACAAGTTACTTAATCTGATTTACTATGATACAAATAAGTAACAAATAAGAAGAGGAGAGCATAGCAAGAAGTAGCCAGAGGGCAAACTGAAGGCAAGTTGTAAAGACAGAGGCAAAGGCTGTAGGAAAAAAAAAATTCTACAAAATAGAAGACAAGAATTCAAAAATAGTTATCTGACTCCATCCAAAAAACACGAGCATCCCATACGTGATACACTCTGAAGGACTGCTTAGTATTACAATACAGATTCTTACATACAGTAATTGGGCAATACTCAATAAGCTCATAATGTTGACTATTTAGATTACATTTATGTGACATTCTGGGAAAGAAAAAAACTGCAGGGCGAGGAAACAAGTGTTACCAGACAATGGGAGCAAGGGTAGGAATTGACAGAAAGTAGACATGAGGGTGTATTTTGGAGATGAGAAAAATATTCAATGACAAGCATCTAATGAAAGTGGCAGATCAAAGATTTAAATTGAAACCTGCCTGATTTCAGGTTCACTGGCACACAATAGTAAATATCCTATATCTTGACTGTGTTGGCTACACAACTATAGCGGTAACACACTGTGTTTCAAAACTCATAGAACTGTACACTAAAATGGGTGAATTTTACTCAATATAAATTTCTCTGTTTAAAAAAAAATCAGTTCATTTTCTGCAATTATCTGGTTTTTCACTAATGGAGCATTAAATATGTCTGTTGATTGTGCATGACTAGTATACCACTGTTTCATCTTGGCTATCCATGTACAAGGTGGTCTTCACAGCATTTCTCTATCATTCCCTATGCACAGCTTAGTAGACTGGCAGAATCTTACCATTATCTATTCTTAAGTTTCTTTCTCTGTTTGACCTAATCAAGAATTGACCACATACAAAAATTGTTTCTAAAACATATTCATAATAGTTGGAGTTACAGAATCAAAATGTGTTCCTCTCTAGCGTGATCATAATGTTGTATTTTATCTAGATACATCTTCTTAGATCTGAATCTATTTTGTCTAGTAAAAATTGAAGAGCTGGAGATTGGAAATACAGATATATGTATGGTTATAAAATTCTATATTCAATTACTATTCTAGATTCATAGGAAAATGAGTATCTGAATTAAAGTCCAGAGAGATACAAAATCCAAAAATAATTATAGCTCCCATTTATTGAGCACTTTATATATATCACACATTTTCTTAATGATTTACATGTTTTAAGCTTCAAAACTTCACTGAGAAAAGGGCCCTAATTTATAGACAAGGAAAGTTATATTAGAAAGTGTAACAACTAGCCCAGTGTCACACAGCTAAAGTGACAGTTCTGAAAATAAAATTCAGGCCTACCTAATTTTATTATTTGTTTGTTTATTTATTCATTTATTGAGACAAAGTCTCGCTCTGTCGCCCAGGCTGGAGTGCAGGGGCGCAATCTCAGCTCACTGCACCCTCTGCCTCCTGGGTTCAAGCGATTCTCCTGCCTCAGCCCCCCACGTAGTTGGGATTACAGGTGCCTGTCACCATACCCAGCTAACTTTTGTATTTTTAGTAGAGATGGGGTTAGAGATGGGGTTTCACCATGTTAGCCAGGCTGGTCTCAAACTCCTGATCTCAGGTGATCTGCCTGCCACGGCTTCCGAAAGTGCTGGGATTATGGGCATGAGCCACCGCGCCCAGCCTGTGCCTAATTTTAGATTCATTGAGGTGCAATGATAGGAGGAAAAAAAAAGTCTACCATAAGACAGACTGTAAAGAATATTATAACAGGCGAAAAATAACCTGTAGGAAAGGGAATATTCTTCCAGGAAGAAGAGGCTTGGGCTGGCACCATAGGATAGATAGAATTTTGACAGCTTAATAGATAGGAAAGGGCTTTCGTCAGTAGAGCAAACAATCTCTTTCCTGCTGACACTTTCTAGCTTACGTCCAGTTGAGAAAAGCGACACTTGTAACATGCTAACATGCATCCTCACCATTTTTTCTCAGCCCCTCCCTGAGAGCCTCAGCCTGATATGTCAGGGCGGGGCTGAGAGAAAATGGTGGTGATGTTAGCATGTCACAAGTGTTCAAGTTTTGCTAGTGTGTGTGTGTGTGTGTGTGTGTGTGAGAGAGAGAGAGAGACAGAGAGAGAAAGAAAGCCTGATTCGTGGACACTATCTTCTGTGGGAAGAACAATGAAGCCAGGTTGTAGCCACACGGGCAACATTTGAAAACCGAAAACCTCATCACCAGAGGCAACCCATAAGACCTCTCTGGGCCTTAGTTTCCTCATCTGAGAAAGAAGTTCACTAACAATACAATAGACTCTGTCTACCTTTTGGGATTATTGTGAGGATCAAATTAATTTCTATGTATATGAAATCAATTTTAAATTCTAGTGATGGCACATAGTGGATCGAGTTAAGGAAAGACAAGCAAAATGTCTCCAAATCCTGGGAAAACCAGCTTTAACTCAGGTTGGAGTTGAGAGAAAATGGTGGCAAGTGTAACATGTGGTGGTGTGAGAAAGTACAGAGCAATAACATTTTCCACCTATATTCCTTTAATAAATTGAATTACAACTACCAAGACTGCAGAATTTTAACATGAAAGTATATGCTAATGTCATGATACCTGGGAAATAGATTTTTACACAGATAAAGCTGTAAGTAACGGATACACTCTCTTTTGAGATGAACACTTTATATCATTTAATGATTCATTGTATTTGGATGCTAAAATTGTTTTCATGTGATTTCCGGCCAATTTAGCTTCAAAACAGAAGTAGTTAGTCGTCTGTTCTAGGTGCCCCTTTTCTTTGGGGACTCTACGTAGACTCTTCTAATATCATGGGGCCATTTGATCCAAGGTTATGCCAAGGAAGATCCCATATCCATTGCCTTCCCCTTACTCCTGACACATCCCCACATACTGATTATGCAAACTTGCTCCTACTGGGAAAAAAAAAATCAAATTATGTTAACAGAAAAGACACTTGAAATATTGCTACTTTGTTCTAGACCTGGCAGGACCCAGAGGGAACATCCACACCTGGTAACAAAAAGAAAGGTCACTGTTACCTGGCCCCTCTCAAAACAGCAAACCAGTTAAGCCCCCAACTTGATAAAGTTTTTATCTCTGGAATTCTATTTATGTACATACTTGGTACCCAAAAGCAATGAGACGACCATTGCCTGTCATCACCACCAAAATTCCAGGCTTTTCATGAAACCAGCCCCTTTAAAAATAATCACAGACACTTATGGATTGAACACTTAATTTTTAATATGAGATTCATCAATGAAAAAATTTCTAAATTTGTTATGATGAATATTTACTTCCTGTAAAGTGTATGGTGGTATGCAGCATCCACATCTCACATAGCTAATTTTCTCATGCTCATAACATAACAAAAATCTTTTTCTCTCATGAAAAATGTTTCCCCAGAAGAATGCCAATTCTTCAAGCCATTGACAGGAATGAGGAAAACATAAAGACATCTAAGAAAGTGCTGGCAGTTTTTAGTCAGAAAATAGCAGCTTGTATAAAGAGTGGAATGTGAAATTCTGCAACGTTTCAAATTTGTAACTGAACACATCTACATATAAACTCTATACAGAACTCGTCTAGTAAATGTGCCAACTAAAATGTCTGTTAGTGACTTTATTAATAACCTTAGTCTTATATTTATTGAAACAATAAAGTTATTTGAGTCTTACATTTTATTGTTTGTATGGGGAAAGTTCTAGGTTCTAGTAGTGTTTAACGATTGGAGCATTTGTCAAACTTTGGAGACAAGCATTTCAGGAAATCAAAGGTCTTCAGACTGCAATGGAAAATCTGGCCTGTACCCAAGTTTCTTGTTACTGTCAGCAGGGAGGAACAATCCCTTAACTATTCAAGATTTATTTATTTCTTTCAATTTAATTTTAGTCAGCAACTCACCAAGGAGAATTCTATTTTATAAGAATCTCTCTGTTTCTATCTATATATCATTTCCCTTTGAGAAAACAGATAACAGATCTGCCCTTTCCACCATGTCATCACTGCATCTAGGCATTGTAGGTAATTAGCATGATGTAAATTGTAAGGTGGTGCTTCTTTCCCCCACCCTCTTGGAGATGGGATCTTGCTCTGTCACCTAGGCTAGAGTGTAGTAGCACAATCATAGGTTCATGGCTCAATGAGGCCTCAAACTCCCCAGCTCAAGTGATCCTCACACATCAGCCTCCTGAGTAGCTGGGACTAAAGGTGCATGCCAGCACACCAAGCTAATTAATTTTTTTTTTTTTTTTTTTTTTTGCAGAGGGTGTGTGTCACTATGAAACTCCTGGTCTCAAGCAATCCTCCTGGTGTGGCTTCCCAAAGTGTCAGCATTACAGGCATGAGCCACTGCACCTGGCCTTGGTGGTGCTTCTTACATCAAAGATCTAATGTTGAATTGCACTGTGAAAAACTGAGTGGTATTGTTCTTTCAGCTTCCTTTCTCTGTCTTATTTCCTTAAGTGAGAAATTTATTTCTTCATTATCTATCATTAGTAATGCTGCTTAAATAACAGTAATGTGTTTCCATAAACTGCAGTGTATGGCATGGAATAAACTAAAAAAGTCATCCATTTAATACATATTTTCCAAGTTGCTTATTTGAAAGAGTAAATTAAAATGTTTACATAGATATCCTTGTCATCACGCCTTAAGTATTGTCTTAAATCATTCAACAAATATTTATTGAGGTCCTATCAATTTCCAGGAATTAAACTAGGTCTGGGGCTAACGAAGACCAAGACAATCACCTTTTCCCTCATAAGCATGCCCCAAAGGACTAACGTAGCATGGAGAACATATGTAAAAGTGCCTATAATTTTGTTAGCACATAAACCTTCAGTAAATGTTAGTGATTAAAGTAAAGGTATTCATATTGATTCCATATAATGTAAAGCCTATCTTTGTTTCATAAAAATATGAAAAACCTATAACTTACGTAGCAATTAGTTGAGCATCACTAGCAGAGTGTTTGTAGCATTTAGAAGTCACTTTAAATCTCAACCTGGAAGTCTTGTTAATCTATCTTGTCAGTGGCATCTGAATCACATTACACATCTAAATAAACTGATCTACTGGGACCTTATTCCAAATGGCAGGCATTGCTGCTTTAAATTAGGGGTGAAGCCCACCACAGCAGCTTGAAACTCTTCCTGCTTACAGCTTAGTAAAGTGATACTCATTCCCAGAAAGGAAACTTCAACAGAAACATATCAGAAAAAGCAGGCTGTCATTCCTGAAATGCTACTGAAAAACCTCACCACGTTTATCCCTTCATCTCCAAATGCTTCAAAATGTAAAATCTAGATATTTTAACTATAACTCAATAGTAATATAGTAATGCCACTAATAGTTACTATTTGGTAAAGTAGAGAAATTGGAAATTCTCATCATAAATAAAGGAAATAAAAACATATCTTAACATTTGCTAAATTTCAAATCATTTAATCTTTTATTAGTAAGAAAAAATATTATCTTACTACTTTGTTTTGTCTGAGATCAGATTGATGAAAAGTAATAAAATTCTTCTACCGACATTATATTGTTTCACATCTTAGTCAAAACAGAAAGCAACTATATTTTTCAAGAAAAATTATTTTGATAAACACCTCTTTAGTGAAATAATAAGCATTATAACAAATGAGATAAATGTTAAATTATCAATATAACTATTTCAGAAACTGTATTTGTTTTCTATCTTATACTATATGTCTTAAACAATAAAATATCTGACACAAAATTTCCCTTTCCAAAATCAACATTACCATGATGGCTCTTGAAACATTGTCCTAAGTCTGTAAATCAGAAAGGAATATGTTAGGTGGAAAGTAACAAAAAGCAACCAAACAGTTTAAAGATAACCTTTTAAAGCAAATACTTATGACTCTATAGACATAGCATATTGGTTAAAACAAAGTGGTAATGTATACAGTACATCATTTTAAATTTGCTTCAATGCTGGATATACTTTGCTTCCATATATTAATTTTTCACACAAAAGTATTTTTCCCTAGTGAAAAGTACTGGTTAACACAAAATGAATATGGTGTAACAATTTCTTTGAAACCCTGCAGTCAACTCTTTGCATATAACTTTCTAATAAAAAAAAAAAATCCCACATACTTCATTTTCCCTAAAGAGCAGCATGAGATTTCCAATCCTTTGCTTGAACACATAAAATATTAAGAGCCAATTTTCAGCTGCACCTCTGTCACTTCCATTATCATTCTACACGTCCAGAGGTGATAATGGACTCTGTAAATTGCAGTCTTTCTCCATCCCAGACCACTGAGGGTTTCACCAGGGGACAGTTCCACATAAAGGGTGGCCCAGATGTATGTTAATGGCACTGAGAAGCAAACAGCAGACACTGCCATACAAGATAATGTGACGTGTTACCCAGAGGAAAGATGAAATGAGCAGAAAACAATTTCCTTAGAAATTCTGTAAAATCAGCAAGGATCCATTCTTCTCCACAAATCAAATAGGTAGCACTATCTTCACAGAACCTTGGAAACAAGATTAAAATACATTCCTAATGCCTTGTCTATGAAGGAATTGTTTGTCCAAGCCAACAGAGAATGAAGGCACATGAGCGTTAAAGTTTAAAGAATTGTGGGGAAGGTTTTTGTTTACCATTTGCTTTTTTCAGACACACAACACAGCTCTACCAGCATTCGTTATCTTCAAACATGAAGTGAAATAAAGAGGATAAGGTAAACGAAAGTGCTTATCTTATCCACTGCTGAAATGATACTCACTACTATTTGTGGTGGGCAATCTGCCCATTAGAAGGAAGCTGTCTTATAGGAAAGCAAATGTGGTTGACACTGGGTTTTCTTCCTGTGATCATATTTCCTACTATCCCATGCAAAATAATCAGATTTTACAGAAAATATACCCAAGGAAGGAAGGGATTTGAAACTAGTTTTTCTCCCTTTTCCATGGGCAGTCATCTAACTAGTTGTCTCACTCTAGCACTGGGTGAGTGTTCATTGACTGAACCTACCAGACTAAGCACCAATGCTTCGGTCAAGGTGCTGGGGGTGGGTTGAGAGACACATGTTGTGCAAGAGGAAAGAAAGCCTAGTGAAAGAAAAGAGGCAGATCAAAATCAGATTGCATTACCCAGATAATTAAACATAGCTCTTTACCAATTAGATAATAATACATGACACATAATCATTCCTCATACGCTAATAAAGCCAAATGTTGGATAAGACAAGGTAAGGTCAATTTTAATACAATAAGTATATTCTGGAACCAATTCCATAGTCTACAGACTAATTTCAGGAAAGTCAGACATCAGGGGAAAAAAATAAGAAAAAAAGAAAAAAAGATAAAAGAAAGAAAGCAAGAAAGAAAGCAAGAAAAGCAAGAAAGTAAGAAAGCAAGAACAAAAAAGGAAAAATATCCATTAAAATAATTTCTTCATTTATTCATCTAGGGTCAAAATATCACCAATGAGCTCCACCTCTTCTCTTCTTGTTCCCCTTCATTTCCTTCAGCAAACACCAAGGACTGAAACATATAAAGGCATTGTGCTAAGCATTATAGTTAGAAAAAAAGCCCACCAGTGATTACTGTCTTGAAGAGAATACAGACAAATAAGCAGATCATTACAGTAGAGGGTGATACTTGCTCTGGGAGAGAGATCAGAAGGTTGCTTATGGTGAGACTTTACCATCTTGGCAGAGTTTCCAGGAATTATTACTAGGATTTCAAATCCTAGTCCTCTACATCTCATTCCTCAAGAAAAATGAGGCATACAATCAATGCATAAGCAGAATTTGTAATTTGTACATATTTAAAAATAAAACAATTGAAATCCAGAATAGGCAAATCCATAGACACAGAAAGCACATTAGTGGTTGCCAGAAGAAGGGAAGAGGGAGAAGTATGGAGTGATTACTTAATGGGTAGAGGATGTTCTGTGGTGTTAAAAAATTTCAAAACTAGATAGGGTGGTAGTTGCACAATGTTGTGAATGCACAAAAAAACCACTCAATTTTACCCTTTAAAATGATTATTATGAGTTATGTGAACTTCATCTCAATTAAAAAAAACTGACACTCTTCATTTGGTACTTTGTGGCACTTTGAAATAGTCATTCTGACATGTCGCAAAAATTTAGAGTCAATCAGACTCTTCCCTCTGATTTTCTGTTTTTTATTCTCCATATGCAGAAAAACGTGGAAGAATTTTCTGCATGGAGAATATGCAGAATATTTGAGAAAGAAAAATCTGCAAGAAGCTTTTGATTTAACTAGATACCTAGAGCAAGGTTAATGTCTTTGAGATAGTTTTTAAAGTTCAGAAGATTGTAATAGTACAGTAGCAGAGCAGGAGGTACTATGATTACATATGAGTATTCTCTAAAACATTACTTTCTATGAATTTTTAATGATGCAAGCAATTTTTCAAGGTCACTGAGAGAGCAATCAGTCATTCAGATAGTAAGTTTGTTCACAGTTTCTTGGCAGCTTTGCAAGAAAACAAGCAAGTGGGATTTGTGGAGGAGGGGAAATGATACACTGAGAAAGAGGTGAATTAGGTGTACTATAAAATTAGCTACAGGTATACTTGATTCACTCTTCAACCTACCAGGTTCTTCACTAAGTGTTCTAGAGGTAGAATGAGACTTCATGACTCAATGATTTTCTGGTTGCCATTGTGATTAATAGCATAAACTGTCAACACCTATAAAACTCATTTTCTAATGATTTGATCATATCAGTATCCAAAGATCTGCTGAACATTATAAAATTAAGTACATGGAAAAGACATTAAGAGATATATACTTGTCAATATATATAGCCCAGAATGAGTTATTTCTCAAAAACTTGAAAATAATAAGAAACTATATTGCTCTCTTAATGTTAAATTATAAGACTGAAACAGAATGGAACAAGAGAGAATTGTGAAAAATGTATAGAGTGTATGTATTAAAAATAGTGTCCCAATCCCTGGGAAGACAGAAGACTATTAATCATCCATGAGATCATAATGAAGAGGCATCACAGATGTCAATATTCAAAGTATCTTTCAAACATTGTAGAAAAGTATGAGGCTCGGGCAATGAACTTCAAGAATTCTCTCCCATTGGCAAAGTCATGTCTAAGCTGGAGATAGACGCAAGGGGTTATGTTGTTCCCTCCCCATTAACAAAACCTTGATTGCATTTGGTGTCCATCTGTAATGGCCCAAAACTATTAAGCATACAATTTAGGCCAAGTGTGGTGGCACACACCTACAATCCCAACACTTTGGGAGGCTGAGGCAGGAGGATCACTTGCATGAGTTTGAGACCAGCCTGGGCAACGTAGCAAGACTCCATCTCTACAAAATTTAAACCACTTGAGAGGTTAGGCTGGAGGATTGCTTGAGTCCAGGAGTTTGAGGTGGCTACAGTGAGTTATAACACCACTGAACTCCAGCCTGGGAGACAGAGCAAGACTCTGTCATAAATAAATAAATAAATAAATAAATCAGCTTATCTAACTCTCCTTATTCTGATTCTGAGCAATATTTATTACTTATTTTTCCATTTGCATCTATACACAGAGAGAAAATGCTTTCATCATACAGACCTTGATATTCTTGTCCTTGCGATATTAGTTCAAGTTATTAATAACTTGACATTCTACATAATTTGATCATATCAGTATCCAAAGTATCAGTATCATGTATTTAGACTATGTCCACCATGTCCATAGGAGTATTCCACTCAGGTAACAATTATGTTTTTCATTTTAAATTCCAATTTTGGTTTGATACATTAGTGTACCTATGAAATGAGATTAAATTTCATTTAATTCACCAGTGTCTGAAACCACAATTTTGAAGGCCAGCTAGATAGATGGCAGTTGATGTGCTAAAGAAATGACTGCTACACAGTGAGGCCTGTGAGGGACATCTAGGGACTTTGTTCCATGTGAAAAACACATAGCTCATTATAGTGCTGAGTGGCTGCATGTAGAGGTACTCCCCTCAGTTGTATCTTTCGTGTATGTAATGGTAATAATTATAAGGCAATGAAAGCCTTAATATGGAGGAACACACCACCGACTAAGGGCGTAAAATAAAAAACAAATGAAATGAGAAAATGTGTTCAAGTAAAATAAAATTACAGTATAAGTTGATTTCATATTTAAATCCTCCAGGTATAAGGAAAGTATACAAGTTGGCTATTAAGACTGCAGGAAAGTCAGTTGTAGGAATGGGGAATCCATTGAGTTAAAGGAACTTAATCATAGTGGTGATGGAAATAGAATAACTTGCTTTGGTAAACTCAACTGTAATAATTCTGTGCATTTTCACTGACTGTGTCATTAGAACCTTCTTAATTTTGGTGTGCAAGAGATTAATTTGGTTCTAGTGTTCAATATATATCCTGAAAATGAAGTGAATGGCTGTCTTTATGCTTGATTTTCAGATAACAGAGATTGCTTAATTTAAAAGAAGAAAACTCCTGAAGCCAGACATATTAAGGAAATAACAAAAATTCAAGGACGTAACCAAAATGTGGACATTGGAAATGTCTGGGAAGTTGAAGAAGGTGAAGTTATGTACCAATGTGTAGAAATGAATGTTTCTCTTTTTAAAAATATAATTAGATATTCCATCATACTTCATGCGTAGAACACATTCATTGATGAGACTTACACAAATACTATTAAAAGATTCAGTTCCCTATGCAAATATGAGGTTGAGATTTACTTATTTAGAAAATTAAAAGCAAATGAGAACATTTTCTATGACTACAATTATTTTCACCGAATAAATGATTGATTTTTAATATTTTAAGTAACATGAGCAATAAGATATTAATACTATGTTCATCTCTAACTTCAATGTTCCCAGAAAATTCTGCGTATTTGCAGAACTTATTAGATACGTTTAAGTGAATCAACTGACATAATGTTTCAATGACCAAGTTAAAAGCTAATCAGAAATTTCCAATAATACCTTTACCTGAATGTTTACACACACCTTTAAAGAATATTTTATGTGAATATAATATATTATTCAACGTTGTTTTCTAAATTCATTTCAATTTGAATTGCGAAACATTAGGAATACCCCTATTTCCTGTTATTTTCCTTTTTTCAGACCTGTTATGTATACTGAGTTCAAACAAATATGCTTTAAAAAATGAAGAAGGGAACCATTTTTTCATATAGGGTACAGATTTGTCTAGGGTGTTTTATACCATACTAAAAACATGTTTCTTGAAAAAAAAAAAAAAAAAAACAAATTTGAACATTAACCCCTCCCCTCTCTTCTCTATCCATCTGCCAAATTTTGCTTTCAAAGAATTGTGGTAACAATATCAAATATTTCTACCACCCTTGTCACTTTTCATCTGTCTGGGAAAAGCAGAAGAGATTCTACTCTCAGGAACCAACAAAACAAGAGCACACAGCTGAACGGCTTCTGGTCTACACTCACGTTTCCCGTTTGCCTGCATTTAATGCTGTTAATATTTCAGAAGCTGGAGTACCAGAGTCAAACTGAAGTTTTTAACTATTTAATTCTGAATCCTCAGTCACAGACCTTGGAGAGAGAGAAAGAAAAAGAAAGAGAGAAGGAGAAATGACAGAGATTGAGATAAAGGTAGACACAGAAATAGAAAAGGAAATAGAAAGACTGATGGTCTTTTTAAGGACTGACAGCAGGAAAACAGGTAATTCTGCTTTATAGCACAAGAAACTGAATTCTGTCTACAACCACAACCAAAGCATGTGGACAAGGATATGAACCTCGGATGAGATGGCAGCCCCAGCTAACAACTTAATTTTAGCCTGAGAAGATTGGGCAGAGAACTCTGCTAACCCATTCTCCGAGTTCTGTTCTATAGAACTCTGAGAAATGTGAACAGCTTTTTGTGTGGTGCTAACCTAGGAGAATCTATCCTTAGAAAAGAGTCCACAATTTCCAATCTAAGATCAGTTTGTGTAGTGTGTATGTGTGTGTATATGTACATTTTACCCATCACTTATTTTATTACTTAACTTCAATGCAAGTTTGCAAGGAAATGAGGCTCCAAGCTGCTCATTATTAATATAGGGCCAGAATATTTTTAGGGGTTTAGAAGTTTCAAATGAACCAAAATGGAACTTAACAATGAAAAGAGTGAGTCTGTCCCATTGTAGTATGATATTTTTACTTCTGTTTTGACTAGAAAATGGGGGTAACTGAGATAAAAACATGGTTTGGAAGATGTCTGTATCACATCTATTAATAGAATTTTGCTGAATATGATTTTTCTGTCAAGTAAAAAAAATGGTTGAAAAATACATATAGTAGAATTTTCTGCTTTTTCCATTAGATATCTGTTTCTTTTTTCATGGAGCTGACAAATATGTAGTTTCAGTTTGTCTTTTCCACCTCTTTTTTCTTTCTAAAATTTTAAAATTTGTTTTTCATTTCTTTCCTTTGAACCACAAAAATCTATAGCCCCCCTTACCAGAGCTAATTGAAGAATGGAAGACTTCAGTGAGACCTCTTCTAAGGTCTTTCAAGATTAAAACTCATTTTCACAGTAGTTTGATTATTAAAATATATTTTCTCTGTCACACAGGTAATAGGTACTTACGAAATTTTGGTGTAAAGGAATAAATGAATAATAATCATATTGTAATTGAGTACTTCCTATAGCTTTGCATATGCCTCCTCTTTTAATCCCCATAATGATCCAATGAGTAAATTCTATTATTATTATATTTAATAGAATATCGAAGTTCACAGTAATCCCATATTTTAAATGATATGATGGGAATTTATATCTATCACTTTAACTCATCCCTTAACATTTAAATAAATGAATTATAGAATTATAATTTATTGGTGATTGCTCTAAAAAGACTTCTGGTTTCTCTTATCTTGAAATTCTGAACTAGGTATGTGGATATTACTAGTATGTTTTTATTTACACCCTTGATACACTTATAGGAATTTTCCTGGATTATTTATCCACTACATCTATTTTTAGAAAGAACATAAAGTTAAAAGGAACTCTCAATCCCACTTTATATTTTCTTCGATTAGAGGTAAAGTACTACAGTGGTTCCAAATAAAACCAGCTCTTAAATTTCTCTTCAATTTCCTCATCCCTTCCTATGTGGAGCATAGTCAAGTACATCTGGAATTCAAGTCTTTTCATATGGCATTGTGATTGTTACTTTTAATGTTACTTCCTCTAAGAACTTTGTTTTGTACCTGAAGAGTTTAAAAAAATCAAAATGTACAAAGTTATTCAGTAGATTGACTCTCTATTATTCCAGTAGTCAGTGTATTAAAAGTCTCTAAAGGCCCATTAAGGTATCAGGCTAGACTGGCTCTGGACCCACCATTGTCTATTTTGGTTCAATAATGATTATATACATGTAATTGACTGAGACTATATCACACTCATAAGTCACACTGTAAATAAAAAAAATGCAATAAATGTATACAACAGACTATAATTACAAGCCAATTCAATGCAGTGGATTTGATAAACTTCTTTGTAAGTTACGAATATTTGAACAATGGAGCAAAAGACTGTTTTATCAAGGACAACATAGTTAGAGGCAGAGCAGTTAGAATAGGTTCTAACTTCTTCAAAATGGGGAGACTTGACTGTTATTCCAAAGGTGATTCACCACATGATTCCAGAATGACCTGAAAGAATTTCCCTAAAAGTCTCTCATTATAGAACAGCAGTCATTTATTATGATAATATCATTAACATTAAGTTTGAACAAATATTTTTCATAACTTTATAAATATGTAACATATTTATCATTCATTCATGGATTAAGAATATGTATGAAATATAATTCTTATAACATTAAGCACTTATGCATTATTTTAAATGGTAACAGATTATTATTGAAAATAGTGAGAATCAAAATATACTGACAGGCACTTAATTCAAGTTCCAATTATTTCTTGTGGAAATACATTTTTCTTTGAATCAAATAGAAGAAAACTGCACTTTTAAAAAGGAGTAGGAGTAACAAGTTACCAGCGAGTACCCCAATTAGGATTGTCTGTGGGTAACTGCACTTTACGCACTTGTTGGTGGATGGAACTGCCTATGTGGTTTTTTTGTGTGTGTGTATGTGTGTTTTTCATTTTTCTTTATAACTTGCATTTTCAAGAAGTCTATTCATGTATATGTATGAATTCATAATACTAAATTTTAAATAGTCATTCTAATAATAACTTTTCTCTATGCAATAACTTAAATAGTTAGCAATGTGCTTATCTTTGTTTCATCTAACACAGTGATGTGGTTTGACTGTGTCCACACCAAAATGTCATCTTGAATTGTAGCTACCCTAATTCCCACACGTTGTGGGAGGGTCTGGGTGGGAGATAACTGAATACTGGGTGCGGTTTCCCCCATAGTGTTCTCATGGTAGAGAATAAGTCCCACGAGATCTAATGGTTTTATCAGGGGAAACCCCTTTCACTTGGCTCTCATTCTCTCTTGCCTGCCACCATGTAAGTAAGTCATGCCGTTTGTCTTCCGCCATGATTGTGAGGCCTCCTCAGCCACGTGGAACTGTGAGTCCATTAAATGTCTTTTTCTTTATAAATTACCCAGTCTTGGGTATGTCTTTATCAGCAACATGAAAACAGACTAATATTCACAGTGTCAACTGTTTATGAACCTTAATTATGTCTACAAATTCTCTTTTGACAAACAATGTAACATAACCATGGGAGTGATATTTCATCACATTCCTGGGTCCACCCACTATTACTGGGATAGGATTACACAGAGTGTATATATCAGGAGGAAGTGGTCATGTGGTCCATCCTAGAGTTCTAACTGCCACATAGGTATATAAAAGATGCTTATTATTCACAAAAGTTATAAATAGCATATTTTCTATGTAGGCACAATGGATGGTTTAAAATATTTTCTGATATTTTGGCACATTACATTCTACAAACACATTTTATTATTATAGAACATGTTCATAAATTGTAGTTTTGAATTATTGACAATGATAGTTATTCTGCTTAGTTAAGTACTCTGAAGATATAAACAGATCCCCCATTTACTTTTTCAGAAAGACTTGAAGGGAAGGTTTCTTAATGCAAAGTATCTTTTTTCCTCCAAGGATAGTGCAAGGCATGCAATATATAATAATTCACTTAATGTGTGATTGATTCTTCCCTTGAAGTTAAGATGTGATACAGTCCTTTTCCAACATGAAGCACAAGGCATGAGCAAGTTGAATAGATGTCAAAGGAAAGAAATCAACAAAAGAAGATGTCATGCTTTGTGAGTAAAATACTGTGTTGTGAACATATTATAATCAAATATAAGTCGAAAAATATTCCCAAAGTAAAATCACACATTATTGCTGGCTTATCTAAAACACAATTACAATTCAAACAAGAGAATCAAATATTTACACTAATCTAAATACAATTTCAGTTTTACCTTACAAATATCTCAAGTTGATTAATATAATTAACTGTTAGCAGTGACACATTTTGCTATATTTTCTGGCTATTTGAATTGTTTTCTTTTACATTATCCTTAGTCTTTTTCTATGAAAATAACAACAACAGTGACAACCCTGGGCCTGGGGCTTTAATTTGGCAAGCCCACCTGCAGCATGCTGTTGCACTGCTCAAACTCTGTGTTTTCTAATCTGGCGCCTAACGGAACCTGGTAGCAAGGAGGAAGTCAATCAGAGGTGCTGCGTGGCGAAGATAGTGACCATGTTTGCAAAGCTGCTGGTAAAGTCAGATTGCTTTCCCTGCTAACCCAGGATATCCTTTCATATGTGGAAATTTACCCAAATAAAAGGAAACATTTATTTGACTTTTCTGATATTCTTTTTTTATCTTGTGGTTATATGATTGGCAGCTGGAACTATTTATTGACTTTTTATCTTTTTAGTGATTCCCACAATCCTTTCCTCAATCAAGTTGTTAGAGCCTTGGGGTTTTTTTTTTTTTTTTTTTTTCAGGTGAGTGAATAGAGAGAAAGCTATATACTGAAATACCTTAAAATAAAACCGCATTCAAGAAAATCCATTGCTGTTTTTTAACCATTACTGCATGGGCAAAACATTTCCTCAATGTGCACTTTCCCTCCCTTTCTCTTTCTAAATTGACACATGTATGTGTACACATATTATACCTAACTAGATATACAGTAAATAGTTATAAATGTAGACAACAAAAAAATGGGACATTCAAACTAGTCACAGGAAAAGAGCACAATGTACGTTAGGAATTTATACTAACAAATTCAAGAAATATTGAGTGATAAACTTGTTTCAGGTGCTCTATTAGATATTAGGAGTAAAAATTATAAATAAGATCCATCCTCTGCTCATAAAGGACCTTATCAGCCTAAAATCATTGTAGTGGAGAATATAGTCAAGTTAACCCTGACTATAAAAATGAAGATTTCAGGAGAAATGCCTAGTTCTAGGGTAACTTCTTGTAATATGGCAACATACAGGAGGTAATTTGGTTTTAAGGGAAAGTCAAATAAAGCTTTCTGAATGAAATAAGACTTAACTGCAGTAATACTTTAGATCTTTCCTAAAAATAAAAACTAAAAACTACAACCAACACTAGCATGTATCCTGGGTTTATGTAGCAAATTTAAAAACAATATATGCAGATTACTTTCTTCCAAAGTATTCACATAACAAATGGCCCTATTCTTGTTGATATTCAAGACAGAATATTTAAGTGTACTAGTATTTGATTCTCCAGATCCTTTGATTAAGGTAGACAGGCAAATCACATAGTGCAAAGTCACCACAAACAGTGAACAGTTAGGGGTCATGACGGGGTGACGGCCTTGAGGCTGCTCTGCTAGTCTTCAAATCTTTGAGGGTGACAGTGTCTTTGATCTGTCTGCCTTTTAAACAAGGAAACCTGGAAATATCTCAAATGACCATTTGATCTGTTTCTGGTGGGGAAGGTAGTCTTCCAGCTGCCACCCTCAAACATGCTGTGCTCTCCCCACTAACTAAACACAGGGCTTTCATGTTGGAGAAAAACCAGGCTTCCAGCCACATAGAGCACTAAAGAAAGGGCTGATGAATACGGCCAGTGATTGGAGTGGCGGCCAGGCTGCAGTGTGTGACCTACCGCTGGAGACATGTGGCTGCAGGGACTGCAGAGCTGCTGAATATGTGGACACATTCCTAACAGGGAGAACAAGAAGGCTCTGCTGCTAAGAGGAAGGGCTCTCAGGAAGAAGTCGTGGTAAGAGCAGTCTCAGCTTAGGAAGATGCCAGGCTCTCCTGATTTAAAGGGCAAGAAGCGCAACCATGTCATGAATGGTGAACACTGAATGAAGCATAAGCAGAGACTGAGGCTCAGAGTCCAAACCATGAGGCAGAAAATGAACCCATCCTAATGGAAAACAGAGCATAGAGCAGATGCCAGAGGAGGAAACATGGGCGTTTCAGGTCAGAAACATCTTCCTAGTAAAAATCTATGAGTAACCTGCTTTAGTCCATGACTTCTGAGACAAAAGAGAAAAAAGAAGAAAAGGGAAGGATCAAAATAGCAGGATATTTTAATTTTCAGATTATTGTAAATGTAAATCTCAGAACACTGCAAATCTCAGCATATGACTTGTAGCAACATTTATATCCATTTAACCATCAATTCATTTATTCAACAGAACTGTTGACTCCTTATTTTCAACCTACTGTATTGGGTACTCCATATACAAAGATGAATAAGAAACAGGTCTTGCCCCCTAGTAATAGTCTAGAGAGGGCAAAAGATATGTGAACACACAGAGGTATCTGTCCTGAGTATTTTTAAACTCTCCAACTATTATTAAGTCACCAGGATTCACCTTAAATAATGAAGTATTTTAATAAAATAACTGTTAATCTTTACTGTAAACCAGTCTTCTCAGGAAGTGCAAGATGAAATACAATGATATAAATACTTTCACATAAGCTGAAAGTATGACATAAGGAACAATATTATTATTCACAAGGTACCGTTTCTACTACATAACAGAAAGGTGCTGGATATGTGGATTGAGGGAAACATCTCGTTATCTTGATCCAGTAAAATCTATTTGGAAACTATTGATGCTGAACCACACCGCAAGACTCACTAAAAAGCTCTGTATTGGTTTACTTTTAAGGGAAAAATATTTGGTGAAGGCTAAGTAGGCATGCTGGGAGGAGTTGCAACAAGAGCATCATTGGCAGGCTGCATGATAATGAATTGGTTCCTACGGAAATGAAATTGTTACAGTTCGCTTTTGTCATCTACAATTAAAAATGACAAGTATTGAGCACTGTGTCATTAAGAAGAATCTGATTAGAGAAGTTTCCAAGCCTTAGGAATTGTTATTGGATGGTATCCTGGTTGGTATATGAAAGGCTTTTTTTAAGCCAGAAAAGTAGGAGCATCTAAAATAGAGCTATTTTAAATTCCTTAACTTAAGAACATAATCACAGGGATTTATGCATTATCAATAAGAATGCATAATTAAATAGAGGATAACATTTTACCAGTGATAACTTCCAAACATCATAGATTGCTTAATTATAAATAAATTCATAACTATTTGTAACCGAAATGGTATGGTTTTTGTAAACAAATCACTGTCTTATTTTCTTATCGTGAGCATGAAAAAAGTTTCTAATAGGTTTTTGTTTCAACCTGAGTGTGTCTTCCCACCTATACCTCATGTAAGTTTTGAACCTTTATGAAAAATCATAATTCTTTCCCATTTTCAGAACTTAGAACATTTACTAGTTTTTAGATTGGGATTAGGTGTCACATTTTCATTTTGGGCTAAATAAGTAAACCTGAAGATCAAACGTTCAAATAAAATACAGTAAGTGGGTGTTAAATAATGAAAAAGATATTCTTGTGGAGCTTTTCACAGAGAGATGATCCAGGCTGAACATGTGTCCCCAGTGATGGTGAGAACCGTGGGACTGCTGCCTAACATCTGCAGGGTGTCATAAAAAGCTTCACTAAGGTGCGTCGTTCCAAATGAATACCGTATGGGTCACTTGCAGGCTATGTTAAGTAAACAATAAAAAATTTAAAACAAACAGCCACGAAGACAGAGGAACACTCAGGAAGGGAAGCAGATGAGTTATTTTGAAAAGACTCCCTACATGACTAATCCCTGCCAGGGGATAGCCTCTCAAGGCATATTGCAGCCTGTCCCTCCCATCTCCAAAGTAGGAACAAAAGAAGTGCAGTCATCAAAACCATCGTGTTGACATGCTTGAAGTGGAAAATTATCCAAATTACATAATGTTATAAGGGGAGATTAGAATATGTAGTCTCTAAAGTCACTTTGAACTTGACAAGTATTTGAATCATTGTGTTATGCTACAATATAGCATAGGGTTCACAAAAAGTCCTAGCTCCTCTGGAGGTGTTTCTTTCCTTCCACGCAGGAAGAAAGCCAAATAGTCTTTCTCCCAGTGCCATCCTTTCCGAACAGATTTGGTGATTCTTTAAGGTAGATTTGCCCATCATTTTGGATAACATATGGGATGCGTAAAAATGAATAGAGAATATTCAGTAGCTTATTTTAAGATCTACAGCAATTTGTATCCTAGAAATTAGAAAAGCCAATGATGACAAAATATACAGATGGATCCAAAGCAGCCAGGTTAAAAAAAAAGTTTGGATTTGCACATGCTATTTCATTTCTAATTTCAGGACTGGAATCACAAACAAGCAATTTCCCCAGTAACCTTTCTCCTTTCTGCACTCCTGCCCAGGCCTTGGAACATGTTTTCTATCTTCACCAATATTCAGAGCTTTTCTTTGCCATACTTTGACTGTACAGCTTTTCTGTCCATTATCTTACCTTGTCCTTTCCAAAGTATAGAGCGACAAGCTAGTCAAGTAAACCTGGTCATTCTGAGGAGCCTGTATACTGGCAACAGCAATAAGTATGTTTTTCAATCATATGTTTTTAAGGCTGAGGACTTCAACCCAGAGAAAAAGGAGAGGAATTTTGAAGATCTCCAGATAAGTACAAGTGTGTATAATTGTCTAAGCAAAATCCCTGCAAATGACAAAGTTCTGACATCCTTAGCTTAGTGAAAATTTTAATTAATTCGCTTAATAAACATTCATAGAGTACCTACTCGTAGAGTCACAGGGTCCTAGTTTGGGGATACTGCCTTACCCAAAATAGGCAAAAATCCTGGCCTTTGCGGAGCGTAAAATCTAGTGAAGGTAACAGACAATAAAAAGATTGATAAAAGCAGATAATCGACATATATGAAACTACATATAAACTTCACATACATTGGACAGTAATTAGAGATAAATTATGATGCTTGTAACTTTTTAAATCAATCTTTTGATAAAGGGAATAAATACCCTTAATTCCATTTTCCCCTGTTTAACATTATTAGAAGCAGAGCAAGAGGAGCAAATGTTGGTAAAAAACTTCAAATGTTTAGAAAACATACCTCAGCATTTGGAGACATTAATTAATTAATGCTATAGTTGTTCAGTACCAGCTACTATCTGCCAGGTTCTATGCTTGAACTGAGCTATGGACATAGGGTACATACGAGAAAAAATATATCCCAGGCCTCAAAGGAGATATTCATTGTTTTATTTTTAAAAGCCATTCATAAATCACATTACAGTGTTATTGAAGTGACCAGAGATATTTTCTTTCTTAAGAAGGATGGTGGTTTTAAGGTGTGTCCACAGTTCTTTGATACCACGCCATTTAGCCACTCAAGAGGTGGAGTCTAACTTGATTCCCATTGGGTGTGGCCTGGATCTAGTGACTCACTTCTAATGGTATGCAACTTTAGAGAGTGGGTAATAAAAGTTACTGTGGCTTCCCGCTTGCACCTTGCTCTGTGTTAGATCATTTGCTCTGTGGAAGCCAGCTGACATGTAATGAGGACACTCCAGCCATGATGAGAAACTGAGGCCTCCTGCCAACAGCCACAGGAGTGACACAACTCGGGAGCAGATCCTCCAGCCCTAGTCAAGTTTTCAGATGGTTCTGGCCCCTGCTGACAGGTTAACTGCTCTCTAATGAGAGACTCTGAGCTAGAGCCAACCATCTAGGCTACTCCTAGATTCCCCACCCTCAGAATCGGTGTTAAAATGACCAATGTTTTGGTTTTAAGCTGCTAAATGTTAGGGTAATTTGTTACGCAGCGATAGATAATGAATGCAATCACTTTTTTTGGAAGATAGAGAAGGACTAAACAACAGGAAATGCAATCAGTGTGTGTGTGGAGAGGGAGAGAAAAACATATAAAGATCAACCCATAGATAAAAACAGAGAGAGAGAGAATGGGGCTGGGAGAAGCAGGCGCAACCCTTGCAGCATGCATATATTTTCTTTTCACATTATCACTGGAATTTACAATCATCATTATGTGGCAACATTTTCTGTAGTTAATGAAAATTACTACATGGATTACAAAGATAAGAAAGAAGAGCATGAAATTATTTGCAAGGTAAACGATGCCCTGTGCCTGCATAGTCACTGCGTAAAACTATTGATTCCAGGAAAGTCTCTTAGGAAGAGTCAATACAGTTAGCTCTTGAACAATGCTGGGCTTAGGGGGACACCAACCCTTCACATAGCCAAAAAGCTGAGAATAAATTTTCATTCTCCAAAAACTTAGCTACTAATAGCCTACTGGTGACTAGAAGTCTTACCAATAACATAAACAGTCAATTAACACATATATTGCATGTTATATACACTTTTTACTGCATTTTTACAATAAAGAAAGCTAGAGAAAAGAAAATATTATTAAGAGCATCATAAGGAAGAGAAAATATATTTACTACTCATTAATAGGTAGTGGATCATCACAGAGGTCTTCATTCTCATTTTCTTCATATGGCTGAGGAGCAGGAGGATGAGGAGGGGTTGGTCTTGTAGTCTCAAGGGTGGCAGAGGTGGAGGAAGTGAAAGGGAGGCAGGAGAGGAAGGTATACTTGGTGGACTTTACTGAAATATATCGTAATATCTGTTTTATTCCTCTTTTTTTACTTTTACATTTCTTTAAAAATTTTCTATAAAGTACCAATCTTCCTTCCACCATTTGCTTTAGTTTCATATCATATAAAGATCCATGTTGTAAAAAAAAAAAAAAAACAGATCCGTCTTGAATAATCAGAACCCTTCTGCTAGATTGTCTAATATCAACTTGTTTTCTGGTACTGCTTCTTCTCTGTCTTTTTTTTTTTTTTCATTATCTGGCACTGGTTTGGAAGTGCTCATCTCCATCAAGTCCTCTTCTGTTAGTTTCTCTGATATGGTGGCTATTAGTCATTGAATTTCTCCAAGATCTATATCTTGAAATGCTTTACCCTCCATCTGTTTTGCCATATCCATAATACCTTTCATCATTTCCTTGATTAGCTCTGTCATAAATTCCGTGAAGTCATGTACAACATCTGGGCACAGTTTTCTCCAGCAGGAATTTATTGTTTGAGGCTTGATGGCTCTCAGGATTTTTTCTATAACAACGATGGCATATTCAATGGTGTAATTCTTCCAAACCTTTATAAAGTTCTCTCTATTGGGGTTCTCTTCCATATCATTGACAATCTTTACCATAGAGGACCATGTTTAATGAGGCTTAAAGGTCTTAATGACACCTGATCTAGAGGCTGAATTATAGATGTCATGTTTTGGGGCAAGTTGACCACTTTGACATCTTCCGTGTTGTACTCCTGGGGTTCTGGGTGGCCTGCCACATTGTCCAATAAAAAAAGAACTTTAAAAGGCAGTCCCTTTTTGGCAAGGTACTTCCTGACTTCAGGGACAAAGCATCAATGAAACCATTTCACAAAAGGGGTTTTCCTTGCTCAGGCATTATTGTTTATAAACAAAAGACTGTCAGTTGATATTTTTCTTTCTCCTTCAAGGCTCAGGGGTTAGCTGCTTTATAGATAAGGGCAGTTCCAATCATAACCCTGACTGCATTTGCCCGAAACAGTGGAGTTAGCCTATCCCTCCCTCCCTTAATTGCTGGAGCTCACTTCTCTTCCTTACCAGTAAATATCCTTTGTGGCATTTTTTGGTTCCCAGAGTAGGTCACTTTTGTCTGCATTAAAAACTTGTTCAGGCAGATATTGTTAAGATTTTCTTAATGGCATCTGGAGGACACTGTTGCCACCTGGTCAAATGAAGCTGCTTCTCCTGTTATCTTGACTTTTAAAATCTGTCTAAAATTATCAAACCATCCTTTGCTGGTATTAAATTCTTCAGCTTTAGATCTTTCACCTTCCTTTTGGTTTAGGTTGTCATACAATGACTTCATTTTTTTCTCAAATCATATGAGTGTCAGAAGTATGCCTTTCTTATTATAATCCTGCACCCACAAAAGGTTGCATTTTCAATATGAGATAAAAAGGTATTTTGCAAAAAGTACAAGGTTTTCATGCCTGCTAGCATAACTGCAGTGAGGGCTTCACATGTTTCCTTTTCTTTTTTTACAATGGTCCTTAAACTGTATTCATTTATCTTGAAATGGTGGGAAATTGCAACTGCAGGCCTCAAGCTATGGTATATATCATGCAAGTGAACTTTTGCTTGTAATGTCATGACTTTTTTCTGCTTCTTGGGAGCACTTCCAGCATCACTAGTGGCACTTCATGTAGGTCCCATGGTGTTAATCAAAGTTTACTGTTTGCACTAAACAAGATAATAAACATGTGGGAACCCAGAGACATCACTTTTACTGTGGTACACAATTTACTGGAGAGACAAATTGCTTATGCAGAGATAAATAGCATCAAAGAGTGTTTTTAGTGGATCTTTTAATACTGGAGCTCACTGCAACAGCAACAGGAGGTGGCTACAGTATTATTATAGTATGTACTAAGGTGAATTTTATGCAGTTATTATTTAATACTGCATCTTTATTTTTTTTACATTTCTTTGGACTGCAAATAGTGCTATGCACAGACTGTATTTGTGCACATAAGTTTTGATACATTTTACGTTTTTGAATGCGTTTGTGCATGTTTTATGATAGTAAATGATAAAATAGACTAGTATATATGTATATTTTATACGTTCATTACAAACCTAACTTTATCTTAATTTTTTTCTACATTTCTAGGCTACTCGAGTTCATCTGCAATGTTTTCCAATTGTAGCATTTGGAGAATGCTACAATCTCCAAAAATGTTTTTCCATATATTTATTTTTAAAAATCCATGTATAAGTTAACCCACTTAGTTCAAACCCATGTTGTTCAAGGGTCAAATGTATTTTAAAGAGAAGAATAAATGAACAAATTAACATGGTTCTGTTGATCAGTTTACCTTGGGTTACCTGGTCGACAGAGAATGGACCACACCGTGAATATACAACAATATCTGGGAAGGAGACAGGGACTGCGCCTGTGAATGAGATATAGCCTTGGGAGGGGTAGCCCACCTTGAGTAGCTCTAGTGTTGGGGGAGAGGGGCAGGTGGTGGAGAGTAAAGGGCAGAGAGAAGAGTCAGAAAAAAAAAAATAGCAGTATGTGATGGCAATAAACTTAAGCGTGAACAAAGTGAGCACTCAAAAGTAAGGCTATTGCAAAATGCTTTTGAAATAAGTCAGATGTGTACAAAGTTTATACTTAACAAACATTTATAACTAGAGGAGGAAAAGAAGCAACATTCTGATTGGATAAATATTTTTAAACGATAAAAGCCATTTCTCACGAGCCTGAATTACTCTCGTGGTCTGTCTGCTTAGCTAAGCAGAAATTACTAATTATTCATTTTAAATTGTAAGAGTTTCCTTGACAAAAACAAAAAAGAAGTATGAAATATTTAATTTTTCAACAAGATTAATGGTACCAAAAAAGTTCTAGCCTTCATGAGTGTCAGGATATACTTTTAAAACTTTTTTTTCCTTATGAAAGAAAAAAAAAATCCAAGGATGGAAACCATTATCCAAGTAAAATGAGCCTAAATTAGGAAATTTGGAAATATCCTTTATGCAACTTCTTAAATTTAAATATAGGAAGATTGGCTGGAACTTAAAATTCCTTATTTCTATGAGGGCGGGGTGGGGGTGGTAAGCCGTTACTGAGAAGGCTGGAATTAAAAGTAGAAAAAATGGTTTTCCTTGGAAATGGTGATTTTTGTTTGAAATTGGATGAATAAAAATAACCTAAATATATTATGCTATAAATATAATAATGTGTGGATAAGTTTTCATGGATGATATACTTCATGTAAGTATACCGACATGTGATTTACAAGACCTTTGAATGTACTAGGAATAGAAAGGTGACACCACTCAAAAAGGTCATTAGAAATTACGCAGTGTTTAAATAAAGGGATTTCCTGGATAAGAGAATATCACAGTGAGAACATTAGCCACTCAACACAGCGTTTCAGAGATAAAAAAGAAAGCATTCCTGGGAACCCGCAGTTTACATGAGTACTTGGACCCCCCTGACATGCAGTTTACCACACCTTGACTCAAGACTCACTGCCTGTCAACATGGCCCTCAAATTCATTGATATCATGATATCTTATTGGAAGAGTAATTTTTTTCTTAACACAGTTTGCGTTTCTATGTTTTATGTCAAATTTCCTTTCATGCATAGGCATATAGGCACATACATAACTTTAACAGTTTTCAAGGGATGCCCCTGTTAGTTTATGAATCTTAACAGCACATGATGTAATGATGAGTTCCATAAATGCACTATCAAAAACTTTATGCCTGTATGCATTTTGTCTTTTTTTTTTTTTAAACTCTGATTTCTTTTTTCTTTTTAAATTCCAAATAGCCTTAAAACATAGAGTAAGACCAGCTAGGTTAGAGGTATTTTAGGCCTCAAGTGTCTCTGTTAAGTCTGAAAATAAGTTTAGCTATGCAGAAAGTAAGAATCACATTAAAAGGATGTTTTCTGTTTATTTTGTAAGAATAAGGGCATGAACTTTTATTTACAGTCTTATTCAAAATTTCCAATGCCCTTGAAATTCGAAAGGATAGATGTTCATTGCAATACCCAGTGAATAAATGCCAAACAAGACATTAAAAAGACAAACTAGGAAATATTTCATAACTTCCATTTGATGGCTTTACTGTATTAATCTGCATTATTTTTAAAAAATAAGTTTTCCATTTTAAAGTATTTTAATGATTCTGCATAAGTGTAAATTAAATTCTTCTCATGAAGGAGAAGCCTTTCATTTCACATTTCCATCATGAGTTTTAAAGTGTCCAAAATATTCTTATATGAGATAGATTCAAAGGTATTTAATTGCTATGCCCTTTTTGCCAAGATCTCCCAGGCATGAGGATCATGATAGGGAGATAAATGCTCACCTTTCAACTACATAACTTTTAATCCATTAATGCAATGCAAAGTTGTGTTTTTTAAGTAATAGTTTTGTCTCATTCTTTTTCGTATATTTAAATATCATCTGTCTTTAAAGTGAGCACATGAAAATTGAGGTAAAAAATGAATGGTTCATTTTATCCTTAGCAGTCTCATTTCACTGAAGCCTGTTCCCTGTGCTGAGCCCCATGGTACACATATAAATTCACCTTTCAATCATTTGTGTGGGTTAATGACACTGAGTAATAGCACATTAGCAAAGTGCCATTCCAGACACCAGCCAGGCATGCCAAACAGATAATCTGACAATCGTTTCAGATTCATTTTCCTCAAACAGAAACACTGTTCAGGCTTATTAACTGGCAAATCTGCATAAGGCATAATGTAGAGCACAGAGCCTCCATTAAAAGTAGCAATCTATCTCATTAATGTAATTTACAAGGATATTTGGCCCATTCTATTGTTGTAAAATCTAAAAAAAAAAGTGTTCCTGTTCAACAAAGCTGTCGTTTATTTGTAGCAAATTTTTATCATATCCCTTATGCTCTACTGAAATAAAAAGATCACAAATTAGTTAATAATGAAATGTTATTCAAATATCTTATATCTTGCTGCCAATAGTACAGGACATTTGAAATTCAACTCCTAATGTGTTCCTCAACATCTAACCTCATGATACACTCACCTAAAGGTAATTCATGCCAACTCTTCTTTTGTGTTTTGACTTTCTACTCAAAAGTTTCATCAAAAGTTCCTCTTGGAACATGTGATCGGGGACAGTTATACTGAAAATATCTGCAACCTGATTTTAATCAATTGCTTAGATTTTGATAACAAAACCAAAGACACAGTTGCTTAAGACTTCTGCCATATCTTCATCCATGGTAACCTGGGGTCGTGTTTTATTTTTATATCTGTGAATGGAAAACTTAAGTTTCCACTTTGTGGTTAAGCAATCTGTTCTCTTTTTGTCTCTTGAGAGCTTGCTGCTTCTTTGTATCTATGAACAATATGTTGTATCCTTTTCTCCTTTTGCTGAGAAATTTCCCTGCATTTATCTTTGGGATAAGAGCAAATTCCACTTAAAATTGATCTGTCCTTTACAATGGTTAAATTTTCTTTCATGTTGTCCTGATACAGGTATAATCCATGGTAAATTGAAGTGTGTTGTTCTCAAGTATCTTATTTGCAAAAAGTCTATCATAAGATGATATTTTATTAGAGATGGTCACACACAGGCAGATTTTCCAAGTCAGTGACCTATGTGGAATTTACTCAAGAAACATTAAGATCTTCACTCCTCTGTGCCATATTCCAAGTCTAACACCACTTGTACTAAAAACTTCTACAGAGGGGAGAGAGTAGCTATAAATGACTTGATTATGAGAGAGTGAGACCAGTATAGTTTCAGAAGGATGGAATTTTGGAAGGGGAGTGTTTGTTAGGATAATAGTTTCCACCTGATTTCAAGGTCCAAATCCCTGAGATAGATCACAGGGCCTTTTAATATAGGTAAGCTATAATCACAAAACACATTTTTCCTCAGCCTTCAATTTTCTCTGTGTTGGAGACAGTGATACTTCATATCATCAAATTCCTTGCTTATATGACCTAAACTTTCAATGATAAATTCTTCCTTCAATGATTCTGTAGTTGATAGTTTCCTTTCATTCAGAAACCATTAGTATTATTTTTCCCCATTTTGTCTATATTGCACAAAAATGTTATTGCATTTCTCAGAGCCGATTTGCCTTCTGTGACTGTCCCACTGCCACAAAGTTGAGATGGAATCAAACCAGGCTTGAGACACACACACACACACACAGTGTGTGAATTTTCTTATACATTGTCATATATGTAATTTTTCTTTCTTTGAGACGAAGTCTCGCTCTGTCACCCAGGCTGGAGTTCAGTGGTGCAATCTCTGTTCACTGCAACCTCCACCTCCTGGGTTCAAGTGATTCTCCTGCCTCAACCTCCCAAGTAGCTAGGATTACAGGCACTTGCCACCACACTTGGCTAATTTTGTATTTTTAGTAGAGATGGGGTTTCACCATGTGGCCTAGGGTGGTCTCGAACTCCTGACCTCAGGTGATCCACCCGCCTCAGCCTCCCAAAGTGCTGAGATTGCAGGTGTGAGCCACTGCACCTGGCCTGTGGTACACATAATTTTAAAAGACACTGAACAACTTGTTAAAAACTAATACCTTTGGGTCCAGATAATGTGGAAACAGAAATACAATTACATGCAAACAAAGTGTAAAATAAACATAATGGAGAATAATAAAAACTTAGAAAGACATGCATGCATTATAATGTAGAGCTCTTTGAATTTTACAAATTGCACCCATTATTCATCCAGCACATAGATCAAGAAAGAGATTTTCCCAGAATTCCTGAAGCCTGTCTTGTGCTGTCTTCTAGTCACTACCCACCACCCTATGCATAACCATTCTTCTGACTTTGAACACCACATTTGACTCTTTTCACAGTTTTAAGACTTTTGAGGTTCACTTTACAGTGCCTTGGCATGAAATAAATATCAATTCCCCTATACCATCAAGAACATTTATATTGATCTTCTCCCCTTGTTTGCACCACTTCATCCCAGAGAGCCCACTTGCTAGAGCCTGCTATGTACTCTAACAAGCAGCTCCATCTATAAGTGGTCCTAGGGTTCTACCTCCTGCTTCATTCACTTTTAGCTTAGGTTAAATACCTCAGCTTTCCCAACGATGAAGGGATAATCTAGTCTTAAATTACGGGGTGTCTTTATACCCTTTCCTCTTGACTAAGACGATGAAAACCACTGGGGACCCCATGAAAGATCCATATTATTGAAGGAAACATGTGAGAACATGGAATCTGAATCCAAGACCCATTTTGGGTCTCACTTAATTCATTACTTGGGAAATTGGGAAAATGAAGTTGCATCAAATTCCCAGTTTATAAAGGAAAGCAATAATAACACCCAATGTTTAAAGGGCTGCTGAGAGAATTCAGTAATAGCATATATTAAAAACAACCAGTGCTAATGACTGTTCAGTTGACGGATCCTCTCTCTTTGCTTCTGTCCCGTGACATTCAGGAGAGATAGACAGACAGACAGACAGACAGATATTTGTAATAGATATATATTCGAAATATAAAGTCAGAAGACATCCAGAATAAAATATATTTTGCATGACCAGAACAATTAAGTCCATTGCCTCTTTAAACTCACAAAAAAGGGTTTTAAAAATAAGTTCTCTCATACTAAAACAAATAGCTACCCACCTGGGAAAACTTTGAACTTACTGTTAAATATCACATGTCAGCTTTTCCTATCTTTTAGCAAAATAATTTTAAAACAAATCTGTTTTTGACATAAGCCTGAATAAAAACTGTTACGAAATCATTCATTACCTAAATACACAGCAAGATGTCTAATGATAATCAGGAGGTCCTCGCTACATCTTATGGCAATAAAGTGTTTTCAAAAGCTCATGTAATTATGTCAGGCATACATTATGCTCACCTGCATTATTATAAAATATCAAGTACTGGTCAACATTTCCAGTTAGATAAGTAAATACTTTGGAATGAAGACCATACGATGAACTGTAATAACTTAATGAGGCCCATTTTGTTCATTTTTAATATTCACTCAAGTCAGTTTGTCCAACTCCTTACTTCAAATATATCATTTGATCTAACTCTATTTCTTGGTCTTTCCTTTTAAACACATCTTTTCTAGAATGAGAGAACTTCCCTCTGGACTCATTGCAGATTGCTCCCTTAATGGGCCCTATTTTCAGCTGTCAGTCATGCTCTTTCTCTTCAGATGTCGGATACATGCATTAGCTTCTCAGTAAATATTTCTGTTTGAAAGCAGTTGGCCTCCAGTCTTTGTAAAGTCTTAAAAAGCCTGGCATCTACCATCTCCACAGGGTACTTTGCAGTCATAAAAGGAACGTCACAGTTTGGGAATGGCAGACTGAGTTATTTTCTTCTCCCCGGAAGGTGACAGTAGATTATAGGTGAAATATTGCACAAATTACATAACCAAATAAAATACAACCTTTTAGAACTGGGGTGTCCTTTAGTTTTTTTCAAAGAACACTTCCTTTGTCCCTATTACCTTCGCTAAATTTAAAAACACGAATTCATATTTTGCGATAGTTTCCAAAATATTGTTCATTCTGTTCTGACACAGAATTTAGAATCTTTCTGAAAAAACAATGCTGCTTTGAAGAAAGGCATGCAACTACTTTAACTAATAAAATTTATAGTTGTTTAGTATTAAATAATAAATATTATTGCAGTAAGAATTTGTCCTTTTTTTTGTTAAACTTCTTAACTCTATTAGGTATATACTATTCTTGTTCGCAGTTTACAGATAAGAAAACCAAGGCTAGCAGCGTTTAAGTAATTCTTTAGTCACTCATGATTTTTAGCTCAGGTCTGAATGCCTCCAGGGTCTGTGCCCTTTTCCACAACCTTGTATGGGGAAAAAGAATCTCATACCAGGCCGGGCGCGGTGGCTCACGCCTGTAATCCCAGCACTTTGGGAGGCCGAGGCGGGTGGATCACAAGGTCAGGAGATAGAGAACACCGTGAAACCCCATCTCTACTAAAAAAACACAAAAAAATTAGCCAGGCATGGTGGCGGGTGCCTGTAGTCCCAGCTACTCGAGAGGCTGAGATGGGAGAATGGCATGAACCCGGGAGGCGGAGCTTGCAGTGAGCCGAGATTGCGCCACTGAACCTCCAGCCTGGAGGGCAGAGCGAGACTCCGTCTCAAAAAAAAAAACAAAAACAAACAAACAAACAAACAAAAACTCACACCAAATTCATTCATTTGGACATATCCGGAATCTGAATTATGATAGTTTGTGACCATGTGCATGTGTGTGCATGTTTACACACAAAAGACACAAATATGTGAGACAGCAAGAGAAATGGAATGTTTATTTTAACATAAATAAAAATGTCTAAAGATAACCTTTAGGATGATTAAATTAGACTGCTTATATATATTGGGAAGGAGAAGATTTTGACTACAGGCTATGACATATATTATGTTCCCTCTTGAGGTTCCGTTTAGCCAAGTGATTTTATTATTCTTTTTGTATCATATATATAGGCAGGCCACATTTTGGGAAATAAGATTGCATGTTGAGGGTTAAACTATATGAAATTATCACAAAATGGATCAGAGGAAAGAAATTGCAACATTAAAGAGATTTCTGATTTCCAGGCCAAAGGCTCAAGTAATAATAACATATCTAAGAACAAAATGTCAGTCTAATGGGAAATTAATGTGGATTGGAGAAAGGGCCAGGTCTGTGAAACTGAAGTTGGTGGAGCCATCATAAGCATTGTCTAAAGGAAAGGGGCACCATTGCCTCCCAGACAGAATTTTTCCTACATGAGATGGAGGGACAAAGCTGTCAGAGCTCAGCAGCTCTGGAACCTAAATTACTCTGATGTGCGCATCCTTGACCATGTTCACCCAGCAGCCTTATAAAAGGGTTGCCTGGTGGACAACATATTAGCCTTTGTTCAGCAAATTCTTGTTACATTTAAACTTTCCTACATCTGTAATAATGTTGTGTGTGTAAAAAGCAGGATTTTCATGAAGAGTCATCTAGACACAGATGCCTTTAGTTGTTGTCATACTTCAGAGCACAAACTTAAGTATAATAAGCACATACCTACGCTTAAGAGGACAGGCTTTAGAGTTGACTCACCTGGGTTGGAATTTCATCTCTAGTGTCACCCTAACCAAATAAGGTAGCCTGTCTCTGGGACCAATTAATAGTACCTACTTTACAGGTTGACATGCAAATTAAATAAGTTCATATTTGTAAAGTGCTTAGAACAGTGCATGGTGCTTATAGTAAGTACTCAATAAAATGTTATGAGTATTGTTATTATCAATATTATTACTAGGATTTTTAGCTCACTCCTACCACTCCCAAAACCCAATACTCAATCTAAACACTTTATTCAGTCCTTACACCCACTCTTAATTGACAATCTCCTCTCCATTTTTATTTTTGCTCCTCAAGCTCCTATCACCAACCTATTCATTCCGGATAGCATCAGTTTTCCTCTCTAGCAATCCTTGCCAGTAAAGGCTGAACCTTCTATGTGCCTCTGTCCCTAAGATCCATGATTGACAGGACAAGAATAAGGACAAGGATTGGGGTTTATAATTTTTCTTGTTTTCAGCTACCACTTTCTCCAAGTTCACTCAACAATCTCTCAATCTCTACCTGACATTTGCTTTGCATATCAGCTAATGAGATTCTAAACCCTCTTCCACCTATTTCAATGGTTCAGGACTGCTTCAAATTCACCATATATCCCTCTTGTTATCTTTAGGGACAGTAGTATGATGTTGATGCCCCTTTCAATATCTGGGTGGTTATTTCTATTCCACACCCTTGTTGTAAACGACACTGATGTGTATGTATCCCCACAAGCAATTCAGTTAGCCTAGAGTGACTCTTCTTTAATCAATCTGCATTTTATTATTTTATTTTTTAACTCTGTCAATAGTAGACACAATTGACTCTAATGTCCAAAATCCAGGTTATAGTTTATTTGAACACTGATATAGTTTGAATATCTATCCCTTTCAAATCTCATGTAAAAATTTGATCCCCAATGTTGGAGGTGGGCCCTAGTGGTGGGTATATGGGTCATGGGAGTGGATCTCTCATCAATGCCTTGGTGCCTTTATCATGGTAATGAGCAAGTTCTCACTCCATTTGTTCATGTGAGAACTGATTGTTAAAAGGAACCTGGCACCTTCCTGCTTTCTTACTTGTTCCCTCTCTCACCATATGACCACTGACTCCCCTTGCCTTCTGCTGCCAGTAAAAGCTTCCTGAAGCCTCACCAGCAGCTGAGAAGATGTACGATCTCCAGAACCATGAGCCAAATAAATCTCTTTTCTTATAAATTACCCAGCCTCAGGTACTCCTTTATGGCAACACAAAACAGACTAACACAAGCATCTACTTTTAGAAATTGCATGCCTACCTGCTCTATTCTTAGGTTGATTTGTATAAAGAGTTATGTGAATTTTCATTGTCCAGATTTTTCTTGATTTCAAATATTATATTCCATTATCTTCATATGCACATTCTTCCTTACTGTGGGTCTCTATTTTTGGTTAAAAACTGTGATCACTGTTTCTATGTGGGCTTAGGTGATATGGAATTTTAGATCATTGGATAGATCCCTGGGCGTGTGATTAAAAATCATGCCAGAAGCAGGAGATATGTTTCCTTAGATGATACTACTATGCAGCCAGGATTGAGATCTTGTGGTATAAACCACAACAGTGGGTAGAAATTGGGTTATTATTTGAGTAGACAGTATTTTCCTCTCAGTTAACTAAATGAATGTCTGAAATATACAAAGGTTCTGAAAGTAACAACTGTAGTACACACTGGAAGATCCAAAAATGGTGAATGAACTGTCTTTAGCAGAAAGAAAATCCTCATATTCGTAAAGAATAGCTTAGTTTATAAGATACCCAAGATAGTGAATGTATTTTTTTTACCCGGAAAACCAACCCCTCGTAAAAAAGGGAATTTATTTTTCATGAATACAATAGTTAATTTTATGTGTCAACTTGACTGGACCATGGAGTGCCCAGATATTTCATTAAATATTATTATTGACATATCTGTAAGCATGTTCTGGATGAGACTGACATTTGAATCAATGGACTGAGTAAAGTATATTGTCTTCTCCATAATGAATGGGCCTCATCTAATCTGTTGAAGGACTGAATAGAACAAAAAGGGTGAGTAACAGAAAATTCTGTCTCTTTCCTGGAATGTCTTTGAGCTGGGACATTAGTTCTGCCACTGGACTCTGATGTGGACTCGGACTGGAAATTACACCTCGGGCCTGTGTCTTGGAGCCTAGACTGGAACTATGCCATCAGCACTTCCAGGTCTTCAATTTGCTTACTGGAAATTTTGGGACTTTTCAGTCTCTATAATTGTGTGAGCCAAGTCCTTATAATAAATAAATAAATAAATGTGTATACGTATGTACATATATATGTATACACAAGTATATATGTATGTACATATATATGTATACACAAGTATATATGTATATACACATTTATAATGTATATAATTTATATTTATAATCATATACATATATGTGTTTGTGTGTGCATATATAGATAGCCTATTGGCTCTGGTTCTCTGGAGAAAGATGACTAATAAAATAGGGCTTTAGTTTATGACTTCTGCAATACTTAATAGTTTAGGAAAGAGTTGTCTAAAAATACTAGTTGTCATGTCCTCAGAAATGAGCAATAAATGCTACCATTTTTATGTATACATAATAGAATCTTGTTGAGAATTTTCTCAAGATCACCCTATGTCATTTTCTACCATTGTACACAGTGTACTTATTACACCTCAGATTACAAAAAGGAGCATGTTAAGATGGTCACAATGGAATTCGTTGGAACAGCAGCAAGGAGTTCTAGCAGCTCTCACAAGTTAGCCTTTGATAAGTAGCAGCCCATCACTATCTTGTTTTCAAGACCTCCTGCTAATCATATATGCCTGGGTTTTGGCCCTGGTATATTAGACTGCCCACTGGCAAGGAACTCAAGTTCCATTCAGGCATAATAAATCCTCAGTCTCACACCAGCAAATAATTTACCCAGACTCCCTTCTGTCTTTCCTTCTTTGACAGTTCATCTCCTGTCAAGTGAGTTTAAAAGGGTATTAACGTTCTTTCTTTTGTGACTATTAAAGTCAAATCAGGAATTTTTATATTATCTTTAACTGTTTCTCTTTATTTTGTAAATATTCACCCCTTTACCAATAGAAACATGTACATATATAATAATGTGTGTATATATTTTCATCTGCTTATCATGTTAATAATGCATCTGCCACTAGAAATCTTAAATGTACTATAATTTTTGTATATAAAATGGCAGCCTGATAAGCTTTTCTCACTTCAAAAATCAAATACAATCCCATCCTAAGAACGAATTTAGTAAGGCTGAGAAACAGACCCTTTTATGGTTCTATATTGTATACTCATTAATTCAATTTGACTCAGAAGCCATCCTCACAATCACCCCAAATTAGGCCTGTGCTGACCTGAAGGGTTCCCTCTCTTTGATACAATCTCTTAATAGAGTAGCTGTTCCCCATGTTTGGCTGTAATCTCTTATTTTTACTGTTTTCAACCTGGATCCCATTAGGCAAGAGACAAGTCCCTCTAATTTTTGTGATAGCCTCAGGAAACAAGGGAAAAAAGAAAGTAAGTTCCTCCAGTTCCTGAGGAATACGATATGACAAACACGTTAACTACACAGAGGAAATGGGATTCACAATACAGCTTTTAGGGCATTTCGTACATTCGTTCGTATTCTAATCTGTCAGGCACCACTCTAGGCATTAGGTTTAAGTGGTGAATTAAACAGTCTTTCCACTTTTGAGGTTCTGTTCTAGTAGGAAGAGACAAACATCAACAAAAGTATTAAAACATCCATGTTGGTTAGAATATCAGAGTGGTGAGTGCTATGGAGAAAAATAAAATAGGTAATGACGAAGGGCTTCTCTATTAAGTAGACCTACAGGAAGTCAGGGAATAAGCCACATGGGTGGGTGTATATTTGACTTTGTGCTTCATAGTAAGGACACTGGTTTTTCCTCTGAGAGAAAAATGCATCCATTCAATGATTTTGAGCGGAGGAGTGATATGACCCCACACATTAAAATGACCATTTTTGTCTGCCCCGTTGAGATTTTCTTGTAGCAAGGAAGGAATCTGTATTTTCCAAACCAGTGTGAGAGTTATTATGAATGCTCAGTAGTATCCTGTTCCCATTTCTGCCTGGACTCACGAGCAGGTATGCTTCCCAACCATTGTGCAGTTGGGGTTGAGGCAACATGACTGGTGTTGGGTGACAACCTGTGGGCGTTAGTGACATGTATCACTTCTATACTGAGGCTACAGGATTCTCCAGTCTCTTTCTTCTCCTACTGTTTCAACTGGTGACCTTGTACATGGTGCAGCCTCTGTCAACCTGGATGCCTGAGTAACAGTAAGAAGCTCCTCTAGTATCCTTACCCATGCAAAAATAAAGCAGATATTTTGAAGAAGATACATAATATTTTGTGTTAAGCCACTGAGGTTTGGAGAGTTCAGAGTTACTGCTGCTAAAGCCTAGCCTGTTCTGAAGAAATCAACTAAATGCGAGTCTACTACAATAACTCAATTCTGAGATGACAGGGGCTTGGACCAAGGTTAAAGTAGTGAAGGTGAGGTTCTGGATAAGTTTTGAAGGTAAAGTCAAACCATTTGACCTGTTCATATTATCTTTATAGGAAATTATTTTTGAACCTGAAAACACTTCATATATTTGTACCCTTGGTTAAACAAAATGCTTAAAATGACAAATATAATCTATCCAAGCATATATAATCTCTTTGGGCTCATGTCACATAATTACGATAAGTGGTCTCAAAAACAAAAGCAGTGGTGAATATCTGACATTTATATTCTGCCTTTCTTTCTTTAGTATGATAATATCTTTTGAAAAATTATAAATTTCCATATAGTGGAAATTGGTATCATGTTAATTATATGTTCTGGCAACAATTTCTAATAAGAAGACATGTAATTTTTTAAACTCACTGAACTAAACTGCCTTGGGAATTACTAGATATCTTATGCTAAGACAGAATATGACAGTCTTTACTATTTTAATGATATTAAATGAGTTGTGTTTAAAGTTGTCCCAAACGTTAAAGACATGCCTAAATTGAAATACCATAAGCTATTTATTTAGGAAACATGTAGTAAAGAGAACATGATCTGTAAGAACTTATTGTAGGCACTTGAATCATCATCAAAGGAAGAAATTATTCATCTTTCTAAGGTCAAATATTTACGTAAACCACTTTACAGTGTTTTTAAGAACATGATATATAAGAACCTTCATGTGGCACCAAAGGAAATTAACATTAATACCACAAATTAGTCAAACACTTTATATTTGCTGTGTGCATTTAACAACATAAGTACTTGAAAACTGGATGATGATCATATGTCCCTAAATTTATACAGTCAGATATAAATTATATCTTGATATTGGTTATCATTCTTAAAGGGGAAAAGAGAAAGATAAGTTGTTTTGATCAAAGTTTGTCATTTTTTCCTATAATTTATTTTGTCATTAGGTCAGCTATAGTTTTAAAAAGTTCAAGGCTATCAGGTAGGGTTCCATAAACTACATTTATGCTCTACTCAGATGGTCACTTTTATGAGTATTAATAGTAACACAGTATCCACAGGTCCAACCATGCATTTAATTATACGACTTTCCAATATCTTTTATATTAAGAATTAAGAACCCTGTCATCACCAAAAAAGTTGCATGACATAAAATGATTTTATAAATTTATGTTAGAAATGAAACATAAAAATATTTTTCTGAAAAATATCAGGTTACTTAAGAGGCAACCTTTGGTTCAAATGTTTTATATGATTTAATCAGCTTTGATTTAAAAACTCTGGCTTCTCTCTTTAGTTTCTGATAGTTCAAGGTCAAAATATCAAATATACATAAAATAAAACATATTTTTAGAATTTATGACCATTACAGAAATTATTATTATATTAATCTTAAGGCACAAAACATTCCTGAAGTTACTGCATGCTTATCACTGAGAATATTGAAGTCATAATATCCCCTTTGTCTAAGACTTACATGCATGCATCACTTTCTGGGCTATTGTTTCCTAATGTATAAATATAGGCATTCACCATCCACAATCCCTTTACTCTCTAAAATTCCTTGACTCCAAATCATTGCTGTGTTGATACTCTGGCATCTCTTCTTGACATTCCTACTGTCACTGACATAGTTCAGGTTCTCATTATCCTACACTTGACACACTGGTTTCCCAAGTATATGGTGTCCATATTTACACTATCCATATCCTACACTTAATACAATGATCTCCCAAGAATGGGTGTCCATATCTCCAGTCTGGCCTTATTCCCAACAGCCTCCAAACTGCTACTAGAGTTGTTAATCCAAAATGCAAATCTGATGACTTGAGTTACCCTCTGATGAAAATGTTTTAAATGTATTTCTTCTTCCAGAAAAACATCCTGGACCCCATCATTTGATTCTGATGCTTCTCTACCATGACCCTGGCACCCAGAGCATTTCTCTTTTATATAACTTATCACAATGCACTATGAAACTTGATATACTGCTACATGCTATGGTTTGAATGTGTCCCACCAAAAAATCATTTGCTGGAAACTTAATCTCCAATGCAATGGTTGGGAGGTGAAGCCTAATGGGAGGTATTTAGGTCATGAGGGTTCCATTCTCATGAATGGATCAAGGCCAATTATAAAACGGTTTGAGGTCACACATTCATACCTCGCTCTTTCTTGCACATTCTTTGGCCTTTTCCCATGGAATGATGCAGCAAGAAGGCTCAGATGCTGGTCCCTGGATCTTGGACTTCCCAGCCTCCAGAACCATGAGGCAATAAATTCATGTTCACTATAAATTACCCATTCTGTGGTATTCTGTTATAGCAGCACAGACTAAGACACCATCTTTCCCTCTAGTCTCCTTGAGGATAAGTAGAACATTTGATTTGGGATCCTTGGTGTTCAGCACATTGCTTTGTACCTCATAATGAACAGTACATGTTTGTTGAATAAACAAAGGAGTGAATGAATAGTTACCTCTAATACTTGAATGTGAGGTTTTATTAAAGGACGGAGGTAGCATATTCTCTAAGACTCTATAAATATTTATGCCCATTTGAAAATATGCTCATAAATTTCTAGCACATATTTGCCACAAGAGACACAGAAGGGAAATAAACACTTACTCTATGGTATCCTTTTTAATATGCATACTATAAAATCATCACTCAAAATAAAACATTGCTTTTCCCTAATTTATTTTATTTAGACTGTTTTATGATCTGGTTAAATGTGTGATGTATTGATTTACACTACTATAAATACTTAGGTGCCACTAAAAAGTTTTTCATTTTAAGCAAGAAACTACAAATGTTAAGTTATTAGAGAACTCTCTCCTACCACATCCTAGTTATTATAAATGGAATCTAAATTTGGGGTCTAAATTAAGAAAATACATGTAAGTTTCATACAGCATAATTTAGAACAGGAAGTTACCCTGGTAATCATATATATAAGTTGGCAAGCAGCAAGTCAAACTATAGCCTTAGTTTCTTATAAGGAAACAGAAAGTATACTTTATGACCTTGAATTCCTTATTGATTAACTCCTTCCTCATGGGCTATAGTATTATAATTTTAGGCTCGTCTTTTTCATTTAAGTAAACTGTTTACAAGAAGGTTGAAGAGAATTTTAGTAAATCCCATCCCATTGTCTTCAAAACTTTTCAGATGTTTTGTATAGGACTAACAATAGTGATAACCTTTCATCTTTCTTTGGTTAATACTGGTCCAATCCACAAAGAAACTTAGCCCCATTCAGTCAAACTACAGTAAGCCCAAATGGCATTTTAAACAGTCTCTATCCTGGAAATGTTCTGAAAATAACCATTGAGTCAATAGCAGGAATACTGATATTAAGGTTATTTATTTTATGTAAATTCTTTGAATATAAATAGATATACAAAATCTGAAAGTGCTATATATACAATATACTAACAATATTATTCTTAACAACAATTAAACAGAAATATTTTCTAAGGAGGATTTGCATGAATTTACTTGATATAAATGCAAAAGAAAAAGAAAAATAAATTACACTTTACATACTCCTTGACAACAATAATCCAGCTCTCTGTACCTTTTTTAAGCAAATCTTCAGCTAAAATTTCCTTAAGATAAAACAGGCAATACTTCCATAGCTTCTAAGAATTGGTTCTTTTAACAGGCACACAACATGTTTTAAGTATTTTAATATCAGTTCTTTGGTATCTGTGATTTCTTAAGAACAAATACTCTATTACATATGATTTAAAGAGAAAAATGCACACTCAGGCAAATTCTACCGTTAACAACAGGAACTCATAACACAAATTAATGGTAGCACATGCCCCTTAGTGGTTAATATAACATTTTCAAAAGCTTTTTGTTAACTGCATTAATGTGCTGAAACTTTGGGACTATCTGAGAATAATTCTATTCACAGCCTCAGGAGGAGGCAAAAATTGTTAGCATAGAATATTTCAAATATTTAGATAACTTTAGATAAAAGTAATGTTAGATAAAGTAGCAGCTCACTCTCACACAACGATGCGTGCTCTCTAGCTTTGGGATGCATCCTCAGAAAACATAAGATCAGTTCAAAAACTGAGAATTTGACTAAACCATGCAATTTAGTATATACTTATTCTCTGCTATGTTAAATTGTGTTACGCATCAAGGGGATGAGGGTATCATGACTTAATAAAAATGAGTATATTCTGAAAGAAGAAAGGAAAAAAAGGAAGGGAAGAGGGGAGGCAGGGAGAGAGGGAGGTGGGGAAGAGGAGGGGGAAGGGGGGAGAGGGAAGGGGGATGGGGAGGGTGAGGGAGGGAGAAGGAAGGGGGAGAGAGGAAGGAAGGAAAGAAAGGAAGGAAGGAAGGAAGGAAGGAAGGAAGGAAGGAAGGAAGGGTAAGAATATATGTTATAAGATTTCAGACATGATGATAGGGTGATACAATACAAATGCCTGTAAGAAAGGACATGTTGTTCAATTCTGAGGTTGGGACATTGCAAACAGGAACCAAAGGCCCTAAGGTGGAAAGTACATGGGGATTTTTAAGGAACAGAATTAAGACCAGTGGAACTCAGTGATAGTGATTGTGGCAGAAGATGTGACCTGGGAGGCAGAGAGAAGTGGGATGATACAAGGCATTGAAGGCCACAGTGAAGAGTAATTTTTAAAATTTTATTCTGAGGATAGAGATGAGGTATTAGAAGATCACATGGTAGAAAGTCACTGAACTAGTAAAGATGTTAAAAGCCCATCCTCACTGTCTGGGGCAGAATGTGTTTTGGATGGGCAAGAGTTGAAGCAAGAAACAGATTACTGCTATACTCTAGATGTGAGAGTCCTGCCCTGGAAGGGAGCAGAAAGATGGAGAGACATATGTGTGGTAGACTGTTAGTAAATGGATTCTACATATGTTGTGAAATCAGTCTCAGGACATGCTGATAATTGGAGTACACAGTGAGAAGTTGAGGAATGGAATGGAATGCAGAGGAAGAATTTTGGGGTGAGGGAAGAAGGGGGAGAAACAACTTTTGTTTTATGGACAGGTTGTATGTGAGCAGTCTGTTCTAAGTGGAGACATCAACTATGCAGATGAGGGTATGATTCTGGATTTCAAGTCGAAAGTTAGGGCTGGAATTGTGACTTTAGGAGTCGTTAGCATATAAGTCAAATTTCAGTCCATGGAACTTAATGAGATTACCTAAGAAGGATAATCAGAACCATGGCACACAACTGGGGAAAATACATGTTTACACAGAGAAGAGAAGGGGACCCCAGGTGGAGTCCTGAGGCCTGGACACCTAACAGTTGTGGAGAAGAGGAAAAGCCACGAAAGGAGAATGAGACGGACAGATCCGAGAGGAAGAGAGGCAGAAGGGAAGCGGAATATAATTGCATGGCAATCAAGAGATGCATCTCGATAAGATGGAAGGGGTCGCATTGGCCAAAATCAAATATAGCAAGTTATCACAAGTCCTTAGAGAAATCACTGAAAGGAAAAAAGGCATTAAAAAGTGACAACTCTAAAATGTTTGAACTTTTCAAGATACCAGTAAACCTAAAGTTCATAGTAAAATCAGCATTCAATCACATTTTATTGCTTAGCTCCTCCCATCATGACCTTTTAATTAATATATAAAAACTCCTATGCCAATTTATTCTAATCATTATAAAATAATTAACATCTTGACTATGTCTCAGATTCTCCATGTATATATCTATGAAATAAGGCATAATGAACACACATAATAGATTCATCTGCATTTTAGTGAGTGACCTTATTGCTTCAGTAAAACATTACTAAAAGATCACCATAACCACAAATATAAATGGAAAAAAATTATCATTCAATAGTTCTCTCTCAATAATCCTCTTGCTAAGAATAAAATTTTGTTTCTCAATACACTTAATCATTTAGTCATATTGATTAAGAGAACATCTAAAGATAGTCCATTAACTGAAGTTTTTCACTTGTGCTAAAGGACAAACAGTAAAATACTTTAAAAGGTAAAATATGCTGTAAATAAAAAGTGATTTAAATGGAATAACTTATCAAATAATTTATCAAATTATTATATATCCAAGCAGATCTCATTTCATTTTACTAGGTCAAGTTTAGAATATAACTGATTGCTTTAATTCTATATAGTTCCTGTTTCTGCTAGACAGAGAGAACTTCTAGTAGGGAATGGTTTTACCTAGTGTAATGCCTTGCACATGGAATACAGTAGGAGTTTAATACATGTCTGTTGAATGAACAAATCAATGGGAAGGTGGTAGCAGAAAAGTAAGATGCGGAAGATACACAAAATTGCCCCCTTCTAAAATAAAATTTTTGCAAACAAAACTTTTTCGATAACTGGCCAAAAAAGTGGGTATAAGAACTTTGCATGACACAAGTAAGAAAATGTGAACATAGTAAACTGTTTAACTAGAGGCTGACAAAATAATTACAGGCACAAATGGAAAAATGCCTCAATATAGTGCTGTTGCTATTTTAAAGATAGAAAAGAAACAATATTTTGTAAAAGTGATCATATTCACTTATTGATAGAAAGAAATGTGGAATTTAGGATTAGAAACATTTGGTGTTAGGCAAAGAGACTAAACAAAAGTTATTTTAATGAACATTTTAAAGACTTACATATGGAAAAACTGCCCATCTATATATAGACAAGTCAGTAAAATAGCCATTCAGTTTTCTTGGATAATTCATTCTGCTTACTGTGCAGTTGTTACATGGCGAGGAATCCACTGGACAGTCACATGGAACAGATACCCAAATCCTAATTCCTTCACTCACTAGTGAACCCATTTAGGGTTACAAATGATAGTAATTACCACATCAGATAGTTCCAGAAATCAGATGGGACAATGTATTTGAAAATACTCTATAAAATATAAAGCAATAGTAAAATGTGTTGTGTTCCAAAGAAATGATGATTTTATTTCTGCATTTTTTTTTTTTTTTTTTTTTTTACTAAGACGTTCTTGAGACATTACTGATTTGTTCTATTCTCAAACAGAAATTTCCATTTAAATATCAATACGTGTCCAAACTCTATAACGTCACTATCATTGACATTGGTTGGGAGCATCAAGGACAGCCAGACAATTTTGGCTTATATAAAAATGTATGTGTAAAACATGGGAAATATACTGAAATTCTTGAAGTGTGGTGTGTTAGTTATGTAATTACTATTTATTGTGCAAAATGTTACAAGAAAGCTTGCTTTGTGTGTGTGAGGGGGTGTATGTAGTTGTGAGGAAAAGAAATAGGGAGATGGATGATAAAAATAAATCTCTAATGTAAAATGGGTTATATTTCCTACACTATTTAAATAGCAATGTATAGTTTGGGGAAGGAATTATATGTTTATTTTATGAATAGCTACACTATCTTAATTAATTTACTGTTTCCTTGCCCTGAGTAGCCAAGATTATGATAGTTCATAACTCTTTATATGTATTCACTTCTATCATGCTGCTTCTGCCATTTATTGTAAATTTTTTAAAAAATTAGAATGTGCATAGCATTATGTTATATCGATTTTTGAATGTTGTTTCTGCTTACTGTTAATTCTCCTATCATGGAATAATCTTAGCAGAAAGCATCCAGTTACTAAGCTGCTCTCTTCCAGCCTTAGAAGCCTGAATTATTATCTGTCCTTTGTTTTTATGATAACTACTCATAAAATATATACTAGATAGTTTAAAGGTTTATCTTTATGTTATGCATTAATGCTTTTATGCATTAATTATATGCATTAATCTTATGCATTAATGCTTTTAGCTGTGTTTAAGATTTAAAGGTATATTTTATTCAAGGTATCAAAGGAAAATGTAATAATTCCACACAAAAATTCATGTTATCACACACATACAAATCTTGACTTCACCTTTAATGGAGATTAAGTTACTAATGGAGAGGCCTGCTGTGATGAAGTTTACTATTACTCTGAAAGAAATCCATTATCTAATGAGATCAGAAGAGCAAATTTCTTCAAATACAGTGTTTAACTAAACAGAACAAACTTTTGAAATAATTGTGATAAGATTTTTTGGTTTATTTGACATCATTCTCATCTATGTATTAATCAGAGGAGTTATCCAAAGATTCCTATTTGTTAATATTTGGATAGCTAGGCATATATTTAGTAGTAAATAATAACATTTCTTTAAAATTTATATATAATTCTGATTTTGACTGATTCAGACTACCCTTTTAAACTGCAGAAAAGCTAAAAAATATTTATTAAACACCGATTGTATGTTGGGATGTATGTTGTACAGCACTCAACATATGACATATTTAGAGGCAGCTTTAATGGCAAACAACATTATTATAAAGTAATGTAAGCTTAATTCCAAATTAAAATACAGATAATGAATGTAATAATAAATTCAAGTAAATGTGAAATGACCATGGGCTGCAGCTATTAGGGATGAGATGTTCCAGGAGCTAGAATCTGAAGTTATAATGGAATGGAAAGGAGTTACAAGGGAATTCCAGGCCAGAAATAAGGATATAGCTTTGAATTAGGAATTCAAGAAACCTCTTTGGAAAACTGGAAGCACAACAATCCAATTACAATGTGGAATTCACGGTTGGAAAGGTGGCAGGAAATATAGTCAGGAACAGACTTTTAAACACTGAATTGCGAACTGAAGTTTTATTGTGTACACTCTATGTTTAAAGAGAGTTTTCCAAATATTTTTATCCAACAATACACTTTTCAGCCAGTGGATGGAAACACTAGATGGTGAGCTTTATTAAACTTTAACAATTATTTAAATCTGGGAAACATAGAACTACAAAAGGTAAAAAACACACACTAAGTTTTAAAAAAATCTTTCTTTCAAATTTTCTTTCCTTCAAATTTAAGTGTGTTTAAGTACTCATTTCTAACTAGGTACTGTGGAGCAAAAGTTGTCTAGGTTTTAAATGGCATCCAGTAACTTGGTTAGGAATTTAAGAAATACTGACAAAAGCTGGCTGTATATTCCTGCTTGTTTCAGCAGGCTTTGCAAATCATTAAGTCAAAAAAACAGCTGGCTGATGAACGATATTCCAACCTAAAGGCCAATTCTGTTATATCAATAAACAATCTGAAGGCAAATGATAGATAGGAAATCTCCACTACTATGTACAGTTAATATTCTCTATCAATTACAATGCCATTTATTTAGTTTTTAAAAATTGTTTCTGCCTAAGATGCCAAGTATATGATACATTTCATGATTAAATTTAAATTATGATATCAAAATTCAATAAGGAGATATTAAAGCTACAGGAATCAGTTATTTCGGCTCACTCCAGGTTCTTAAAAATCTTCCTCAGACTAAAAAGGACAAGAAAGAAAAATCATTCAAATGATCAATGAGTAAAAAAGGAGATGATCAGTGGATATTGCTTAACTCAGTGGAAAGGCTTGAAGAGTGGTGCTATTTGGCAAATGTAAAGTGTGAATCAAACAATATTTAAATCAGTTTACATTTTATAGGAAAGTAAGCCATTTAAAATACAATAACAATGGCCAGTGGGTTTGATATGTCCAGATGTTCAACTGGCTTATTAGTAATGGCAACTTGTTATTCATTCAAAAGATTTCAGGACCTTTAAAAAAGTTAGTGCTGATGAAAATTTTCAGCTGTTGGAAAATTAGACCAAGAGGCCCCATATTTCTCATCGGAGATATTTTTCAGATCTTGTCCTCGCCACCCCTTAAGTATAGCCAACAGAATTCAATGCTTTTATAGAAAGAAAGGGCACAATTGCCTCTCAAGGACATATCTTTGTTTAGAAGGCCTTCCCGTATTAAACACAATTCTCAAAATTGGAGAAGTAAAGTTCACATAAGAAAAAGCAAATCTGGTGAATGGAGGACAGATGTCTTCCGTTTCTAAGAGGCAATGCTAAACTTAAAACTTATTAAACTCAATCTCAGCTAAAATTAAAACATTTAAATATCCAATTTAAATGATGTTCATGTGACATATTTACATGCCTTTAAAGTGCAGAACTGATACAAATTTTTAGTCACTACTTATTATGAAATTTTCATTACTGTAAGTAGCCAGAAGTAACTCACTAATGCCTTTCTTTAATTGAAAACATTAATTGGAGAAAAACTGATTTCATGATAAATTTTAATAACATTTAATATTTTACATGAATATATATGGCCACCATATATAGAGAATATTTGGAAGTAGGATTTATAAAGGATATTTCTCCAAATGTAACCAAAGTGATACAGTTATATACAGTTATTCACATGAATCAATACAGGCATTTTGAATTATTTTAATGAAGTCAGCTAGTATTTAAGTTGGAAGGAATTTTTATATGTTCCCCTACTGTAGCATATTTATATTAATTTTTCTTATTTCAAAGGGCAAATTATTGTTCTCTATTTTTTCTTTCTACATAATCACTTGTTTTCTAAAACTAATTGAAAAGAAGATTCTAACATACTCCCCACTCCCTTCTCTTGGGAATGTTCTCAACAGCACTGTATTCCTTTTATCACCTGTAACTTTGTCAGTTTTAAGACAAATTGTTCCCAGTATAGAAGTCAGGATCTATTGGTCTATAAAAGCTGCCTCCGAAATTGATAAAACCATTGCCTCTAACACCAGAGGGAAAGAGATTGTCAATTTCAAAACCAAATTAAGTACAGTATCTTTTTGTGGCACTGATGAAATCCCTGAGGATAGCAGATGTTATTTGAAATTGAGTTGCACATATTATAATAAAAAGATAATAATTGATATGTACTTAACATCATAAAGATCACATTAACTCCACATAGATGATTTCTCTGAACCTTCACAACAATCTCAGTGAGTAAATAAGGATATGGGTTGAAATCCATATTTTACAGATAAGGAGCCAAGGCTTCAGCAAGTTAAATAACTGTCTAAGTTCAAATGGCTATTAAATGGCAGATCTAGGATTTAAAGTCCCATGTTCTGACTCCAGAACTCATCTTCTTTTAGAGGCCAACTCTATCACCCTCATTTTAAAATTATGAAATTAGTGGAAAAATCTGTCGACCACAGAAACAACAACAATCTGAAGGGCCAAAAAGGAGAAGAAAATTCAAAGATTTACTAAAGTTCAAATGAATAACAAAGTTCCCAGATTTTAAGCAATATTCAATTCATATGGAGAAATTAGAAATTATTCAGAGATACATATTAATATTAACACTTTTCATATGTATAGCACTTTGCAATTTTTAAGGTGTTTTACATACATTATCCTATTTATATTGCACATAGAAACAATTTAATAAATGCTAGTTAATGTGTTTTGTTAATATCAAAATTTCTACAACTAACTGAAAATCTGAGGACTAGAATATTACACTGCTCTGAAGAAAAACAGTATTATTGCATAAAGTCTTACTCATTAACTAAGCAATAAGAAAAGTGGCATCCTCTTCTGACAGTGTATATGCTACTTATATATTTTAGCTCTTTCCTGATTTTCAAAATAAACATTTACTGAGCCTCAGAAATTAGGATTTAACCAAAAATGTCTAATAACTTTTATCTTTTAAACAAGTGAGTGACTCAGATTGATCAAGAAGAGTATATTCGTATCTGATGGAAAATTAAGAGTATTGAGCATGTATTTCAAATTGGACTATACCTAAATCTGTGTTGTATAATGTATTATAAATATATAGAAGGGAAAACAATTATAGATTGTTATTTTAATTAGGAAATTATGAACTGCCCATCCTCAGTCATTTTTAAGTTTTAACCTTAAAATATTTTAATATGTGCCACTAACAAAAGAATCACTTTTAGTTCATCCTAGGTTTTAAAACAGACATTCTTTGTATCCAAGAGAACCCTAATGTGATCAAGTAACATAAATATTGGGCACTAAATGACAGTAGCATTGAGGACAAATATAACAAGAAATAGATATTTGTACTTTTAAAATTTTTATTATTTCAATAGTTTTTGAGGTACAGGTGGTTTTTGCTAACATGGATAAGTTCTTTAATGGTGATTTCTGAGATTTTGGTGCACCCATCACCCAAGAAGTGTACACCAAACCCAATATGTAGTTTTTATCCCTCACCGTCTCCCAATCTTCCTCCCAACTGCTGAATCCCTAAAGTCCATGCCTTTGCATCCTCATAGCTTAGCTCCCACTTAGAAGTGAGAAAATACAACATTTGGCTTTCCATTCCCGAGTTACTTCATTTAGAATAACAACCTCCAGCTCTATCCAAGTTGTAGCAAAAGACATTATTTCATTCCTTTTTATGGCTGAGTAGTATTCCATGGTATATACATACTACGTTTTCTTTATCCACTTGTTGGTTAATGAGCACTTAGGTTGGTTCCATATCTTTGCAATTGTGAATTGTGCTGCTATAAACATGTGTGTGCATGTGTCTATATAACGATTTATTTTCCTTTGGGTAGATACTCAATAGTGGGATTGCTGGATTGAATGGTAGTTCTACTTTAAGTTCTTTAAGGAATTTCCTTCGTGCCTTCCATAGTAGTTGTACTAATTTATATACCCACCAGCAGTGCAAAAATGTATGCTTTTAACCACAGCTTGCACTTACTTTAAAATATAAATACATGATATATGCTATGTAAGCCATTTAAGAGCAGTTAAATTCATTAATTCTATTCTACACTTACTTCACGAACTCTTCATTGTTAATAAGTTTTAAGAAAGATCCCTGTTTATTCAACGATCATTCACCTGGGATTTATTTAGCAGACACTATAGGGCAATCACTGTGCTGGTCTTCAAGTTGTGTAGATAAGACATGGGCTATACTCACGTGGAAATCACTAATGGTCTTCCAGTGGTGTCAACAAATTATAAGACCTAATGTAATAAATTTAATACTTACAGTACTAAATGCACACAGATAAAATAATTAATAGCGAGTATTTTCCACATACTCATTTACTACTTGACCATTTGATCCATTTATTATTTAAAAATAGATGTTTTTGAACAATATAATTATAATGGTATTAGAGAAAGTTAAGAAATTGTAGCAAAGGTAAAAAACATAATAAGAAAAAAAACACATTTTTATCTTGTGTGTTTTTTCTAGTCTTTAAAAAAATATGCATTTTATTGAGACCAAAATTTTAATTTATTCCTCCCAAGTATTTTCATATAATCCTACATAATCTTTAATATGCTTTTAAATAGCTACATGATATTCAACTTAGTGAGCGGATATATCATAGTTATGGCATAATGCACAGGCTGCATAGCTTCCAAATCTCAGAGACTTGGGTTTAGAGTTAGGTAATTGCTCTACTACTTCACATTCTGTTTTCTTATCTGTAAATTGGGGATAATAATAAGTAGCTTTGAGGCTTTTCAAGCATCAGAGACTATTATTTACCAAACATCTATCGTAGATCCCGAAAGTCAGTAGAGAACTAGGAAATAGCAACTATTGCTTATAATTTCCTTAATGTTGCAGAATTAGGTAACAATATTTTGAATAATCATTCTTTTTGAGTTGTTTTATTCAGCCCCATGCACAACTTTGCTTACCACTTATAATGATCTTTGAGTTTCTTATTTTCTAGCCTCAAATCAGAATTATATAGTATTAATTCTTCTTTTAAATTATACTTTAAGTTCTAGGGTACATGTGCACAACGTGCAGGTTTGTTATGTATGTATACATGTGCCATGTTGGTGTGCTGCACCTAATAACTCGTCATTTACATTTTGGCAAAAGGAAAGATCATTCAGTAAGCCATAAGCAAAGGAAAGCAAGACTAGCTGTACTTAAAATTAAATATTTCCTTTGACTAGTTGAAAAGTGTTACATAAAAAAGGAAAACATTCCATCTTTTCTAAAAACGCCAAAATATTCGAAAAAGTGAAAAGTGTGTACAAATGTTAGCTAATGCTAACATATAATGGTACGATTTTTTCTTCACTGATTTGTCATATCCCAAACTTTAAGCCAATCTCTATATATTTATAAAATTTTAAAAACAGTGAAAACTCCTTTGTTTTATCATTTTATTCCTTCCAAAAATATTTTCAGATTGGAACATACAGTGTTTTTTTCCTTGGGATCATATATCGCTATAACGGAATTCAAATTTTCCCTTTAAAATTTATTTTGGAGTTGATTTGTATGAAATGACATATAAAACTTCATAATGATTCTAAGTTTGGGTAAGACACATATAATCGCTATTTCAACTACTGATACATTGCTATCTTTTGCTGCAGTAAATCTACTATCTTATTCAAATAAAAATGTACTGCTCCAAATGTACTTGTGCTTAATTTTTTCCAATGCAAGTTTATAATATTCACTATTGGAAGAGTCTTGATAATGAAACCTCTTTTTCCTCATGGACATGGAAGAAAACTAAAGCTCTACAGGAGATCTGATGAAATGCAGACTCAAGTAAGAAAAATATTTTAAAGCATAAAGTTTTAAAACATACTTCTTATTCTAGGACAGCTATCATTCATTATGTAACTTCCAACTTGAGAAAAAGTTGGAATCTGGTTATTCTTCTGAGTTCAAGTTAGAAGGAATCCTCTGGATACAATAGGTGGAGGTTGAAAAGTTGGCTTGACACCCTTAGGCAACTGCAGACCTGGTCACTGTCCCTTCAGGAATGTTTTGAAGGCCAATAAACCACTCAACCCCTGCCTTGTCTTTATAAATAATTCTCACCGGCTGTGGAGCAATGCTGGATGTGGCTTTCAGCTTTACCATGGTTACTTGAGAGCATTCTCAGGTATTGCTTCTACCCAAGCAGCCTCTGCCTCTGTGGGAAACCCCAGTGATATTCTGGGAGAAGTGGCAAGGGCAGGTAGCATGACTGTTCTCTTCTCTGGAAATCTCACTCCCATGCACTTTTCATGCAATCAATCATGAAGAAAAGGTCAACAGACAGTCTCAAATAACGGATTCACTTACCTACTGACACTGATCTGGCCAGAGAGGTGAAGTTGTGGGGAGACAAAGGGGGGAGCACAGCAGTCAATCACAGGAAACCTAAACCCCTTCAATCTTCCAAGGAGACAAAATACACTCCAGTAAGCTCCCTCCCCTTGATCACAGATATCTGCCAAAGCTATTAAAGTAAGTTTACATTGACGTCCAGTTAGAAGTTGGAGGAATGTATGTGCACATAAGTAAGATGGGGGCATTGGGGGGAAAAGATAGAAATTAAAGAACTGTCATTCACTGTGGAAATTAACAAAACAGGATAGGCTGTGTTTCAGCGAGGTTAACTGGCTGTACATCCTAGGCCATTCAGTGCAGACCTAAATTTCAGGAAACAGTAGGCACATGAGGATAAATCCCTCCATCCTTGGAAGACTTAACACACCTTTAGTGTCTGACTCAATAGTAGGTGAACTAAAGGTAGTTTGGCCAGTAAAACCAATTGACATGGAAACTTAATACAAATGATAAAAACTTAGGAGTTTTGTTTTGGGATCAGCCAGTCCTATAACACCTAGTTCACAGAAGTGCTGCAGTATTTTCTTTTTAATATCAATAGAACATAAATCTTATTTCCATTTTGGTTTCATTCTTAGCACCTTATCATGCCACAATGAATAGTTAGATGGTCTCTAGTTTTGAAGGAGTTTAGCGTCCTACAAACCTTATTCTACCCATTTAGTTTCTTGCCAGACAATGAATTCCATGAGAACAGGGACTATAGAAGTGTTTTGCTCAATACGATGGCCCTTGTGCTTATACAACAATGTCTGGCCCATACTAAGTTCTAAAAAAAAAAACAAGCTAGTTATAAAAAATGGATGAGTTCCTAAAAATATCTGCCTGTTAGAGCCACATTAATAAGTTTTTTCCTAACCTTTCTAAACATTGGTCATGTTTATATGGATTACTTTTGATTTGGCATCGAAATAATAAAATCAGCACCCTTGATCCAAGGTTCCTCAGCTGCATAAACAACAACTTGCTCTTATTTTGATTAAGGAGAGCTATTATATGTTCTTCCTCAAGCTATTAGTCTACCAGGAACATGCTGTAATTTATAAGGCCTATCAAAACTTTCCTTTTACTAAAATGAATAGAAAATTAATGCAGCCAGGCAGAAAGCTCTGTTAGCTAATATTTTTTAGCACTTTCACCTTTGAGATGCTAGAAAGCAATTTTCATTTGCTGGTTATTTAAGGAGGAAAAATTCAGTCCCACTGATATCACCTTGATTGGGTTTATGTACAAATACTGTATATTTTTTCCCTTGGGCATATCATGTGGTATTACATGGAAAAGAAATGTTACAACTTTCTAACATCAATAGCTATTTTAGATAGTACTGTATGATCATTAGTCGAAAAACTCTTAGAATAATACTACTCCCTGTGTGTTAATAAGTATTTGTAGAATTTAGGTAATTTGGGATGGAGTTAAAACACCAAACTCATAAGCACTGAAAGAGATGGAATTCTACTTCTGCATTAAAATACAAGTATAAATTAATGTTCTTATTTTAGTTCTTGGAAAGTGCTTTATAGATGCAATATTGAAATACATGATAGTACAATTAGTTTTGCTTTTTAATGATATATAGGGAGCTAGTCCTCTGTTCAGTGTGAGCTTGTGTTCTTTAAAAGAACTAGCCAGAGGCATTTTTTTATTGGCTCAGAACTCTGAAAACTAGACTACAATTTAGGGCTTTTTTGGTCAGCAACAAGTAACAATCATTCCACATATACAGTATTTACACATAATCTTGCTATTTAATTAAGAGAAGTTAAAAGAAGTTTGCTTTTTAAGGAGGCTAACAATGTCCATTTGCAATGTATTTTTTGTTACTAATTAGCTTAGCAAAACTTTTCATAGACCAAAGGTCATTTTCAACCTAACAAATATGAATATTGTTACATGCTAATGAGTGCAGAAATCTCCATCAGTGTTGTTAAATTAATAAATTATTTGGCTCCTCTTATTACATGTGTATGGATTAGATGCTGGAATAAAATAATTTTGAAGTAAAGTGGTTTTAAAAATAATAAACTATAGCTTGTGCAAATATTATAAAGGCAAATCAGAGAATCCCAAGAACACATATAAACCCAAGGATTCTTTTGTCTGTTATAGTTCCTTTTTCAGGATTCAGCTTTGAGGGAGTTTTGAATTTCACATCTGATGTTACCTTTGAAAATATTCTTACAGTGATGAATGACCTCTTTCATATAAAACAGTTTTTGAAAAATATATACATATATTTACCAAAGCTTCCTTCCTCTTATGTTGGAAATATTTATTTTTTGATTGGAAGCCTGTGGTGATGCAGCCACAGTAGAAGAAGAGAGGAGATTTCTTTTCCCTTGTATTATGTTGACAAATCAGCCCCCGAAGAAGTTAACACTGTTTTATTTCTTCAAAAACTACAGCCCATTAGTTGAGGAACATTTCAATTTCTTACTGTGGTGCTGTGTTTTACTTCATTACTAGCTTTGACAGAAGTAAAGGAGCATTTACAGTTGGTCTTTTGATGAAGAACCTGTTACTTCTATTGTGATTGGTTACAACAATGGATTATGACTGGTCCCCAATCACCTTGTAAAAACTGGATTAGAAACATTTTTAGAAATGTAACAGAAAATAATTATCATATAAACTTTTTTTTAAAGGGGCAGGGCCTTGCTCTGTTGCCCAGGCTGCATACAGTAGTGCAATCATAGCTCTCTGCAGCCTTGAACTCCTGGGTTCAGTCGATCCTCCCATCTCAGCCGCCAAAGTACCTGGGACCACAGTTGCACACCACCTTGCCCAGCTTATTTTTAAAATTCTTTTTGTAGAGATGGGGTCTTGCTTTGTTGCCCAGAGGGGTCTTTAAACTCCTGGCTTCAAGCCAGCCTCCAGCCTCAGCCTCCCAAAGTGCTGAGATTATAGGGGTGTGCCACCATGCCTGGCCAACGTTTTTTGACTTATACAGACAAACATATTGTGCTAGACTTACATTTAATCTGAGCAGTTATACGACAGTGCATAATGCTCAGCACAGGCTTGACACACACATGGAAAGCACTCAGTATGTGTCAGTTACCATTTTTATTATTACTAAAAATGAAAATAGTCTTATTGTAGGAAAATCTTAATAAAATTGTTCCCTATAACTTCCTCTTAGGGAAAAGCACAGATTTAAGTTCAGGTTATATTGAATATTATGTGGTATTAACTATTACCAGAATCTTTAAAATTTCTCTCCTCAAAGAATCCCACAGATATCATATCCAAGATTATTCAAATGATGTTATCGTGGACTCGGACTAACCTTACCTTTGCCCTTTGTTCATTACAAAATGCACTCTTTTAACTTTTATTTATATTCATTAAATGTATTCCATATCTTAACTTCCTATTCAGTGAAAACGTTTGGTTCATATGTGCTATGGTTTGAATGCGTCTCCCAAAGTTCAGGTGTTGGAAACTTGATCCCATATGTAACAGTATTGAGAGGTGGTCTTTTAAGAGGTGATTAGATCATGTAGGCTCAGGCCTCATCAATGAATTATTGTTGTTACTTCTAGAGTGGGTTTGTTACAAAAGAGAGGCCCCTTCTTGGTTTCTCTCTCATGCCTTTTCTCACCCTCTCCCCTCTCACCATGGAATAACACAGCAAGAAGGCCCTAGAAAGATGCCGGTACCTTGATATTGAACTTCCCACCCTTCAGAACAGTGAACTTTTTTTTCTTTTTAAATTGGCCAGTCTGTGGTATTCTGTTATAGCAACACAAAATGAACTAAGACAATATGTCACCCATTTTCTTCAAGTTTGTAATTATTGGACAATACATCTCTTCTTTTGTAACACTAATAAGTTGGCTTTTATTTTGATTTGTAATTGTAATTTATTGTCTATTAGAGAGTCATTTGACATAATTCTTCTAATGCAACAAATTCAGTTCCTTTTGTCTCATGTCATCTGGCTGCCATCAGGACACAAACCTTCTGAAAGAATAGATGCCAAATAAACACTTTAGCAACTTTATTAAAAGATGCTAAAATAATAGAAGAATAATCAACATGCTTTATATACTTTTTATTATATTTCTGTCCTTTTACTTGAAGAATATTCAAAACCATTTAACCAACTCTTTAGAAAAGCATAAAGTAGCATGGCCCCTCATCACTCCTCCAAATTCCTCATTGTTGGCTGTCAGTTAAGACTGCTTCCATCTGCTGCCACACCATTTCACTTATATTCAGTGGAAATTTTTCACTTGTATCCTTGATATAACAAAACAAATTCTAGTTTCAGAAATCTACAGCATTTTCTTCTCTTTCACCACAGTCCCTAATTATCAGTTCACATTAGTCCAAGAGGAATTTCAAATTTATGTCATTAATCAATCACCACTATGTAATATCACTAAGAATCCTGAACACTTATTTCCTACAGTTTTGTAATGCATGATTTTATCTTAACTCCACATACATTATGCAGTAAAACACGACTCCTATTCTTGAAGTCCCACCGACATTTTCTATGAAATAATGAACTTTCACTGGATGGTAATATAAGATGGCACTTCCTGGCCCTCCAATCTTTGGCAAATGTGTTTCATTTTTCTTTGTCTTTGAACACTTAGGGCTTCTGCCTCTTACTTACTGCAAATAGCACTCCCCTCTGAACAAGCTTACCCACCACTCAGTTCTAAATATAGCAAAAAACAAACAACACTTCTAGCATTTCTTTAACCTTCTGTCTTCAAATCTCTAGTTATCCATTTGGGGCAACTATCATTTCCTCTTGACCCAAGTCTGTGGCAGATACTTGTAAAGAACATATATACTTGTTATATGAATCACATCTTTGTAAACTAAACTTCTTAACAGCACTCTTGAAAAAGCTAACAAGAATTATAATCATGATCAAGGTACTGAATAATTCAGGGGGTATTTCATTATGCATTTTGTCTATTATTTAAAGGCAAAGAGAAAATTTTTTTAAATTGGAGAAAAACACACATCACTTCAGGTCTATAAATATAGTAACAAAATTAAGCTGTGGTTTCAAAAAAATGCTGACACATTTTAACAAGGCATGAAAAATTAACCTTTGTGCCAAAATCAAATTAACAGCTCTTTAGAAAGCTTTTTGCAAAGATATTACATATGCATATATGTGTGCATACCCTCATTAATATGAATCATCAAATAATGTCTTTGCCCTATGATGTCATTCATTGCAGTTTAAATTTGGGGGTGGTCTGTTTTATAGTTTTTATGATCTTATGATATTAATTTTTATTTCTTATACAATTGCTTTCATTAAAGAACTTCTACATTTTTTAGGTATTCAAATGCAACCCATCTAAAACTAAGAGGCTTAGCTTATGTATCCAAGTATTCCAATAATCTCTTACTAAATAAAAATGACAATGCTATATATGACAGGGGCTCAAAAAGAACAATCAACAAATATTCACTTCTTAATTTCAGAATTTTGCTTCCTGCTTTAATTGGTCCGTTATCAGAATTTGATTCTAATTATTCATTAGCAAGGAACAATTTATTGATTAAGAACTGTAGCATATGAACAACTTACGGCCTCTAAAGTGTAACTACCCTGGTACAGGTCAATAGAACTAGGCAAACAAGAGGCCAATTCAAAAGTTCCTGTCCAATTTCCTTCCACAGCCAGGTCTTTATGAGCAAGCAGTCATGGAAAAGATCCTAGAAAAATAAACTGTGGAAACATTTCAGCAACTTAATTGAGATTTTGCAAGGCTCTCAAAGCCTGCATTGTTATAACCCACTCTCATCAAAGACCATGATTCAGCTTTAGAAATGGAGCTATTCAAACCCTGCTGTATTAGCCATATATCTTAGGAATTTACTTCCTAATTATGCAGTATGCCTTATAAACACTTTTTTTGTTCTGTCATTGGGTGACATAATATTTTAAGCAACTAAAGCAAATTGGTCTGATCACTATTTTGAAAAGTTCTTCCTCAACACTTGTCAGATTTAGATTATGAAGCACATTTTTGTTCTAGAAACATTCATGCTCTCAGTATGAATTGATCACTTGCTTCGCTACTGGGGGAAAATATGTGTCAATTTATATCTAACAGTAAAACTACTGACTCTCAAATTTTGAAATACAGGAGATGGTGAAAAGACAAATAACATAGTTTCTGAAAGAAATGAGAATCTGTCTTTTAGAAAGAGTAGCAGTAAGGTCACAACTCTGATTTTATCTTGTCTTTGAGGAAGACCAAGAGCAGATACAAAGAATACAAGACTGAACTCATTTCAAGGGTAAAGAGTACTTTTAAAGGGCTTTTTTCTTGAAAGTGCTACCAGAAGACTAGAATATATGCTGACATATCCCTTTTCTCTTAGTATCTGGAAAAAAGGAAAGGATGAGAAAACATGTTTTTTAAAATTTACATCATCCATCTAATTTTTATTTTCATCATGAAATCTCAATTTTCATCTTAATCTTAACAGGTGGGGCCATTTATTTTTATTATTTTCTCAGGAAATGTAGACAAAAGTATACATGATTCCATATATTATATAAAAACAATCAGAAGTAAATTGGAAGCAAAATCACAAAGTAGTTGCAGAATATTCAAATCTGGGGCAACCAGTTCAGGGCAATAGTGCTATGACAGTATTTGTATTTAGGATGTTGTTTTTTTTATCTGCCTCAGATGAGTAATTATCATAAATTACCACATTTGACTGATGCCCAATAGTACAGCACATTCCAGTCAAAATATGTCACTAAACCACCAACACTGCATGATGGTTTTTGGCTCTAGGTGATAGTGATGTTAAGCATAATACTCAGTAGTAATTTATCCTGTCACTCACACGTTTAAAAGTTGCTATTTTAAATGGTCTTTGATGTAATAATATATGACGTGTTACTTTACATTTTTAAAAAAGCCAGCATGTTGAGTAAGGCTAATTGCTACAGAGGGGGGAAAAAAAAACCCTAGCAAAATGGCTATGTAGTCAGCCCAGACAGATGGCAAATCTGGGAAAAATTAATCAGTAACAACGTTAACAATCTGGGGTTGTTAAATAGCTATACTGCATTAAGAAAACTAATAAAATACTTTCATATATATATAATATGGTGATAATAATATATATATATTATATGGCAGTGATAATATCCAGGATACATCTGATTTTCTTTCACTATTACTCTCTTCTAATGCCTTCACTTTGTGATGTTGAGGGTATATTTGATTTTGAGGGTTATTTATATTAATAAATGTAAGTAAGATATTAATAAATATACATGCAATGTATAATATGAATAACAAATAATAAATAGTATATGCATATACACAAAAACACACATATATACTAAATGACTAGAATTTGCACTTAAATCACCTGAAAACCATTACAATTTTAGAAGCAGAGTAGGAACTCAATAAATATCCAGGAATTTGATAAATCTGTTGCGTCCTTCAGTTTTCCAAGTTTTTACTCTCAAGAATTTGAGACTATCAAATATACTTTTTTAAATGAGGAGAATAATCATTTTTGATTATTCTCTAATGTAATATCACACCACGTGAATTAATCAGCAGATACAAAGGAAAGTGTTTCTCTATTTAAACTGACCAGAAAAAATGAGCTAATGATGCACCATTAGATAGTTAGGAGAGAAAAATGACAGCTGCTGACTCTGGAATGACTCACTGAATTCTTTGTAACAATATCCAAACAGTCCAAACCAATGAGATGGTTTAACTGCCACCCCTCTTCCTGGTTCTCTTTTTTGTCCTTTTTTACAGTGTTGCATGCCATCATTTTAAGGATATTTGTCTACATGCCTCTGCAACATTACAATTTCCTTTTTAAAATATTAGTTTCCTTCTCTGATTTTTCTTCCTCTGCACACTCATAGCACTTAGCAGATCTCAAGGCCCATTCTCGAGCCTCAGCTCTTCCTGTCTCATCCTTTCCCTTAAAAAATTCATAGCCTGCCCTGATCACAACCATCATGTTGGTGCTGATGACTCCAAGTCTCTATGCAGAGCCATTTATTCCTCTTGATGTACAGTCACATAATTCTAGTGTGCTGACATCATTTCCAACTAAAGATCTTTAAAACTCAGACTCATCATCTTCCTCTATGACTGTTTCTTCTGTATGAGTTCCCTAGTTTTGTCAGTGGTATCATAATTTTTCCATCATCTTCTTGTTAATGCTACCATCAACTAAAACTCATACAGGGAACTCCACTTCCCTGGATCAATGTGAAGCCATAAATTAAGTTAAATGTTTACCATCAATGTTATCTTCTTAGAATCTCTAAATCTCACCCTTTTCTTTCCATTCCTATTGGCACCCCATTAAACACTTTAGGATCTCACACTTGGTTTATTACAAGAGCCTCCTGACCAACCAATTTTTCTTCCAGTCTTCTTCTTGGATCCATCCTTCATATGGTTCCAGATTAATCTCCCTTTACAGGATACTCTTTATACCATAGAATAGGGTTTAAGGGCAACAATTCTAGAATCACACTACTTAGGGATCTACACATGCCACCTCCAACATCCACTATAGACTCTGGAAAAGTTATTTGACATTTTGTTCCCTTATTCTCTAACTACACCAAAGGACTGTTGAGAGAAATAAATGAGTTAATACAGGAAAAGCACTTAGAAAAGCTTCTAAGACAAGTGCTTAATAAATGATGGACACTGTTATTATTATCATTATCATCTATTTTACAAAAAACTTCTAATGGCTTCCTGTACACTATATAATAAAGCCTAAATCCCTTAACCTGGCAATTAGACTCTGTACAATCTGATCTTGCTATTGGCTCAAATTCAATAAATAGTATTTGTCAATATGAATTCTCTGCTCCAGACGGGGTGAATTAAAAAGAACACCCTTTGAAATTATGTTTTCATTCATGCTGTGACTCATTATGTCCCTCTCTTTCTTTGATGTGTTGTTGTTTCTCTCCATTTTTACTGTGTTACTCATTTTTCACTGACTTACTCAAGTCTAGTTTGTTCCCAAAGAGGAAAAACCAGATCACCATTTGGTATTGGTCAAAGTTTCTAGAAAAAGGAATCCTCAAATCAACTGAGAACGAGCTGTATGTTATAACCTATCTTGGAGATTAATATTACACATTAATTTTAATGGACCTTAAGATGTCCTACAGTAAAGAATATATATATTTTTTAATTTTATGGCTTTCTTTTTTTTTTTTTTAATTATACTTTAAGTTCTAGGGTACATGTGCATAACATGCAGGTTTGTTACATATGTATACTTATGCCATGTTGGTGTACTGCACCCATCAACTCGTCAGCACCCATCAATTCATCATTTATATCATGTATAACTCCCCAATGCAATCCCTCCCTCCTCCCCCCTCCCCATGATAGGCCCCAGTGTGTGATGTTCCCCTTCCTGAGTCCAAGTGATCTCATTGTTCAGTTCCCACCTATGAGTGAGAACATGCGGTGTTTGGTTTTCTCGTCTTGTGATAGTTTGCTAAGAATGATGGTTTCCAGCTGCATCCATGTCCCTACAAAGGACGCAAACTCATCCTTTTTTATGGCTGCATAGTATTCCATGGTGTACATGTGCCACATTTTCTTAATCCAGTCTGTCACAGATGGACATTTGGGTTGATTCCAAGTCTTTGCTATTGTGAATAGTGCCGCAATAAACATACGTGTGCATGTGTCTTTGTAGTAGAATAATTTATAATCCTTTGGGTATATACCCAGTAGTGGGATGGCTGGGTCATATGGTACATTTAGTTCTAGATCCTTGAGGAATTGCCATACTGTTTTCCATAATGGTTGAACTAGTTTACAATCCCACCAACAGTGTAAAAGTGTTCCTATTTCTCCACATCCTCTCCAACACCTGTTGTTTCCTGACTTCTTAATGAAAAAATGCTCATCATCACTCGCCATCAGAGAAATGCAAATCAATCATTAAGAATATTTTTAATATAGTATCCCAAATTTATTGGAGGAGTAAACATCTTTTTTCTTCCAGAAACTATTAGAAATCTAGACGTGAATATTCTAGATTCAGGAAGAGAACTGAAAATCATTTTAATTTTGGAACTGGTGTTATAGTCACAATTTCCTATGGAAATGATATGTAGCATTCCTCCATAATGCTAAATTTCAGAAACGAGTTTAAGTAAATCTGGGATAACTGAGAGAGTGAAAAGCTTAATTTTCTAACAATTAGGAATTTTGACACATTATGTAAGTGGAATACCAAAAATAAAAAACATTTAATAACATCTGATTAAGTTTATTCTTGATTAATATCACTATTAATTAAAAACTTTGAAGCCCAGAGAAAAACTTTTTATACTTTTTTTCTAGTAATCATATAATTTTTTGCAGTCTGTACCTATACTTTTCAACATAACTATTAATGTTGTATCTGATGATAGTAAATCAAAGAGTATAGTGCAATACAGACTAAAGTTTTGATTCCTTACAGAATCTTAGTCTATAATTCTATGCTCCTTTGCACACATTTCAGCCTTCAACTCCTAATTTCTAGGTCCCAAATTGTAGCTAGAAAAATCCCACCTTTATTTCTATTATATAAGTCATAAAGTAAAACAAAGAAAGAAGAGATGGTGAAATCAACAAATAAAATGAAGAAATTTAATAAAAATCTGAAGCTTGACATTGATTCTTTTACACAACTGATTAAAATGTCTGTTGTAAAATATTATTTAAAATGTGTGTACCCTGTTATTAATTCATTTAAAAATAACTGCAGCCACCTAGACTGAACATAATTACTAAATAATCAGTGAACTCTTGAGAGAAAAATACACTTCTTGAAATGTGTTTATGTATGTTCATTTAATTGTATTCTCAGTGTATTAGTATATTTGATGTTAGAGTAGCAGGCCATTTTAATTCAAATAATTATTTGCATAATAGTAATCAAATATAAACAATATGAAAAAGTAAGTATTAATCAGCCACACTGGTATATAAATCGTCAGTAGTTTCCTAAGTAGCCATAATTGGAATATTCCAAGAGTATGTTTGCATTTCACGCCAATGATTGCAATATTTTTAGATAGATTCTGTTTTCCTTCTGTGAAACACTTGACATGTAATAGAAGACAGGGAAAACAATTTAGAGTTCTCTCCATATTTTATTTAAGGCACAGAAATTGGAAGTATAACTAAAAAACAATAATATCAGGCTTAAAATATCAATGTCATATATTAAATATTTTCATTTTTCTAAAAGGTAAAGTCCTTTTATTTCTAGTTTTCCAAATTCTCTTTGATGTTTCACTACAAAGTTTTAAAGTGGATAAAAGAAAGCTTTATTAGACATATGTTTATTAAAAATGAAAATTATTTTACCATCCATTTGTAAATATTTTTCTATAAATACTCTACTCTTATCAAGTAAATATTTATCTTTCAAAGGCCAGGATTAAAGTTCATTAAAACAGACCACTAGAGGGCAAGCCACACTCTGATCTCAGATATAAATAAGTGAATGAATATAGCTACCTTAAAAACACTAGCTATATCTAATAATCATTTTTTCTTGCCTTAATTTTTTATTCAAAACTAATTTTTCAGTGCCCACTGTGTACCAGCCTCTGTGAATACAGAATTAAAGCAAGTCTTGTACATACATATGTGTGTGTGTGTGTGTGTGTGTGTGTGTGTGTATCCCTAGTTCTCTCTCCATATACACATAGGCATATAGATTTAAAAATGGTTTTAATACATTCCTTTAATGTTATTTATTCCTTCAGGATGTATTATCTTTAAATTTTTATCTTAAGGGTAGTGTGGTGTAGAAAAATCAAATAACCAGACTTTCCCAGGCAAGTTGTCATATAGTAACTTGGACATCTCTGACACTGAAAATCAAAGAACAGCTTTTTGTGTACTCTATTAATGAATGTTATATAATCTCCATAGAATGGGATTTTAATAAAACTCTGTGGAATATTCTTCAACACTGTCCGAAATTTGCCTCAGTGTTTTCCTAACTTGGTTTGTCCCTTCTTTTACTAGGCAGACCAGGATCCACATATGAAGAAAAAACTGGTTGAGTTGTTGTCAGAGACAAAGTCTTCTTCAGGTCCCCATTAGCTAGTGCCCTGAGAAACGGGTGGAATGATTTCATAATTTCTGTTGAATATAAAAGGACACTGATACCATGGGGATATTGATTCAGAAAGACAGAAAGAATAGCTGGGAAGCTCTTTCAGTGATAGAGAAGTTAATGATTTTGTGATTCATCCAAGAGAAACGCCTTAAAACCTTTGATAATGGCAAGAAAGATAGTGTCACTGCTGACCTTGTCAAATTAGCAGAAGCTAATAATATCAGGGCAGAAGGCAAACCTAAGCACCACAAAGGAGAGTTGAGCAACCCTTGCATATTTTTAATTGTATTTGTCGGGGGGTTCTCTAACAAAAGATTGCTTTTGTTAATATCAGGATAAAAGTGTTAATATCAGGATCAAAGTGTTTTCTGATGTCAACACTTTTATGGCAGGCTAGACATACTAGAAATGCTGTGCCGAATTATGAGGAAAAATGGAAGCCTCCTCTCCTCCAGATGCCATTAGTATTAAAAGTGTTAACTATCCAACATAACTAAATTACATGGAGGAAAACAATGAACACCAAGATATAGAAATTGATAGAGAAATGTTGAACCACCAGAGCACAATCCACATCTCTTCACTTAGTAGGTACACTGATTCATTCATTCAGCAGATACATGCATAACCTCTATTTAGGTTCCATGGTTACAATAGTAACCAGATCTGCTCTCACATAGCTTTCATTTTAGTTAGGGTCCCCTGCTAGATGCATAGAAGATAAAGCTGATCAACACTCCCTTCCCTTGAAGAGTTTTCTCTTACATGTGGGAGAAAGATGTTGACATTCAGACCCATGCGATGGAAAAAAAATCAATAAAAATTTAAATATGTACCAATTACTGTGGAAACGAAGAGGTGGAAGTTTTCCTCTGAGGAAGTTGGGGAAGGGGCTAAATTCTGAGTATTGTCTGGAAGAAGATTCAAGGGAAGAAGGTTGTTTGTTCAGATCATCTTGTTTTGGCAGAAACTTGAAGGGTATGTGACTGCTTGTTAGATGCGAAGGAAGTAGCACATGAGGCACTGGACACCAAGTGGTGGGAGAACATGGCACTGTAAGTGGAATATGGAAATGAAAAGGGAGCTGGAGAAGGAGGCAGGAGGCAAGAGCAAGAAGGTGGAGGACCTGTCATTCCCCACTCCTACAGGGAACTATGATTTCCTTTAAGTTGGTGATAGGAAACATTTAAAGGTTCAAACTGGAACTTGATGAGGGAACACAGGAAAACTGTGCAAAAATAAAGTAAAAAATCATTATTTTTGTATTTTACACACATATTCATACAGGCACACCACTCTATGAAAGTATGAGAAGTGGCTTGGAGTAAGGCAATTATTCTTAGGCTTACAGATCGAGACTTTTACAAAGAAATTGGATGGCCTATTTTCAACCAAACAATAAAGAGAATTCCTCATTCACAGCTAATAATTGTTTAACCCTCTTCTCCCAGAACAATATGTTATGGGAAACTGGGCATGGTTCTGAAAAGAGAGTTCACATATAAAATAAAGCAATGAGAGGCCTTCACCTTTCATTCTGCCAATCTTTGGACATTCAAGTTACCCCAGGGAGGAGAGTTTCATATGAATAACTAAATGACTTAAGTGCATTTAAATTGATATCTATTTATACATAACAAAATCTCCTAAAATTTACCATCTCTGACATTTCAACATGGTTCAAAGATTCATTATATGCAATTATATGTTTTGTTAATAGCTATGATAAATTAGATTTTCAACATTTTTATGCCAGATTTATGGAAACAATCTTATATATTTGTTACTACTAAGCAAAAGTAATTATTTTTATTTTTAAAAGTTTAATTGGTAAGAAACTAAAATAAAAATTAATTTCCAGGTAATGAAAATTATTAATCAGAAGTGTTAATCCAGTAATGTAGTCAATATTTTTAAGGACATAAAAATACTTGATAAATTAATTAATTTACATTACAGATGCTCTGCATCCAGGTTCATTACCACCTGCAAAGGTGTCCCTCAACAACAACAACAAAAATTTTCTTGGTAGCAGTTAGAATCACAACCTCCACAAGTGGTTTGACAAATCTAGTTCTCGTCATGGTTGCTAAATATGTAAATCATACTGAATGACCGAGGCTAAAAGCAAAGTGACAGTTGACTGTGACTGCCATTAACCATGGATCACATCCCGGCATGTAATGCAATTATATGGCAGGAAACAACTAATGTGGGCTGCTCTGGTGGGAGAAGGGAGAAAATATTGAATTTTTCTTTGTAATCTATTTACATCTTGCAATGGGGGCATTAGTCAGATTAAGGTTCAGAATGCCAGGCGCACACCAGCCCAGTGTGCTAAGTGGTGCCTTCATTCCTAATGTGATAAGAAGGTAATGGTTGGATAAATAAATACTTTCTAATATACATTGCTTCCACTGATGTAGACTTAAATCTTATAAAAATGTAAAGATCTGCCAGCATTATTAAGTATAACCTCTACTTTTCCTTTTCCCTCATTAATAGACAAATTTTGCTGAAATTTTCTTAGTAAATCATATTAATTTCCTCACAAAATTCAAGCTTAATATATATTATCAAGACACATGAAGACAACACATTAAAATGTATGTTTCAATTATTTTATTTGTATTGCTGAATATGTGCACATACATAGATAGATTACATGAAATTTAAGAGAGAAACAGATGAAGGAGGGGCAGACATTAACGCAACAGCTTTAGAGCAGCAAAAGCCTTTTGAATATTTTGAGAGTTTGAAATATTCAAACTTCGGTATATTTTTCTTGGACACTCATGTATTGTCAACCATCGTGACAAGTCTCTTAAATGTATGTCTAACTTATCTGGGAAATTCATTTGTTTTGCGAATACATAGATGTTAATTTTAGAGCTCATAAATTGCTTTACCTAACTTTCTTTTAAACTTTAAAGCCTATCACTTGAATAATTTTGGGTTATATAAAATTTGCGCTACCCCATGCTCTGGGCAGATGGTATACTTCAGAATCAATATCAAATTCGCTAAATTAGCCATAAATAAATTCCCTGTTTCTCAAAGCAGCTTTCTGAGAATAACCAGTGTTGTCATTCACACAGTAACGTTTTCCTCATTTTTCCATCATCTCATTCCACAGAACATGTTCATACAAGATAATTGTTCAAAAATTGTCAATAGGCCGGGCGCGGTGGCTCAAACCTGGAATCCCAGCACTTTGGGAGGACGAGACGGGCGGATCACGAGGTCAGGAGATCGAGACCATCCTGGCTAACCCGGTGAAACCCCGTCTCTACTAAAAAATACAAAAAACCAGCCGGGCGAGGTGGCTGGCGCCTGTAGTCCCAGCTACTCGGGAGGCTGAGGCGGGAGAATGGCGTGAACCCGGGAGGCGGAGCTTGCAGTGAGCTGAGATCGGGCCACTGCATTCCAGCCTGGGCGACAGAGTGAGACTCCCTCTCAAAAAAAAAAATTGTCAATGGTAAATAACAACCCAGTATCAAATCTGTTATAAATAAGCTTGACTGGTTAAGGAATACTAACAAAATTTGCATTTATATTTAAATGCCTATATTCAGTTTTTCATATAAATTAAGGGAAGACCAGAAATAATCCAGGCTAGTTAATTAGGTATAAAGTAATTTGAGATATTTTAGAAATGTGTGTGATCTTGGCATGCTCTGACCAATTTACAAAATTTTATAGTTCTATTGGCCTTCATTCTTTGAAATCTTTTAGACATCAAATAATCTCCTCTGAGAAGCCTTCTTTGGCAATCTCCACAAGTTATCACATACTTCTATAATTTACTGTATCTTTCCTTAAAGGCAATTATCACAATTACTATTAAGTTCCTTTCTATATATCTCTTTAGTGTTTATCTCTTACACTAGCCTGTGTGTGGCTAGTGTATAAATGTATAAATAAATATATTTATAAATACATTTATATTATACACACACACATATATATATATATATATATATATTTTTTTTTTTTTTTTTCTCGAGATGGAGTCTTGCTCTGTCATCTGGGCTGGTGTGCAATGGCGAGATCTCGGCTCACTGCAACCTCTGCCTCCTGGGTTCAAGTGATTCTCCTGCCTTAGCCTCCCAAGTAGCTGGGATTATAGGTGGGTGCCACCATGCCTGTCTGATTTTGTATTTTTAGTAGAGACGGGGTTTCGCCATGTTGGCCAGGCTGGTCTTGAACTCCTGACCTCGTGATCCACCCACCTCAGCCTCCCAAAGTGCTGGGATTATAGGCGTGAGCCACCATGCCTGGCCCTAAATGAGGAAATATTTAAATGGTGATCTATTCCTTGCTATTTCCCCATCTCCATAATGAAAGATCTTAAATATATCTAATTTGCAAAGAAGGACTAGATTATTTATACTATTTAAATGACAGGAAATCAATCAACTGCTTTATATATACTTTATATATGTAACATGGAAAACTAACAATGATTTAGAAATAGCACCAAGAATATCTCACTTTTTATACAATATATGCTTCTAGTAGTATATATGTAATTAATTTAATAATTATAATTTATTTATTAATTATAGTACATGCTGCTTTCACATGCATTTTCTCAATAAATAATTGCTAGAGTCTTTGGGTAAGGTGTTATTGCCTCTGTTTCACAGATGGACAAACTGAGGCTCAGAATGTTAAGGGTTTGCTCAAATTTAAACACTTGGTAGGTAATACTGAAAGAACTGAATCTGCACAGCCCTATAGTCTGAATGAAATCCCAATGACAGATTTCTTAATGAGTATTTTAATAGCTTGACCCTTAAGGTATTTCTGCTTAACGTATTAGGTTTTCCTTAGTGAACCTCAGTTTTTGTTAGCTGAGTAAAATGGATACTTGAAAGCATCTAAAATTTTCCCTTATGTTAGAGAGAGCAGTGAATGTTAAGTATGAATAATGCAGCTAAATAGCTGTAATCATCTACTATGCATAGCCAATAGTCAACAGATGTTCAACATAGATCCAACAGATCTAAGGGGAAAAAAACATCTACCACATTTAACCTAATACAGGACTTTATTTGCAAAGTCCTAAAACGAAGGTCAATTTTGGCACACAAACAATTTTGACAATTCTTACTTTTTGACATCGTATTTTCCTATTTTAGGGCTGTATGCTGGCTTCATCCAAAGAGAAACTTGGCAGTCTAAAGAGTGTATATAGATGTCATGAAATTTGTGTAAACATGAACCAAACAATCCCTAATGATGTAGTATTGTGTATGTATGAATATATTAATGCTCTATGTGCATGTATATATGAATATATTAAATTCCATATAAAAATGTTAAAGTGAACTGAAATAAGACAAATCAATTAAAAAATTAACTGTAACTGTACATGCTTTTGGACTGAATCACCCATGTAGAAAACAAATATTTATTGTTTTTTCTCAATAATATGGTAGTAATGTTTACCTATGTTTTCAGATTTAATCCTTAAAAATAATTCAGTTATAATTAATTACATTATTGAATAAAAATAAAGTGTGATTTAAATTAGCACATATTTAACTAAAATATGATATCTTCATTTGTCCCAGCGTATGGCTCCTCACAGATCATTCTTGAATGTGAACCTTGTGGACTGGAGGTTCTAAATATTAAGCAAATGATAACAGTATTGACTGGGACAGAATATTATTTGGTTTGGAATATCCTCCATTCCTTCAACCAAAATATACTGAGCACTGAGCGTCCAATGAAGAGTGAAAGCACGCATGATCCCCAATTTTAGTGAAACTGCTCGAAGCTGGGCTGGCTTTTCAGATTATGAAGACCAAATTCCCTGTTTTCAGAGACATTTGGTTGGTGTATGGTGAAAGCTTGGGGCGGAGTGTGTGTAAATGCCAGTGGCAGTCGGCCGCCCTGTTCATAGTGGACACAGGAGCCTTTAGAGTGGAGGGAGTAATGGATTTGCAAAATCTCCTGCTGCTTCCGAAGCTTTCCCAAGCCCTGCTTCTAAGTCCATGGCTCTTGTAATCAAAGTAACATGCTCATCAGCCTGGATAATCATTGTTATATCAATGTCTGCATCTGGTGTTTATCATCTTGGAGAGCCAAGCAACAGAAGGCCTCATTTCGACCAGGCATTTTAAAATCTCTTCTTGGAATGACACTTCCTGTGTGCCCTAAAGGACCTACAGTGAGTGCCAAGTTACTGTGTTTCCTGTTGTACATACACATGGAGAGGGATCTGAAGTCCCTGGGATAGAGGCTTACAGGGAGCATGATGTCATGCAACAGCACAGACTGGGAAGGTTGTGTTCATGGCTCACTCACTGATCAGTTTCCTCTCTGTAAACTAGGGGATAGTATCAATTTTGTTTCTTTTTCTTGAAAACTAACTGTGAAGGCCAAAGTCATAGCATATGAACCGTGCTTTAAAAATTGTAAAGCTAGATACAAACAATGATTAATGATAATAAAGATAAAAATATTAAACTGTTATTTAAATGTAAGATACTGTTATCTTATTCCTCAAATCCAACTCAGAAAATCCCTGCTTCCTCCAAATATAATTCTTACTTCTTGAAATTTGCATCTTCTTCATTTGTTGTTCAATTATGTTTTAATCTGTGAATTAGGGGATTTCTAATTCCCACTGACCTTATACTGGAGTCAGGGTGACTATGCATAAATATCTGACTACCTGAGGTAGGGTGCCTAGCACACACAATGAAAGGAAAAACAGGGGGTCCCGTCTGTATCATAAACACATATACACAAAACTAAAAACCAACCAATATAAGCAGAAATTTAAACCAAAAGTGGATAGTCTTATTGAAGTGCTCCCAAAAAATCAGGATAAAGATAACAATTTTGAAAATTAAACTTGTAATCCAATACTGCGAAGATATACTCTTCCAGGTTGGGATTACAGCATTTCCAACCCTGTACTGAAAAAACGGAAAATATTTTATGGACATGAAATGTTGGAATGGAGGCACAGTACCAAAAAAAGGGATACCATTAAGAAGAGACATCTGGTCAATTTGGCATGATCACATTTCTGTTACGAAGTGCAAATACATTCTTTATGAGAATGTGCCATTGATTACATACTCTGCATTTTAGCACTGTTTCTAAACACATTGTAAATTTTGTTAAGTAACTCATTGAGTCTCTGATTTAGATTTTTTTTCTCAAGCGGAAAGATAATGTTTGCTACAAAAAGGAATAAACCAGTAGACAAATCACATTTATAAACTCTGCAAGTGACGTGAGTGATGTTAAAACATCTGGGAGACGTTAGAGACAGCATTAACTCTAATCATGGATCACATTATGGCAGAATTTTTTTTCCTTAATGAGGAAAAAAGACTGAGATAGTGAATGTGCTATTCAACATAACCCTGCAGCCCTTGTCCAAGAACTAATAAAGCACCAGAGAGAAGGCCTTGCTCCATCAGAATTCCAGAACTAAGGGTAGGCAATCTCCTTTATGTTTGGCCTATGGGTCACTGGGGAGAGTGTCTGAACAAACAAGGCCCATTTTTCTCACTCCAAATAAATCATGGACTATCTAGCACCCAATATTTACATTGAACAAAAAGATGATCCTTGTTCACTTTCTTCTAGCAACACCCCATTTATCTGTTAATTGTGTAACCTAAAGAAGAGGTCACTAAAGACAAGACTCCGTATACAATGAGAAGATGTAAACTCTGTAAAACTATAACATAAATGGAAAAACCTGATTTCATAATTATGCTGCAAAATATAGTCAAAATATTTTTAATTGACTTTATGCATATTTATACAGAAAACTATCTGAAGTCCCAATGTTACGTAGATAAATATGGAGGAAGGCCTAGGAAATTAACTGCAACTCCAGTAGCTCACCTTGGAAGAGATTTATACATCATTTTCAATATGCAGAATAACAATCATTTCACTTTAAACGTGCTTTTCAGTCATTTATCTTTAAGATACATATTTTCATTTCATTTGTAAAGAAGCAATCAAACAAGATCTATTTTGTGTGAGGTCTACTTGATTTCAAAGTATAATTAAATAAAACATTAACATCTCTTTGATGAAGAGGTTGCTCCCCAAATATTTAAGTCCTTATAAGTAAGCTTATACAAACTTTTTTAAAGGAGGATCTAGTGAGAAATATGTTGACTTGGGTGCCTTGGTACTGGAGAACTAGAGAGATAGGAATAAAGTGAAAGTATTACTTCCCAAAGTGTCTTATTTGAATTTCATTTTGAAGCTCAGAGTTGGGGTTGGGCAGGGACTTGACTAGAGAAAGTCTCTATTTTCTATGGATTATTAGGTATTACACTTTTCATGACTAGTGTTCCATGGACCACACTTTGGGAAACTTGCTTCATGGTGAAATCAACATCTGGGAAACGTTGCTTCAAGACATAGAGTATAGAGAGTTAAAGAAAATTTTATTATGATGATTGAGTAGTCTGCTAAACTGCAAGCATGGGTTAAGAAAAAAAATTCTAGGGGAGTAGTAATTGACACCTGAGGCCCCTTGAGTGTAGGACCCGGTATCTAGCTATTACAATAAGGTCAGCATGGCCTTGAAGCCCCCAGAGGAATAAGAATTCATCTGGAGGGGAAACCAGAGACCTCTTTAGAGGCCATCACACCACTCTGATCATTCCAGAATGATTAAATGATGTTCCCCCTTAATAAACCCATAGAATAGACCCAAGTTTATTTCAACTTGGGTCTATTCCAAGTTGTTTATGCTAACGCCACTATTTATGCCCCATGGCCCAAAACACTGCATTGTTAACTCAGAACACTTCAACAGGAAATCAAACATAAACACACCTTAACACATTCTTTTTAAAAACAAAAACAAAAACAAAAACTTTTCCTACTTCAACTGCTGATTGGGCAACATTTTGACTGTAACTCATTGGACTAAAGTAAATTCAACCTACCTGCTTAACTGCCTCACAGCAAACACTTTCCTTTGTCAATACAAGTGATGGAATTAATTGGAAGAGTATTCATTAAATGTGTTTTAATTGCCCAGTGTGCATAAGGGAACAGAAAGGGAAGACTTTTTATGGATTTCCCATTTCTCCCACTGTCTGCCCTACTTTCCTTCAAACCTAAACTGCTAACATAGCTGAAGGTATTTTTGTCTTGCATAACTGCAAATGCCTGCATCTTTAATAGAGATGATTTATAAAGACATTTTGGAACATGCTGACTTCATAATGAAGAAGCTGTACTCCCAAAAGAGTCATTAACCCAGACATTCAGTGCCTGAACCATTGGGAATTATACAAAACCATCCAATGAGCAATGCAAGATGGATTCTTATGCTTTCAGATAAGAGGAAGTATGTAGGAACCTCTAGCAACCCTCCAAACACTTTGAGATCAATGAAGAAATTGAAACTCCACAAAGGTAAAATGACTTTCCCAAGGTCACAGAGCTTATCAAGTCTCTAAATACTCAAGTAGGAAGAGATCTCTAGATCTTTCTACAGATCACATCACCTCTAAAAATAGAATATAAAATATATTTGTAGGTATACTGATATTTTGTTGTGTCATTCTTTCAAGATAATCCAATTAATTTTAAAAGACAAGGATTATCTAATGTAAGATTCAAATATAAGTCAAGAATAAAATTCAACACTTAAATTTTTCATTTTTAATTTAACACTGATTGACTCATTGTACTTGTCAGGTTATATTAGTTGGTGTGACAAGCCCCAAAGTGCATAACAGTGAAAAATATGATGGAAGTTTATATCTGAACTCTGACATAAATACTTTTTGCTTAAGGAGATATTCATTATCTCTTTGGATAAATGACTAAAATGGAACAAAGAGAAACTGCAATTTATTGAGCCATCAAGAAAGCCACATTTAAAAACTATTTTTCAGAAAAACTATCAAGTATATGCTCTTTATTGTAACCTGAGTACCTCCTGTTCCTATGCAGCCTGTGAAAATAATGATGCCCCTCTCTTAGTACCCCTCCAATAAACATTGTCTTAAATAGGTTCAGGCTGCTATAACAAATGAGCATAATCAAGGCAGCTTAAAACAACATTTATTTTTTATGGTTCTTGAGACCTAGACCAGGGTGCCTGCATGATTAGATTCCTGGTGAGAGCTCTTTCTGGTTATATCCTCACATTGCTTTTCCTTAGTACATACAGAAAAAGAGACACAGTGATCTAGTGTCTCTTCTTCTTTTCTACTTTCTTTCTCCCTCTTCTCTTCTTTTCTTTCTTTTCTTTTCTTTTCTTTTCTTTTCTTTTCTTTTCTTTTCTTTTCTTTTCTTTTCTTTTCTTTTCTTTTCTTTTCTTTTCTTTTCTTTCCTTCCTTCCTTCCTTCCTTCCTTCCTTCCTTCCTTCCTTCCTTCCTTCCTTCCTTCCTTCCTTCCTTTCTCCTTCCTTCCTCATCCTCCTCCTTCTTTCTTCTTCCTCTTCTTCTTCTTCCTCTTCCTCTTCCTCCTCCTCCCCCTCCTCCCCCTGCTCTTCCTCCTCCTCTTCTTCTTCTTCTGTGTGTGTGTGTGTGTGTGTGTGACGGAGTTTCGCTCTTGTTGCCCAGGCTGGAGTGCAATGGCATGATCTTAGCTCACTACAACCTCTGCCTCCTGGGTTCAAGCGATTCTCCTGACTCATTCTCCCAAGTAGCTGGGATTATAGGCATGTGCTACCATGCCTGGCTAATTTTGTATTTTTAGTAGAGATGGGGTTTCACCATGTTGGCCAGGCTGGTCTCGAACTCCTGACCTCAGGTGATCCACCTGCCTTGGCCTCCCAAAGTGCTGGGATTACAGGCGTGAGCCACCACGCCCAGCCTCTTCTTTTTATAAGGCCTTTGATTCCCATCATCAGGGGTCCATCCTTATGATCTCACCTAGTCCTAACTATCTCTCAAAGACCCCACATCCAAATACCAATACATTGGGGACTTAGGGTTTCAATATATACATTGTGGAGGGACACAAACATTCAGTCCATAGCAAACATCCATTGGAAAAATGTGAGAAAGCTATGTAGATACTCATAAACTTTCCAAAATACTTGCCAAAAATGTGGACTCTAAAAAAGAAATTATTGTATATTTTTTAAAGTTCCTATCCATTTTTATATATCACAGAATGCAAGAGATAATACTAAATGAGTGCAATTATGAAAAAGTAAACATAATTTTCTATTTAATTTTATCATTCAATTTGGTCTTGGCTTGGTGAATGAGAAAACTGGCAGTTACAAATTGTGTAATTCAACTTAATGAATATCAAACTGAAAATAAATGTCAGAAAGGTGCATTTCTTTTTTCTGAAAAAAAAAATGACTACATTTCTTCCACTAATTTCTTTCTAGTTTAATATAATTGTATATAGTAAATCGTATTCAATTTTCCAAGATTATCTACAAATAAGTCCCTGGCTGAACAGCTGCATGTGAAAAAAGACATTATTTAAGCATTGTATAAAGGTATAGTTTATATTATTCATTTCTAAATACTAAGTAATACTCTAATACTCTATATTTTAAAAGTTTGGAAAATACCCTTCCTATAAAATAATTTAAAATAAAACATCCTCAATTGTTCATACTTTGGTACCCTACAAATGGGCAGGAGCTTTAATTGATTTTAAAGTGCAATGCTAATATTTCTTTCAGTAAAAATAGATTAGGCTGGATGAAAGCTATTCTGAAAGAAGGTATAAAAGTAAAAACAAACACAGGTGTGCATGACAGAGAGACATGAGGGAGAGACAGAAGAGGTTTGGGAGGAAGAGAGAGGGAGAGAAATTACAGAATGAGAGGTTGTATTAAAATTTTAACAATTTCATCTTTATGAAGAAGTTAACATGAAAAAACAACCTACACACACACACACACACACACACACACACACACACACACACACAAAGCTTAAAAAATCTATGGTGAAAAAAAAGTGTCCTGACTTTTTAATCAGTCTTTAACAGTTCAGAGTTGAGAGTCAACCTCTAAAATCACAATAGATTCAGTAAATTCTATTATCACCATTAACCTTCAATACAAAGGGCTTTATAATCCCTAGAATAATTTTTGAAATCATTACAGTATTTTAATCTTAACCTCTTCTTTCATTTTCTCCTCATCGTGAGTTTTTTATCTGTGTTAGGAACTGCTGGGGAGACTATCCTATATTCTATGTCACATGTTCTCATAATTGTTCTATTCAAACACTCCAAGACCTGTGGTTTCTGGTCTTCTGCAATGCCGGCGACCAGAGCAAAGCACAAGAAAGGAAAGGGCCCCACAGTTGTAGGCACATTTTCTAGAAAATTAGTGTGTTTCATCAATACTGATGGGTATCTTGTCTTATCTTTGCCTGGATTCCCTAAAAGAAGAGCTCTACAGAGGGAGTCTGTGCAGGTGACTCGCCAACGGACACCCTCAAGGAAAGGGGGAGAGTGAGATGGTCAGGATAGGGCAGAGGAGGGGCTGAGCAAGAATGTGGTCTCCATCAGAGGCAAGCTTCAGCCTCACCAAGCCTTTGGAGCCTCTGGGGCATGAACTGCCCAACAGAATTGTTATCACCTTGAGGAAACCTACCAGGCAGGGCAGCTCTTGCTTCAGTCAAAGGAGATTCCTTGGAGAAGGAAGAAGGGGGCAGCTGTAAGCCTTTAGCCGCCAACAGGACAGCAGCTGGGGGATGTGTGCACTGGGCCAGTAAAGGAGATCAGGACAGGAAAGCAACAGCATCCACTGTGTGCCCATTCCTTAGAGATTTCCCATCACCTTTCTGTTGACATAACTGATCATCTCTGCATGTAGCAGAAACAGGCACTAGGATAGATGAAAAGTTCGACTGTAGTTGGAATGAAATGTGTCTGTGCAACTGATTAGAGGTATAGTTTGTGAAAGAATGCATGGTTGTACTAGAGAGGGAGAGAGAGAGATAATAATACAAATATTAGAAATTAATTTTCAAAACATTATTCTGCTAGTTTCACCAAAGTGACAAGGATGCTGCTATGTTGGAAGTTGGAAGAACAAAATAATTAATAACAAAATAATTTTTATAATTGCCGTTAAAACCATACACTACAAAAAAATCACATGTAAACGTAGTCACTTAGCATTCCAATTACCAAATGCATAATAAAAATAATTCAAACAATGTTACCTTTAGGAATAAATGTCAAATGTATCAGTCCCCTAATAAAAATTTTAAAAGCTTTAACTCCATTTCTATAAAAGGTTCACAAATAATGTATTGATTTTTTTCCTGGAAGAAAAATAAGAAGAAATAGATGTCAACCCAAGTAGAAGCCAACAAAATGAGCAGTTAGAAGTTTAATATACGAGAGAAGTGGTTTAAATTCTAGAAATTATCTTGGTCCTCTTCAGAGCACACAATACTTTTTGCATAGTGATGGTTGAATACATTTTTTAAAATGTGATGGAAAAGTTGAATTGAAATGGACTTTGAAAAACTCTATAGATTTGTTGGTAGCTTAAATTCAACCAGCAATGGATGAAGCAACAGGAAGGCTAAGGGTGTTAGGGTAGGATTAAAAGCTGAGGGATCAGACAGGTCTACATTTCAATCCTAACCCTGCATTTAGCTAAGTTTGACTTCGGCATATTACTTCAAACTGGTACAGCCTCAGTGGCTCATCTTCAACATTTCTCTGGGTTTTTGTGAGGATTAAAAGAGATAAGACATAAATGATGCCTTGCATGTTTTATGCAACAGGGGCAATTATTGTTGCTGCTGTTAGGGAGATAAGAAACATGCACTTAAGTGGAGGCTGCAATCTGTCAGGCAGCTGGCAAGTGTCCACCTGCATGCATGTTCTTTGGCCTGTCCTGCATAAGAAATTTAAAATAAAAATCGAGATCTGGCTTTTCTTGGAAAACTGGAAGCTGCCACCATATTGGGCCCATATTCCTGCAGTGAGATCCTGGAGTCTTTTGTGTTAGACAGGACGTGTGCTCTCCAGTTCACCACACTTCCCAGCAGAATCTGTTGTCCTACACTCAGCCCACTTACTCCTGTAACCTCATCGGTCCCAGTAGGCACTGGAGCTTGTGACTGCTTGGTTTGCCAAGGAAGCATAAGACCCAGAGGCATGAATTATAAATCTGCATGGGGGCAGCTGAAGATGCATTGCTGCATGGTAGAAAGCAGCTGGAACGAGGAGCCAATGTAGCCCCAGGTCTACATTAACACCTGTGTGAACTCTGGACTCTATGGGGGACTGTTTCCTCAAATGTATGTTCTGGGTAGTCAAGTTTCTGAACACAGGCAAGTCAGTTCCCCATCTGGGTTTCAGTTTCTCATTTGTTCTTTTTTAAAAATGATGCCAAATTAGTGGGTCACTGAAGCCTGGTTGAATTAGAGAAAGCCCTCCCTCCAAATGCTCCTGTCAAAAAAAGAAACACTGCACACAGAGTTGATGGGATACATTTGGAAGCTCAAATGCCAAAAGGAAGTTTAACATACATAAGAGCAGCAATTTTGAGAATGCACTCCCCTGTGTTGCTGGCCTAATGCATTAGTTCTAACTGAGTAAATAGAACTAATTGTTTCCCTCAAGTTTATTCTTCTGCCTAAAATACCTAGGAATGCTCAAGTACTAAAACAAATTATATCTGCTTTATAATTCTCTTTAAGCAAAATTCCAACCATATACTCTTATAAGTTTGCAGAACTACGTTTTGAAACTCGTGACTCTGGGTACGTATCATTATTCACTCTTTCTATTCAGTTGAGATTTATTCTGGTGTTTTTCATTCTAGAAATTTTTAATCAAATGATTTTTGTAAATCCCACAAGATAAAAAGATGTGAAAAACATGTAACTCAAAATGTGATATTCAAGTTCTCACCTAAGATAGTACATTAAAAAACCCATATTCAATTTTCATAGCAGTGTGCTAAGCCTATTTCTTAAAAAAAAAAAAAAAAAAAAAAGACATACGCAGCTAATATATCTTGCTGAAGTCCAAGATACTGGATTTGGAAGTGTCAAGCAAATAAACTTTACAGAACGTTACTGTCAAGGTTTTCTGTTTTGTTTTCTGTTGTTGCATAGAGTAGCTACTCTACTCAAAAGTGATAGTCAATTAATGACAATTCCCAGTGGTGGAATAACAGCTAACAAGAATGGGAGGTAAGGGGCTATATCAACTCTGGCAAAATAGATTATAGATTTGTGTTGTTCATGGTGTAACAAATCTTAATTTCTATGCTTTTCGAAAAATCATCTGTCATAAGAAGCCAACTGCTTTACTTTCTAAAACACATTTAATTTCAAAAATTCAAATAGGCTTAATGAAGACTAAAGGTGCATAGGTAAAGCATACTCTGTTAATTGACATGGGCAAGGAGGTAACTGTTCTGACTAATCAATTATTTTATTCAAATTCATGAAACGGCAACAATTTTTCAAAGACACAGAATATAGTACATTTAATTCTAAATTCGCTGTGAGCATGATCTAACTTTTCCCTTAGTGATTAAGAAGGTATTACATGATCTTGCAGTGTCCCAGTTGGGTGATTATCCATCTTGTTTACCCAGGACAATCCCAGTTTATACTTGTAAAGAAACAATTATTAATAACTTTCTCTCTCCTGCACAAAAATGACCCAATTTAGGCAATAAATTATGTGGTCTCCCTACCTCTGGGTCACTATAATGCACCTAGTATCTCATGCAACGCTGTAGATAGACAGACAAAGGTTTAATAAGACTGAACCTGTTGAAGAAAATGCTCTAAAAGGAAGATCTACAATACAAAGTGTAAATAAATATTCTTCTACACTAATTTTAGTCAAGCTATACTTTCAATTTAACTCTACTGAGCAATAACAAAAAATGGTCAGAAATAGGTTAAACTTACAAAACTAGTAAGTAATACAAATGTGTTATTTCCATTATCTATCAAGTTTTTAATTTGTGTCTTCAAAGATAAATTAAAACCCAGAGTATTTAAATAATCACCACAAAAAAAAAACTATTTTCTAAACATTGTATAATGAATTAAAGTTTAAAAAAAAGTGGAGTATGGGGCATAAATGGTCTTCTTATTGCCCATATTTAAGGTATGTTTCACAATGTGAATTTTGTTCTGTATTGCTATGAAACTACTCAGGTGGATTGAAAAAAAATGATTTTAACATGGTTATATTACCAACACTACAAAGTAACAATAAAAACACAAAAGAATAATTATTTCTACTAAGTCCTTAATGAATAAAATTAGCTGAAAGTTGAATTTTAATTTTATTAAAATAATATGTAGCACTAAAAAAAACCAATAATACAAAGCAAAAACATGTCTTTAATACAGGCATAGTATGATAGCTTTTAGGATAAAGTTTCAAGTTAAGTGACAATATTTTGAAGAACAAATGCAAAAGTCTGTATTTAAATTATTTAATACACCCATGCATTTATCCTATTTACAAACTTCCTAAAAATGAAGATCCCCAAACAAGTTACTTTTACAATCCAATGACAAAAATTAACTGAACTCAAGAATTGTTGTCAATTTCAATTCCAAATGTATTAGTAATGACAAAAACGCATCACACACATTAATAATATTTTCCTAATTTTACTTTGCTTAGGATTTTGAAACATTTTTTCCTGCCTTTGACATTGTTTTATACTTCATGCTTAATAAATTGCCTTTATTGGGAAATAATAAATTAACTCACTTTAAAACACAAAGATATACAACCGCAAATCAAGACTTCTGATTAGTGTGACCAAACTGATTTGATAAATTAAAGAAAGACTGCTGATACTTCATTGGTAAGCTGTGCAAACTTGAGGTTTTTTAAATATTGGAGTATTTCTCAGCTTCTATCTTTTCTCATGGTCTTTATGTTGGTATCATACAACTGTCAATTCAATATCTATTTGTGTGTATATATATTTAACATAGTAAATATTTATAACTGCTTTTGTAATTACTATTTTTACCTATTTTAAGAAAAATGAAGTTTTTTTATGGGCATATAATTTCTATGCCAAATGAAAAGGATGGAATTTGATAAGAATTATGCAAACTTTATTTGAGGGAATGTGTGGCGATTTTCTTATTAATCTGTAATATGAAGTTCCTTTACATGTACTTTTAATGCAATCAATGCAGAAATTTTTAATAAGAGCCTACCACAGGCATGACTCTGACACTGTATTGCAAAATCACTTTACATTATTCCCCTATATTCCTCCCACATTTTTGTTTTTAACATTCCTATTCCTGAAACTAGAAAACACCAGACCTTCAGAAATATTCATTGGCATCCTATATACTGTTTACTCTAACAATACTCTTAGTTTTTCCAAACGACGAAAGGCATAAGAAAAAGTTCAAAAAGCTTTTACTAGCAGGAGGATTACAGAGTAAGGAAATTCCAGTTCTAAAAATTATTACACGATTACATTTAAAATTAATATATATATCTTTTAACTATCTGTTTATGTTTTGAAACTGATTTGTGAAAGCTGTTAGGCAAAAACATTCTTATGTTTTGAATTTAAAATCTGATTTTCAGACTCTTTCATACAAAGACCTCTGGCCCCTTTGATATGAACTTACCTGAAGAATTCTAGTTAATTATAGAAATTTCTACAACTGACTTTGAAGTAGTTCTACAGGCTGCTTATGCTTAACTCTATCAATTTTCGCACCCATGAAGATTCATGCACAGGGTCTCCTTCCCTTCATATAGCCTTCAAGGAAAAGGAGAAATATCTAACGTTGCCACCATTTACCTTCAAGCACTGACATCATTTTGTAAACAACAGGGGACCAAGGAGACCATTACTCAAAATCCAAACAAGTTTTAAACGATGTAAAACTGTATTTTAAAGGAGACAACAAACGTGCACAACTTGACAAACTGAAACTCTGTTGCTGAGAGATGTGGTAATGTCTGGCCTAAAGTGGCTTAGCTACAGAGTGTGTAATAAAACAGCTAAATTTGGATTGGAGACTCATTTTGCACTGCAGAAATGTAGTCTAACCCTGGGAGAGCCAAGTAGAGAGCGACTCAAGAAATTAGAGACAGGGACTCTCTGCAGCTCCCCACTTCAAGGTAAAGACAAGAGCTGTTAAAAGGAGAGGCCCCAGGGAAGATTTGCTCTCAAGTTGAAAGGGGAAGAAAATGGAAAGAGGCAAAGAGAGGATATAACTGTGCATGGCTATAACAAAACAGTTCCAGTAGCCTCTCTGAATTAAGTAAAGAACAGTCCTTATTAAAGGCAAAGAAAGTTGTTGCTTGATTTTTTTTTTCCTGAAAATTAGGTAATAGTAATTCCAGCAGAAAGTTACCAAAGCACATTTCTCTCTCCTTTAATCTCTTCCAAAATATTTTTATTCATTTTTTATATCAGTTGACCAGCTTATGATTTTATACATTTTATCTGTAATATTTTATCTTCCTAACAAGATTTTAAGTTTCTTAAAGGCAGGTACCATATGTTATGCTATTCTGTCTCATTTATCTCCATGGGATATACCAATTAATGCTTCCAGAATTGGATTCATCTCAGTAGTACTGATTTTTTTCCTCCATTAAAAAAGCTAAACTGAATTGTGATTTGAGAGAATACACTATATATATACATATACCTATTTTAAGAAAAATGAAGTTTTTTTATGGGCATATAATTTCTATGCCAAATTATATGGCATAGAAATTGTATGTATATATGTATATATATATACATATATGTATATATATATATTCGAAGTTCCACATCTATCCTTCTAGTCACATTTATCCTCATATAAATTTTAAAATACCACCCAGGTGCAGTGGCTCATGCTTGTAATCTCAGCACTTTGGGAGGCCCAGGCGGGTACACTGCTTGAGACCAGGAGCTCAAGACCAACCTGGGAAACATGGCAAACCCCATCTCTACAAAAAACTAAAAAATTAGCTGGGCAGGGTGGTGCATCCCTGTAGGTCCCAGCTACTCAGGAGGCTCAGGCAGGAGAGTTGCTTGAACCCAGATGGTTGAAGCTGCAGTGAGCTGTGACTGCACCGCTGCATTTCGGCCTGAGCAACAGAGTGAGACCCTGTCTCAAAAAAAAAAAAAAAAAAAAAAAAAAAAAAAAAGTTAATTAATTAAAAAATTCCCTAGCGAGAATTCAATTACTTTGATGCTTTGTTACAATTATATAATCTGTGGGCCCAATATCAGGCTTAATTTAATTTCCTTAACAATCTAAGAAAAAAGAATTCCAAGTAAGTCAAAATATGCAGACAAACTACAAATCATAAAAATTTTACACTCCTTTTTTCATCCACCGAAGTTTAGGTAATTCTTGAATCTGTCTTCCGTATTTGGTGTCCACTTTGAACAACAACTGAAACACTCTGCAACTTGCATATGTAGATTTAGATGGGGCTATCTTAAGTGTAATGCATCAAGTGTGACTTAAGTATATTTTTATTTAGCTACAGAGATCTTTTACTTTACATTTTTGAGGGTTGGTCTCTCCCGGTAAATTTCCAGAATAAATTTTATGTCTTGCTTTTAAGTGGGGCAAGATGCTGACATGTAACTATTGTGGGAGCTAAAGGCATTTCTGGCAAGTGCAGTGAATGACTGACTTTTCCACTTGTTTTCATAATGATAAATATATGGTTAGCATTAGGCAGGAAAATAAATATTTCCAAAAATGGATGCTAAGGCCATCTGGTAATGAATGGGGTCATACAGATATATCACGATTCCCCTCTCCATTCGGAGATATTCAGTTCCACAAAATTCATTCACTCCCACAACAGAAAACCACAAAAGTGTACTCTTACTTGGAAAAGAAAGAAAAATAAAATTCTTCGTTTAAAAATTCAAAACACTACCAAAGCATTTATGTTTTGTTGGCTTTCTTTCTTTTTTTCTGAGATGGAGTCTCGCTCTGTCCCCCAGGCTGGAGTGCAGTGGCGCCATCTTGGCTCACTGCAAGCTCCGCCTTCCAGGTTCAGGCCATTCTCCTGTCTCAGCTTCCCGAGTAGCTGGGACTACAGGCACCTACCAACACGCCCGGCTAATTTTTTGTATAATTAGTAGAGACAGGGTTTCACCGTGTTAGCCAGGATGGTCTCGATCTCCTGACCTCGTGATCTGCCCATCTCGGCCTCCCAAAGTGCTGGGATTACAGGCGTGAGACACCGCGCCCAGCCCTTGTTGAATTTCTTTAGTCGATGCCTCATATAATAGAATTTCCTGTAAGTTAATACTAACCACAGTAGTGCATAACTTGAGAGAAATATTGAAGTGCATTGCACTATGAAAATAACAACACTAAGTGCATTTTTAAAAGTGGTGCTGGCATCATCAATTGACATTTAACATTTCCTTTATAACATGATTACAAGTTTCTATTGAATATACAGCATCTTATCATATGGCTTATTATTATTTATAAGTTGTATTTAGAGAGGACTTTTTTTCAGAAAAAAAAGTGAAAAATGAAAACTGCTGCTGAAAGGTGCATTTTTGTTCAGTAGTTGACAAGTAAATATATTTGGTCATATATGAATATGAAATCAAGATTTGAGGACCTTTGAAACCATGCAAATTAGTTTAAAAAAGGAAGTGTGTCATTCATTCAATATATTCATGTGATTCTTACTAAAGAGAAAAGTTTTTGTTTACATCATAAACCTTTTAATAACCAGAATGTCTAATGTTGTTAAATCATCCCTTTTCTGAAAGTGGAATCCAGCCTTGTTTTAGATTTCATAACTTTATAGTATTTGGGTGTGTGGAAAAAAACTAGATTAACTTACATTAATGGGATTCTTAAACTTTTCTTTGTTTCCAGAGAAGTATTCTTTTAATACTGTTTATAAGCCAGTTTTTCCTTAAATGTTTTTTGGTCTAAATTGACAGTCTTGAAGTCTTTCCTAAAGTAATGTTTAAACATCTCTCTGGCATTCCATTATGGGCACCTGCTGCTGATAATTACAGGTCTGTCTCCTAACCACTTCCTCTGCTTCATGTCAAAGCAAGATTCAGGCTGCTTGATTACAAACAACTACCAGTTAAAGACCAGTGCACAGCTCTCTGCGGTAATTATTCAGGGCAAGTTGGGTCTGTGTTTACTGAAGTCTTAGGAAACAAGAAGCAGTTACTTGTTATAATTTCCTCTTTGCTAGCAGTGTAGGATAATCCATAACATATTTTGGTTACCTTAAAAGTGCTTATGAGAATATTTTATTCAATAACACCTTATAATGATACATTTCACTATACTATTTCCTTGTCAAAAAATCAAAATATCCTGCCCCAAAATAATAGGCTGTGGTCCTACCAAAAGAATTTTCAGACAATAGTCAATTACAAGGAAACATTTGGTTTAATATGTACTCCAAAACATATTTATTTTTCTTTATTTTACCATTCTACCTCTGTTCCTATAGCCACCCTTCCCCACCACCTCACACTCACAACATTGTGCCATGCACAAGACTTGTTGACTTTACAGTGGAGAAAAATGAAAAATATGCCATGGGTGATTTTTGGCACAACAATAATCCCAATATAGAACAAAATTTCATCACTCAACCTGAAAGTCAATGTATTTTGTCAGTATTCCATATGATAGAATTCTACAGTTGAATAATTGGAAAGATTCTCTGGCAGTACTGCAGTGCTGTTTGACTTGCACACCTCTTTAATTCCCAATTCTGTCTTTAGGTAAATTGACCAAACCAGTTAGAGCCCAACTGTGCTCTTAATGCTTACCCGTCAATTGTCTGGGGTTTATTTCCTCAACTGCAACAGAATCCAAGTTCTTCATTAGTTAATAGTCTCAAATTACATGAGAGAAAGTCTGAAGTTAGAGATGGATCTCTGAGGGTGAGGAGATTGGCCTTTTAGCTAGAATCTAAGAGATGGGAAGCACTCACTCCTGAGATAGTCTTGATTTCCACCTACGACTTCACATTCACCTCGCTCTGTCCAGTAACTCTCAAAGTGGGTGATGAAGAGAACCTGGAAAGTTTCAATGAACTTTACCACCCTGAGTCCTCACACAAAGTCCTTCCTAGATGCTTTATTTATGCATCAACAAAATATGCATTCACCTAACATCATTCAAAAAAAATCCCGGTTACCTTCTGGCTGTGTGCCAAAAGCTGTATCACGTGCTGGAGACACCAGAATCAACTCATCAATTCCTGTACTTTTCATGTTGGCCTATCAGCTGAGGACACAGGGAAAAGAAGAGTGCTCCTGTGAAATGGGAAAGGTTGCTGTAAGAAGGGGTGAAGATCTAAACTAGGGAGCCTGAGGAATTAACACTTGTTCATAGCAAATGAAAGAGCTTAAGCGAAACTGATAGTAAGTGGGCACGATGGCTTGTGAGAAAACCCTAAAGGATGTTATCTACTGGGGCTGCACTGGAACAACCTGTGCCAAATTTGGGAGGGTTCATGGTCCGGAAGATTGTGATGATAGGGAAGAGAGTCAGAGGGTTAGCACAAATACTCCTGTCACTCATGGTAAGATGTTCAGATCCTATTCTAAAGGTAACTGTTGAGTAAAGGTTAAAAAAAAGGTTTTAAGAAAAAAAGTTCTACTGATGGTGTCTATTAGAATTTTCCTGACTTGAAGGTGGAGGTTAGAGGAGAGTGAGGAAGGACAGGAAGCAGGAAGAACCTTCTTCAGTGAACCAGTTGGGAGAAATGGACATATTTTTAAAATAGTTAGGTAACATCATTTAATCATTAAGTAACAACTTTATTTTGAAAAATAATATGATGGCTCACGCCTGTAATCCCAGCAATTTGGGAGACCAAGGTGGGTGGATCACGAGGTCAACAGTTCGAGACCAGCCTGACCAACATGGTGAAACCCTGCCTCTACTAAAAATACAAAAAAAATTAGCTGGGCATGGTGGCAGACGCCTGGAATGCCAGCAACTTGGGAGACTGAGGCAGGAGAATTGCTTGAAACCAGAAAGCGGAGGTGGCAGTGAGCCGAGATTGCACTACTACACTCTAGCCTGGGCAATAAGAGCAAACCTCCATCTCAAAAAAAGAAAAAAAAAGAAAAATAATATGAATAATATTTTATTATTTAATAATATGTTAAATGATAAAACAATTTTTATCATTTAATGTGATATCATTAAATAATACATCATTAAACACAACACCATCAAATGTCTGAATATGTGTACTTTTCTGTGAACATGTAAACATGTGGGACTCCAGGAAATAATTTAATTCTTTATTTGTTCGAATAACTTGGCTCTCTGAATTGCTCTCCTACACCTCAACGAAATAATAGCAAATAAATAATATATTATGGCACAAAATAAATATCGTTCTTGTTAGTTCGAAAACAAAAACAAAAAAGGCAGTAATCATTCAATAGAACTTCCTAAGACAGTTTAATATTCAGAAAATTAGTTTTTGAGAAGCATGTTTTTATTTCAGAAAACAATACAAGTACAGCCTGAAAGAAGGCATTCTAAATAGTCTCATATTTTTTGTTGTTTCGTTTTTCCCTCCCTGGAAATCTTCAAATAAAAATCCCTACAAATTCAATGTTCTAGGTAGCATAAAACCCCAAATAAGCAGTTTAAGCAATCATTAAAAGCATTCTAGGTTGCTTCTGTTGAATTCTTTAGATGAAATAATATCCTATAAAGATAAAACATTTTTATAATTATGTAGGGACTAAACCACACTGTTGATTGCAGAGTTTTAAACGTGGAACATTCCTTGCAGCATAGCACTTGAGGAAGTTGGGGAGGAGGGTTGGGCTAAAAAAATAAAAGAGTGTTAACCTGATTTTTGGACAGAGAAAATTACAAGTGAATCAGTGTTTTATAGACCTACTTAAAATGTTTCCTGTGGGGGCATCATCCTAAAGTGGTGACTGAGTTGTCCTTGTTTATTTAGTTAGTTAATGCATCTATTACATTATGTTTGCTAAAGGTCTACCATTGCATTAATTTGGGTTATAAATATTTTGGGTTATGTTCTTCCTATCAAGTTGACACCTTTTGAGGACAAGATTTTTTTATGTTTTGTCTTGTTTAAATTTTACAATGACACATTTTAAAGAATATAAAAATGTCACAGTGAACCAAAACAAATAATAATGAGTATTCTTTGTAGCTGAAAGGTTTTTTCTTTATTCATATTATTTTTCAAAATAAAGTTGTTACTTAAGCAACTGTACACTTCCATTTTACAAATACACAATGGAAAACATTTTCAAGTAGAACTATGATCTTTGGATATTTTTTCCATTCCCTTCTCCTTAATTATATCATGATTAACATATATATGTCTTTTAGAAACTATAGAGTTTAGCTAGAGTCTGTTCATTAGTACATTTTAGGAATATTTTATTAAATGCAATATGTATCAGTCACAACATATATATTTAACAGTAGGGTACCTAATTAATTTCTTTTTTGCTTATACAATAATGTGTCCCCTTGCAAATGTAGAAATTTGACCTTGCTTGGAAATTGCAGTTTAATTAATTTTTGCTTTTATATTAGTATCAGTAAAGACTTTGTTGTGTTAAAATTTCTGATATAGTGAGGAAGGTTAATTGTTTCTCTTCCTTCATAAAGAGTTTAAATGTTAGCAATGGGTAACAAGTTTCCTTTCTTCCTGAATTCTAATTATATTTGTCTTTATGACTACAGCAAATGTATAGTAGAGAAAAGCACAAACTTATTTTTTTTCATTAAAGTTTATCAAGTAGTACTTGTATAGAAATATATTCTAGATTCAGAACCTGACACAGAAAAAAAGAAATTACCTAAACTTGCTTATTCATAAAACTGAAACAAAAGTGGGTTGACTTTTCAAAGAGTTTTATTGTAAAATCAGAATCTCATAACCTAACTGGTTACAAAAAAAAAAAAATGTGATTTTAAAAAGTGCCAATTTATTTTAAGAATTTTACCTTTGACAACATGCTTTTATTGGTCCATATGACATTCTTTCACCTGATGGTACCCCCGACAGAACGCAATTTTGTCATTCTTTTATCTAATTATTTTCATAATAATGCCAAGTGAAAATCATTGTATGGCATAGACTTATATGATGAGAATAAAACAGCACGGCAACAATTGCTAATGCGCATTAAGTGTTGTTTGGTGCCAGGAGCTACTCTCAGTTCTTCACTTTTGATGACCCTGTTAATTACAATTCTATGATGTAACTATTATTATTATTATTGGAATCTTCTCCTTGAAAATATGGAGTGAAACTAAGAGATTTTAACTTGTATTCAATTTGCAAAGCATATATTTTAGCACAATTTATTCACCTGTACCAAGAGACTTATACAAAGGCTGCCATTAGTATTTGGCCAGCACAGGTGTCTGAGGAATACATTTGGTTGTACATCTTAATATTTCTTTTCAGAGTAATTTGATTCATTTCCTATATCAGGAAATTATCAGATCCAAACACGCACACACGGGTGCACACATACATACAAATACATGCACACATCCAATACATTTTTAATTCTCTAGCAGTTAAAGAAAGAAAGGATTAAGCTGGAAAAAAAGAGAGATTTACAGCATTCACTCAAAGAAACACAGCCATGATACACTTTAAAAAATAAAAATTATTAAAGATGCCTTTAATAATAGTTTTATAAGCATAAATAATAAATAATCAAGTGAAGATCAATCCATACTCTACTATAATGTATTGGCAGTGTATGTATATATACACATATATACACGTATATATATATACATATGTATATATACGTGGATATATACATGGATACATGTGTATATATGTATATATATTTATAAATATGTATGTATATATACGTGTATATATACGTGTATATATGTATATATACATATATATTTATAAATAAATATATATATTTTTTGAGATCTGAGTCTCGCTGTTGTCACCCAGGCTGGAGTGCAATAGCATGATCTTGGTTCACTGCAACGTTTGTCTCCCATTCAAGCGATTCTCGTGCCTCAGCTTCCCAAGTAGCTGGGACTACAGGCGCACACTACCATGGCCAGCTAATTTTTGTATTTTTAGTAGAGACGCGGTTTCACCATGTTGGCTAGACTGCTCTTGAACTCCTGACCTCAGGTGATCCACTGGACTTGGCCTCCCAAAGTGCTGGGATTACAGGCATGAGCCACTGCGCCCGGCCACTCCATATATATTTTTTAATGTCATTCATACAGAAAAAAAAAGAACACACTTCTAAAATTATCCATGAAAGTAACAGTACATTAACAGGGTAATTTTTTTCTAAAAACTATTCCAAAGTCCAATGTAATAATTGTCCTATTTCAATCAGTCTGGCATCATCTTGTTATTTTCAACATAATTCAGTTTCATAATACTAGTTCATAGATGTGTGTAAATTTATTATGTGGCCAAATACAATGACATTTTTTATTCATCTTGCAATAGAATTAAGTTTTATGCAATACAAAAGGAAAAACATATGGAAAATAGTCACTTTTAATAGATATTTGAGTCTGAAAAAAATAAAATGGGTTTAGAATTAAAAATCAAAGCCCATGGCTTGAACTGAGGCATATTCCATCTGTTATTAATGTTTGAGTTATATACTAAAGATGAGATTATTCATCAAGTCCCTCATGCAATATGTTAGTAAATGGGATTTTGGTTAGTAATTTAATTGCTTAAACCCTGACCATGTAAGCTCCCAATTCACTCAAAATAAGATTTTACAGTGGCCTGACTGAATTAAAACAGTTAACAACACCAAAGAGTACCTCTTGATTTTATTAAGAAATGCATGTATGAAAATCTATTAATATAGGGGGAGATCTCTGCCATCCCACTACAGTAAAGAGTAAGCTTTTCCTTTTCCTTTCTTTGCTTTCTCTTTTTCCAACAAATGATGGGTTCTGTGAGAGTTTTTAAAATATATATATAAGGAAATATGGACTTAATTTTAAAATCTAAATAAATAAAAGATGTGATGCCTCTGGTTAGAATATTGAATAAATAATTCTGACTACTAGAAAGTATAATGAGAATTCAAGACCATTGTGAAAATGCTCACAAAGCTTATGCACAAGCTATCGGGGTCATATGCTTAAGCAGGGCTCCACCCTTGTTACTTGTACAGAGCTTCACTAATGGTCTGATAATAGGGGAGGGGAAGGTCGGCATGGAGGTTCTTGTAATACTTTATAGTGGTCTAAGCATGACAGCCACTGATTAATTACTGCCCTGTTCTCAACACACATTAGATTACTGAGCAATCCCGTTTGCCTCCACAATGGCTTCATAGTTGCAGAACACTGTCCTAGAGAATATGTTAAGGTGACTTACTAATGATCTTTGGATACTAGTGTAAATTTGCGGTGAAACTTCTTGTCTTTCAGATGTTTAAAATGAAGATTGGAAAATATTCAAAAGACGGAAAAATGTACATGTAAGAAACTCTCTTGGGGGAGATAATGTGGGCATTTCAACCTTCAATTTCATTTCAGACAGCAATAATGTATCATACTTCTTTCAAAAGGATTATCATAATAATCACCTTAAAAATATCAGGACACATTCCTCTCTTTTTACTTGCTCGCTCTTCTAATTTCCTTACCTTCTCTCCCATTTAAACACATAACAGTGTTTGGGGTGGGGGGAGTGTCGTATAGTTTCAAAATACACTGAAAAACTAGACACTCAGCTAAGAGTAAAAAAAAAAAAAAAAAAAAAAAAAAAAAAAAAAAAATCACTTCACTTTAAGTGAATTTCTCAAAGTAGCTCATGTTAATATGTGCTTCTATGGAAACAACTCTTTCTGAATGTCAGCTTAAGCTTCTCCATATGATTTTTCTCAAAGGCTCCCTTTAAAAACCATCACTACTATTTATTATCTTCTTGTTATATAGACTGTTACTTTTGCTTCATCACAAATCTCTGCCTGTTTATTAGCAGCCCTGCCACCACTATCAGATGACATTTGTTTTACTTAATGTACGTAGTTTTAGGGGAAAAAAATTATAGAACTGCTATTACTGCATTATATGAAAAAATTCCAATGTACATTTAGCTGACACTGCATCAGCTGCTATTTAAACTGGGCTTAGCTAATGGACTTTTAATGTCAGCGGGGTTATGTGCAGTTACTGGCTATTAGCAGAAATGGCTCCTTTCTATAAAAATCACTTTTCCTCAAGTGTGTTGTTTGAACATTCCTTTCCCTAATTTAGTGACTGTCACTGAACGCAAAACAAACTCAAGAACTCTGGAGTCCGCTGTTATCTTTAAGACCCTCTTTTTAACCTTTCATTCAGCATTAAACAGGCAACCTCCCTCATTAGTATTTAGACTTGTAATCTGAAAACTGTGTGATGCATTATTATTTGTTTTGCCATTCTTAGCAGCACACTACATATTTCACTATGAAAACCCCACGTCACCGATGAATGGTATATGTATGAAAGAAAACATTCAAAACAGTTTGCTTAATCCTAGAATTTATTTACTCACTTTAAAAATCCTAGTTCAAAAATGCCAAGTGATGTGGGAATGTATGACAATAATAATCAATATATGTTTATATGTTGATGTATTATGTAAATATAGAATTAGCCTGCATTTAATACACTAGTGAATATAAGTAGGGAAGCATATTATCACTATATACTGAATACAATTCTGTTTATTCTTTCTTTAGTAACAACCTTTCCCTCCTCCCAACTAACTTTATCTTCATCCATTTAAATAAAGCTTTAAATAGATGTAATGGATAAACCTGGAAACAAAGCCACCAATATGGCATCTGAGGGTATCCAAGAAAATCAAACATAACTCCATTTGATTAAGAGGTTGAAACAAACCATCACTGAATTCTGGTCAGAGAAGAACAGCACAACTGAACTCTTCTTCAATCAGCCCACATGAGAGGTCACCTCACGTAGGGTGCTTACCAGGGACATGCTGTCTCTTCCAGAGAGCACCCAGAGAGGGGTTCATAAATGTGAAGAAAGGATTTTACCCCTGCGTGCACTGCAGGCATAAAAGTCGACAGTCTCCTTTGGTCAACAAATTATAGTCCACCGTGTAGGAAAACAACAGCAGTTCTCCTCCACGGCTTTGAATAAGTCAGTGAAAGTGGAGATCCCTTAGTCTCTGTCACTTGGATGACAGGAGAGAACTTGTTTCCATCAGATAAGCCACTGCACTAATGAGGCAGAAACATCTCTTTGGAAACTGGGGAAATGACTGTGCAATTTGCCAAGAGCAAGGCAACTTTTCTAAGAAAAGTTCAGATACAATTCTTCATTTAGAAATCAGTGATTAAATCTGAGTTCTTAGTCCTTGACTACCTTTATGAATTTGTTTTACAAGTTAAAAAGTTTTTTCATTTGTTTGATAGGCTCCACTGTTTTTTTGAGAATATTGCCAAGTCTGTTTGAAAATCAACTCTTGCTCCTAAAACATAAACAGCTACAGACACACACACACTCACAATTTGTGTAAGCACATATATGCTCACAGGGAATTAGGGAACTATGTTTGCCTTCTCCTTGTCATTCTTCATTTCATTAAGAGTCGGCCTGGAAACACCCTCCTAGGAAATATTTCCATAGTTATTTAATTCAATAAAAAATGACGTGTATCTTTCATGTGATCATCATTTCTAATAAATCCAATAAAATTATCTGCTCTCCCTTGCTACTGGGAAAACATACTGCCAAAACTTCTCCTAGTCATCCTTCTACTTTTTTTTTTTAAACCATATTCTAGTAAGTAAACTATAACATTTTTCACTGTGGTCGTTTTAATCCTATACAGATTTATATATGTGTATATAAATATAAACACAAATAAAAATGACAACAATACTTAACAGAGTAGCTTAGGAAGTAGCATTTTATAAAACCCCTGGAGGATACTTGTATACCATTGATTTAAGTCTAGATTTCTCAGACAAGCACATCCTGCCCAAATTGTTCCAATACAATTCAAACTTCTTACAAGTTTCTACCTTTTAAATACTTCCCAAATTCTTTTGCTATGTTAATTGAAATATGTGCAAATCAAGACTCTATTTAGATAAAGTTTCAAGTCAGAGGGCCTGTTGAATAATATTATGATGAAATACTGATTTAGGGTTTCTATTCCAGATAGCACAAATAAATCATTTGAGCATGTCTGTTTTTCCTCAGCTTCTGAGAGCAGTTACTGAAATGGGCTTCTGTTTTCCACCACCCTGCATGCTCTGTGGGTGATGGCTGTGGGAGGCAGGGCGGGAAATGTCTGAGCCTCCTTCAATCCTTGAATTTGATCCCTAACACATTTTTAAACTTTATTCTTTCATCATCTCATACAGGAGATCCAGAAGGAAAAAGGAAAGTTGCTAAATAAAATGACAGGCACCATAATCAATGTTTCATTTAGAATGACTTCAAGATTGCTGCTTGCTAAACTTGAGCACTTCCACTGGGTGGCTACAATGTGTATATTTGCCAAACACTTTATTCAGTGAGATAAAATGTATCATTTTCCCTTAATCAAAAGCGAAATTCTAATGTCAAGGTATTTCACATAGACATACAGCTCAAAGTGAAATTACCATTATTTACTTTGTATTTCCAATCATAAAGATTTTGTTGTGGTAATAATTTGGTTACTTGTTTGATTTTGATTAGTAATAACACAGATCTCTGAAAATCATGTATAATAACACTGCTCTTGTCACTGATTATCATTTTTAGTTTCTATAAAAGTTACGGAATACCATTGGCTAAAATATAATCTTTGATCTAGTTGTTCAATGGGTTTTTAAGGCCATATGAAGTTCCAAAAAGATACTAGAATTATTTAAAATATTGAATTTGAATACAAGTAACAAATACGCAAATTCATAGAGAATAGAAGAGTCCCAAATTGCTCCTTTTACCTTTATTTCTATAAAGTAGTCCCTCTGCTTCTCTGCGGTTCACTTTCTGCAGTTTCAATTACCTGAGGTCAACTGTGGTCCAAAAACGTTAAATGGAAAATTTCAGAAATAAACAATTCATAAGTTTTAAAGTGCGTGGAGCTCTGAGTAGCGTGACAAAATCTCTCAGACATGAATCACTCCTTCATCCAATGTACCCATGCTGTATAGGCTCCCTGTCTGGTAGTCACTTGGTAGTTATCTTGGTTATCAAATGAAAAAAAGCAGTGTAGATGGGAGTTCCATACTATCTGTAGTTTCAGGCATCCATTGGGTCTCTTGGAAAATATCTCCTGTATTTAAGGGAGGACTGCTGTACATGAATTAATTTGCTTGTTATTATAAGTAGATACTTTTATATCACGTACCCTATTACATTGCACTAAACTTCTATTATCTAAGAGAATGTATATTATGAGTTAATTTAAAATGATCGCTTTTATCTACAAATGCTGTGCTTTACTTCTATACTACATTTTTATAGTATTATATACTCTAAGTTTTTTAAATTTTGAGAAAACCTGCATTTCTATTTATGGATATATTTCTATTTACGGGTATATCCCTTCCGACTGTACTGTAGATGCATTTTAATAAACAAGCACTACTCTCTTTTTATTGCAAAGAAATATCCACATATAAGGTGGTTCTTCCGAACAGAAAAAAAGAGAGAGAAAACAATAAATAAGAACAGAGTGCCTGTAATCCCAGCACTTTGGGAGGCCGAGACGGGCGGATCACGAGGTCAGGAGATCAAGACCATCCTGGCTAACACGGTGAAACCCCGTCTCTACTAAAAAATACAAAAAACTAGCCGGGCGAGGTGGCGGGCGCCTGTAGTCCCAGCTACTCGGGAGGCTGAGGCAGGAGAATGGCATAAACCCGGGAGGCGGAGCTTGCAGTGAGCTGAGATCCGGCCACTGTACTCCAGCCTGGGCGACAGAGCGAGACTCCGTCTCAAAAAAAAAAAAAAAAAAAAAGAACAGAGTTCAGGCAGTCCATGATTAAATAATCAATTAAGAGATTGACTAAAACTGAGAAATGTTAGCATGCATCAATGAACTTGTTAAGTGTGCTCAGGGAGTTTCTGTTGTTTCACATCCTCAGTTAGAAGGGGATATGATCCATGGTCATCTACATGAGGCATTTTTATAGTTCTCATAATTGCTGAGAAATGAAACTAGCCACAGGATCCACATGACAACATGATTAATGAAGGTAAAACCCCCTATCCTCACAACATTTTAAAATAAGTAAGACTGGTAACTCTGGTGTTAAATCTGAGTAATCAATATCATCTGTTAATATGATTATTGTGAGCCTGGTATTTAAAATAAGAACTCTAACAGGCATATCTGTATACTGAAGTTTCACCTGGCTCCCCTCACTCTCACATTCCACTGCCACGTTGGCAATGAGATGTGTTTAGCTATTTAACTAAAAGAGGGTATTCCCCAAACATGGGGGCTTTCAGATGTTACACTTCACTTTTGCCACACAAAGCACTTTTGAATCACTGCTCATTGCTATAAAAACTATACTGACCTAAGGACAAATACCTGCATATTTGGCACTTTCAAAGCTATAGCTCACTTTCTAAATTATAACTTCAACTTAATTAATGTCATGGCAACTTTAACACTCTATACTCCATGTAGAAGGGGAGGTATGTTTTAAGTACTTATAAAATCTGGAAACATTCTTCTGTGTATTTCAAAACCTCATTATATATTCCTAAGTGAGCAACTTTGGGGGGAGCAGCAATGCTCAAAACAAAAAACCACAGTACAACTTCAACACAAAACTTTTTTTTTTAATTCTGAAATTTCAGCTCAATATTTTAACATATTGTTCATAAAGAGTCCAAATATCTGCAGCATGATATATGTTTTGGGTTTTCATGAAAAGGCAGAAATTCTTCTGGTGGTTCCATAGAGGTAGACAGGATTAAAAAAAAAAAAGTTTTCTATTTCTGATCGTGTTAGCTCATAAAAGTATTACTATAAAATGTTTTTATTAAAATCTCCATAAGTTTGAAAATAACAAATATTTAAAATAAGAGAAACTATAAATTATCCTATTACTGAGTTTCTTTTTTAAAAACTAGAAAAAAGGGAAACATTAATGTTTGAATATCGCTCAAAGCAAACTTACTCTGCTTCAAAGTAGCATAAAAAACAGCACCGAGTTTCTGTGAGTAAAACATCCTTGAGCTAAGAGATACTGAAATAATACCAAAGGTCTCATATTCATGTAGCCCTCCTCCACAAATACGTAAGCAATAACAAATCCAAGTAAGAAATGAAACCAAAGAAGCATCCATACATATGTTTAAGAAGTCAGGTTAAAAAAGAAAGAGTACAGAACCAGAACCAATAATAGAAGCAGAATGACAATTTTGTAGGTGAAAATCTAAACTCTAAGTAACATAAAATGCCCTACAAATCTCTTATTTTATCTCAAAAGTTTGACAGAAAACATTTGCTCCAAACATGCAAAGAATAGCCATAACCATTAAACAGTAAGAATTAAATGCAAATATTTCACCAAAATATATGTCATCTAGATTATCTATGCTGTTTTAAATTAGGATAACAAAACTTCCTATTGCAAATATAGTTTGAATAAATGAAGGTTCTGGTGAATTTGCTTTGCCTTCATGTTGACCTATTTTTTGTTTATTTTGTTTTAACACACAACCAATTATGTTATTTAGAGTATACACTTGTGTCCATTTTCTTTTAAAGAAAAACTGTCCACATTCACATAAAGGTCTGATTTTCCCCAAACCCTTATCAGAAACCCTGGGGTGTACCTTTTTTCTGTAATAGTGTTCATGGATTTATGAAAAGTTATCTTGCAGTATTCCTTGAGAAAAAAGAAAGTCAAGGACAAGCTTCTTGCAAGGACTTAACTGGCAGTGACTTAACATGGCATTTTTAGAACTAATAGGAGGTTAATTTTCCCAGAGAGAACAGAAGGGAAGAAAAGAGGCTGTGGAAGGGAATGAGATTCCCACAGGCTGTTCAGAGAACTGTGCTCTGTTCAGGAGTTTACAATGATCTACTTTGGAGCATCTCTTCAGACAGCTCCATTTCTTGCTTTTGGGGAAGCAGTGTCAGCAGCTATCATGATACTGAGTTCAAAATTATTGACCTTTAGTTTCTTTTACATCTAGATTTCTTTGCCAATGGTTTGTAGAATTGGAAGTTAAGGAATAATACTTATATTCTATGAGCTAAATGCTTCTCTAATTGTAACCTGTAGTATATATTATCCTCATTTTTATATGTGAGGAAACTAAGGCACGGAAACGTTAAATATCTTGCTCATAGTCACACAGCTGGAGGTGCTGGAAGCAGTATTATGAAGCATTGGTAAGCACCATGTTAACTGACAGAATGGGCATATACCACTAACAGCTCTTAGCTCCTGCCTCCCCAGAGCCAGATGAAACTTGCATTAAATCTAAGTAAAATGCTGTTGCAACGCAAACTTAGCTTCAAGAACATACAACTTCCAGCCAAATCACTGCTCCAAGTTCTTCTGTGTAGAAATTTTAGAAACCCCACCACCACTCACATTAGAATCCTAGCTTGACCTATGTTTACTGTCTTCGGATGTCTGAATCCAGAAAGTACTATACCTGTGTCCACTTTTATACTTAAGAAAGTGAATTATAATTCCATGATTCTACTTCTGTCTTCCTGTAGGGCTGAAACTGCCTCACAACATTCCGTTTCCAACAAATAGCATTCAGTCTGGGATGCAACATGAGTGCACAATAATTGTTTAAGAACTTTACTTCTAATACCATGCTTTATCTAAAGAAAACATTGTTTCTAATTTGTGAGGAAATGTGAACAGGTTTGTTTTTAACTGCCACAAATACAAAAGTCAAACTAAAAAAAATATGTAGGCTAAAACTGCAAGGCAATAGCGCTGGCTCAATCTCAAACCCCACAATTTTCCCCATTATCTTCCTGAAGTGGTTGCAGCCTGTAATTTTAATGTTTCTTCTGAGAGTGACTCCCTCTGCTGCTCCTGCAAAGCCATGACCTAAATCAGAAAAGTGCTTAACGCAGTTAAGGCCTAATAGAGCACACTTGCTGTTTGCACTAATTGGAGAACCTAGCATACATTAGAGAACAGTTATATTTAAGTCTCAACAATAATTCTAAATAAGCTAAGAGGGTTTGCTTAGTAAAGCTCATGCCCTGTTCATGTCCTTAGGGGGGTTGCTTAAAATAGACCCGTACGAATTCTGACTAGGACAACCAGCTCCCAAACTACAATAAGAGGCGTTTGACGACCCTGTCTTAATTAACTCTTTACCCTCAGTATCCAGAATACAGGGAGTCAATAAATGTCAGTTATAATCTAATGATTCCTAATTCTTTGCAAGTGTTTGGAAAGTTTATTCTTTGAAGCTTTTAAGCATTCTTAAGCTAGAATACACAAAATTATTGTTCTAAACAGAAGTAAACTAGCCTACTTTTCCTTATTGTATATTCCTAATGTGAATTCATTAATTTTCTGTACTCCTACAATGGAAACGTATACGACAGAATTGTAATGAACTTTAGTTGTCTTCATTGTTGACTGTCTGTTTATACCACACCAATCTGCAAACATGCATAAAGGAATTTTTACTCTTTTGTAGGAAGACATTTTTTTTTTTAAACTATGAATTAAGATAATAGGGAATTATCCCAATCTGATTAGAGACTTCAGTAATTTTTTGTCCTGAGTTTGGTGGTGTTAACACTCAAACACTAGTTGGTGCTAGATAAGCAGCATACCAATGCTGTGTAGCCCAGATAAAATGCATTTATAAACTAGGAGGGTCCTAATTCAGAAGCACACTGATCACACACACACACACACACACACACACACACACACACACACACTGCCTTTTACTAGTAAAATCTTTCATTCTTGGAAGTCAGAAACACTGCAAATTCCCTGGAGCTAGGAGTTCCCAGCAATCCTGAATGAAACAATTAGAGCATAGCCAGAAAGGAGAAAGTTGTTGCCTACAGCCTAGAGAATTTCCCAAGGACCTATTTAAAATGACTGCTGTCTAAACCACAGTTACAAAACTCAGTACACTCACAAATAATGCCTATTCTATGTTTTATCTTAAATGTCTGTTGTTTCCTTGATCATATCTGAAGATATATACATACTTCTAATTTCTGCAGTACTTCAACAACAGAATGAAAACCTCATCCACATTGTAAAGTGCTTAAATTAACTTTCCCATGTTAATTGCACTTGGACTTTCATTCATAAGAAATAGTTCATTTGGATCTTTAAGTCATCATCACAAGGAAATCATACCTTGAGGGTATGGGCTAGTGTTCTAGTCCAAGGAAAGCAGAAAGAAGAAGAATAAGAAGGGAACGGAGGTCTGACCATCAGACCATTTATAAAATGTGTGATTCTGAGAGGAAAGTGTTAATAGTGGCTCAAGATAAACAGGCTGGGGTAATGTACTGCAGTGATGATAGTAGCTGATAGTGGAGTTTGGTGCTTTATCCTTCCTTTGATAACTAACAGACAACACAGGAAGAGCTGGTATCCCTGGAACATGGAGGATAACAAAGACAAAAGTGGTAGAATAGTGCATTTTATAGACCATAAGATTCAAACAAAAATTTCGCTAATCAAGAACTGAAGGAACTAAATAAACGAAATGGACAAGAACTGCAGTGAAATGCACACACCCAACAGAGTACGTTTTCTTTTCCACTTAAGAGGAGACTCAGTCTCCAATCTTTAACTTGCCTACTCTATAAAAAGTGCAAGAGGAAAACAGTCTATCCTAAGCATTTTTTCTTTTTAATCTCTTCTCCCTTCTTCTTTCAATATTAATCCATTTACAATCTCCTGTTTGATTATCTTTATTGATCCTTTTTCTACCCAGTCTTTTTAATTTGGTTATTGTAAGCTCTCAGCAGGAATCCTATCTCTTGTTTGACATCTTTGGGGACTTTAACTTGTCCTTTTCCCAAACAGTTCTCTCACCGTGTCCCGTCCCTCTCTCCCACCACCCACCTCCATGGCTCAGTCCTTTGTGCGCCCAATAACAGCAGGCGAATTCCACAGGGAGTCACGCGGTTGATTCCACGACTATTCATCAGGTTGTTCACTTAAGCTTCCAAACACCCCCCTCTAAGCATCCTTGGCTAGCGCCCTGAGAACTTGTTATCAATTTTAGGAAATCCACAAGCCATGATTCTTGGTGGAGATTCCTTTTTAAATGGACAGACAGATGAACTCTGGAAGTGTGCATAAGAAAACAAGAGCAGAACCTCGGGGATGGGAGGCATCTGGGGAGAAGGGAAGGAAGGATTTATGAGCAGGGCCACTTAGCAGGGCAGCAGGAAAATTTACTCCCGAAGAAGCTATCGCTAATTCACAAAGCCTTGCTAATCACTTACCTCCCCACCCAGACCACACTCCTATGCTAGGCGCTCTCCTCCACTTCCAACAACCCCACCCCCATCCCCAGCCCCTCTCTAAGATCAGAGGGAATGCTCTCCGGAACCCCTAGGGTGTCTGAACGTTACCTGGGGAGTTGGGGCTACCGTAGAGCCTCCCTTTACTCTCCAAGTTTGGAAATAATAGTAACCGAGAGTGAGGGGAGAATCCCTGAATTGCCTCTGAATGCTGCCTAAGCTTCCTTCATCCTTCTTTTTCCAGGAAAAGCTGAGCTGCCTCGCCTGAGCCGCCTCGCCTGAGCCGGCTATCACCACTGAACTGGGCTAAGAGACCCAGGTAGGAGTTGGGCTTGGCCAGAAGTTTTGGGGCGCAGGTGACCCGAGAGAGACCGCAGAGGGGTCAGCCTTGGCTCTTTCTTCTCCGCTCCGTTCCAGTCAGCTTCCCTGGCTTGGAAGGCTGGGAGCTGCTGCTAACACTTCAAACTAGGGGAACAAGAATGGAGCTGGGCGATCAGCTCCTGAGCCTCCCCTCCTCCCTTACCCATCGCCAACTCCCGGCTACACACTTCCCAACCCGGCTTCGCCCAGGGCTCCGGTCACTTATGTTAAAGCTCACAGGCGTTAAATTAAAATGTCAGAGTTATAAACTGGTCGGCCACCCCAGGGAGTTTCGGATTCGGTTTGAACAACCAGCCGGTTTCCCCAGAGCTCTGGGATTTTTCATTTCTACGTCCCCTGGTGAGAGGCAGGCATGAATTGGGGTATGTATGAGTGCAGAGGCATGCACACCCCGGACCTGCCTCCAGCCGGGTACGCGGATTTTGGTGGGCTGTGTATTTCCACAGCACCTGAAGCAGCAGGCGAGGGGGACGGATGCTTTGGAGTCCTTGACAGTAATGGGCACATTTCCTTAGCTGAGCGCCCTTCGGGGTCTAGTGTGCTCAAAGACTCAATGAAGATCCTGCTACCCCAGCCTTGGCACAGCGCGAGGAGCCTCTGTGCATTATGCGCTTCGGGATGCATCTACGGTATATCACACAGTGACCCGCACCGAGAGTCTCTCCAAACCTCTGTGTGTACAATATGCAACAACGTGCGCTTGCGGAGCCGAAAGTGCAGAAGACACCCCAGGCTCCCACACGTATGGAGACGGATCGGATGCGTGTCCACACCCCGTTCGTCCCCGGTCCATTCGTGCCCATCTCGGAAGATAGATTAAACATTAATAATAATAATAATAATAATAATAATAATAATAATAATAATAAAGCTTCTTGACTAGTTGGGAAAGTGGAATTTAGAGTGGTTTCCAGTTGAGAGCAATGAGGCAAATTGAGGAAGTCAGGAGAACTGGGGAGGAGGAGAGGAAGCAGGGAAGGAAGAAGCGAAGGGAGGTGGCCGCGGAGCCTGGCGGACCCCCTTACCTTGGGCGGCGGAGCCAGTGCCGCTGGCGCTGAGCAAGGCCAGGGCAGGTAGCACGAGCATTTGCAGCAAGTATCCCAGTCCCAGTCCGCAGCGGGCCGCTGTCGCCCGCAGACCTTTCCTCATCGTAGACAGAGGTGTGCCGGGGGAGGGGGGAACAGAGAGACGCGCCAACAGCTGAAAAGCCCCACTGGGCAGAAGCTGAATCCGTGCACCGCGAAGCAGTCCGAAGAAATAACGACAACCAAGCGCCACACTCCACTTTCTCCAAGGGCAGGGGCCAAAAGGGGGAGGAGAGGAGACGCCGAGGAGGAGTTTGAAGGTCCCTCTTTTCCAATGCCTTCTAACTGACGTCTCCCGCGAGCGACTGCTCTGCCCCCACTTGGGAAGTCCAGGGAGGCGCAAGGCGGCCACCTCCGCCGCTCCCCCCAGCAGCAGGAGCAGCCGCAGCTCCGCCGCAGGCCGAGTCTGGACTGCTCTCCGGGTCCCCTCGCCTGTGAGGAACACACACAGACACCGGGGGTGGGGGTGGGGGTTGAAGTGGGGAGTGGGAGGAGGAGGGAACGGAGGGAGGAAGCTTGGGCACCGTCAGGCGCTCTGGTCTCCAATCTCAGTGTTCTCACGCCGGCGGAGAGATGTCCCGGCTGTCGCTGCTGGGTGGCCAAGGAGGGTCACATCCTAGAGTAGGGCGCACGGGTGCGCGAAGGCGCTCGGCAAGGAGGCGTAGAGGGCACAGCACAACTCCGCTAGGGGGGCGGGAGCACGCCCGCCCGCCTTATGTAAGCAAGGATTGGAGGGAGATCAGCGCCCAGGGCGGAAGGTGGAGACCAGCTGTGGGTTTGCCCGCTGAAGCCGAGGCGAGAGAGACCAGAGGAAGAAGCGGCTGCGGAGAGTGGCCGCGCGCCTGCCTCCCGCGGTGCGCCAGACCCGGACGCCGGGAGTGCAGCGGATGCGCCCTGGGCCACTTGGCTGTGTCCGGTGGAGCTCAGCCTGCCGCCTGCCACCTTCTTCGCCGCGCCGGCAAAGCTTGAGCCGTATTCCCTGGGACTGGACTCGCTCTACGACTTCGGGTCTTGCGTTTGACGAAGCCGGTGCGGGCTCGAACTGAAGTCCTTCTTGGTTGGGGAAGAAGGCATGAAGCTTTTTCAGTGCTCCAGCCCGCTGTTGTCCTGGGGTTGTCAGCGCCTGTCAAACTGCTTTATGTTCTGAGCGCGTGTGACCCCTTTGCAGTGGAACAGAAACTAAAAGCTCCATGAAAACTCATTCTGCAACAGTGCTTTCTTTGCGTGCATCTTGGTGGCTGACAAGGGTGGTGAGGCGATACCGGAAGAAACTCTCTTAGAAAAAAAATGCAAAGCAAAATTTGTAGATATTCAAAGTGATGATGGAGCCTATAACATGTTTTTTTAAATTTCTAATAGTGTGTGTAAGAACTCGAGCTGCTATGAATTTGTTTACCTTTCTATGGGAAATAATTGTCTACATAGCCGGGTTGTGAATCCCTGTTGTCATGATGAAGGAGGGATGCAAGACTGGGTGGGTAAAATAAGGAAAGACTAGACGAAAGGAAAGTGAATTTATTAAAAGGTCAACACGCAGACACAGACAGCATTTTGGGAAAATGAAAACCATTTCCCAAGATTAGCATATCTTTAAACTAACAATACATCAGGGAATTTTCTGTTCTTGGTGCCAAGGGGGCCATGTGTAAACGCACATGCACACACAGACGCAGAAAACATGAGGTCTAATTTTGGCTGTGGTCATAACTACTGTTACCCTGGGTAAGTCAGGTAACCTGTGAATGTCTCAGTTTCTTCATTTGTGAAACATTTTGATAGTTTCAAAGTTCTCTTAAGTTCTAGTGTTCTATGATTCTGCCTGCACAGCCCCATCTACGCAATAAGACCTATCTTGGATGAATCAGGGAGATCCAGAAAGGTAGTATTTGCCAAAGACATTGACAAAACCGGCCACTTCTTATTTCTGTGGAGACTCTGTCCACCACACAAAACTCTTCCTTACTCTCTTCATCTTCTCCATACCAAGATATCATGATATTTGACAATAGGGTAGGTGCTGGCACCAGACTGCCTTCAGTTCTTAGCATTTCTTATTACTTGACTGATATTGAGCATTAAAGCTAGGTGCCTCTCTTCCCTAACTTGTAAGATGGGTCTAGTAACAGGAACTATCTCATAGGGTTATTTGAGGATTATATAGATTAAACATATGTAAAATGCCTTACACCAAAATTGTAAACTGCTGTTCTTACCATTCATGAAAAATTCCCATTAGCCTCATGCTATCTCGACCAGTGCTCTTCAGCAGAAATTTCTGGAATGAAGAACTTGTTCATATCTGTGCTTTCTGAGGTGGTAGTTATGAGATACATGTGGCTACTTGCAATGTGGCTAGTGTGAATTGGAAATTTTTATTTAATTAATTTTAATTTAAATAGTCACATGTGGCCAGCGGCTACCATATTTTACGGTGTATTGAGGCCACTAATAACTTGTCAAGTATTTTGAGAATGACTTCACAAGGATTATTATACTTACCTATATGTACAATTTTACTAAGAAGGACAACAGCTTAAATACTAAGAAATCTCCACACATACTCACCATCACATCAACAACATCCAAAACTTATTTATTTATTTACAATTTTATTGCCTGTTGTCTTACATTAGAATTTAACTGTTTTAAGACAAAGATTTTGCCTTTGTTCATTATTACAACCACAGTTCCTAAACTGAGCCTGATATATAGTTGGTACTCAATCAATATTGATTGATTTCCTGCCAAAAAAGCTCAATGGGGAAGACTCCTCAAAGTCTAGGACAGCTAAAGAAGGTTGAAATTGTCACCTACTCCTGTTTGGGGCATTGAGGTACTCAGTGACAGATACCACATGCAATTAGTTCCTTAAAATAAATAAGAGATTAAAATAGGAAATGTAGTTAAATACTGAAATTCAGCCTAAAGATGGCAGGAGAATGGTTTGAGAAGTGTATAGAGTGATGAGGTAGAAAAGGGAGAGGAGAGTGACAGCACCACACCAATGACAGGAAAAACACCAGCAATAGATCAGCTTTACACAGCAGGCAAGTTTCCTGCTATCTACAAATACAGATGAAACTTGTCTTGTGGATTAACATCCTGCCTACTTTTGTTGATCATCACATTTTTTCCTCATGAGAGAAATAATAGTGTTTTATAGGTTCCTGAGAATAGGCTTACTAATGTCACCGAGATCTGGGCTCAAATGACACTGCTTAGGGAGGCATTCACTGACCAAGTTACCTAAAATAGCAACAATCTACCATCCAAAGTATTATTTGCTGACTTTGATTTTCCATATAACACTTATTTTATATATGTACATATATGTGTGTATATATATAGGTATATGTACATGTATATACACACGCTCCAATAAAATTCTCAGGGGAGGAATTTTTTTTCTAATACATTCAGTGCTCTATACCCAGAACCTGGAACAATACCTTGTACATAGTAGGTGATCAATAAATACTTACTGAATATTGAATGGACTGAATCAGAGCCAGTGGATTTAAAACTGAGCTAAGTCCTTCATTGAACCTTCTTGCTCTCCTCTTCAGCCTCCCAAGTTATCAAATTATGAGTAGGCCTTCCTAGTTGTTGAGTAAAATCAAGTTTTGACAAATTTTCAACAAAAATTTATTGGAATTTGACTGTTTAAGTTTGGAATAAGGCAGGTGTGTAAGGGACAGACATAAAATTCATCTCATCTTGAAAAACGAAAAGCTTCATTTAAATCCGTATACAGGGGCTTTCTTTTTCTTGGCTGCAGTGAGTGGAGAATTAACTCTGGGATAATAAATCGCAGTGACAGGTGCTAATGGGAATTAAGCATGCAAATCCCCTGCATATCCCTCCAGAAATCTACACCAGGAAAAGTATGCTATTTAGCATGTAGGCTGCTTAGTAATAATACCATTTACTCGGAACTAGTACTGAAAAAGTTTCCAGTTTAAAGATTAAATCAAAAACAACTGATCATATATTTTAATTATGGAAATATTTTCTTTCGTTTTATCTCTCTCCTTATATGTTTGATTCCTCACTTTTTATATGTTTTATGTACTTTTAAAAATAAATCTCCATAGCAGGGATATTATTAACTGGATTAACTGGCAACATAGGAGAAAGAGGATTTTAGTGACTAAATAGGATTGTGATGAGGAAAACTACTTTCCTACGCGTTGGGAGTTCAGAGTCCTCACATAATGTTACTGATAGACATCGACTAAGGAGAGCCAGATGGTCTAGATTCAGTTGATTCAATCCTCCTTCCCTACCTTAGCCCAGAGAAAGAGATTTAACTTGTCATAAACCAAAACTCTCTAGGGCTTTAAGCTTTTTATTAATTGTATTAGATAAGACCCATTTGGTTGCAAGTGAAAGAAACTCAACCCAAACCAGCTTAAGCAAAAAGATAATTTATCACTGTACATAACTCAAAAACCATGGATAAGAAATATCTATTTAATAATAGATACCATTTACTGTCACTGTGTGTCAGGCACTTTCTAAGCTCTTTACATGTGCTATCTCATTTACTCATCATAACTGAATGAAAGTGCCATTATTATCGCCATTTCATAAATGAGGAAACAGAGTGGTTATGTAACTTTGCCCAAGCTCACACACAGTTAGTATTTACTAGCAACAGTCTGATTTGACGGATCATGTCCTAGACCTGTGAATTTAAATATCACCCATGGGACTTAGTACTTCCCCCACCCTCAATATGTTGGTTATGTTCTCCTCTGTTTTGGTTTCATTCACAGACTTACGATCTCCATCCTGGGATTCCCAGCACCTCTGGGTTTACATTGTCTTTATCATTGTCAATCTCAACACAAAGCACACTCATTTCCAAATGGCAAAAAATAAATACAGAATTACGGCCCTGGCCTATCCTGGGCCACATACTCACAACTGAGGTAATTACTATGGCCAGATATTTGGCATATACTGAGAGACAGGGCCTGGGTCATGTGCCAATATTTGCCAACTGGAAACTTGGATTGAAAGTGGAGATAAGGGATTGTCCAAAGGGATACACTGGGAAATGATTAATAAAAAAAAAAAAAGATGCCAAAGAGAATGGATGTAGGGCAGAAAAATAACAAATCCCTATTCTGTGGTATATGCAGCCAGATGAGTTATCACTGTAGCAAAAGAAGAGCACTAGTTAAGAAGGGCTGCAGAGCAGCCAACCCCCTGTAGATTGCTTTTCCCATTAACTGACTGAAAGAATTAAGTCCAATTCAATTCAATTCAATTCAATTCAATTCAATTCAATTCAGAAAACTTTCACTTCCCTCCTATTATATTGTGGTTCCACTCTAGGATCCCTAGGGAAAAATATACATGAGGTGTAGTCCTTGTGTAGCAATGGCTCAGAATCTAACAGGCAATATAAATGAATAAACAGAAGGATTTTAAATAGAGACAAAAATGTTGTGGGAATATAAGGATATGGGAGCCTGGGAAGAAGATTTACGTAAAAGTAAGACACACACTTGTGTGTCAGCAACACTATGCTTCACACAATGGGTGTATTTATCTCTAACAATAAGGAACCTGGGAGTAGGCAGTAGGTGGCCACCGTGGAAGCTCAGTTACGCCCTTTTCATGGCTTGGCTCCACGCTCCAGAATGTACAGCTTTCATTCTCACAGTTGCTTGATAGCTTTTCCACCTCCAGGAGTCATGTTTCACTTTTCAGGCAGAAGAAGGCGGAACAGGCCTGAGGGGCTGCAACTAGCCTAGATGCCTTCCAAATAACTTTTCTGGAAGCCCTCAGCCCAAGTAGTTTCCATTTCCTTGATGGTCTGTCAAATAACCCCCTAAGATCAATCACAAGTGGTGGATAAGGAGAAGGGTATTGTACATGTTGGCCAGATCATCTGAGTTGGACACAACTCTTTTGGAGAGAAGGAACAAGGGGAAGGCACAGAAAGAAAGACATTAAGACAGGATATTTGAGGGTGGATTTGAAGAATTATAGGTAAATGAAAAATAGTTCTATTGTTGGTTGAGAAAAAAGGGAGAAAAGGGAGGAAAGTGTTTTCTTTTTTTCCTTTTTTAGAGATAGAGTCTTGCTATGTTGCCCAGGCTGGAGTTCACTGGCTATTCACAGGTGCAAGTATAGGGCATGACAGCCAGGAACTCCTGGCCTCAAGTGATCCTCCTGCCTCAGTCTCTGGAGTCTTCAAAATAGGGGAGGGGTGAGTGTGTTTTCTATCACATTGGGAAATAGAAAGATGGAAAGGACTCCATTACTCAGTTCACTGAAGTGTATTTACTGAATTTTTGGAAAAAAATGTGTAGCATTGAGGTAGAGTTTCATAGAGTTTATAGTTGGATAGTAGAAATGATATTTATAAAAAAGAAACAAAGCAAAAATAAAGGAAAGATAGCAGGAACGATGGAGAAAAAAGAAAGGAAAGGGGGAAAAGAAGAAAGGATACAGGGGACAAAGGAAGAAAGGGAAAGAAGAAAAACAAAAAGAAGAAATAAAGGAAGAGATAAATAAAATCCAGTGTGATTTCTGCATTGGTGTAGCATATTGTAACTGCTACAAGAGGGAGGAAACAATGAAAAGGTCAATAAAAACTATAAGGAAAATAATAGAATATCTAATTTCGAAGAGTATTACTGGAGATAGAGATTATAATTATTGCTCACCAGAGCTTTTCTAATATCTCATTTTATTTTAAATTTATCTGCCAAGTTAGACCACGGTCATTTTTCTCATTTTACAGATGGAAGAAATAAAATACATAATGGAATGGTGGGAAGACTCTGGATCAAGAAACATGAATTTAGTCTCCATTTATCTAAAGTTATTTGCTCAGAAATCCCTGTAAGTTCTTTGCACTTTAATTTATTCGTTATAAGAAATGGTAACAATACGAATGCACAAAGTTCCTGTGACTATAAAAGGTGTGTGAAAGTGCTTTGTAATATGCCTACACTGAAGACGTTATTAGGGTAAGACGTGCTCTATATTGTCTATTGTACTTAACTTACATAATCATCTGAAAAATATAGTGTTAGTGATGTGGCTTTCTATACATGAATGATACCACCCTAGTATAATCTTTGGAGCTACTGTCAGTACCTCCCTCCTTTGCTCACAACACCTATTCAGTTAATATTTTATAAGTCCATCCAATTTCACTACTTAAAGGGCTATACGATCTATCCCATTATCACCAGCCCTACAGCCTCACAATATATTTGCTTGTTACTGAGAGGTCTTGTTATTATTTCCTTAGTAGCTAGTTTGTCTTTACGTTCTAGTCCATGCTCTCCACACCTCCCAGAAAGACCTTCTAAAATGTAAAACCTGTCATTTTACTGTCCTAAAATCTTATTCAATGATTCCTCACTGCCTCAGACCTGGTTTTCCAAAGACCATTACAGGGAACTCCTGTCCTTAAAAAAAGCAGCTCTAGAACGAACAGAGGATGATAGGTTGCACTATTCTTTAGTTTTTACTCCTTTCCAGGTAACATAATTACCCAGTTATTTCCTTTGCACTTTGCCTTGCAGGACCACCTACTGCACAGTGGGTCATATTGGCTTCCTCTCTCACTGATGGTTGCTGAGCCATGGGACTTGCTTTGACCAGTGATCTTGGGCAGGTGCTACAGTGTGCCAGTTGCTCCCATTGCATACCTCTACTCATTTTCATGTGTTCTCACCATTAGTCCTAAGACAATAGAACATTTTCCAGGTTCTAATATCTAACCACCAAACTAAGGTGGATAAGAGACACAAAGAGAGATGCGCAGCCTGGAGCCTTGTACTTGCTATCTGGAGCCCAGAGCCTGAGTTGCAGCAGAGGCAATGACCTATGAGCAAGAAGAATAAGGTACTTGTATTCAGCTACCGAGCTCAGGGTTAATTTTCTATACAGCAGTGTTGCAGCAAGAGGTGTCTAATGTGCCTACTGTGAGAAATCATGTCCTCATATTAAGCTCAAGATAAATAAAATGACAATCTCCCTGATAGTACCACTAAGCTAATAGAAAATAAGACAGACTACAGAACTAAATAGGCTGACTCTGAAAAGTGCAGTGAGAGAGTTATGGAAACATCACTATGGGAGATGAGAGGAAAGGACACTTACTTCACATTGAAGAACCAGTGAAATCTTAAGTGAAAGCACGTTAGACCCAGGTCTTGAAGGATAAATAGAATTTGCTTTTGCTGAGTTGGGGAGAAGAAAGAACTGGAGCCACAGCAGGCAAAAGGAGCACAGGAATAGCAAATACTGAGTGACTTAGGTTGGAGGCCAGAAAGCATCATGCTTAATGCTCTTATCATCATCCATAAATTATAGTTGTTAACATTTTTGAATACTCATTAATCAAACACCTTGTTTTGTATAAAGAGAGATAAATATTCATTTAATACACACAACAATACTATATATGAAGTGGTATCATTATTATCCTCACTTTAATCTTGAGGAAATTGAGGTGTATTTGGGTTAACTTGCCTACGCTAAATAAGTGTCAGCTTGGGATCTGAAGTTGAATTTATCTGGATGCAGGCAAATACTGGGAGGAAAATTTGGAAAGGAAGATAAAGCTATTTTTTCAAAGGCGTTTTGTGGTTTGCTAGGAAGTCTGTCCCACATTATGCATAGAATAGGAAGTGACCAAAGGTCTTTGGGCAATGAGGTAATATCATGACCCTTTCTCGCAGCAATGTGCAAGCTGGACTAAAGTGGGAAGAAAAATCATGGAGTATCCATTTAGGAGTATATTCCAACAATCAAGATGAGAAGCAGTGAGAGCCTGGATGTAGGTAGTAGTAAGCAGAAAATGAGTGAAGGGGATATATACAAGATACCCAATTGGGATGGTGGTTACTACTGCCAGAACACAGGATGAGAAATTTGTGTTTTAAATATTCATGATATAATTAAGAATAAACTATGTAACCCTGAAATACTACTTGTAACAGTAAGCCACCCTCAACTTAATTAAAGGCATTAAAGAATTAAAAATAAGATTTAAAGGGCCAGTGGGACACATTAGTTTCTTAGGATTACTGGTGTTTATGGGGCCTTGAAATCGTTTATTCAAGAAATCCTGTAATGACTCACCAACATTTTGGATACACAGCCATATTATTTGCTTTTCAAAGTCCCTAAAACTCTACCTGGCACAGAGAAGGTAACCAATAAATCTTTTAAAAATAAATAAAAATCTTAAAGTAAAATAATAAATAAATAATAATAATATTTTATAATATGTAACCTAAATCATTTATTACAATTAGAAATCTTTTACTTGTTTTGTTTTTCTAAATTTACTTATAATTTCATTGTTAGAAATGTGTTGTGCCTTATCCTGCAGAAATATGCCATAAATTATGGTTTGGAATTCAGCCCACACAATCTTGTTAATCATCTCTCATTATGTGGAAAACAATGCTATTACAGCATATATAATCCAATCCAAATATAACTTATAGTTAAATGAAAGCAAAAGCAAGACATTTGATCTTTGTACTTGTAGAAAAAATAAAGAAGAATGAGGAAGAAAGTGTAAAGATTTTAAGGAGATTTCTAAGTTCATTTCATGTCATTTCCAACAATTCCAAACTGTGAAGCCATTCCTCTTGTTTCATGTCTAATTTCAATTGGAAATAGAAGGATTTTTTTCCACTAACTAGCCTTATGTTGATCGTAGCTGTTTTTTGCTTATTTGCTGTATGTTAAGAAATTAAATTAAAAGAACAAAGAAGGTAAAAACAGAAATAAATTTTTCTCATCCATGGAGGAAAACAAATATAAAATACAGAGAAAGAAAGAAGGAGTAAAACAATTCAAGGGAGAATTTTCTAGAGGTATTTTAAACAGAACTGTGTGAAATACAAGTCCCCAAAGAATGAGATGAAGTTAAATAGTGAGGAAGCAATAGTTCAGATAATCATCCACAAGGGCCACTACCCCACTAGCAAAAACAGCCAGGTATTATGGAGCAGGATTCAGTGGGCGATCCAACAGTATAATTTATGAAAATATTACAAGTTAGATATTTTTAAGAATAAATGCCTTGCAATGATTTGCCTGCTTGTTTACATATGTTACTATTCTAGACTTTTAGCTAGCTTCTCAAGAACGATTTTATTGTGTTGTAGTAATATTTAAATCATCATCACCTACTCCAATGCAAAGTAGCACAGTACTTTGCTCCAAAGAGCAAAGAAGTCTTTGTTTCTATTGTTGTCCATGGGGTGTATTTAATAGGGAGGGAATTCTAGAAACTTCCAGTTAAGTTAAGGGAAACTCTGTGTATTAAGAGGAGGAGATCACCTTATATCAACATGATGTGCCCCGGAAAAAAAATTTTTAAAAGGAAGCTATTCTGCATTCTGAGCATCGAAGGCAATTTTGCATCAGAGACATCCTGAATGCCCTTAGTGAAAAAGGACATGGGAGGTAACACCAGTTAAAAAGTCATAGTAACTTTCTTGATCTCCACGCTGGTAGAAGCCATGGGTCTGGGTAGTAATCGTGTGCTGCACAGCTAGCAAGACTCAACACAGGGATGAGCCACAGGGCACCTCTACAGTGGTCAAGTGTTTCAGAGCATGAACTCTGAAGCAAAAATGCCTCCTAACTTCTAATTCCTGCTGTGTCCCTTACTAACTTTGTCACTACAGAAAATTTCATGAGCTGCTTATAAGCTATCTGTCCCTGTCTATAAATTGGGATAATCATAGCCACTGTATAGTAGGACTTACCTTGCAATATTGTTGTGTAGGTCAAACAAATTCATTTGCTTACTTCACTAATAACCATGCTTGGATAGAGTGAACATGAATAAATATGAGCTTTAAAAAATTATTATAATGATTCACTAAATAAGTACCTGTTTGTAAAAGATGGTTCAGAAATCTTTTAGTCATGTCACAGACATAAATGGCTTGTTCTATTAAATAGTCATGTACTGAATAACAATGTTTCAGTCAACAAAAGTCAGCATATACAACAGTGGTCCCATAAGGTTATACCGTTGTATTTTTTTTTTTTTTTACTGTACCTTTTCTGTGTTTAGATGTGTTTAGATACACAAATACTTACCATTGTGTTACATTTGCCTATTGTATGCAGTGCAGTAACATGCTGTCCAGGCTAGTAGCCTGGGAACAATAGGCTTATGCCATATAACCTAGGTGTATAGTAGGCTGTTTCATTTGCCTAAGGACACCCTGTGATGTTTGCACAATGGCAATATCACCACGGGATGCATTTCTCAGAATGTATCCCTGATGTTAAGTGACACATGACTGTATATTTATAACGTTTTAAGTATTTTTACTTCATAAATGATCTAATGCTACATCCATTCAAATATTTTTACTCTTCAAAATGAAATAGTTTATGAATATTTAGTTTCAAAACCTCAACATATTCCATATTCCAAATAAATTGGCAAAAGCATGATAGAAGAAAATGTTTCAATTATGTGATTATAACATAAAAATGTGAGCAGCGTGTGTGTTTATGTTTATGCCTTATGTTCACAAACTCAGGATAACACTTGCAGCAAAGGAAACCTACAAGGTCAGTTCTGTGCAGAATAGAACAATATCTACAAATGTTCACAATATTTCTTAAAGAGGGAAAACACTCAAGGGAATATGACAAGGTTTTCATAGGAATTCACCCGATGGGAAATGTGTGTATAATAAGAATGGCTTTTCTTATTCTTCATGATAGAAAGTTGATGTACTCACCCACCATGCTTTTCTAATAGCACTAGTTGATTTGAGCCGAGATTGCCACACTCTTTTACTTAATTCTACAAATGCTTGCATTTATCAAAATTTCCAAGAATGAAGCCTGAATTTGTAGAAAACTTGCAGAATGAAGCTTATTAACCTATATGTGTATTTAAAATCGCAATTTTCATCTCATTAGCACAAAGGCTAACCAGTTGAATATAACTCTCAGAAAATATTATAGACATATCCATTTTCTAACATGTCAGCATTCAGTTGGGAGATTATGTTATTGATGTATGTTTCAGGACTTCCCCTCCCTGCCTTCTATACATGTTAGAGACTCATGTGCAGAAACCTGCCCTTTTGGAGATAAAAATGCCTCTTTGTAAGTGAACAGATGGTGTTGCTCAAGTTCAGAGACACATCTAGGCAGGATCTCAGGGGGAGGAGGGACCTCAGGGGGAGGAGGGACCGCAGGGAGAGCAGGACTGGTGTAGTTTGAAAAGGCTTCCTGGGTGATTCTGATAGTCTCCCACCTCGCCCCCACTGTGCAGCACTGATTTAGAGCTTATACATGAATGTCATGTAGATGTTGATTTGAGCTGCAAAGTGAAAAATGAATGCTTTTCCTGGTAGCAACTTGTCTGATTGCTCTTCTTTGCATTTGATGTCATAATTTTCAAAACCTGAGCATCTTAACAATAACTTTAAATTGGCCCATTTAAAAACATTGGATTAGTACAAATCCTACATTATTTCCATTTGTATGGGTGGCACTGAATTGCAGGTCCCACAATGTCATTCAAAGATAATTTTTATTTTGGTTGCGTTTTCATGTATATAGGCCACAAAATAAATGAATCATACATATGTGACATAATTAAAGCAACCCACAAATATTATTAGTAAAACCATTGAATTTAGGTTTGAGATTTAAAATAATTATAGTCAAAATTATGTTTAAACTGCTTTAAACCAACCATGAAAAATAATATATGTACTGTGTGTTTATAAACTTTCCCATCCACTTGTTAAACTAAAGAAAGAGGGGGAAAGTCTATATGCAGATGTCTGAGCATTCAAGCAGTTGTAAATTTCAGGTAGTTTTATTTTGATTTAATTTATATTTTAAGTTCAAGGGTATATGTGCAGGTTTCTTTCTTTCTTTTTTTTTTTTTTTGAGGCGGAGTCTCACTCTGTCGCCCGGACTGGAGTGCAGTGGCCAGATCTCAGCTCACTGCAAGCTCTGCCTCCCGGGTTTACGCCATTCTCCTGCCTCAGCCTCCCGAGTAGCTGGGACTACAGGCGCCCGCCACCTCGCCAGGCTAGTTTTTTTTGTATTTTTTTTTTAGTAGAGACGGGGTTTCACCGTGTTAGCCAGGATGGTCTCAATCTCCCGACCTCGTGATCTGCCCGTCTCGGCCTCCCAAAGTGCTGGGATTACAGGCTTGAGCCACCACGCCCGGCCGTGTGCAGGTTTCTTATATAGGTAAGCTTGTATCATGGTTGGTTGTTGTGCAGATTATTTCATCACTCAGGTATTAAGAAGCCCATCAATAATATATTGAATAAACAAAAATGTGATACATATACACCATGGAATACTATGCAGCCATAAAAAAGAACTAGATTATGCCCTTTGCAGGTACATGGATGGAGCTGGAGGCCATTATCCTTAGCAAATTAATGCAGGAACAGAAAACCAAATATCAGATGTTCTCACTTATAAGCAGGAGCTAAAATGCTGAGAATTTCAGGTAGCTTTTTAATGCCACAGAACTAAGGGATGCCAGAGAGAATTTCCAGACATTTAACTGGGTTTCCCAGAGCATAAACAACCTTTGTCACACCCAAAGGGTATTTCTTGTGTTCCTCTGAAGGTACTGAAGATTTCTATTCTTAAAAGGTTGGGAGTATAATGTCATTTCCTTTGTTTTGATAGTGTTGTAAATAGATGAATTTGGATTATCCAAAGAGAAGAAGTTGTCAGAATTGGATTAATTTTCCATACACTACAGAAAAGATTGTGTTTTAAGTTCTGCTTTGATAAGTAGATGCAGAAGCCTTTCCAGCCCAACTGTGAGTTTCCTGGAAGGGAATTTATAGAGTCATCTCTGGGTATCCATGGGAATTAGTTCTAGGACCCCTGAGAATACCAGAATCCACAGATGCTCAAGTCCCTGATATAAAATGGCATAGTATTTGCATAAACCTCTGCACATCCTTCTGTACACCTTAAATCATCTCTACTTATAATACCTAATACAATGCGAATGCTCTGTAAATAGTTGTTATACTGTACTTTTTTAATTTGTATTTTTTATTATACTTTTTTCTTTTTCAAATATTTTCCATCTGTGGTTGGTTAAATCTGTGGATGCAGAACATGTGGATACAGAAGGCCGACTTTACAGAAGAGAGAAAAGGACCGAGGCAAATGAGAATCTTGCTGGAATCCATGTCAGTCCTAGGGGTGGAAAAGCTAGCTTATCCCTGAATGCATGCCTGGCCACCAGATCAAATGCCACCTGGCTGACAGTAGCCTCTGCATTTTATGTTTTCCTTGCGAGGCAACCTGCCCAGATTTTCAAGATTAGCAATTGGTGTGTGGGAGATGTGGGGTGTGTGTGTGTGTGTGTGTGTGTGTGTGTGTGTACCAATTCTTCCTTCCAGGGTTCAGGGTTCAAACCAGTACTTGTCTGTCATTAGTTTTCCAGCATTTCCAGGTGATACTAACGAAGGTGACAAATACACCCCTACTCACGCACACACACACCTGCCTACACTTAAAATTTTACCCTCCTTGCAACTTAAAATTCTCAATCCTCTTCTAACATTTTTACCTCTTACTCTGTATCTTTCTACTGCCCATTCTTCCTACTACTTCTGCCTTTTCTAATTTGCCCTTTTTCTCTCCACCTATGTTCTGTAAAGAACCAAAGCATGATCAATTTTTCAATCATAATTAAAATCAGACCTAAGGGAACACAATTTTAAAGATAAGGAAACTGAGGCCCCAAAAGCCAAACTTACTTGTCCAAAGAAAGATAGAGACAGATTCAACACCAGATGATGATCTCTTCTTATTTCTGCTCATGTTGGAAAAACCCTGCAATAGAATATATATGTGATATCAATTCCACTTCTGATTCTTTACTAGCTGTATGATTTTCTGCAAGTTACTTAAACCAACTAAATAAACTTTGGTTTACCTATCGTTAAATAGGAAGCGATAAAATGGGAATAAATAGAATTGTTTTGAAGCATCGCCCTACGAATGGATATAAAATGACCTGATACCATTCATGGAATATAGTAAGTGCAAAACAGGATTTTCCTACCAAGTCCATTTTTTTTCTTTTATGTCACCCCACCTTGTAATCTTCCCTTTAGTTTACTCTTTTCTCTTGTGGAAAATTACTTCTGTTTTTTCTTATTTTACTATATATATATATATATATATTTGCCATTCATGTTCATACTCGGGCATCAGTGACTGAAGAAATCTTTTCCAAACCTGTTAATAACATTCTGAATGATAGAGCAGCTTCCTGTCTGCTCTGGTTTGTCTGAAGTTTAGCATATGGAGGGTCATACACCTACAGGCCTTGCAGAATTCTGCATGTCTGAATATGCTGAAGTAACCCAGAGCTGCAGCGGCTCCCTCTCTTGCAAGCAGTGGGAGTCTCTGAACTCCCTGCAAGACTTGAGTTTTCCCTGTACCACATCAGAGCAGCTCTGCCTTTCTCCGGCCATTGGCACAAAATGCAAAGTTTAGGAGGTAGCCAATGAATATTTATAAAACACTTAAAGGAATAAATGATTGCATAAACATATAAGTCCTTGCTTCCCTTTTTGAGCAGAGCAGGGAGCAAGCATTTCACTGTTGGAATCAGTGTTGTACATCTCGTGATCCACTTCCTAGGCCTGTCTGTGTAGGCCTTTGAAACAGTAGGCTCTCCTAGTGAGTATCATAGAACCAGCTCCTTTCTGATTCTGTTTACCTCACAGAAAGGTCAACATACCAAGGTTTAATCAGTCCTCTACAAGGGCACTCTTGTTGAAAGGCATAGGGCAGGGAGATGTTTTGAGGACATTTCTGAACACCTACTCCATCCTAAACTTTCCATTCCCCACTGCAGCCCCCATGTACAGTTAGGGTTCACATCCTTTTGGAGGTTTTTCTTTGTAAGGCTATCTGTACCCTCTCCCCTTCTTACTGAAGTGTGGAAAACAGCCTGTTTCCCTCGAAACAGTTGAGATAATATGACATTTTCAGAAGTATCCATATTACATTATAAAGAGGTACAAAATAGGATACAAAGAATATATAAATAGTCATGTTTCAAAATGATAAAATTTCACCCCTTCTGGGGTAGAGATTTGCTGGTCTGACTTTGTAGACACCTCATTTGGCTTCATGCCCTCCTGGGTCTCTGATGGTTTCCTTTGATGTCATATTTTCTCCTGGCATGCATGGGGGCACACAGGGCATCTCTTTCCCTTCAAGGTCAAATGCAGAAAGGTGCACCCAACTTCTTACTCAACAAATCTCTACAAACCTCCAGTTGCAAAACTATGCCTTCCATAGTCAATGGTCAGATAGTTGGGATGGAAGCCACGTATGATCTCATTTACCGTCTTTGGATTATCTGTTTATCCCAGTCCTAGATAATTTCCTTCTTTTTTTAACATTTATCCACATTCATTATTTTTCCTTCTATTTTTAGTTAACATATAATAATTATACATATTTATGGGATACAGTGATACTTTAATACATGTATACAATAGGTAATGATCAAATCAGGAAAATTAGCATATCCATCATCTCAAACATTTACCATTTCCTTGTGTTGTAAACTTTTACAATTCTCTCTTCTAGCTTTTTGAAAATACACACTAAATTATTGTTAACCATATTCACCCTTCAGTGCTACAGAACACTGGTATTCTCCCAATCTAGCTGTAACTTTATTATCAAACATCTCCCTAAACTTTCCTCCTGACAACGCTTCCCAGTCTCTAATAACCACAATTCCACTCTCGACCTCTATAAGAAAAATTTTTAAAAACTCCCTGATATAGTTTGGATGTTTGTCCCTGACCAAGTCTCATGTTGAATTGTAATTCCCAATGTTGGAGGTGAGGCCTGGTGGGAGGTGTTTGGGTCATGGCTTGGTACTGTCCTTGCGATAATGAATGAGTTCTCACCAGATCTGGTTGTTATAAATTGTTATACCTCCCCACAACCACCCAGTCTTCTTGCTTTTGTCACATGATATGCCTGCTCCCCTTCACCTTCCATCATGATTGTAAGCTTCCTGAGCCCCCTATCAGAAGCTAACCAAATGTTGGTGCCATGCTTGTACAGCCTGCAGAACCATAAACCAGTTAAACCTCTTTTCCTTATAAGTTACCCAGTCTCAGGTATTTCTTTACAGCAATGCAAGAATGCCCTAATACACTCCTACATGTAAGGGAGAATAATTTGCCTTTTTTCTACCTGGCTTATTTCACTTAACATAATGTCCTCCAAGTAATTAATGTTTCCCCAAATGATAGGATTTCATTTTTTATAGCTGAATAGTATTCCATTGTGCATATATTCATTTTTTGTCCATTCATCTGCAATGGACATTTAGGTTGAGGCCGTGTCTTGGCTAAACGAAAACTAAGTACTGAAAGTAAAACTAAAATTGGAACTTTATTCAATAAGCTACAATAAACATGGAAGACCTGGTATCTCTTTGGTATTCCTATTTTTCATCCCTTAGATAAATACTCAGTATTGGGATTGCTGAATTGTACAATAGTTCTATTTTTAGTTTTTTTTGAGAAAGCTGCATACTGTTTTTCAAAATGGCTATACTAACTTATATTCCCATCAACAGTGTATTAGAATTCCCTTTCCATGGCATCCTTACCAGCATTTGTTATTTTTTGTGTTTTTCATGATAGATATGCTGAGATGAGATGATATATCATTGTGGTTTTTATTTGTATTTCTCTTATGATTAATGATGCCAAACATTTTTTCATATACTTGATCATTTATATATCTTCTTTTGAAAAATGTCTGTTTAGAATCTTTGCATATTTATTAATTGGATTATAACTTTTGCTGCTGAGTGGTTTGCATTCCTTGTATATTCTGGATATTAGTTGCTTGTTTGATAATGAATTTGCAATATTTTATTTCTTTTTACATGTCCTCTCTTCACTCTTGATTGCTTCTTTTGCTGTGCAGGAGCTTTTTAGTTTTATATGTTCCTATTTCTCCATGTTTGCTTTGTTGCCTGTGTTTGGGGTCATATAAAAATCATTTTTTAAATCAACATCATGAAGTTAAAGCATAAGTTCTTATTAGTTTTCTTTTACATGTTTGTTTGTTTATGCAATAAGCATAAAGTCATCATCAATTTAAAATAATGGGCAACAAGATAGTATTTGCAAGCCTCATAGTAACCTCAAATTGCAAAACATACAAGAGATACGCAAAAAATAAAAAGCAAGAAATTAAATCATAGCATCATAGCACCAGAGAAAATCGCTTTCACTAAGAGGAAGAAGAAAGAAAAGAAAGAGAAGACCAGAAAACAAATAACAAAATGGTGGGAGTAAGTTCCTACTTATCGATAATATAAGTTTTGGGCACCTTTGTTGACAATGAGTTTGCTGGTGGTATGCATATTTGCTTCTCAATTCTCTATTCTGTTTCATTGGTCTATGTGTCTGTTTTTATGACAGTATCATGCTGTTTTGTTTTCTAGAGCTCTGTAGTATAACTTGAAGTCAGATAATGTGATTCCTCCAGTATTGTTCTTTTTGCTCAATATACCTTTGGCTCGTCTGGGTCTTTTTTTATTTCATATACATTTTAGATTTTTTTTTTCTGTTTCTTGAAGAATGTTATGCTATTTTGATAGGGATTGCATTGAATCTGTAGATTGCTTTGAGTAGTACGGACATTCAATAATATTGATTCTTCCAATCAACAAACTTGGAATACATTTCCTTTTTTGTGTGTGTTCTGTTCAATTTCTTGCATGAGTGTTTTATAATTTTTATTGTAGAGATCTTTCACTTCTTTGGTGAAATTAATTCCTAGGTATTTAGTTTTATTTATGGCTATTGTAAGTGGGATTCCTTTTTTGATTTCTTTTTTAGATTGTTCACTGCTGGCATATAAAAATGCTACTGATTTTTGTATGTTGATCTTGTATACTACAACTTTACTGAATTTGTTTATCAGTTCTAGTAGTTTTTTGTGGAGTCTTCAGTTTTTTTTCAAATATAAGATTATATCATATGTACACAAGGAAAATCTGACTTCTTCCTTTCCAAGGTGGATGCAATATTTTTTCTCCTCTCTGATTGCTTTAGCTAGGACTTCCAGTACTATGTTGAATAGGCCTGATGAAAGGTGGCATCTTGTTATGTTCCAGATTTTAGAGGAAAGGCTTTTAGTTCTTCCCCATTCAGTGAGTCTGTCACATGTGGCTTTTATTACATTGTGGTATGTTCCTTTTATTCCCAGTTTTTTAAATTGTTTTTATTATGAAGGGATGTTGAATTTTATTAAATGCTTTTTCAGCATCAGTTGAAATAATCATATGATTTCTGTGTTTCATTCTGTTGATATGATGTATCAAATTGATTGATTTGTGAATGCTGAACCATCCTTACATACCTGGAGTAAATCTCACATGCCCATGATCAGTTATCCTTTTGAATTTGGTTTGGTAGTATTTGGTTGAGGATTTTGCATCAATATTCATCAGAGGTGTTGGCCTATAGGTTTCTTTTCTTGATGTGCTTTTGTCTAGTTTTGGTATCAGAGTAGTACTGGCCTTGTAGAATGAGTTTGGAAGTATTCCCTCCTCATCTGTTTTTCAGAATAGTTTGAGTAGAAGAGTAGAATTGGTATTAGTTCTTTAAATATATTGGCTTTCAGGCTTTTTGTTTTCACTGGGAGACTTTTTACTCATTACTTGTTTTTGGTCTGCTTAGGGTTTGGATTTCTTCATGGTTCAATCTTGGTAAGTGTGTATGCCTAGGAATTTACGTACTTCATCTAGATTTTCCAATTCATTGGCATATAGTTGCTTACAGTAGCCACTAATGATCCTTTGAATTTCTGTGATATCAGTTGTAATGTCTCTTTTTCATCTCTGGATGTATTTATTTGGGTCTTCTCCCTTTTTGTCTTTGTTAATCCAGCTACAAGTTTGTCAGTTTTATCCGTCCAAAAAAAAATTCTTTTGTTTTATTGATCTTTTGTATTGTTTTCTTCATTTCAAATTCATTATTTCTACTATGATCTTTATTATTTCTTTTCTACTACTAATTTTGGGTTCAGTTTGCTCTTGCTTTTCTAGTTAAGATACATTGTTAGGTTATGTATTTGAAATTTTTCTTCTTTATCAATGTGTACACTTATAACTATAAACTTACCTCTTATTATTAATGCTTTTGCTGTATCCCGTAAGTTTCGTTATGTTGTGTTTTCATTATCATCTGTTTTGATAAATTTTAAAATTTCTTTCTTAATTTCTTCACTGACCTACTGGTCATTTAGGAGCATATCGTTTAATTTCCATTTGTTTGTATCATTTCCAAAATTCCTCTTGTTTAATTTCTAGTTTTACTCCATTGTGGTCAGAGAAGATGCTTGATTTTACCTCAGTTTTTTTTTTTTTTAATGTTTTAAGACTTGTTTTGTGACTGAAGATATTGTCTGTCCTTGACATTGATCCATGTGCTGAGAAGAATGTGTATTCTTCAGCCTTTGAATGAAATATCGTGTGAATATTTATTAGGTCCATTTCTTCTATAGTGCAGATTAAGTTCAATGTTTGCTGAGATTCTGTCTGGGACATCTGTCCAATGCTGAAAGTGGGCTTTTGAAGCCTCCAGCTATTATTGTATGGAAGTCTATCTTACTTTTTAGGTCTAATAGTATTTGCTTTATGTATCTATGTGCTCGAGTGTTGGGTGCATATATATTTAAAATCAATATATCCTGCTGCTGAATTGACTCCTTTTTAATTAGGTAATGACTTTCTTTGTCTTACAGCTTTTGTCTTTAAATCTATTTTGTCTGTTGTAAGTATAACTACCCCTGCTTATTTTTGGTTTCCATTGACATGGAATATCTTTTTCCATCCCTTTATTTTCAGTCTTTATAAGTGAAGTGTGTTTCTTGCTGGGACCAGATCAATGGGTCTTGTTTTTCCATCCATTCAGTCACTCTATATCTTTTGATTGGAGAGCTTAGTCCATTTATAATCAATGCTATTATTGATAAACAGGGACTTACTTCTATTTTGTCATTTGTTTTGTGGTTGTTCCGTGGTCTTCTCTTCTTCCTTCTTTCTTTCCCATCTTCCTTTTAGTGAAGGTGATTTTATCTGGTTGTATGATTCGGTTTCTTGCTTTTCATTTGCTGGTACATCCATTGTATGTTTTTCAATTTGATGTTACTGTGAGGCTTGGCTAATACTATCTTATAACCCATTATTTTAAATTGATAATGACTATAAACTTATTGCATAAACAAACATCCAAACAGAAAACTAGTAGCAACTCTATACTTTAATTTCATCCCCCACTTTTTAACTTTTTGTTGTTTCTCTTTATGTCTTATTGTACTATGTCTTCAAAAACTGTTGTAGTTATAATCATCATCATCATCATCATCATCATCATCATCATCATCATCACTATTGAGACAAGGTCTCTCTCTCATTACTCAAACTGAAGCTCACTGGCACAATCACAGCTCACTGCAGTCTCGACTTCTTGGGCTCAAGTGATTCTCCCACTTCAGCCTCTCAAGTAACTGGGACTACAGGCACACACCACCACACCCAGCTAAATATATTTTTAGTAGAGACAGGGTTTTGCCATATTGCCCAGGCTTTTCTTTAACTCCTGAGCTCAGGGGATTCTCCCATCTCAGCCTACCAAGTAGCTGGGACTACAGGCACAAGCCACCATACCCAGCTAACTTACTGTGTTTTTAGGAGAGACAGGGTTTTGCTGTCTTGTCCAGGCTGTTCTTTAACTCCTGGACTCAAGCAATCCACCCACCTCAGCCTCCCAAAGTGCTAGGATTACAGGTGTGAGTCACTGCACCCAGCCTGGTTATAATTTTTGATTGGCTCATCATTTAGTCTTTCTGATTAATATAGGAGTAGTTTATACACCACAATTACAGTGTTACAATATTCTGTGTTTTTATAGGTGTTTTTCTGTATTCTGCTTTTCTGTGTGCTCACTATTAACAGTGAGTTTTGTTCCTTTACGTGATTTCTTCTTGCTCATTAACATACTTTCTTTCAGATTGAATAACTCCCTTTAGCATTTCTTGTAGGACAGGTCTGGTGTTGATGAAATCCCTCAGCATTTGTTTGTCTTGGAAGGTCTTTATTTCTCCTCCATACTTAAAGGATATTTTCACTTCATATACTATTCTAGGATAAAAGTTTTTCCTTCAACATTTTAAATATTTTAGGCCACTTTCTTCCAGCCTGTAAGGTTTGCACTGAGAAGTCTGCTGCCGGATGTGTTGTAGCTCCTTTGTATGTTATCTGTTTTCGGCTCTTGATGCTTTTAGAATCCTTTCTTTATCGTTGACTTTGGGAATTTGATTATTAAACGCCTTGTGATAGTCTTCTTTGAGTTAAATCTGCTTGGTGTTCTATAACCTTCTTGTACTTGTATCTTGATATCTTTCTCTAGGTTTGGGAAGTTCTCTGATATTATACCTTTCAATAAACTTTCTCCTCTGTCTCTTTCTGTCTCCTGTTTAAGGCCAATAGCTCTTAGATTTGTCCTTTTGAGGCTATTTTCTATATCTTACAGGTGTGCTTTATTTTTTTGATGCTTTTTTCTTATCTTCTGAACATGTGTTTTCACATAGCCTGTCTTCAAGCTCACTAATTCTTTCCTCTGCTGAATCAATTCTGCTATTAAGTTTCTCTGATGCATTCTTCAGTATGTCAATTGCATTTTTCAACTCTTGAATTTCTACTTGATTCTTTTCAATTATTTCAACCTCTTTGTTAAGTTTATTTGCTAAAATACTGAATACTTTCTCTGTCTTAGCTTGAATTTCGTTGAGTTTCCTTAAAACAGGTATTTTGAATTATCTGTCTGAAAGGGCATATGTCTCTGTTTTTCTAGGATTGGTCACTGGTACCTTATTTAGCTCGTTTGGTGAGGTTATGTTTTCCTGGATGATTGTGATGATTGTAGACGTCTGTCGGTGTTTGGGAATTGAATAATTATGTTTTAATTGTAGTCTTCCTAGTCTGAGCTTGTGTTTTCCCTTCCTTCTTGAGAAGGCTTTCCAGGTATTCAAAGGGACTTGGGTCCCACGTCCAATAGTGCTGTGGTTTTTGCAGACTTGTAGAGGTACAGCCTTGGCGGTTTTGAATAAGATCCAGAAAAGTTCTCTGGATTACCAAACAGAGAACTTTTCCTTTACCTTTTTCCCTTTTCCCTTACTTTCTACCAAACAAAAAGGGTCTCTTTGTACTGAGCCACCTGGAACAGGGGGTGTGGTGATGTAACAACCCCTGTGGTGACCAACACTGGGACTGTGTTGGGTGACACCTGAAGCCAGCATAGCACTGAGTCTCACCCAAGGTCTGCTGTAACCACTACCTTGTTACCATCTATGTTCTCTCAAGGCCCTAGGGCTCTAAAAATCAGCAGGTGGCAAAGCCGGCCATGTTGTGTACTTCTCTTCAGGGTGCCAAGCTCCACCTGGCCCTAGGCAGGTCCAGTAATGCTGTCTGCAAGTCAGCGTTTGCAGTCAAAAGCCTTAGACGTCTGCCTGATTTTCTATTCTACTGTGGCTAAGCTGGCACTCAGACCACAATATAAAATCCTTCCTGCTTTTTCCTCCTCTTTTTCAAGGCAGGGGAGCCTCTTCCTATGGGCACCACCTCCACTGGCCCACATGAGGGTTCCACCAGGCCACCAGTGTTCATTTAAAGCCCAAGGGCTCTTCAGTCAGGCTCTATAGTAAATTCTGCCAGGCTTGGAACTCACCCTTCAGGGCAGTGGTCTCTCCTCTGGCCCAAGGCTAGTCCAGAAATGCTGTTCAAGAGCTAAGTCCTGGAATTGGAGACCCCAAGAGCCTGATTGTTGCTGTACCCCACTGTGGCTGAGCTGGTATCTAAGGTAGAGGACAATATCCTCTTTACATTTCTCTCTGCTTTTACGAAACAGACGAAGTCTTCCACCACAGCCACCACAGCTGGAAATGTTCTGAGTGACACCTGTAGTCAGCCCAACTCAGAACCCAAGACCCACGGTGTACAACCTGAATATCACTGCTGGTTATTCAGGGCCCCAGGGCTCTTTAGTCAGCAGGTAATGAATCCTGCAAGGACTGGGTCCTTCTTTTCAAGAAAGCAGGCTTCCTTTTGGTTGCAGGGTGCTAGGGACTGGATCAGGGGCCTGAGGACTCTGCCTGGTGCCCTTTCCTACTGTGGCTTAGCTAGTATCCAAGATGCAAAAGAAAGTCCTCTTTATTCTTCACTCTCCTCCCCTTCAGCAGAAGGAAGGAGACAATGTCATTGCTGTGAGCTACACTGACAGGGGTTGGGGGAAGAGTGGTGCAAGTGCTTCCTTACCAACCCTAGCTCATGTTTCCCTAGGTCAAATGCCATTCTAGATTCCTGGCTCTGAGCCAGTCCAGTAGTTGCCAAGGAATTGCAGTTTTTGTGTCCTTGGCTATCTTTCAAGTTTACCTATGTTTTGGCCCATGGTGGTGCGGCTTGCCGAGAAACTCATGTTCTGGCCAATTGGATGCCGATTCCCCTCTGGCTAGGTCTGGTCCGAATGCTCCCTCCATGAGTGGGCACTGGCTGAGCCCAGCATGTCTTTGCTCTCAGCTATAACAGGGAAGCACTAAGTTCAATGTAAAGTCCTCCAGTCACTTTACAAATAACACTTTCCTTTTCCCAAGTGTACAGGTTCTCTGTGCTGCATGGCCATTGCTGGAGGTGGAGGGATGGTGCCTCTGATTCAAGACTGTCTCTCTGACCCTCTTCAATGCCTCCTTCAATGACATGAATTTAAAACTAGGTACTGGGATTGCTTACCTGATTTTTGGTTCTTGTGATGGTGCTTTTCTGTGTGCAGATAGTTGTTAATATTTGGTGTTTTTGCAGGGGGTACAAATGATGGGGTCTTCTGTTCTGCCATATCACTCCACCCTGTTTTCTCGATTTCTTATTCAGCAAATTCATTATTGATGCATAGAAATGCTACTGATTTTTATATGATGATTTTGTATCCTGAAACTTTACTCAATTCACTTAACAGTTCTAAGAGTTTTTTGGTGGAGTATCAGGTTTTTCTATGTGCAAGATCATGTTATTTGTGAAGAGGCACTATTTGACTTCCTTATTCCAATTTGGAAGCTCTTTATTCTTTCTCTTGCCTTTGACTAGGAGGTTTCCAATACTATGTTGAATAAGAGTGGTGAAAGTGACCTTTTTTTGTCTGTTCCAATTCTTAGAGGAAAAGTTTGCAGCTTTGCCCCATTCAGTATGATATTAGCTACAGGTTTGTCATACATAACCTTTACTGTGTTGAGGTATATTCCTGCTATACCCAATTTGTTGAGTTTTTATCAAGAAGAATGCTGAATTTTATCAAATACTTTTTCTGCATCAATTGTGATGATCATATGGCTTTTGTCCTTCATACTGTTGATGTGATGTACCAAATTTGTTTTTTTTTTTTTTGCATATGTTGAACTATCCTTGCATTCCTGGGATAGGTGCCACATGATCATGATGTGTTTTCTTTTTGATATGTTGCTGAATTTTGTTTGATAGTATTTTGTTGTGGATTTTTGCATCATATTTGTAAGAATATTGCCTACAGTTTTAATTTGTGTTGTGTCCTTCTCTGGTTTTGATATCAGGGTAATGCTGGTCTTATAGAATGAGTTAGGAAGAATTTCTTCCCCTTTAATTTTTTGTAAGGTTTTGAGAAGAATTTCTATTAGTTCTTCTTTGAAAGTCTGATAGAATTCAGGAGCAAAGCTGTCTTGTGTTGGACATTTCTTTTTGGGGGGACTTTTTATTACTAATTCAATCTTGTTACCTCTATTGGTCTGTTCATGTTTTCTGTTTCTTGCTTGTTCAATCTTGGTGGTTTATACAGATTCAGAAATTCATCCATTTCCTTTATGATTTCTAATTTGCTTGCATGTAGCTGTTCAAAATAGTCTCTAATGATCCTTTGCATGTCTGTGCTATCAATTGCACTGTCTCCCTTTTTGTTTCTGATTTTATTTGTGTCTTCTCTCTTTTGTTCTTAATCTGGCTTATAATTTGCGGATTTTTGTATCATTTCAGAAAACAAAATTCGCTTTTTCTTAATAATCTTTTGTATTGTTTTGGTCTCTTTTGGTTTAGTTTTGCTCCAATCTTTATTATTTCTTTCTTTCTACAAATTTGTGGTTTTGTCAGTTCTTGCTTTTCTAGTTCCTTCAGGTACATTGTCAGATTGTTTACTTGAAATCTTTCTACCTTTTAAAGGTAGGGATTTATTGCTACAAATTTTCCATTTAGATTTTGCTATATCCAATAGATTTTGTCATTTTGTGTTTCAATTTTCATTTGTTTCAAAAATTTTTTTGATTAATTTTGTCTTATTTTGATCATTGATTCAATGATCATTCAGGCGAATGTTATTTAATTTCATTTTTTATTCTACTTCAGGTTGTAGGGTACATGTGCACAAGGTGCAGGTTTGTTACATAGGTATACATGTGCCTATGTTGGGTTGCTGCACCCGTCAACTCTTCATTTACATTAGGTATTTCTCCTAATGCTATCCTTCCCCCAGCCCCCACCCCCGACAAGCCCTGGTGTATGATGATCCCCACCTGTGTCCAAGTGTTCTCATTGGTCAACTCCCACCTATGAGTGAGAACACGCAGTGTTTGGTTTTCTGTCCTTGTGATAGTTTGCTGAGAATGATGGTTTCCAGCTTCATCCATGTCCCTGCAAAGAACATGAACTCATCCTTTTTTATCGCTGCATAGTATTCCATGGTGTATATGTGCCACATTTTCTTAATCCAGTCTATCATTGATGGACATTTGGGTTGGTTCCAAGTGTTTGCTGTTGTGAATAGTGCCACAATAAACATAAGTGTGCATGTGTCTTTATGGCAGCATGATTTATAATCCTTTGGGTATATGCCCAGAAATGAGATGGCTGGGTCAAATGGTATTTCTAGTTGCAGATCCTTGAGGAATCACCACACTGTCTTCCACAGGGATTGAACTAGTTTATGATCACACCAACAGTGTAAAAGTGTTCCTATTTCTCCACATCCTCTCCAGCACCTGTTGTTTCCTAACTTTTTAATGACCACCATTCTAACTGGCATGAGATGGTATCACATTGTGGTTTTGCTTTGCATTTCTCTGATGACCAATGGTGATGAGCATTTTTTCCTATGTATGTTGACTGCATAAATGTCTTCTTTTGAGAAGTATCTGTTCATATCCTTCACCCACTTTCTGATGGTGTTGTTTTTTTCTTGTAAATTTGTTTAAGTTCTTCATAGATTCTGGATATTAGCCGTTTGTCAGATGGGTAGATTGCAAAGATTTTCTTCCATTTTGTAGGTTGCATGTTCACTCTGATGATAGTTTCTTTTGCTGTGCAGAAGCTCTTTAGTTTAATTAGATCCCATTTGTCTAGTTTGAGTTTTGTTGCCATTGCTTTTGGTGTTTAAGTCACAAAGCCTTGCCCATGCCTATGTCCTAAATGGTATTGCCTAGGTTTTCTTCTAGGGTTTTTATGGTGTTGGGTCTGACATTGAAGTCTTTAATCCATCTTGAGTTAATTTTTGTACACAGTGTAAGGAAGTGATCCAGTTTCAGCTTTCTACATATGGCTAGCAAGTTTTCCCAGCACCATTTATTAAACAGGCAATCCTTTCTCCATTGCTTCTTTTGGTCAGGTTTGTCAAAGACCAGATGGTTGTAGATGTGTGGTGTTATTTCTGAGGCCTCTGTTCTGTTCCAATGGTCTATATATCTGTTTTGGTACCAGTACTGTGCTGTTTTGGTTACTGTAGCCTTTTAGTGTAGTTTGAAGTCAGGTAGTGTGATGCCTCCAGCTTTGTTCTTTTTGCTTAGCATTGTCTTGGCTATGTGGACTCTTTTCTGGTTCCACATGAATTTTAAAGTAGTTTTATCCAATTCTGTGAAGAGAGTCAGTGGTGGCTTGATAGGGACAGCACTGAGTCTATAAATTACCTTGGGCAGTATGGCCATTGTCACGATATTGGTTCTTCCTATCCATGAGTATGGAATGTTCTTCCATTTGTTTGTATCCTCTTTTATTTCGTTGAGCAGTGGTTTGTAGTTCTCCTTGAAGAGGTCCTTCACATCTCTTGTAAGTTGGATTCCTAGGTATTTTATTCTCTTTTTAGTAATTGTGAATGGGCGTTCACTCATGATTTGGCTCTCTGTTTTTCTATTATTAGTGCATAGTAATGCTTGTGATTTTTGCACATTGATTTTGTATCCTGAGACTTTGCTGAAGTTGCTTATCAGCTTAAGGATATTTTGGGTTGAGACAGTGGGGTTTTCTAAATATACAATCATGTCATCTGCAAACAGGGACAATTTGACTTCCTCTTTTCCTAATTGAATACCCTTTATTTCTTTCTCTCGCCTGATTGCCCTGGCCAGAACTTCCAACACTATGTTGAATAGGAGTGGTGAGAGAAGGCATCCTTGTCTTGTGCCAGTTTTCAAAGGGAATGCTTCCAGTTTTTGCCCATTCAGAATGATATTGACTGCAGGTTGTTCATAAATTGTTCTTATTATTTTGACATACATTCCATCAATACCTAGTTTATTGAAAGTTTTTAGCACAAAGGGATGTTGAATTTTATCGAAGGCCTTTTCTGCACTTACTGAGATAATCATGTGGTTTGTGTCGTTGGTTCTGTTTATGTGATGGATTACGTTTACTGATTTGTGTACATTGAACCAGCCCTGCGTCTCAGGGATGAAGCTGACTTGATCGTGGTGGATAAGCTTTTTGATGTGCTGCTGGATTTGGTTTGCCTGGGTTTTATTGAGGATTTTCGTGTCGATGTTCATCAGGGATATTGACCTAAAATTCTCTTTTTTTTTTGTTGTTTTGTCTCTACCAGGCTTTAATATCAGGATAATACTAGTCTCATAAAAGTAGGCTAGGGAGGATTCCCTCTTTTTCTATTGATTGGAATAGTTTCAGAAGGAATGGTACCAGCTCCTCCTTGTACCTCTGGTGGAATTTGGCTGTGAATCCATCTGGTCCTGGACTTTTTTTGGTTGGTAGGCTATTAATTATTGCCTCAATTTCAGAACCTGCTATTGGTCTAATCAGAGATTTAACTTCTTCCTGGTTTAGTCTTGGGAGAGTGTATGTGTCCAGGAATTTATCTGTTGCTTCTAGAATTTCTAGTTTATGTGTGTAGAGGTGTTTATAGTATTCTCTGATGGTAGTTTGTATTTCTGTGGGGTCGGTGATGATATCCCCTTTATCATTTTTTATTGTGTCTATTTGATTCTTCTCTCTTTTCTTCTTTATTAGTCTTGCTAGCAGTCTATATATTTTGTTGATCTTTTCAAAAAACCAACTGCTGGATTCACTGATTTTTTTGAAGGGTTTTTTGTGTCTCATCTCCTTCAGTTCTGCTCTGATCTTAGTTATTTCTTGCATTCTGCTAGCTTTTGAATGTGTTTGCTCTTGCTTCTCTAGTTCTTTTAATTGTGATGTTGGGGTGTCGATTTTAGATCCTTCCTGCTTTCTCTTGTGGGCATTTAGTGCTATAAATTTCCTTCCACACACTGCTTTAAATGTGTCCCAGAGATTCTGGTATATTGTGTCTTTGTTCTCCCTGGTTTCAAAGAACATCTTTATTTCTGTCTTCATTTCGTTATGTTCCCAGTAGTCATTCAGGAGCAGATTGTTCAGTTTCCATGTAGTAGTGTGGTTTTGAGTGAGTTTCTTAATCCTGAGTTCTAATTTGATTGCACTGTGGTCTGAGAGACAGTTTGTTGTAATGTCTGTTCTTTTACCTTTGCTGAGGTGTGTTTTGCTACCAACCATGGTCAATTTTAGAATAAGTGTAATGTGGTGCTGAAAAGAATGTATATTCTGTTGATTTGGAGTGTAGAGTTCTGTAGATGTCTATTAGGTCCACTTGGTGCAGAGCTGAGTTCAAGTCCTGGATATCCTCATTAACTTTCTGTCTCGTTGATCTGTCTAATATTGACAGTGGGGTGTTAAAGTCTCCCATTGTTATTGTGTGGGAATGTAAGTCTCTTTGTAGCCTCTAAGGACTTGCTTTATGAATCTGGGTGCTCCTGTATTGGTGCATACATATTTAGGATAGTTACCTCTTCTTGGTGAATTGATCCCTTTACCATTATATAGTGGCCTTCTTTGTCTCTTATGATCTTTGTTGGTTTAAAGTCTGTTTTATCAGAGACTAGGATTGCAACACCTCCTTTTATTTGCTTCCCGTTTGCTTGTTAGATCTTCCTCCATTCCTTTATTTTGAGCTTATGTGTGTCTTTGCACTTGAGATGAATCTCCTGAATACAGCACATTGATGGGTCTTGACTCTTTATCCAATTTGCCAGTCTGTGTCTTTTAATTGGAGCATTTAGCCCATTTACATTTAAGGGTAATATTATTATGTTTGAATTTAATCCTGTCATTATGATGTTCACTGGTTATTTTGCCCATTAATTGATGCATTTTCTTCATAGCATTGATGGTCTTTACCATTTGGCATGTTTTTGCAATGGCTGGTACTGGTTGTTCCTTTCCGTATTTATTGCTTCCTTCAGGAGCTCTTGTAAGGCAGGCCTGCTGATGACAAAATCTCTCAGCATTTGCTTGTCTGTAAAGGATTTTATTTCTCCTTCACTTATGAAGCTTAGTTTGGCTGGGTATGAAATTCTGGGTTGAAAATACTTTTCTTTAAGAATGTTGAATATTGGCTCCCACTCTCTTCTGGCTTGTAGAGTTTCTGCCGAGAGATCTGCTATTAGGCTCACGGGCTTCCCTTTGTGGGTAACCCAAGCTTTCTCTCTGGCTGCCCTTAATATTTTTTTACTTCATTTCAACCTTGGTGAATCTGACAATTATGTGTCTTGGGGTTGCTCTTCTTATGGAGTATCTTTGTGGTGTTCTCTGTGTTTCCTGAATTTGAATGTTGGCCTGCCTTGCTAGGTTAGGGAAGTTCTCCTAGATAATATCCTGAAGAGTGTTTTCTAACTTGGTTCCATTCTCCCCATCACTTTCAGGTACACCAGTCAAATGTAGATTTGGTCTTTTCACATAGTCCCATGTTTCTTGGCGGCTTTGTTCATTTCTTTTCACTCTTTTTTATCTAATCTTGTATTCTCACTTTATTTCATTAATTTGATCTTCAATCACTGTATCCTTTCTTCCACTTGATTGAATTGGCTATTGAAGCTTGTGCATGCGTCATAAAGATTTTGCACCGTGGTTTTCAGCTCCATCAGGTCATTTAAGGGCTTTTCTACACTGTTTATTGTAGTTAGCCATTCATCTAACCTTTTTGAAAGGTTTTTAGCTTCCTTGCAATGGGTTAGAACATACTCCTTTAGCTCGGAGAAGTTTGTTATTACCCACCTTCTGAAACCTACTTCTGTCAACTTATCAAACTCATCATCCATCCAGTCTTATTCCATTGCTGGCAAGTTGCTGAGATCCTTTGGAGAGGCAGAGGTGATCTGTTTTTTGGAATTTTTAGCTTTTCTGCTCAGGTTTTTCCCCATCTTTGTGGTTTTATCTACCTTTGGTCTTTGATGTTGGTGACCTACAGATGGGGTTTTGTTGTGGCAGTCCTTTTTTGTTGATGTTGCTGCTATTCCTTTCTGTTTGTTAGTTTTCCTTCTAAGAGACCTCTCAGCTACAGGTTGGTTGGAGTTTGCCTGGGTATCACTCCAGAGGCTGCAGAACAGCAAATATTGCTACCTGATACTTCCTCTGGAAACTTCATCCCAGAGGGGCACTCATCTGTTTGAGGTGTCTGTTGGTCCCTACTGGGAGGTGTTTCCCAGTCAGGCTACACAGGGGTCAGGGACTCGCTTTAGGAGGCAGTCTGTCCATTCTTGGAGCTCGAATGCCATGCTGAGAGAACCACTGCTCTCTTCAGAGCTCAGACAGGGACGTTTAAGTCTGCAGAAGCTGTCTTCTGCCTTTTGGTCTACTATGCCCTGCCCCCAGAGGTGGACTCATTAGAGGCAGGAGGCCTTGCTGAGCTGCAGTGGGCTCTGTCCAGTTCGTGCTTCCTGGCCTCTTTGTTTTCACTATGAGCTACTCAAGCCCCATCAATGGTGCACAGCCCTCCCCCCACCAAGCAGCAGCATCACGGGTCGATCTCAGACTGCTGCGCTAGCAGTGAGGGAGGCTCCCTGGGTGTGGGACCCACCGAGTCAGGCATGGGAGGGTATCTCCTGGTCTGCTGGTTGCTAAGACTGTGGGAAAAGCTTCATATTTGGTCAGGAGTGTACCGTTTCTCCAGGTACAGTCTGTCACAGCTTCCCTTGGCTAGGAAAGGGAAATCCCCCGACCCATTGCACTTCCTGGGTGAGGTGATGCCCCGCCCTGCTTCAGCTTGCCCTCCGTGGGCTGCACCCACTGTGCAACCAGTCCCAATGGTATGAAACAGGTACTTCAGAATGGAAATGCAGAAATCACCTGTCTTCTGCGTTGATCTTGCTGGGAGCTGCAGACTGGAGCTGTTCCTATTCGGCCATCTTGGAAGCAACCACCTATTTAATTTCCATGTGTTAATATTTGTAGAGTTTCCAGAATTTCTCCTGTTATTGATTTTTAGTTTTATTCCATTGTTGTTTAGGAAGATATTTTATATAATTTCCATTTGAAAATATTTGTTGAAATTCATGTTGTGGCCTAACATGTGTTCTATCCTGGAGAATGTTCCATGTGTTAATTAGAAGAATATGTATTCTGCAGCTGTTGGGTGAAATATTGTATAAAAGTCTGTGAGGTTTATTTGGTCTATAGTGCAATTTAAGTCTTTTGTTTCTTTGTTGAATTTATGTCTAAATGATCTGTTCTATGCTGGAAGTGAGGTATTTAAGTTCCCAACTATTATTGTACTAGAGTCTATCTCTCTCTTTAACTCCAATAATACTTGCTTTATATATCTGTGTTCCTTGTTGGTAGGTGCAAATACTTTCAAAGGTATTTTGTCTTCTTGCTGAATTGATCCCTTTATCATTATATAATAAACTTAATCTTTTTTCTTGTTTTTTTTGGCTTAAAGTCTATTTTCTCTGATATAAGTACAGCTATTCCTGCATACTTTTTTATTTCTATTGGCATGGAATATCTTTTTTTCCATCCCTTTACTTTCAATCTATGTGTGACTTAACAGGGATGTAAGGTTTTTGTAACAAGTGTATAATTGGTTCTTTTTTATTTTTAATCTGTTCAACTAGTGTTTATCTTTTAATTGGGAAATTTAAACCATTTACATTCAAGGTTTTTAACTGATAGATGAGGACTTACTCACCATTTTTGATCACTGTTTTCTGATTGTTTCGTATATCCTCTGTTCCTTTCTTCATCTCTTATTGTTTATCTCTGCAATCTGTTGGTTATCTTTAGTAATATTTTATTTCTTACTCTTTCTCACTCGCACATCTGCTCTACTAAAGAGTTTTATACTTTCATGTATTCTCATGCTGGTAGATGTTATCCTTTAGTTCCAGAGGTAGGTCTCCACTAAACATTTCTTATAGGGTCAATATAGTTGTGATGAATTCCCTTGGTTTTTGCTTGTCTTGGAAATACTTTATTTCATCTTTGTTTCTGAAAGATAACTTTGCTGAGTATTTTTAAGTAGCATTTTTGTCTTTTGATATGACAATATCATCCCATTTTCTCCTGGCCTATAAGGCTTCTGGTGAGAAATCTGCTGTTAATATGTTGGAAATTCCCTTATATGTGATTTTATGCTTTTCTCCTGCTTTTTTGAAAATATAATTCTCTCTCTTTTCCTTTGACTTGACAGTTTGACCATAATGTGCCTTTGAAAGGATCTATTTGGGTTGAGTCTGGGAACTTTTAGCTTCTTGAATATTGATGTCTTTATTTCTTCTAAGAATGAAGAAATTTCCCCCTATTTCGTTATTTCATTAGCTTTTTTTTTTAAAAAAAAATTCAGGTTCAGGAGTATATGTGCAGGTTTGTTACATGGGGAAATTGCATGTTGCTAAGGTTTGGTGTACAAGTGATTCCATCATCCAGGTAGTGCACATAGTACCTGATAGTTTTTCAACCCTTGCCTCCCTTCCTATCCTCTACCCTCTAGTAGTCCTCGTGTCTATTGTTCTCATTTTTTGCCCATGTGTACTCATTGTTTAGCTCCCACTTATAAGTGAAAACATTTGCTATTTGGTTTTCTGTTCATGTGTTAATTCACTTGGGCTAATGGTCTCCAGTTGCATCCATGTTGCTGAAAACAACATGATTTCATCATTTTTTATGACTGCACAGTATTGCATGGCATACACGTACAAATACTTTTTCTATCAAGTTCATATTTATGGGCATCTGGGTTGACATAATATGTTTGCTATTGTGCAGACTGCTGCAATAAACATATGAGTGCATGTGTCTTTTTGGTAGAATGTTTTATTTTCCTTTCAATATATACCCAGTAATGGGACTACTGACTTGAATACCTAAATTTCAGGATAACTGGCTCACCATATGCAGAATAATGAAACTGAACCCATACCTTTCACCCTATATGAAAATAAACTGAAGATGGATTAAAACTTAAATGTAAGACCTAAAACTAAAAGAATCCTAGTGAAAACCTAGGAAATATCAGGGTATCAGCCTTGGGAAAGAATTTATGACTGAGTCGCCAAAAGCAATTGCAACAAAAACAAAAATTGACAAGGTGGACCTAAATAAATTATCAATAGAGTAAACAGACAACCTAGAGAATAGGAGAAAATATTTGCAAACTCTGCTCTGCTGAAGATTTAATATTCAGTATATATAAGGAACTTAAACAAATCAACAAGTGAAACACAACCCCATTAAAATGAGCAAAGGATATGAAGACACCTTCTCATAAGAAGACACAGTTGTGGCCGACAAATATGTGAAAAAATGCTAAACATCAGTAATCATTAGAGAATTGGAAATCAAAACCCCAATGAGGTACCATTTCACAGTAGTCAGAATGGCCATTACTAAAGATAAAAAATAACAGATATTGGTAAGGTTGCAGAAAAAAGGAAACACTTATACCGTGTTGGTGGGAATGCAAATTAGTTCAACTGTGGAAAGCAGTTTGGAGATTTACCATAAAATAGATTTTTAATGACTTTTCTCATCCCTTATTTTTCTGAAATCCCAAAATTGTATTATTTGTTCACTTGATGGTGTCCCATATGTCATGAAGACTTTCTTCATTCTTTTTTATTCTTTTTTTGTTTTGTCTGATTGTGCTATTTCAAAAGACCTCTCTTCGAGTTCTGAAATTGTTTCATGTGCTTGAGCTAGTCTCTTGTTAACATCTTGATGGTATTTTTATTTTATAGAATTCTTTAGTTTCACTATTTTTGTTTGGTTCTTTCTTACAATATCCCTTTGTTGAATTTCTTATTCAGATCATGAATTGTTTTCCTGATTATATGTTCTGTATTCCCTTGTGTCTCATTGAGTTTAAGATCATTCTCTTGAATTCCTTTTCAATTCAGACATTTCATAGATTTCCTTTTATTTGGGGTATGTTACTGGAGAATTATTATTTTCACTTGAAAGTGTCAGGTTCCTTACTTTTTTATGTTTCCTGTGTTTTTAAGTTAATATTCGTGCGTGTAGCTTAACAGTAATTTCTTCCAAGTTTATGACATAGCTTTCCTATTAAATTATTTTCATAGAAAAATACTTTTTTCCTGTAGATGGATCTATAATGTTGGCTGGGTAGTGTACTTTGGTTTGGTTTGGGGTGACCACCACAGTATAGTCTCCATATGATTTCTTTGGTTGTGATCAACATCAGTACTGTCCTTGAGTTCCTCAGTGGCTTAAGCTGTGGTTGTTTGTGGAGGCTGTGGTGAGGCTTTGCTGAAGACTAGTACACTGGGTGGGCTGGTCCTGAGGTCCCCAAGCAGCATTCATATGTGTCAGTGGTGGCAGGAGTGGGCCCTGGTCACTTCTTGAGACAACTTTTTATCTCATATGAGCAGAAGAGAACTTAATATTCACTAGCAATGTGTTTTCCTGTTAAATGAATATTCATCTGCCAAAGCGGCCTAGTTGTTATCTATGAAATAGTCACTGACCTCTCCCAGAGAGGAAGAATAATTAATCCCTTCCCTGGCCAATTTTTTTTTTTTTTTTTTTTGAGATGGGGTCTTGCTCTGTCACCAGGCTAGAGTGCAGTTGCACAATCTCGGCTCACTGCAACCTCCACCTCCCGGGTTCAAGCAATTCTCCTGCCTCAGCCTCGGGGTAGCTGGGACTATAGTTGTGCGCCACCATGCCCTGCTAATTTTTGTATTTTTAGTAGAGACAGGGTTTCACCATGTTGGCCAGGATGGTCTCGATTTCTTGACCTCATGATTTGCCCCCTCGGCCTCCCAGAGTGCTGGGATTACAGGCATGAGCCACCACGCCCTGGGCACATTATTTATTGGCATATCTATGCTTATTTCTTTAGTGTGTTGATGTGGATAATAGCTTTTATGATTAAGAGGTTTGTATCTCTAGGTGCTATTATGGCTCCTGTAAGAGTAGAGTCCTCAAAAAAATGCTATAGGACTTGATTTGAATAATAACTTAGAAATATTCCAATCCTGACATCCATCCATTTGGGATTCATATACAAATAGAAGGCACATGTGCTCCAATTTACCCTGCCTGTTTGTGTATTTCTGCTTTTTAAGTTTACCTGGACCTGATGTTAACTTTGATATTTCATCTCTTATGCACCTAGTTATGACTAAGTTATGACTAGTTATGACTAAGTTAATGTGTTGTCACTTTTTAAGACTGGGAAATTTTCCAGTTCACTCTTCGATAGTCTCTCTTGAATTATTAAATATTTGGAATTATTAAATATCAGAATATCTACAATTTGATATTTCTAATGATACAAAATTATTAGAGAGGACCAATATTTATTTTGTGAAGACTATACAAAAGATCTCATTCAGAGAAAAATTTTAAGGTTGTAGCTTGAGTCTTGAGAACAGATATCAATATTGCCACATGAAAAAATCCTAATATTTTTATGCTAAGGACAATATTAGAGTGTAAAAATGACCCTAAGGGAAATTAAGTCCTCAGACAATAACCACCTCAGTGGAATACATTTAGCAGAATATATGCCAGTGATTTAAATGCTTATGGAAATGGAGTAGTTCACACATTAAGCATCCATGCTTGCATGTCTGCTTAAGTAGATGATATCCAATATTTAAAGTGCCATATTCAAAAATATAAATACATTGTTGTTCTAATTGATGAAAACAGAAAGCATTCCAACTTTGTAATTAGTATAGAAACAGCACATTATGATTCATTAAATAAGATTAATATTTTGCTTCTCATTTTTCTTTTCTCTCTTTTCTTTTTCTCTTTCTTCTTTCCTTCCTTCCCTCTCCTCTCCTCTCTGGATCTTTTCCTTTTCTTTTTCTTTTCTTTTCTTTTCTTTTCTTTTCTTTTCTTTTCTTTTCTTTTCTTTTCTTTTCTTTTCTTTTCTTTTCTTTTCTTTTCTTTTCTTTTCTTTTCTTTTCTTTTCTTTTCCCTTCCCTTCCCTTCCCTTCCCTTCCCTTCCCTTCCCTTCCCTTCCCTTCCCTTCCCTTCCCTTCCCTTCCCTTCCCTTCCCTTCCCTCCGCTCCCCTCCCCTCTCCTTCCCTTCCCTTCCCTTCCCCTTTCCTTTCTTGTTTCCAGGATCTTGCACTGTCTCTTAGCCTGGAGTCCAGTGGTGTGACTGTAGCCTCGAATTCCTGGGCTTAAGCAATCCTTCCACCTCAGCCTCCCAAGTAACTGGGACTACACGTATGTGCCACCACAACCAGCTATTTTTTTTTTTTTTTAGTAGAGATGGGGGTCTCGCTATGTTGCTTCAAGCTGGTCTCAGACTCCTGGCCTCAAGTGATCCTCCCACCTTGGTGCTTCCTTATTTTTCTGTCAAGAGAATATTCTCAAAATGCAGAGAGTAAAACAGTTACTCATTTTAAGAGAAATTAAAATCAATTTAGATGTCTTATATTAGCAGTGTCCATGTAAATGTAAATTAAATCCTAGGGCAGAGAATAATGCATATATGCATATAGATATATAAAGATTTTGATATTTGGTAAATCAATGTAAATAGTAGAGATGACTCAAGGCTGGAAAACTGGAAAATGTTTGAGTACTTTTCAAAAAAAGAGAAATGGGCAAATCTTACATATTTCATTTTGGTAACCTTATATCAATTCATGGAAAAACTCTAGGTCAGATGATTTGTGAGCTCTAATATAAGTTAAGCTTCACTAGTAGGAGCATGAGTCTTTAAGAAAGCCTTATATCCATGTAACACCATTTTCTTTCTGGACAATTGTTTGCCTATATTAACTCAAGGGAATGCCTTATATAGAGGGTTAGTTTTTCCCTGATGTAAGTATGGACAAGATGTTAAAATGTGACCTATATAATGAAGTGAACCAGCTATGATCAGTGTTACTAGTTAAACAAAGTTAATTCAACCAATGAAGTTGAATCCTCAGTAGTTGCAGAAATGTATCCTTCTGACTCTGAATGGTAAATGCCTGTGTTTGGGGATGGGAGGGATGACACCATGACTTAAAAGTATATTGTTCTCCAGAATGATGATTCTGGTTAAAATCATCAGAGGAAGAGAGGTCTCAAGATGATGTGGTACATATGATCATTATTCTCAGTCTCACTACTGTCCAGAACAATTCAGATAAATGGGAAATTCAGAAGAGGTGGATGGAACTTTTGGATATTAGTGAGGGACAAAAGAATCCCTCCTCCACAGCCCTACTTCTTTTCCAAAATGAGAATATCTCAGACATTGAAAGTGGATTGAGCTTAATGTTGACAGAGAGGGCTAGCAATATTTGTTAATACCTCTCAAGGTTGTTTCAGAATGGATTGTTTTGCTAGTGGAATGCTGAAATAGATCAGAGGTCTTCTAATTTTCATAAGTACTAAAAATAGTATGTATCAGCCTGTAAAAGCACAACTGAGAAGTTAAGCTGATTTCCTTTCCACTTCCTTCTACAATTGCCCTTCTCTTGCTTCACAAAAAAGGGGCACCCTTTTCTTCTATCTTGTGTTGCAACCATTGTTAAACTGTCTTAGTGTAGAAACCCTACTCTCAGTATTAAATAAAATGACAATTACAAATGTGAGTGTTTGCTTTGAGGAAGTAAATGAGTCTAATAACAATACCAAATCCATTTGCATGTTATGATTTCTAATTTTTCACTTTCATCAAAATTGGAGGAGTATCTAATTGCTTCGGTATTTGGTAGTAGATCAAATAGAATAGAATTGATAGTGAACCACTATTTTGTCTGGCAATAAATAATCTTCATCCCTGGATATATAAATTAATCAGGGGAATAGAACTGCTTCCATCTCATTAAGAAATGAGTTTCCAATAAAATTTTGCTCTTTATGTTTAAATTTATTATAAAACATAATATATTTATGTTGTTTTACTCATTTTTACAACTAATTATTGCAATTATGTATATATCAAAAGAAATTTTTAGCACTTCAGCACTTTATAGTCAGGTAAACTTTTTCAAAAATTAAATTTCAATTTACATACATATTATAAAGCAGAGAAGTATGATGGGGGAACAAGAAAAGATTAAAACATAATAATTCATTAAATTTTAATAAAATTGTCAGCATAAGTGAAATGGATATATAAGTTCAAGTAGAAGAGTCATGACATTACATTTCTGACAGTTGAAAAGATTTAATGTATTTTTTATATGAATAATGACAAGTATAAAATTGCCATGATATGTAGATACCATTGGCTACATTTTAAATGACATAACATTTTTGTTTTAAAAGTCAATAATTACAAATATTAAAATATTATATAATTTACAAGGACTAGAATTTTATGAAAAATTAAACAACTAAGTATTTTGTGAAGGGCTTTCAGAATTTGTTTAGGTGGCATCAAAATAGAAGTTTGAAAAATGCTGGACTAGATCTGGTATATTTGTAGAATGTTTCTTATCTGCAATAACAGGAAATTTACTCAACAAATGAAAATTACAATGTGGAAATTAAGATTAATGTAAATAAATGGAACCTCAGGTGATTACCTGGTCTAGTTTTCAGGTTACTGTCCAGATGGTATTTTTTTCTTGATTTTATGAGCTGAGACTTATTATTGTACTCACTAATAATTGTTGTTCTAGCACATAGATTTGCCATGTGGAAAGAGCCTGCTGTGAATATGAATCTGAATTTAATTACATTCAATATTTAATCTATTAAAAAACTAATGACTGTTCTGCTTATAGAAAAATGAATATATATAATTATCTAAGTGTATTCCAGTTTAAAAATACATACACATATGAAAACATGCATATATTATAGTGTTTATATATTGTTATATATTATTTTAAAAGTAGTATATGTATATTATTAAACATTATTATTTAAAATTATATAACACAATTAAAACAGATTCTAACTTAAGTTTCTTAGAGACTGCATAATACTACCTTACATATTAGGTACTCAGTAAAAAAATGTTGATTGTGAAATAAATGTTAGCTGTATGTATGATACATTATGACATGTATTTTTGCCATGCAGAGTCAGTCTTTCTGTGTTTGTCCATATCAGTGTGTTTTAAAAATTCATACAAATACTATTTTATCTGTTATTGGAAGATCCAATAAGACAAGGTATAATTTAATACATTTTAAAATTAACATTTCTTAATATTTTCTCAAATTACCCATATTGATATATTAAGCCATTGATAACATTTATAGGAATAATTGTCATTTCATAATAGATATTATAGTTTATAATGGATTCTGTTTCAGTTACATCCCACAATTAACAACCAACTTAATTATCCTATAGTAATTGGGCTTCAGTATATCAGATACAACATCTAAAACAAATTATTTCTGGTTTGAACACTGCAAGCAGATTAAAATAGCAACTGCCCTTCATAATTAGACATGATTTTGTTTTATGTGTTTTAAATACATTTTTAGATCTTTACTGAAGAGCTTATTAGATGAGTGAAAATAACTACACTAGTGTGGTTTGTATTATTATCCTAATTAATACTGACAAGGTTATCAATTTGAATTTCTTTTTCAGAAAACAGATGTGCATTCCCTGGGTGAGCTATATTTCATACAAAGAGAACTTGAGTTATAACGACAACATTATCTATGCGCCTATATGAAAACCAGCCCAATTTATTAAAAAGTATTTGCACTTCAGTGCTTTGAGATCTTGTCTGGAAATCAGATGTGCAATAATAATCATCTGTTTTTAGCAATGGAAGTATATTATGTCAAAGATCACTTATTCTTTTGATCATCATATTTTTATTGTAAGCATTTAGAACTACATGTAATTATGCAGGTAGAAAGCATGGACTATGAATCAGTACATCCCAACTTAGGCATATGACTTCTCCTCAGTTAGTTTTAGTTTTTTAAATGGTTTATGAATGATGCTAAGATCATGGGAAGCAACACACCCATTGCACACAATGCTGATCAAACCACAGTTGCAGCATGGTGTTGACCCTTTGTCTCATAAACCTTAAAAATACATGTCTGTATATTTATACAATATGGTGCTTTTCAAATGTAGCTATACATTTTAGAAGCATTGGCAAACCTAAATGCATCTAAAGAAAGGCATTTGGAGGAAATCATCTCATTTTCAGAAGTCTAGGATGGTAAGTCTAGAAAGCATGTCAAAAAAAGCAGCTGAAATTATTTGGACTGGAAAGACTAGACTCTGCAGAGCCATCTTTAAATATTTAAATAACTTTGAAATAATAAAAGCATTAGAAATTTTGTATGTTGGTCCAGACTTCAGAACTAGAAATAACAGTGAAAGTGAAAAGAATATAGATTTTGTCATATTGTAAGAATTACTGTTAAAACCCAGTTATTTGCCAATGCAATAAATTACATCATAAGATAGTGGGCTACTCATGGTGGAGCTACTTAAACCATCCGGCTTTTAGAAACTCTGTGAGACATACTAAACTCTAGGATTCCTATATATTTTATGGTTTTTTAATATATTTTAAAATTTCTTTTAAAATTCTAAAATTAAGCATTTCGGACATGGATTGTTTAGCAAAACTGTCTTCACTTTTATGTATTGTGCTAATACAATTTTAATTTTGAATATAATTCCATTCAGGTAATCAACAAACCTTTATGGAGCAGTTACTGTGTGCCAGGTATTCAGCACTGGGGTAGAATGGACAGCCAAATTAGACCTAGTGTCAGCTTGATGGAGGGCAGAGATCAGTAGTGGTAGACATTGCTCTACAGTCATAGAAACAAATGGGCAATTGCAAAGTTTGATAAATGGCATGGAGATGACTTTGTGACTTTACATCAAAGCTGTAAACTTATTTCTATAGTCACCATTATTGTCTTTGCAACCCACATCATCTACCACTTGTAGTATCACACAGCCTCCTAACTGGGCTCCTCACCTCCACTCATGCTGCCCCCTCCAACCTTTATCAGCTTTACAAGTGTAATTTTCCTCAAATACAAATCAGCTTTTGCCACTACCCTGCCTAACATTCTATACCACTTCTCATTGCTTTAAAGATAAAGACTGCATTATTAACATGACCTGAAAAGATTTTTATAATATGGCCCATTTATGTCTCTGAGGCTATCTTAAACCACTTGCCCCCAGTTTCTGTACTCCAGCCACTTGGAATTTTCAGTACTCAAACATTACTCATTATCTTCCACACAGGGCTTTTGCACACATAGTGTTCTTTCTCCCTGCAAAACCCTTTATCCTGTCTCCTTCACTTAGAGAACTCCATCAAATATAAACTCACATATTTTCTTTTGTACACAATAAGAAGCCATTTACTCAACAAATATTTATTGAGTTCCTATTTAGCACCACGCACTGTTTTGGGTGTTTGGATTACACAAACAAACAAAACAGTCAGAGACTTGCCGTCCAGGGGGAATAAACAAAGATTCCAGCTGGTTTATATTTTAACCAGAAAGTTAAGCCATTATCTAGATGATTAGATAATACAATCGATTTCATTGGATATACAACTGCATTCTTAGAGACTTTTAATACTAAGATTTTGAATAACTCTTAGGAAAGTGAGATTAAATAGACTATAAATATTTTCCTTTGATAAAAACACGCACTATTCTGTATTTACAATTTAAAGAGAACTTGGTTCATTTCATGCCACATGATTTCACAACTTAGTTGATATTATTGTAATATATTTTTAGATCTATATTTCATATGTATAGTGTATATATGTGTTATGTATGATAACTGAGTATAATATATATTATCTACCACAGAAAAATGCAAACAATTTTTTACCTTACAAATATTAATGAATTTGTTCAAAATTAATTTTGATGCTTTGGAAATAAAATGCTTGATTTTATAAATAATTATTATAGGACTTATTTCTTTCAAAGCAAGTGGTCTTTTAATTAACCAATTAGTTATTTCAGAAAGGCTTTACTAATTACATTTTATTCAGTGTTGAACCTGAAAAGAGGCTTTTACAAATTATGAAATCTCTTCACTGATCTGAGGAATCTATAGTCCGCCTAGAGAGACAATATAAATGAAACAATACAAGGCAGTATTACTTTTATGTTCATAAAAGAAAAATGAACATAAGAGAAAAAATGAACATAAAAGAAAAAACAAGGAAACTTTTCCTCACTCCAATAGCGAGACAATATAATGAAAAAATATAAGGCAGTATATTCATAAATGACAGCAAAGAACACATGAACATAAAAGAAGAAAACAACGAAACTTTTCCTCACTCCAATTATTATCAATATGTCCTTATTCAGCAAGACAAAAACAGCATAGTCATGAATTTATGCTATGTCAGATAAAATTCACTAGCTAGACTGATTTCTGATTTGAAACAACTGCTAACCAGTGTTTTGTACTACTTAAAAAAAAAAAAAAAAAAAAAGGCAGCAAAAGCAGTAACCTAGAATCTTCAGGAAGCTTCTGGGGTGATAGATTGTGATTATATGCTCTTCAGATCAGGATATCTCAGTTTGAAGGCTTTACAAGTTATGGATTTGAGGAGAAAAATAACAGCTCAGGGAGAGTTTCTTCTTCATAGCTCACTGAGATGAGGAAAAGGTCAAAGACAGTCTAAGACGTTATAGCAGTTTGGAAAGTAGTGTGTCAGATAGGATCTCCCAGTGGTAATTGTAGCTCTGCTTTCTTCCATCATCCTGATTGTGGTGAGAGCGAAGAACTTAGAGCAATGGATTGAGAAAATACTATGAAATAAAAGGCCCATTGGTTTGGATAAAACTACAGTCAGTAAAAACGGAAAATAAACCTCCATGTGTTTGGCCTTTAGCAGCCTCAGAGACTTCAAATAACATTTCACAAAATTGCTTTAGAGTCCTTCATAGTTGTAATGCTTCTTTTGGGGGGGGGGGGTCACTTGATAGTTTAAAATCTGTTAGCAGTAGTGAAATGGTGTGAAAGGAACATAGAATGTGTTTTTCTTCTTAAATGTCACTTAATCCAATGAAATTTAAGCCAAAGGTAAATATGAATTTTAAAAGTTACTATTGGTTTCCACTGCTGTAGATTTGGATAATGTTTCTACTCTAAAAAGTTTTTATTGGGGTCAGGATTGTCCAAAACAAACTTATTTTCACTGGCCTACATATTGTTTTCATAGGGCTCAATTCTATTAGTTGAAGAATTTAACGTTACTCTGGGTTTCAGATATTATTTATGCTAGATGGTTTTGTATGTAGGGCACACAGTTTAAAAGGGTGCACTCTGTAATATTAAATGATATGACAAATGAATGCTGAGAAGAGAATTTAAATTTGAAAAAACTAACATGCTGACAATTGACAAATGGTCCAATTAACATTACAGATGTTTTACCAAGTTGAAAAATTAGAAGCAAACAAACTAAAATGTACTTGTATTAGAAACAAAGTTTAGAGGTTTATAAAAATCATTTTTTTCCTATTTCGGGAAAATGACTTAGAATTATTTTCTCAATTGCTTACTTATGATGCTCTGAAGAAAGAGCAGTAATGTATGATTAAGTCCCTAATGATTTAGATGTTATTGAAAAGGTTTTGTTCAAAGTGGATATTTATGATTTGGATCACTGTGCTTTTGAATCAGCCCCTTAAGTACCTGAAAGCAAGGGTTCCTGGGTCATTGCTGTAACCCCACGGGCTAGACAAGTGTGAGCACATAACAGACTCTGAGATACTCAAGAAATTTTTGTTGAATGTATGGATGAGGGCCCTAAAATATAGTGAATGTGGACTATCAAAATATAACTCATAATATGGAAACAATCTGGAGGAAATATTAGTGAAATCAGTTCAGGATGATGAAAGCGATTTTGCCGAACTGACATGAATGCATTTAACAATGAAACATGACTAGAAGATAATTTTCCCCAATAATTTTCTACTTTTAGCTCTTTAAAGGAATAATAAAAATTAAAATATGGTCTAAAGATGAACTTAAGATCACCTGTGTCCTAAATCACTAGAATAGATAAACAGAAATACTTAACATAAAAAGGAACATAGCACTGCTTTTTGTTATTTTTTGAAAATTGCTCCTTGATAAGAAAAGTGACCAAGAGAAAACAGAAATAAAAAGCAGCAAAATTGCACAAATAACCTCATTAAAAAGTGGGCAAAGAATATGAACAGACATTTCTCAAAAGAAGGCAAGCATCCAACAAACATTAAAGAATGCTCTTCATCGCTAATCACCAGAGAAATGCAAATCAAAAGCACAATGAGATAGCATCTCATACCAGTCAGAATGGCTTTTCTTAAAAAGTCAAAAAGTAAAAGATGTTGATGAGGCTGTGGAGAAAAGGGGACACTTATACACTATTGATGGGAATGTAAGTTAGTCCAGCTGCTGTGAAGAGGAGTTTAGAGATTTCTCAAAGAACTAAGAGTTGAACTACCATTCGACCCAACAATCCCATAACTGGGTATATATCCAAAGGAGAATAAATCCTTCTCCCCAAAGGACACATGTACCTATATGTCTATTGCAGCACTATTCACAATAGCAAAATCATGGAATAAACACAGGTGCTCATCAATGGTGGACTGGATAAGGAAAATGTGGGATGTATACACCATGGATTGGATAAGGAAAATGTGGTATGTATACACCAGGTATACACAGCCATAATAAAAATGAGATTATGTCCTTTGCAGCCACATGGATGCAGCTGGAGGTCGCTATTCTAAGTGAACTAATACAGTAACAGAAAACCAAATACCACATGTTTTTACTTATAAGTGGGAGGTAAACGTGGTGTACACAAGGGCATAAAGATAGGCCAATAGACACTGGGAAATACAAAATGGGGGAGGAAATAAGGGGGCACAGGCAGAAAAACTAACAAGTGGGTACTGTGCTTGCCATCTGGGTGACAGTTTCTGTTATAACGCAGACCTCAGCATTACACCATATCCTTCTGTAACAATCCTACATATGTACCCCTTGATCTTAAAAGCTAAAAAAGAAAATGAAAAAAAACAAAACTGTATTGTAATATAGTTGGTGGTTCTATTTCTTCCATCAAAGTTTCTCACTAAAGACCACTTTGTTTATCCTTTTGTTTCTTCATTCATTTCTTCCTTCCTTCTTTCTTTTCTCCCTCCTTCCTTCCCTCCCTTCCTGCTGAACCTTAGGAAAATAAAAGCTATGTACAAAGATTCCCGGCCGGGCGTGGTGGCTCATGCCTGTAATCCCAACACTTCGGGAGGCCAAGGCGGGTGGATCACGAGGTCAGGAGTTTGAGACCAGCCTGGCCAAAACAGGGAAACCTCATCTCTACTAAAAATACAAAAAATTAGCCGGGCGTGGTGGTGGGCACCTGTAGTCCCAGCTACTTGGGAGATTGAGGCAGGAGAATGGTGTGAACGGGGAGGTGGAGGTTGCAGTAAGCCAAGATCGTGCCATTGTACTCTAGCCTGGGTGACAGAGTGAGACTCTGTTTCAAAAAAACAAATAAAGAATAAAAAATAAAATAAAAATAAAAATTAAAAGATTCCCACAGCAGTTTTGAGATTTTGACAGGTCTAAGGGACCTTTTCGGAAGCTACTCACTTTAACGGATGCCAAGGATGTGGCCCAGGAAAGTACAGGGAGGGATTTGAAAATGAAGGAGACCCTGAGGGATAACATGCTCTTATTTTCCTTCAATTGTTCGTTCCCTTCACAGCCTGTCTTTGCTCTCACACATTTGCCTAAGTCCTGAGGCATCTACCATGCAAGATAAATACTTCCCTTGATTTTCCACATGTTATTGGTCCTTCAATTATGTTCACTGAAGACAGAATCCCTTCATTGTTTTATCAGTTCATCCAACGTTCTAAGGGATCTCATAAAGTCATTAAAAAACTTGTATTAACAAGTCTCATATGAAGGCATGAAATAGTGCTTCCTGTTTGTCACATGTTGCAGAGCTACCTGCGCCACTCATTCCTTCATTCTCCAGGAATACTTTCTTCTTGAAAGTGATACCAGCCAATGTAGAAAACATCACACTGTGGCTTGACTTGTTGGTGCTGCCTAGCTCTCCTGGCAGTGTGGCCCTTGAGAGCCTGATTCCTTGAAATGACTTTAGGACATGAGAGGATAAGGATCAATTCTCCTTCTGTCGCTGAGAGTCTGCTGGGGATTACACCTGACTACAGAAGTGCCATACCCTTGAAAAAAACTCAAAGGTTACCATGGTTAAATGCTGTTGGGCTGCTGGGTGCCAGAATTTTCAAAGCAGATTCATCTAAAAAATCAATATGGGCACAAGACATTTATTGCATTATTCCATTATACATCCATACCTCAAACATTTAACATGTTGTCAGGAATAATACTTTGAGCTCTTAAACCTTAACTAAATACAAAAGTAGGGATCCACAGAAAATTAAATCTCCAGTGAAGCAATACATCAAATTTATTATTTTTGTTCCTAGTTATTCCAATGACTCCATGAAAAGGAGCCTATTCAAAACACATGCCCAATAACAGAAGCATTTTTAGAAGAGTCACTGAAAGTACAAAAGCATCAATTAAAAGAGAGGTCCTAGTTGATTTAACAGCAACAACAAAAAGGAGGTAAGGACTTATAGAAGATTGCTTTAGGGAATATATTGATTTAAAATATTATAGTTCATTCCTGACAATTTCTGCCTTTCGTGAAACAGGTCACAGGATGGTGGTATGATTTAGAATAAGGTAATGAAGTGGCAGCAATAAAAGCAGTTTGGTGTTCTAAGGGCAGTGTGAGCTGTGAAATCTGACTACTAGCAATATTGTTTCATACGAATTAAAGTAGGTGAGTACCTGAAGTGAATGCTGTGTAAGAACCCATATACTAGATAAGTGCATATTTTGCACGCATTGGTCATTAAATTCATGTTTAAATGATGCCAAATGCATAGATAAAGAATAAAACATTCTCTCATCTAGAGTTTAGGCTTTTTAAAGCCTCTCTTTTCAAAACAGATAATTTTCTGGTATATAAAGCTTAGTACAGGCATGGACTATGTTAGAAGAGCAATGTAAACATAAAAGGAAAAAATATTAAGATATAAAAGTGTGCATTGCAGCATGCTTCATATTAACTATCCATTAGGCTATACTTAATCATTAAAGTTCACTCCATAGATTTATGTAAATATTTGAGATGCATAGAACTTTTTCTCAATATTTTCTTCTTTAAATAATATTGAAAAATATGTCCTATAAACTAGATAGAATTTTTAAGACATCTTATGGCCCACTTTAACTGTATAATTAAATATTTTTATTTAAGAAAAACATTTTTAGATGCTCCTCCCTCATCCTAAAGATCTAAATTCAAATATTTAAAATTATTTAATATTATTTAGCCACTCATATAAGTCAGACACTCTACTAGAAGTAAACGTGACATTTGTTAAGTATGTACATACATACATACATATGCAAGAATATGCAAGAATATATTCAATAAAAAATACAGTCAGTTGATAAGACTATTATCTTCATTGAATTTTTAAGAAGAAAATTGCAGGAAAATTAGTAGATATCAGAAAATTGGGTTTTTCAGCATCTCTATTTTAAGTTAAAAATGACCTTTTAAATATAAAATCCAGTATCAATATATTGTATTCAGCCTGATTTTGTACAACTTTTACTTGTACACAGTTATTTTAATTACATTTGACACCTGCACTAAACTTTTAGAATATTGAAAGCTATCAAAATATTTTTCTGAATATTGCAACTAAGAGAGAGACACTGTATTCCTGTAAGTCTTATCCACATGAAAAAACATATTGCTGTATGATGAAAGGAGATAAGAATATTATATTACAAATTTGAGCACAATCTTTAAGAATAGCAGTATTGCTACAGTGAGTTGAAGAAAAAGAAAAAGAAATTTCCCTTTGTGGGTAATAAGACCATGTTTATTCCGTGAAGCCGTATTAATATTTTGATAAGGGCAAGATTTAATATGAAACTTTAGATGACCAAGAACTTATATCAAGCTTAATGCTTTTTTGAGCAGCATATTACTCTTGCCAAAGGTAATTTCGTTTTTTATTTGGGGATGCTCAGGACTCTTGAGAAAGTGAAGATACATGGAACTGATGACACAAGTCTGTGAGGCCAAAGCTCTCTATTGTGAAAGATAGCTAAATCATAACCTTGCTATTGATTGAAATAAAACATGTCAAAATTATCTCTATCAGTCAGTTTACTGTGGTCATCATTTGTATGTAAAGTACTCTTCATGGCATACATGCAGAAGTCCACTTGCCCGATCGCCTAGGAAGGCACTAGAAGGTGCATTCTTTTGGTCACCTACTCATGCCATCCCTTCTCCAGTGTATACAGTAACAACTAGGAGATGAAATGTGAATCTGACAGGGAAAGATTACGAGATTATGTGACTTGGAAATTTGTTTTCTACTATTTTACCACATTAATGACTCCTAGCGTTAGAATGAATTCAGTTTTCGAAAAAGTCGTTTGAGGATATTCAGAAGTAGGTTTATAAATATAAGAGGAACTCAGAATTGCTTTGCTTTCTCATGATTTTTAATTTGTTGTTTTGGTTTCCATTTTTCAGTATGAGCTGTCATACTGAAACCCAACTCGATCATATGTACTTCCAGGAGGTGGGAGGAAATCTTTTGGTTTGAATTGTGAAACTGGTTGCCTTTCGGAGACAAGCTATCTGTGTATATGGAGAGGAAGAATATATAAATAAGTAAGATAAACAAAATAGAGTATTGCCATGACAACTCTACAGAACCAAAACTGTATAATGTATCCTTTGATTTCCTTACACTTTACATACTTGAGAAAATGGCAACAAATGATAAATCATGTTAATTTTTAAATATAAAGGCAGAACTAGGTTTATGTGATAAAGACTTAATTACGTCAAATTCACCCACATCCCCTACCCTCCATGTCATCCCACTTCTGCTCCTCCAGATATTTCTGATGTTTGTTTTGTTTTTCATCTCAAACATCAATCCACCTTTAAGTGTCCCATGGAATTTTTTTCCACACTTGTATTTAGCTGTTTTAAAGAGTTAAGATAAGTGCTTTATATGGTTTTGTCCATTTGATTCCTAAAAAATGTTTTGAAGTTGATAGCATCTTGTTTTATCAATGAGGAAACCAAGTCTTAGAGGGATTAGATTGCTTGCCTAAACTCATGCATCAGGAATTGTTGGAGCCAAGTATTGACCTCAAGTCAGTCAGACTTTAAAACTTATACTCCTATAAGTACAGAAACTTTTAAAATTTAATTCTCTGGACTTGTCTAAGAGAATATCAAGTTACTTCATGACAGCATTCAGATTAGTCACTTCTTTTCTCTATAAGTGCTTTCTAAGTACTGTAGGTAAACTCGTTGTAGGAGAGAAAATTATTAAAAGCCTGGAAAGCTCAGATTTAAGTCCTGTCTGAGCAAATTATGTAGTCTGAAGGTTTCAGTTTGCTCATCAGTGTGGGGGTAATAATATTCACCTCATGGGTCATTGTGAGGATTAAGTGTAATGTCCCATGTAATTGTACCTGGCACATAATAAAGAGGAGTTTTAAAAACGAATTAGTGTGCTGTTGCTACAGTCCTGGACTAGATAGGAAAAATGAGTGGATAAGAGTTTAAACTCTAATTGAGGAGATGAGCAACCAATACATGGGTAATTTTAGGACAGTTGTAATACTTGTTTAAAATTATGACAATGAATTATATATATATGTGTACATATATGTAATGTACACACATACACATACACACACACGTGCACCTGCCTAAATTAGGACTAAGAATAACAAAGTAATAAGAGGGATATTGGATATGCATAGAAATATTTCCTGGAGCAGGTACATTTCAATATGTTAAAGTGATGAATAGTGCTTGAGTTTAAGGGGTGAGAGTTAGAGGATAGGCGGAAACCTACATATGAAATGGAACCACTAAAGAGGAACTGGAGTGCCCAACTAAAAAAGAATCTTGAGATGTTCCCAATTTATTTATCCTTCAAATAAAATAATGGAAAATATTCTTTGGTGCTTTTCAGATGCTAGGCACGGTTCTAAGAACTTTCTGCTAACTCAGTTCTTGCAACTATATGAAAGAAGTGCTATCCGTGTTTCCTTTTTGACAGATAGGAAACTGGGGCTCAGAGATGCAGATCACTTTGCCTAGGTTCACAAATCTAGTGAGCAGCATATCTAGGATTCCAAATTCAGGATGCCAAACCCAGAACCTAAGGGGCTTGTAGAGATGCACTTAGCACATGTTGGGAGGGGTGCATGGGGAGGGAAATAACCCCTGGAGGAATGCACTAGGGAGCATGGCTTACCATTAAAGAGCAGAGACAGGTGCCACTTCTTATGTCAACTGAGGGTCAAGTCCAAATGCTTCCCGTTCAATTCCTAAGAATCAGAGGACCTAAAACTTATCTTTGAGGTGTAAACCATGCAGAGATTGACTAAAATTTTGCTTCCAAGAAGGGGTAAGTGGATTGGATTAAAGGACTAAGTTCCACCTTTGTAACAAGCACTCACATAGAATAAGGCAGTGACAAGGGGATGTGCACTAAATGTAAGTCACAGTATAGAAGCCCAAATAACTGGGGTTAGGATGAAGTTTGGGAAGGAATTTAGAGAGGAAGGAGAATATTTTACCTAATATTTAGTAATGATATACAGATGAAAGTTTGGGGGAAACAGAAAGGAAAGAAGTGAGAATAGAGAAAAGACCCCATTCTGCAGTCCCTGAAGTTTTCAGCCTGAGTAGCAGGTGTAGTGGAAGTGCTATCAATATTAAACAAAATTAAGAAGGTATAGAAATTAATGTGAAACAGGAAATTCAGTTTTCATAATGTTGAGATGGGGGAAATTTCATCTCATCTATGAAATACATTTCCCTCTGAACAATTTTAATATAAGTTAAATATTTCCAAATACAACTAATAAGTTACTTATTAACAAAATATAATGAACGTTCTTGAAAGAGTATGAGAAAAAGACATCGAGTTTATTTTATGTGGGGAAAAAAGGCTCAGGAGTGATACAATGTTTATATGCAAGTTGCGTGCGTGTGTATGTGTGTGTGTGTGTAATTGTATCATCTCCAAGAAATAAAAATTAGAGGGAAAAGAGATATTAAATACTAGATCTGGCTTTTATGAGAAGTGGCCTTTCTATATGTATATCACTGAAAATGGAATTTGTATCTGGCTGGAATATTTGAATAAATTTCAATCAGTGTGGTCTGTCATATTCTAAGTTTTGTGGCTCGATTTCATCGAGTTCACTGTTGTCACCAGCTCACATCCACAGCATAAAGCATCTGCGTCACAAAGTTTGAGTTTGGAGAGCCCAGAGGCTTCCAAAATTCATGCAAATAAGTTCCAGAAGGCTTTGACCTTTGGGAAGTCCCAGGCTGTCTTATCTGCACTCCATGTGGAGTCACCTTTCACTGAAGCAGGCAACAAGTGGTAGTAAGACTCTGAAGCTTGCAAAATCAATGGAGAAAGCTACATGAAATGACATCTTCAGATTTCCTTGTGATTGGCACCTGATCCCTATTTGAGAATCAAAAGGCTGTCATAAAGTCCAGTTTTATTACTTTCTTCTTTTATATCAGGCAACCCCCAAATGGTTATCCTAAAGCCCCATCTTTGCTCTCAGTAGTAACCAAGGCAGACAGGCAGGCAGCTACAGGTTGACCTATAGAGATTTGGTGGAAAGTAGGGTTCTTGGGTCCCATCTCTCTGGCCAACAACCCATAACTCATTTTCATTGAGTTTTATTTAGTTATCTAAAGGAAGATCCAGTTTGTATCTTGGTTGGAGAATTAGATTTCCTCGTTCGATGGCTATATTTTTATGGATATAAACTTAAGCGGCCAGATCTTGAAGTGTGACAGCTGCGATTAGGTTAGTAGTCAGCCGCCTGAGGGTATTAGAGGTCAACTTGTACACAGAGCCAAAATCAACTCTTAAAAGTATTCAGCTTTCTCATAAGATTTGCAGGAGGCTGTTCTCCCCAGAACTCTTAAACTTGGATATCACCAATGATCTACAAATTATAGCTCTGAGCCATGCTGAATTTTATCATAGACTGATGTTTAGTTGTTTTGATATTAGATGATCCTCATATGTCTCAGTGTTTATCCAGTTATACTCCCCAACTTAAAATGGGTGGACTGTAGTACAACTACATGATTTTTAAAGGTGCTTCTTCATTATATTTTCTCTTCTACTTTTATTTACCATTCATAATCTAGAAGATGAACATTGACCCAGACTGGAGAATAAAAACTGCAACAGAATTTTAGTTTAATAGGGGCAGGGATTTTAAGCCTGTTTGTACACGGCTGCATCACCAGTAGAACAGTTAAGTGCGTGGCAATTCACAGGAAAGCAATACAATTTGTTAAATAGTTATTTTTCATTCAAATGCAAACTTTTGAATAAAAACACTGGAAATTATGTACATACCAGAAAATCCATACGCAAATGCACATGGCTCTTTTGGTACATTCAACATGTTCTAAATGACTGCGAGGATCATGGAACCATTGCTATTTACTACATAAATATAGTTACTGTGTTATTATTTTTAATGCTCAATATATCACTGCCTTTCTAGAGGAGTTTCGCGGAAGTCTGGATTCTTGGTTTTATACTGGTTCATGTTTCATATCCCTGAGAGCAACAAGAATGTCCTGCCCCTTTTCTTGCTCTTTTATAACTCCAAATCCAGTTTCCAATACCTTTCTAAAATACCTGGTTTAATTTAAGAAAGGATCATATAGGACAGTAACATTAGAGTATAGGTGAAATGAAATCTGGGCATGGCTGGCCTCTTTAGATATAATTTACTGGGGATTAGATGAGATTATACAAAACTGTTTGGCTGTAAAGGTAGACAGGAAAAAAAAAGGAAAATTCCTTAAGGGATGAACTTGTGTCGACATTTCCAAATGACCTGTGCATAGCTCTGTTCTTTTTTTTTTTTTGTGAGATGGAGTCTAGCTCCGTCACCCAGGCTGGAGTGCAGTGGTGCAATCTCAGCTCACTGTAACCTCCACCTCCGGGGTTCAAGTGATTCTCCTACCTCAGTCTCCCGAGTAGCTGGGATTATAGGCATGCACCATGATGCCTGGCTAATTTTTGCATCTTTAGTAAAGACGGGGTTTCATTATGTTGGCCAGGCTGCTCTCAAACTCCTGACCTGAGGTGATCCACCCGCCTTGGCCTCCCAAAGTGCTGGGATTACAGGTGTGAGCCACCACACATGGCTTGTATTTTCTTTTTTATTATTGCTCCAGTATGATTGATTAAAGCATTAGACAGACACACACACACACACACACGTGTGTGTATGCATATATAAATTATCCTACTAAATTTAACATTTTAATGCTAGAAGCTGATTCCCAGTCCATGTGTTTAAATTACAGCACTGTCCAGAGATTTAGGTGTCATCCATTTATACCATAAAGGAATATTTCTTGTGCATTAGTTGGCCTCTTATTGGCTTCCAAGGATTAATATGATTTATAAATAAAATGTATGAGGAGAGCCTTTATGGGAATAGAGGCTGTACTTACAGATTTGAATGTGGTGAAAATGATTTTCTTCTTTTTTCTTTTTTGTTCTTTCCTCCATCTGGAAAGTGGTCTAGAAGAGTGCAGGTCTTTGTGGCCTCTGTCGGTCTTACTGGAGTCCAGGTCCAGCTACCTGAAAAGAGAAAGAAATTCCTAACCTCGTCTCCAACCATAAAGAGTCAAGGCTCCAGAATGACAACAGAGCCCTACTTTTTGAACTTGATGGAGGAGGGCTGCCCTTTCTCCCTCTTCTTCGTCATAGATAGCTTGAGAGGTGCATATTTCTTCATTTTGAAAATTGTGTGTCTTTTAGCATCACTGTGAGACTATTTCTTTCCCTTCTTTTTCCTGGTCACATCCTTTCAATTTTTTTCTTTGGTTGTACCTGTTTCTTTTTTCCTGAATAATATCAAGGTCTGTTTGGCTATAGTCATGCAAGTAAAAGTTTCCTACCCATGTCTAAACATAAAATGTTAATAGTGAAAGCAGTTCCCAAAACTTTGTTTCATACAAAATTAAGCTAATTTTGCCAGGTGAGTGACAAGGGTATCCGAGCTATTGACGTTTCTCCCAATTAAATTTGCACCTCATCTAAATCGCTTAGAGTCACTTAGAGGGCAAAACTGAAATCATATTAAGAATTTCTGGGGAAAAATGTGTCCAGGATTAGAACATAAAAACTCTCATCCAGAAAATTCACATGAAACAATTTCCATATAAGCCTTTAAATGTCACCTAGTTCTACAAAAATCAAATTGTGAAAGTCTTAATTACACTGTACATTTGCATTACAAAATCATAATCCCCTTACGAGGACCCAGGGTTCTTATAATTTTTTTCCTCTCATTTTTCCTTCCTCCTTTCCTTCCTCCCTTCCTCCCTTCCTTCATTTTTGATAGATGTTCAGGGTGAATAGCATGAGGACAAACATTAAACGTTTTAGTACAAGCATCCAAAATTTTATTTTTCATGGAAATTAAAAGCCTCTTACTCCCTTGGATTTTGTGTTGAGTCTTAGTTACATGTTACCACAGAGCTGAATCACATTCACACCTCAGAAAAGTTTACCTTAGGTGGGATCATCAGACAAGAAACGCTGAACTAAGGAGTGATAGGTTTCTCAGTTCTTTATGCCATCCATTTTTGCAAGCTTTAAGAATATAATAAATTTTAAAATTATTTTATGTTTGGCATTTTCTAAAAAAATGAAAAATTAATATTTTCATTCTCTTTTCTTTCAGAGTAAAAGACAGTGCCCTCGGGGTAGGGGTGGAGGAAACTCAAGGGCTTAAATGTCTCACCTAATAACTCATTGAAAGCAAATGGCCTTATAAATATATTTGCCTTTTTATCTGTGGCTGACATCCCACCTCACTGGGTCACTACCCACTACAGTCTGGTTTTTACGCTAACAGCCTTCTTCCACGAAAAGGAAAAAAGCAAACAAACGAACAAAACACGGAAATAATACAGGTAACTTTTTTTTTTTTTTTTGAGACAGAGTCTCGCTCTGTCGCCCAGGCTGGAGTGCAGTGGCGCGATCTCAGCTCACCGCAAGCTCCGCCTCCCGGGTTCACGCCATTCTCCTGCCTCAGCCTCCAGAATAAGTGGGACTACAGCCGCCCGCCACCACACCCGGTTAATTTTTTTGTATTTTTAGTAGAGACGGGGTTTCACCGTGTTCGCCAAGATGGTCTCGATCTCCCGACCTTGTGATCCGCCTTCCTCGGCCTCCCAAAGTGCTGGGATTATAAGCGTGAGCCACTGTGCCCCGCCACATTTTTTTTTTTAACTGCTACGTTAATAGAAATACCTTCTGTCACTCTTCACAAAAGGGAACATATGCATAAGTTTAAAAAATGCTATTTTAAAATGGAAGGAATTATACCTAAAATAGAAACAAAATAACTAAGCATTGTGAGCTAGCAAACTGGTTTTGTTATTCAAAGAGCAGATATTTCTCTGTAGATTTGAACACCAAGAATTCTTTAGTTGAGTGATCTCTATGGCATATATAATATTTAATTGCTGAATGTACGTCCTGGGCCCATGGGAAAGGAGGAAATGGAGAATGCACACGTTCACACAAACGTGGGTGAGCACTCCGACGGCCAGCCAGGCTACATGGTGGTTAGGAACCACAGGCTCAGAGGAGAGTGGCTTTCATAATGTGAACAATGGAACTCTGTTTCCAAATGGAAACTTCTTTTATGTTTTACCTCTGCAGTTTCCGAGTACTGAATGGTCTCTTAATACCTTTTTCATGTAAACTATAGAGACTCTAAATGAGAATTCATATTATCCCGAAGAAAGATATTAAATACACGAACTTTTACACAACATAGTTTAGAAACAAAATTTTAGCTTGACACTGATGTAGGTTCCTAGAGTACAAGCATGAAGACCAGAAGCCCTGGTAGGTATCTTTTGCTTCTAGTTGCACGAGACAAATGTTCTATATTGGCCTTTACTCATCTGTGTTGAATATTACTGATTTCCTATTGTTTTTCTCACTCTTTTCCCCCTTGGTTCTAGTAATTGCTTGTATGCGTGTGTTTCTGTGCAAGTGATGTTTCCTGGTTTGGTCTTTCATTTGCTAATTCGAATATTTCCAGTCACAGATTGGTATGATTTGGCTCTGTGTCTCCACCCAAAATCTCATCCTGAATTGTAATCCCCACATGTTGAGGGAGGGACTTGGTGAGAGGTGACTAAATTATGGGGTAGTTTCTCCCATGCTGTTCTCATGACAGTGAGTGAGTTCTTATGAGATTTGATGGTTTAAAAGTGTGGTACTTCCTCTGCAATCTCTCTGTCTCCTGCTGCCATGAGAAGATGTGCCTTGCTTCCCTTTTACCTTCTGCCATGATTTTAAGTTAATTTCCTGAGGCCTCCACAGCCATGTGGAACTGTGAGTCAATTAAACCTCTTTCCTTTAAAAATTACTCAGTCCCTGGTTATTCTTTACAGCAGTGTGAAAACGGACTAATACACAAATGAAGTCCAAAGTCGATCTTGAAGACTGGTTGTGAAAAATCCAATAGTAGAAACTAAATGCTTTCGAATTTGGAATATAAAGGATCATTTCTCTAGGGGAAGGGGAGAATAGGGAGTTACTGTTTAATGAGTAAAGAGTTTCGTTTTGAAATGGTGAAAAAGTTTAAAAAGTTCTAGAGTGGAAAGAGCTCACTCACTATCATGGGAACAGCATGGGAGAAACTACCCCATAATTCAGTCACCTCTCACCAGGTCCCTCCCTCAACATGTGGGGATTACAATTCGGGATGAGATTTTGGGTGGAGACACAGAGCCAAATCATACCAATTTGTGACTGGAAATATTTGAATCGTACAACAATGTGAATGTTTATAATGCTACTAGGCTGTACACTTAGAACTGATAAAATGGGCTGGGCGGTGGCTCGCACCTGTAATCCCAGCACTTTGGGAGGCTGAGGCGGATGGATCACGAGGTCAGGAGATCAAGACCATCCTGGCTAACAAGGTGAAACGCTGTCTCTACTGAAAATACAAAAAATTAGCCGGGCGTGGTGGTGCGCACCTGTAGTCCCAGCTACTTGGGAGGCTGAGGCAGAAGAATGGCCTGAACCTGGGAGGCAGAGCTTGCAGTGAGCCGGGATGACGCCACTGTACTCCAGTCTGGGTGACAGAGTGAGACGCCATCTAAAATAAATAAATAAATAATAACGGTAAATTTTATGTTATGCATATTTTACCACAATTTTAAAATAGCCAATTTTTAAAGTCTCTTTCTATATTTGAAATGATTTTTGGCATAGAATAAATATAAGTATAAATATTCTGCCAGGATCATAGAAAGGAAAATTGTATTTAAAAAATCTGCCTAGCTCTTGGTTTTGTTAGAGATGTTCTCATGCTCTCAAAATGATGATCACCACTTTCCAGAAATAACATCCAATAAACATAGTTAATGATCAGGAACCTTTGTTTTTTCCCTTGTTCAATTTACCAACATCATGAATATAATTCTCTTTATTCTCTAACAGGCAGTCCTCCAGAGTTACATTTGTTACTTGTGAATCATGGATTTGATATGGGTGGTTCTCTTTTATATTTCTGATGCTTTGATTACTAATTATAACATACATGAAATAATATGTCTTATTCATCTAACCAATTTAAGTTGATAATTAAATGATATTTGTACGGTTTTATAATGTTTTTATTCATAACTAAAGCATCATTAAATATTTTTAATATCTCACTTGTGGATTTTGCATGTCATCTTTGACAGAAGTCTATTCACTTTTATTGTTAGCTTTCTACTCTTTTTTTTTTTTTAGGTGAGTATCACTTTGTTGCCCAGGCTGGCTACCAACTCCTGGGCTCAAGTGGGCATCCCACTTTGGCCTCTCGAGTAGCTAGCATTACTTGAAAGCATGTTTAAAGCACAGGAAGATCAACTCTTTGCAGATTTTCTTTCTTTTTAGGATCTTTTGTTGAGCTCCATTTAAATATATTTTAGTAGTATATATTCTAGAATGATCTAGACTTGCAATAAACATAATCTAAGGTTTTACAAAATAAAGTGTAATTGCAGTTAAAGAGTTCAAAATGGAATATATTTTCATCAAAAATGTATATTAAACATGTCAAAAAATTAAAATTATATTTCATCTATCTGTTGGTAAATTGAGATGTGTTCCCAATAATACTCAGTTACACTAGTTGGGAGACAGTACCCTGAAACAGTGGAGTTCTATATGTAGGACTTAATTTGTGGTTGAATCAGTGACCAACTCATTGTGTAATTTACTTAATAATTGATCTGGGCTTTAGGGGTAGACATGGAAATGGCTCTTCTCACTCATACATTTAATAATTCACTCACAGGATTTTTTGTTGTTGTTGTTGCTTCCAGTCCCTACAACTTAAGAGTTACATTGCTTTAGAGCATTGATGTTCAAAGGAGTAATGGATGACAGGTGTCACGACAAGAATTCCACTGAATTGGACAGCTACATGTATATTGGAATTTTTATGCTATTGAACCAATAGGCAAGAAAGGCAGGGCTCTCTCTAATGGCTATGGCAATTATCAAGAAGAAATTGAGATCCTCCTTTATAATGAGGCTATGGTGGACTATGGCTAGAACCTAGTGATTTCCCTGGGGTCCCTTTTCATATTTCCATATCTAATAGTAAAAGTTAATGAACAACTACAGCAAGGTAAACAAACAGGTAGAAACACTAGGGTTTCAGACTCTTTAGGAATGAAGTTTTGGTTCATCCCGTAAGATAACGCCAACCAGCCAAGATTCTGGTTGAGGGCAAAGGTAAGATAAAATGGATACTGTAAGAAAAGTAATTAGGGACTCCTGGCCCATTGGATTATAGGCATGAGGGATTTAAACTCTGGGCATCTTTTCCCTTGCTTGTTACATATGCATGCCACTTTTGCTGTATTCTAGAATCGTTGTTGTTTAATCTTGCAGTTTAGTCTTTAGGTTACTGAAGATTCAGACAAATTTCTTTAATTTTTAAGGAGGAAAGACAGTACAAAGAAGGGCTTGTTTCCCTATGACTTTACTTCCTATTCTTGTTAGAGTCCGTTTGGCAATATTTCTTTATCCTGACAATGGTTGTTCAGTTTCCTGTTTTTGTTTGTTTGGTTTCACATTTCAGAACCAGCCTCATTATGTCCCCTAAGAGATACCAGTACCAGAAAGTTGGCATAGCTTCCTCAGCTATTAGTTCCAGCTGTGTGAGGATGTTTTTCTAGGCCCCTGAAGTACCAGCACTGTCTGGTTAATACTATTCTTTAAAAGGTTTGGGTCTCTGCTCTGTAGGGCTACACATAAACTTCTAGGTTCTAAAAACCAAATCTTTTCATTTTGTTTACCCCACTCAAAGAGTGGCAGCTTCTTTCAGCAGTTGCAAACTTTGTATTACTCAGTGTTATATTTTTCCCCTTTCAGTCCTCTAAGATCTATTTAACAAATTTCTTATATTAAATTCTTTCTGTAAAGATAACTGGTGTGGATTCTGTTTTCCTGACTGGACCCTGAGTACTGTACTATTAAGTTAAATACAAATAAAAACATATTCTTTGAAAATATTCAAATTATATATTAAAATCAAAAGAAATACAAATTAAAATTAGTAAATACAAATATTTAAACTGAAAATTATATAAGTAAATGTGATAATTTTGTATTTAAAAAATCAAATAAAATCTGATTTAAAAAAATTATGATGTTTGAATGTTTGAATTCTAACACTCAAGCCCATCTGGTTATGTGTAGACCTAAGCATATGCATAGTTAAGAGGAATTTGAATTGTCTAATGTTACAAAATGTTTTTCAGCCATCATGTGCAACTATTGTAGATACCACTCAAACTCAAGAGTACCTCTGGGGGCATTATTGGGAACACAAAGCAAAACAATAAAAATGAATGCTTGACACTAATGAGAGTGATGCTTTGTTACATTGGAATTCATTTCTTCATGCTACCTGGGATAAAAGGTTTGACGAGAAAATTAATTTGCCATTTTACTTACTGGAGCAATTTCACACACTCAAATCCCTCTCACTAGGAACCATGCTTTTCTCTTACATTTGCAGCAGCACAACTTGCAAGCATTCATGGCTTTCCTACTCAGTGACCTATTTGAAGCCATAGGACCAGAAATGTGGAGAAGCATTTTCTGTGGTGTCTTAATGGTCATACTCTGTTAGTGCTGAGCATAAGATCAAAGTGAGGAGTTGCCTATGTGTGTTTGAATCCATTTGTGCAAACACACACATGCACGCATGTGTGTATGATAATGTGGCCCTATAAAGCATAAGAACCAGAGCAGGAACCCCTCTTGCCTGTGGCCTGAGGATACATGTTACCCTTAGCATATTGGGGTACTGCAGTGTTTCCTAGGTTTTAAGACTCTATAACTTATGTATTTATTTTCCTGGACTTTGTTTCGTTTGCTTCCTAAGCATTAATCTCTCTTTCCCAAACTCTTTTATTGTGTTTTATTCTCTCTCCCAGAAGGTTTTATTTCTTTACATTTCCATGATGTAAACAAGGCTAGAAAACCAGTCTTCCAGCTGTCTTTCATTGACCCATTTTTCAAAGCAGCATCACACGTTTGCAGTTTTCACAAAGTTTTCGCCTTGTAATCCACTCAGTGTGTATTTCCTGGGATTTATCTCTTCCTCAAGGGCTTCCATTGCAATTGATCAGTATGCTCCAGGAATCAAAGCCTCTGAAAACCTCTGATACAGTTATATCCCCATTGGCCCTGGCCTTCAGCAGAGCAGATGATTTTAAAGGTTCACTAGGAACCCCAAGGTCCTTCTTACTATGGAAAAAGAGTTAAAAATCTACCCCTAAAATTATGAAAAGTTGAGTTCATTGTTGTCACCTCAATCACATACGGACATCCTGGAAACCCAGTGGATCTGCCCTGCTCAAATTAAGCTTGTGGGCCACATGACCTCATCAATACGGAGGGCTTCTGTTCTCTTTATTTCCACATCATGGAGGCAGCAGGAAGTTAAATAGGATTCCTTGATTCTCAAATATCCAATTTTAGAAAGTGGACAAAATAGAGTCTTTGAGCTTTTCTGTAAAGCTGAATCTCTTCATCCCACAGACAAGAAGCCCTGGCAGGGAATGTGGCCTGATCACCAAAAGCTTGTCAAGTTATGGTACACTTTCCTTCTGCCTTCAACAATCCCAAACATTTATCTTGAAGTCTCACCTCATGTCAGAACTCTATGATCCCTACACTCTTCTAGTCCCAGAATTATTTTACATACATACATTTATTTTATGTAAATATACATGGATCCATTTTAAAGGATTTAAAATAATTTTTATTTTCAAATTTTATATTTTATTCCCTTTTTAATTATATACTGAACTTCAAGATTAATAACCTATTCATTATTAATCCTTTAATATATCAACATTTTATATGCTAAGTTAGTCAAATAGAATTAAAATGTATTAATTAATAAAAAGACTATAAGAGATTAAGTACATTAGGAAACAATAACATGAAACTGGGCATACACACTGCGCTAGAGCAAACATACATAAATACTTTCCAGGCATTTTACCAAAGTAATTATTTTTTCTGTGTAATATCTATTTTAATGAAATATAATCCAAAGGAAATTTAAACATCTTTATTAATATAATAGGCCACTGATACAGAATATACCAACATTCCTTTTAGAGATTTTTCAAATTTAAAAACACAATATTAGAACTTTTGTCTAGTCATATATTTTCTTTACCATTTGATTATGTCAGAATGATTAAATAAGCTTGGTAATTATGAAGCCAACATAAAATATTCACGGAATAATTGTAACGTGTAAGTTTCAATCTTTTGTTGATAAACACCATTCATACATCGAACAGACTATAATGTAGCACTTTATTCTCAAGATGGATGGGAATAGTCAGGTTCCTCATAGAGGCATGAAAGAACTTAAGTGGAGATAGACCGTGTGTCATTTGCAAACATAAGTTCCCTCCTTCAGCAACACCCCCAAATACAGCAGAAAATTGCGGATGTTGTTGCACTTCTGTTGCTGTGTTCCACAATTTTTTAAAAAAAGTAATGATTGACAGTGCTATTGAAATTCTAAACATGCAAATTTGATTTGCCACGTTAGAGCTTGATATTCAGCAATGCGATAAGGGCTAGCACTGACCCTCTCTTAGAAGGGATAGGTATTGCTTTCTTTCATTTTAGTACTAACCCTAAGGAGTATCCAAATATTCTATCTGACTCACCTATATATCAAAAAGTATGTTTGCCTGGCTCACAATCAAACAAAGTAAAATAAATATAGGTGTTTTACAAATTCTGTGACTTAAGCAGTGCCTTGAATGACACTGGTGGTCTGAACGCAATGGATTCATCTTATATTAGAAGCCTATCACCTATCTTTTTGCCGAGTTCTCTACCCTATATTCCAGCTCTTGACATTTCTTTGAAAACAACAATGAAGCTCCAACTAAAAATAAATAAATTTGATTCTCATGCTGAGACATTTATTTATTCCAGGCATTGGAGATTATACTGATATAAGTGAAATTTAGAAATTTCATCTGTTAAGAAAGACATATAAAATTATAAATTGAGGAACTAAACTCATCAGTTTCAGGAAATGAATGTGGGGAGTGTTATTTTTAGTGTTTAAATCATTTGCTAATGTCAGGAAAATAGGAGACAAGATCCTAAAGTACCAATTTTTGTATTATTGTTGTGTGTTGTCAGTCACATGCATTTAATGTATTTTCATAGAAATTATAAAACTTTTCTTACGCCCTCTTAACTACAGTCAGTGTTTTGGCATTAAATTCTAGCCAGATAATATGCTGGTTGAAAATGTTGGTCTGATACCACACAAGCCTGGGCTTTGGAATGACATTTTTATCAATAATTAACTTTATAATCTTAGGTAAGTAAACATTTCTCTATGTTTTCATTTTCTCACTTGTAAAATCAGAATATCAGTACCTACAACACAGAGATAGTTGCTTAAGGATTAAATGAAATAATGAGACTAGAGATTCTTGCTGACAGTGGATTTAATGAGTAGCAGGTTACTTTGGTGGATTATTTTTATTATTTACACAGAGTTTTTTCTAGAGAAGAAAATTAAAGAAACAGACAACAGGCCGGACGCGGTGGCTCAAGCCTGTAATCCCAGCACTTTGGGAGGCCGAGGCGGGCGGATCACGAGGTCAGGAAACCGAGACCATCCTGGCGAACACCGTGAAACCCCATCGCTACCAAAAATACAAAAAAATTAGCCGGGCGTGGTGGCGGGCGTCAGTAGTCCCAGCTTCTCCGGAGAGGCTGAGGCAGGAGAATGGCATGAACCCGGGAGGCGGCGGAGCTTGCAGTGAGCAGAGATCGCGCCACTGCACTCCAGCCTGGGCGACAGAGTGAGACTCCGTCTCAAAAAAAAAAAAAAAAAAAAAAAAAAGAAAGAAATAGACAACAATAAAGCATGGCTCAGTTGAAAGATGTGGGTACTAGTTCTGCCACCAACAAGAATTTACAGTTGTATTCAATGACTATGCACTGATCAACTCAACTGGACTTTTTTCTTTTTCTCATTTAAAAAATGGAATGATGATTTTTTTTTTTTTTTAAATGAGACAAGGTTCTACTTCATTGGCCAGGCTGGTGTGCATGATCGTAACTCATTGCAACCTCAAACTCCTGGATTCAAGTGGTCCTCTCACCTTGGTCTCCCACAGTGCTGGGATTTTAAGTGTGAGCCACCATGCCTGGCCAGAATGATGATATTGGGTTTCCCAATTCAACTATTTGTGAAGGTAAAGTAAGATACTATGTGGGAAGTTGTGTTGAAAAGTAGTAATACCTACAATATTTAGACTTTTGTTGAGTAGACAAATGATTAGAATTGATATGAAACCAGTTATCAGTGTTTTTAAATTATGAAATAATGTATACAGATGAAAGAACATAATGTAACATGTTAAATTTTAAAGTATAACGATAAAATTATGGGGGCATCTAATCAGAAAAATAGACCATTACTGTGGTAGCAGCCAGGGATAAGAAATAGCACGGTTTTGACTTTGCACTTATCATTATCTTGTTCATATGTTTATTGCCATGAATGCCATATTTTAAAATATGTATTATAAAATTTTTCTTATGCCCTCTTAATTGCAGTGAGTAGTGTCTACACTCTGGACACTTTTCTGTGACATTAAAAAAAACTGCTTTATTGAGATATTCACATACCATGAAATTTACCCATTTGAAGTATACAATTCAGTGGTTTTTAGTATATTCACAGATCATACAACCATCAACACAATCTAATTTTAGAAAATTTTAACTGTCCTTGAAGAAACTCTGTGTCCATTAGCAGTCACTCCCTATTCCTCTTTGCAGCCCTCAACCCTGTACCATCATTAGTCTACATTCTGTGTGATTTGCTGGTTACTCACCGTGGTGCTTCTGAAATTCATCCATCTTGAGGCAAGTAACTTTAATTTACTTTCGTTGTTGTTGTTGGTTTTGTCTTTTTAATTTATCAGCTACTGGGAGAGATGTATTAAACATCTCCACCCATAACAGTTGATTTTTCAATTTTGAAGCTATGTTACTAAGAACATACATGTTTAAAATGGCTAGCTTCCTGGTAATTTGTAATGTTTATTTTCACATAGTGATCAGTGTCTATTGAAGTTCCTTTTGCTTTGAAGCCTTTTCAATTTGATATTAACAGAGCTATATAAACTACTTTTTCTAACTAGTGTTTGCTGATATCTTTCTTTTAAATACATTCACTAATGATTTAAGTGTGCCTTGTAAAAGGCATATTGGATAGTATTTAAAAATTTTTGAAAAATATATTCTTCTTAGAGAATTTAAGAGTAGAAATGTAATCAACTTATAGGTATATACATGTGATGTGTAGGTTTACATATATGTATCTTCAGTTTGCTATACTGCCTGATTTTGGCTTAAGAAGTTAATAGTTAACAAAATAAAAAAAAAGGGTTCTTTTGAGTGGTTGATGCACTTGCTTTTGTTGATAATATTTTTATAATCAGCAAAGCAGGTGACTAATCAAGGGAGAGCTAATTGTATTTGTTTAGTTAATTCATTTCTGAATTTAATCTCAAAATGGAAGCCCAGAATACAAATGTTTCACAAACTGAAAGCAACACAATTTCTAGTACTTTTCTTGTAAACCCAGGAACTCTTTAATAAAACAAATTTAAGCTGTCTAGGCAACATTTTAGAGGCAAAATGTCTGGGGACTAGAGGCCAAGTATGGGCATTAATAATTAATTAATTAATTGACGATACCCACACTTATGTTTGATAATTAATGCTATTTTAAGCCACTGCTTCCAGATTTCTGAGCAAAACCAAATTTTTGTAGCAAAAAAAAAAAAAAAAAAAAAAAAAAAAAACTAATTTCAGAAAGCAAGCAGGAATATACAGTCTTGAATAGATGTTAACTACAAATCATTTTACAAGGAATTTCAGTCCAAATTGCCTCACCAAAGACCAATTTCACCAGGTAAGAACATATTCTAAGTCAGACAGAGCCTGGAGCACTCTTATGGCTCTTTGAGCAAGGTACTTAACATCTCTGGCCTCTTTTTCAGGTCTGTAAAATGGCAACAATACTAACACCTCATCAGTCTCACATTTTATTTTTCGAGAAAAAAGTTATTCTTATTATTTTATTAACAAAATTTATTGAGTAGTAACTGTACCAAACATGCTACTAAATATTTGTCTCATGCTATTAGATTTACTGTAGCGTATCTAATTTCCTAAATGCTATGCAATACTATCTCACAACACTCTATGATACCCTGATTTTCTTCCTACTTCAGTGAGCTCTTTAATTATATCTCTTCAAATAGCTTTTCTTCCACTTTATCAGTGTAGGCATTGTTAAACATCAGTGCCTTTAGTACTCTTTATTTTTATCTTTCCATGCCACCTGCAGTTGTGTCTTCAGTATTCACATTTATTGGTTCTTAAATTTATATCTCCAGAACTGAGGACACTCTGTGTTTCAGATTTTTTTTTTCAACTCTCTGCTGAATATGACCATCTTGACGTCCTCACAGTTCAAAGGCACTATATAAGAACCTAAACTCATCATTTTTCCTCACAGAAACGTCTTCTACTTGTTGTTGTTGTTGTTGTTGTTGTTGTTGTTGTTTTAGAGATGGGGTCTCATTTTGTCACCCAGGCTGAAATGCAGTGGTATGACCATAGCTCACTACAGCCTCAAACTCCTAGGGTCAAGTGATCCTCCCACCTCAGTCTCTTAAGTAGCTGGGACTATAGGCACATGCCACCACACTCACCTACTTGTTCTCTTTTGGGTTTAACGTTTAGATATCTACGACAATAATTACAAAACAATACTGAACAAAATCAGAGACGATACAAACAAATGGAAAAACATTCCATGCTCATGGATAGGAAGAATCAATATTGTTAAAATGGCCATACTGCCATGCCATTCCTATCAAACTACCAACATCATTCCTCACAGAATTAGAAAAAACTATTACAAAATTTATATAGAACTAAAAATAGAGCCCAAGTAGCCAAAGTGATCCTAAGCAAAAAGAACAAAGCCAGAGACATCACGCTACCTCATTAAAAAGTGGACAAATGGGCTAGGTGTGGTGGCTCATGCCTGTAATCCCAGCACTTTGGGAAGCTGAGGTGGGAGAATCATGAGGTCAGGAATTTGAGACCAGCCTGACCAACAGGGCAAAACCCCATCTCTATGAAAAACACAAAAATTAGCCAGGTGTGGTGGCAGGTGCCTGTAATCCCAGCTACTCAGGAGGCTGAGGCAGGAGACTTGCTTGAACCTGGGAGGCAGAGGTTGCAGTGAGCCAAGATCATGCCACTGCACTCCAGCCTGGGTGACATTGCAAGACTCTGTCAAAAAAAAAAAAAAAAAAAAAAAAAAAAAATTGGACAAAGGACAGGAACGATGAATAAATGAACAGAAACTTCTCAAAAGAAGACATACACGTGATGTGGCCAAGAAACACATGAAAAAATGCTCAACATTACTAATCATTAGAAAAATGCAAATCAAAAACAAAATGAGATACAATCTAACACCAGTCAAAATGACTGTTATTAAAAAGTCAAAAAAGAAAAAATAACAGAGGTTGGCAAGATTGTGGAGAAAAAGGAGTGCTTATATACTGCTGGTGGGAATGTAAATTAGTTCAGCCACTATGGAAAGCAGTTTAGAAAGTTCTTAAAGAACTTATAATAGAACTATTATTTGACCCAGCAATTTCATTACTGGGTATATATCCAAAGGAATATAAGTAGTTTTACCATAAAGACACATGCTCACATATGTTCATTGTAGCACAATTCACTGTAGCAAAGACATGGAATCAATCTAGATGCCCATCTATGGTGGACTAGATAAAGAAAATATGGTACATATTCACCAAGGAATACTATGCAGCCATAAAAAAGAATGAGATCATGTCTTTTGTAGCAACATGGATATAGCTGGAGGCCATAACTGTAAGTGAATTAAAGCAGAAACAGAGAACCAAATACCACATGGTCTCAGTATACCTGGACACAAAGAGGGAAATAATATACACAGGGCTTACTTGAAGATAGAGGGTGGGAGGAGGGTGAGGATAGAAAGACTACCTATCAGGTACTGTGCTCACCTGGGTGATGAAATCATTTGTACATCAAACCCTAGCAACACAAAAATTACCCATGTAACAAATCTGTATATGTACCCCTGAACCTAAAATAAAAATTGGAAGGAAGAAAAGCGATAAAAAAACTTCTTTGACATCTCTGAAAGAAACCAGTATAATGTCAGACTGACAGAGGAATGATAATTAAATATTCACTGGAATATGATTGAAAATGAAACAAATGAGCAAATTCAAAAAATTCGACCTCCCTTACAGTCGTCACTGACTCATCTCTCGCATTTTTCTGCCGCTTTCCTGTTCTTCTGCATCTACCATGGTTCATACCATCATCGCTAGAGCTGTCCTCAGCAGTTCCTGGCTGATCTCCCCGCTCAATAGCTGCTCTTCTAATTCAATCTATACACAACATGCAAATGGGTTTTTCCTAAAACCTGTCTCTAGTCATGTGGATAAAAATAAAACAAAACAAAAAATAGGAACTCATTGAAACTAAAGCTTCCTATTACCTATCGACTTTAGGTCAGTATTTTTTAGAGGGCTCTTCAAAGCTTTAGAGGGTGCTTCAAAGATCATCTATAACTTGGTACAGACTCACTTTTCCAGACTTGTCTCCTAGAAGCTCTTTTGAAAAGTAACTTAGTCTGCTGGCACACTATTACTTCCTTTCATTAAACATATCTTGTTTTCTTTAAAACGTGTCACATAGTATTACAATTCTCTCTCACTCCCTACTTTTTCCCATTACGCATTACTGCCAAAATTTAATATTTGACATGACTATCTCCCTTCTAACAGGAATTTATACTTTTTAAATGAAATGTTGTATCATCTGCCTAATTTGTTTTGTGTGGATATGCCTTATCTCCTTTACTAGGCTGTGATGAAGAAAAGGTCTAACGTTTAATGAAGACTCCTATGGAGAAGGCACAGTATCTTCTCAAGAGCTGTAGTTAATGGCACTATTTTCATTTTATAGATAAGAAGGCCCAGACAAGTCTAATAACTATTCATGTTTGGCATAGAGTTTTGACAAAATTCTGGTAAATTTTAGTCTCAAGGCCTATTTTCCATGTATTAAAGGAAGAATGATTTCTTAGGTCTTGCCATGACACACTTGTTTCCTATTTGACTTTCCACAACAGAGACATTTGAAACTGTGAGGGTGAACCGTGACTGAAAAGTTACTTATTTTACTTTGTTCTAATTTTCCTCAGCACTACTAAGGAGTGACTTCTTGCCCTTACATATGACAGTTCCAAATTAAATGAGGAAGATATTTACAGTTCTGTAAATATCACTTTGGCATTTTACATTTTGTAGGAAAGGGCTTTTACGTTCCAGTTCATATCATAGTTTGTGGTTTTTAAATGCCAACTTGAGAAGTAGAAGAGAGACCTTTCCTGGAGAAAAGACCAAGCTTCAGATTCGACTCTGAAAAATGTGCAGAATTTTTAGGGATTGCTGTGAAGAGTGAAGACATTACTTGATGAAAAGAACATAAGGCTCTGGCTCGTTTATATATTGGCTCACAGCAGAAGGGGTGGGACATTAGAATCAGAGAGAAGGAGATGGTTCCGTACTTTACTTCCTTTATATTCTATTTACATGACCACTTGGAAGAGTAGTAGACAGTGGGCAGGAATCAAATAGGTACCCCAGGAAACAAAAATGTCTATGTATCTCAGTAAATTGTGAAGAATGGAAGTATCCAATTGCAGATGTAAACATTTTAAAAGTGGGTCACTTATCAGTTGAAAGATAAGACTAGGATGTTGCTATTTCTAGAGTACATTGTTTTCATCAGGGAAGAGAGTGCTACTGCAGCTCATATTGCTCTTAAGTGAGTTGACAATTAGCAATTAAGGTCTGGAAGAAAAGTGGAATTTTTGAGCCCAAAGACACTTTCTCTTTCCTAACATTTTATTTTTTGAACTTACAGAGCAAGAAAGTATACATAAGAAGAAAAAAAAAGACCTGCTAATATATCCATATGCGTATACCTAATATACACATACCTAATATATAGTTATACACATATGGAAATATACAGATATGTGTGTGTGTGTGCATACATATTCTTTTAGTTAAAAACCATTGGTGTTTGCAAGCAGCATGGGCAACATAGTGAGTCCTCATGTGACAAATAATTTTTTTTTTAATTAACTGAGTGTGGTGGCAAGTGTCCATAGTCCTAGCTATTGGGGAAGCTGAGGTGGGAGGATCCCAGAAGTTTGAGGCTGCAGCGAGCTATGATCATGTCAGTACACTCTAGCCTGGGTGACAGAGTGAGACCCTGTCCCTAGAAAAAAAAAATCATTGGCTTTTTTGGTGATTTTATATAAATACATAAATTTATATAGTGTATGTGTTGGCCATGGCACTACTCAGGGGTCCCAGCAGGAAATAGATGATACACCCAAATGAAATAATTGAGAGGAATTTAATGAAGGGACTACTACTTCTAAAAATTGTGGGTGAGTAGCATTAGCATCCTATGCTGAAAAAGAGAAGAGGGGTGAGGGAAGGAAGTGACACCTGAAGTAAGTTGAAGCTCTAAGGAAGATGCCTTTGGTAGAGAATACCAGGAACCACCTGTGGCCACCAGCCAAAACCTGTGGTGTGATAGGAAAGGACCCAGAGAAATAGATACCTTGACTTCTATTTGTTCTAGCCCTCCGATTTCCTACCAATGTCTGCCATAGGCCAAACCCAAACAGTGTTAGAAGACAAGAGGGTCTGGTTTATGCAGCCCATCAATGTCATTCTCCTCGGACACAGAGCAGAATGAATCGTGGAGGGTTGATGTGAAGAGGCAAACTGAGGGAATCAGCACACCAATGTGGAAATGATGAGGAAGTAAAGGAAGATTCAATAGGAAAGATCTGTGGAAATTATAGGATATTTCTTCTGGGATGATTTGACTCTTAGCAATCTTTTGTGCATTGTCCTTCATCTGCACTTCCTGGTTAGTCAAAACCATACCCAAAATTACAGAAAAAAGAAGAAATAGTAATTGCTGGATTTTATCTTAGGTGAGACTTTTTACTAAGCTCCAGCTTTTGTAAAATTATAAAATCTATGCCTCCATTTCATTCAAAGGAATAGTACAACCTATTTTTTTTTTTTTTTTTACCATAAAGGTTCCTTCTTTTAAATTTAATGTCTGCAATTTATGACTGTTAGCTGCCTTTTATAATCTCAATCATTCTCTCAATTTTTCCATTATAGCCATCTGTTTTATAATATGGAAAAAAAGAAGCCCAGGACATTTAAGCTTTGTAACAAACATTTAGACCTCAGCATGGCCAAAGAGTCTTCTCAAATTATTGTTGCAATATAACCAGTTTTGCTAGTATAGAAAGTTAAATAAATTATATGAATAGCTTGTATCTTTCACATAGAGATGGTTTCTATCACATCTTTGGAATTTAAATGTCCATAGGTATGACACAATATAAGCTGGCAGGGGCTGCTGGCACTGGCATGAAAATGTTGATGATTAAAATCTCACCATAGTATGAGGTTTACTGTTCCTACCATCATTTAGGAAAAAAGTTAAATTACTTAATTTTAGCTGTAATATATTTTTCCAATTATTCTTTATTGTCTTCCCCAAATAGCATAATACATGATCCAAAAATCCAAAATGAAACAAACCAAGAGAAAAACCCAATTTAACTGGTTGTTGCTGACATTTTGCCTTTTCTCAGAAAGCAGCCTCAGTTAAAAATAACTCAAAGGCATTTTTGGTGAACACTCTGACCTAGAATAAAAATATCTCAGTAAGTTAGCAATTTTCTATTTTATAGTTGGTCCTGAGAAGCAGTAGCCAGAGTGATATTTGTGTTCATTACACTGTATAAAAAAGTATAATCTCGAGTTTGAGTCACTAATTATGTGATGTTGACATGCTTTTGAATATTTATTTATCACTGTGTATGAAATGAATTTGTTTCAAAACAAACAAAAAAAATCCTACAGAAAGACAAAGAGATTATTTTCTGAGGTTGTGAGCAGGTAAGCTAGCCTGCTTAACATGGAGACTTCGCTCACTGGTCCTCTTTCTGCTTGTTAAAGAGTTTCTCTGAGTTATCTCATTCTTAACCATGACTTCAACTAACACCTACACACAGATTTCCCTAAAATTCCACCTCAGACTCCAAATCAGGCCCTACCTTGAGTTCCAAACTGCTCTATTCAATTACTGTATTGTATTAGTTATCTATTGTTGTGTAACAAATTATCCCAAAACCTAATAGCTTAAAACAACAGACAGTCTCTCATAATAATTTCTGTGGATCAGGAATCAGGGCCCTGCTTAGCTGGTCCTCTAGCACAGGGTCTCAAGGTTGCAATCCAGGTGTTGCTTTGATTGTAACGTATTTAAAGGCTCAGCTGGAGGAGAATCTGCTTCCAAGATCACTCTCATGATTGTTGGAAGGATTGAGCTCTTGCCCGGGGTTGGCCTGAGGCCTCTCTTAATTTCTTTCCTGTACAGCCCTCTCCACTGGGCAGATAATCAGGCAGAGGGCTTTCCTAGGAGTGAGAGTATGAGAGAATGGCAAGCAACAAGGACATCACAAACTTATTATAACCTAATCTTGGAAGTGTTAACCCATCCTGTGTGCTGTATTCTGTTCATCAGAAGTGAGTCATTTGGTCCACTCTTCCTCAAGATGAAGGGGTTATACAGGAGCCTGAATGCCAGGACCTGGAACACTGGGGACCCCCTCAGAGGCAGCCAACCACAGGTGCCAACCAAACATTTCCTCCCAGGCTGTCACAGGCACCTGAAAGTCAACATGTCCAAAATTAACTCTATCAATGTTGCTCCTAAACCAGTTTCTCCTTCTATATTCTCTCACTTGAATACGGGTCACAGATTGTGATCTATTCAGTGTCTATATGTGTGTGTGTATTTGGTGTGTTTGTTTATTAAAGTTTTTTTTTCTTGTTTTGTTTTTGTCTGAAGGACTGGCTTGTGTCAGCTCATGTGACAAGCGCAGAGATCCTGAAGTAAAATTACATTTGGAAGAGGTTATAGACTGACTATGAAATTTCAGGAGACTTCATGATTACTGAATTTTTGTCTGAAAAATCAAGTATATCTACTATTTATTTTCTGCTCGGCCTTTTTTTACTATTTTTTTTACAAATGTATGTTTATAATACTATCTGGCTTTCTTACTGTTGTTGCCCTCACTTTCACACTGTCCTGTCAGGTGGAAGCCCTGCCATCCTTCCACTTGCTGAGACTGTGTGGAACACGTCTAATGGGGAAAGTAAACCATGAAGAGTGTATCCAGTTTGGACTATAGCCTTCTTTCAACTTCAGCTCTCATAATTTCAAGTTAGAGGGATCAAGATCTCCTCTACTTGCTCTCTTGCTTGCCTTCTTAAGCAAAGGAGACAAAAGACATCTTTTGGACCCCATTGCACTACAATATGGTAATTATTTCTTGCGACATTTTTTTTCAGAATGTGACTAGCACCTATTGATATTTTTATATACAGATTCTTAATTTTATGTTATATTGATAATTTCCTTTGGAATCTGGAAAGAGTGGGAAGTGAGGTGGGTTAGAAGACAAGATTCAACTGGCTATTTTACAAAGACTTTAAAAAAAATCATTTCCTGCCTTGCCAACAGAATTTGATTCTATTACAGAGGCTTAATAACATCTTGAAAATTTCTCCTGTCAAAAACAATTATGCACCAGTTCCTCCTTGTCCATCCATTTATGTGTCCTTCCCAAATAATTCTAGTAGATTAGTGAGAACTAATGTTGCCTTGATCTCAATAGATTACATTTCTGAAAATAGGATTATGCCTAGAACTTTCCTGCCATGAAAGTAAGGCTAATTTAATTGCATGTGCTCTATTGCTTTTCTGGAAACTTTGTGCAAGTTGGGGCACATCTTGGCAAGCCTCTGGTTCCCTGAAAGTTGCTATTTGTACTATTATGGCCACATACACTAATCATGATTTATATAATTTATACTCTTGGTTTTCTCAAAATTTTGACTGGAGATTCAGTCTTTATGTTTTACTTATATCCAGTTCATCAACTAATGTATAACAACCATTGTCACTATCTATTTGCTTTTACTTCTCACTTGTCAAAGATTATTTGGAATCGGTTTCATAATATCTTGTCAATAAGCACCAAAACAATGTTTACAGAATCTTTGCTATTTCTTTTTTATTCTAGAGCATGGATTTGGTACCACAGAGATAAAATGGCCCTAGTGATACCAGCTTTAGATTACTTAAAGAAACCTTTTCACAAATTATATCCACATGGTAAGTAGTTCCTAGGTGAGCCTAAATGCTTACTTACTCTTACCTTGCAATACTTTATTATTTGTACAAATCATTAGATGGTTGGAGCCACTCTTTTCATTTTTCTCCTAACAAATGCTTAGGATTTTCTGGCATTCTCTTTCCTGAAATTGAGTAAATATCTCATGGATATCAATTACATCAGGATCTTCACTTGCTGTCAACCATTTTCAAACAGTGGTTTTGTCTTTATGCCTCTAGTATATGTCCAGAAGCATTTATTTATATTTTCTGGCTTCATTTTTCTGCCACTTTCTATACCTGTCAGTTGTCTGAGCCATTTAGTGGATAACTTTCTGGTTCCATTTTTTTCAAGCACATCATCAACTTGCAATAGAGTACCTTCATAAGACTAGTGTCAATCTAAGTGTTTTTGCTCTTCTGTACCCATCATTTACCCCTTTATTATATTTTCCAAAAAAAACAAAAAATCACTTTTATCAAAATTTTTTATTTTAGTGCCACAGCTTGGTTGTATTTTTATTCATATTGTCTCTTTTCTGTCCATGTTTCCTTCTATTTATTATAGGGATATGTTTGTTGGTTAGGTTAAACTTTAAGTTTGTTTTCAGCACTTGCAGACAATATCCACTATATTTCCCAGTGAATTCACTCACAGAATCTCAAAATGAACTGATCTGGTGGCTCTTCTTTTATTTTACTAAAAATATTAAAGCAGTGAGAAGAAAACTTATTTATCTTGCTGGCACCACATTTACCAAATACATACACGTGTCTCTATATAATCTATCTTCCCTCCTGCTACATGCATCCAATACTACTGCTCTTATGAAAGATGCTGTACTTATGTATTTGATTCCACTCATTTTATTCAAGGAATTTTGCTCTGCAAATATATCACCTCTTTTCTGCATTATCAGATTTTTTCTATTAACCTATTATTCCTATTAGCATGCAAACATAATGTTTTCCATATGTAACAAACAACATACACAATGAATGAGGAATGATTGCTGTCATTTTTCAATCATTTAAAATTTATTTCAGTAAGATATATTAAAATTAAACATAACCAATATACATTAACAATATCACTTAATATAATCTCTTGGCACCAACTTTTCCCTATGCATTACATACAAAAATAGGCCCTATTCTGTTAAAAGGTAGATAAAAGATTGACCCAGAATATACTTTTATTAATTCTTAGATTATCATCGAAAGGAAAATATTTTTTTAATTTGGAGAATTCCTGGATTACTGAAGATCAATACTAGAGTTTGAGACACAGTTTTTTTAGGATGAGGAATTAACTTTAAAGCTTAAGTCAGCAATAAAACTAAAACTACATTTGTTGCCTTAAATGTCTTTTGAATGCATTTTTTTCATGAATATAGAGAAAGGATTGCTCATGGATTTGGGTCTTCAAACATAGCCTAAAGTTCTTGCATATTTTCATGATCAATGTTCAGCATCAATATTATTCTTTTGTACATTTTTAGTTGGAGATTATTACTAATAAATATAACATAATCCCTTAAATAGACTCAGACTTTATGATCACTCAGCTGAGTGAAGTGGCTGGGTGGCTGGCGTGGTATAATGCATAAAGCAAGAAACAAAGTGCTAGAGTCAGGAGATTCAGTGAGTGCAGGCTTCACATCTTTTAGAAAATTGTTTTCCTCATCTGCACATTGACAGTGTTAGATTAGATCATCCATATGGTCTCATTTGCTCTGAAACTCAAGGAATATATTTTTGGCCAATAATAATTAAAACTAGGTCTTTCTGAGCTCTTCTTAGTTATATTTCAAAGCACTGTTGTAAGTGCTTAATATGGATTATGTAATTCAATTCTCATGACAATCTTTTGAGTTTTGGTACAATTCGTATCATGAATACACTGAAGCTTAGAAAGGCTAATGACAATGCCCAAAGCCTCTCAATTGGTAAGCTGTGCAGCTGAGATTTAAATTGAGACAATGTGACACCAAAGCTATGGACCTTTAAACTATCTCAAAGACTACCTCTCTTAAAGCATGGATAGATTCAAAACGAGTGAACTATAATATAAGCAGAGTGCATTTTCTTTGGAAGATTTGTGGTGGAGTGAAGTTTTACAATTTTGTAAACCTCATCATTTCCTCCCTTTCTATTTCCTTACTCCCGGGAGACACCCCTACCCCGTAGGAGCCAAGCATTACTTTAGAAGAATGATGACACAGAATACAGGGAACCATGAGCCAAGTTTTTGCTTTTGAATATCTGAATTGACTTTTTAAACTCATGAGGGAGGTAATTAGTCTTTTGAGCCAAGATTTGTGATGTGTTGGAGCCAGGACTTCTGAATTTCAAATGATTAGGCTGGTAGGAGTATTGAAATGAAGTTCACGTTCTTAATGTATTTAAAAGGGCAGACAGGGAGGACAGGTCTACCTCTCACTCAGAAATTGGAGTAGCCGGGACTGGGAAGAAGAGTCAATGAGGAGGCAAGTGAATTAGAGCCTCAGAGAGGGGGTCTAAAAACCTGGAGGGAGAGGGCAAGTGATAAAAGCCTCAGTTAATCCTTCTAGGGATCTGGACAGTAGTGCAGATGTGGATAGGAATTTTTTTTTTTTTTTTTTTTTTTTTTTGGCTGGAAGACCAGGGGTTGGCAGTGTCTCCGGTGTCTCGGAAGATCCCCATGGAATGGGAATGTTAATGAAATGGATGTCTAGGGTTTATGTACCTCTAGGGAAGAATCAGAAAGCCCAAGACAATCCCAACACATTTTCTGAGCCTGTGTCAACATGAGAGAACCCCACATTTTTCCTGTCATAGAGTATGTGGAAGTCAGGTGAGACAGACTTCCATCCTGGAGTAAACCTGAAGTAGGGAGAAAGAGAATGCTGAGTGGAAAAACGTATGAATCGGGGGACCAGGAAAGATGAGAGTGATGTCCAGATGCTGGAAAACATAAAGAGGTATCAGTCAATGTGGAGGACATTATTAGATAACAAGTATCCCACTCCCCAGTGCCTGTTACTAAGTACCCAAGGAAATATAATGCATCTCTTTAGACAAAAGAGGAAGCAGTGTGGGATCCTGAAATGACTGAAACAATCTTAAATTGACTGAAAGCATTTTGGTACATGAGTTAAATTTGTGTTTGAGAAACCATCTAGAAACATTGTAGCTGACTAAATTACATTGTTTTTGTTGGCTTCAAATAAAAAGCAAGGTAAGTCTGGAAAATGTTTCCTGCATGCTTAGGGAAGTAGACTAAGGACATCAAACTAAGGAAGGAATAATAGAGAGGAATTAAGGAAAACAGAGAATATGGAATTTGAATTGAGCCTTGCAATATGGGCACCATTTTTAGGCCAAAAATATCGGAAAGAGGCAGGGGTAGAAACCGTATACCAGCTGCAGACAATATGAAAAAAGAAGGCACGCAGTTGTGAAAATTCCTGGTGTATTCAAGGACCAGTGTGACCAGGATTCAGGGCATTTGGAAGGCGTAGTAGGATATGTAACTGAAAGAGTGGATTAATGCTTAATCATAAATGGAGTAGAATACCATGCTTAGGAGTTTGAATGTTTTCATACCTGTAGACAAGTAGAAGCATTGAAGGGTTTTGAGCAGGAAAGACATACATAGGGCTTGCATTTTTTAAAGGCACATTTCAAAGCTCCCTGCTTGTTTATCCCGTGTCCTTCTTGACATTCCCAGTTGGATGTCTCATGAGGAGGTAAAACTGTTACCAGTTTAAAAGCAAACTTTTTATTTCCTTCCAAATATTTTTCTCTTCCAGGCTTCTATATTCCAGGAAAGGTACCTCCTTACTCCCAGGTGCTCATGCCATCATGCCTTTGTTCCAACTACCCCTCTATATTTAATCTCTTTAAATATTTTGTCAATTCAAGTAGAAAGATGGATTTCAAATATGCACATCTTTCTATCTCCTCTGCCATCACTTTTGGTCTAAGTTACCAGCTTCTCTCACCTGGATCCCCGTATTTAACTCTGATCTTTTCTCATCTTCCACTTTTGCCCCCCTCCAATCCGTTTTTCCCACTACAGCGAGAATAATATTTCTAAAACAAAAAACGAAAACAAATTTATGCTCTGTTTGAATCACTTCCATATCTCCTTATTGCCCTTAGAACAAAATTTCAAATCAGCATTACCAACAGTCTCTGGTTCCCGTGTCCTCTGCACACCCTTCTAGGAGCATCTCTTGCCTCCCCTTTCATTACCTTCTAACCTCCAGTCGTGCTGACTCTACTGACTTTCCTCCAATTTCCTAAGTGAATTAAACTCTTACCTTGTTTTCATTATTTTGACAGACTACTCTCTTCTAAAATCTCTTCCTAGTGACTTTGTGCATCCTTTGGTTTCAGTTAATATCATTTCTAGAGAATCCTGCTTGGGACTTCAATCTAAATCAATATTTTGTTTTAACCTTCCTCATATTATTTCCATTTTTACACCACAGTTTATAATTATGTATTTATTTATTTGCTTCTTTGTTTAATGCTTTGCCCCATGCTATACTATAAGCTCCATAATTGTATCTAATATGTTTCTTGATCAACCATCAGCTGCTAGCCTAGCAACTGACATGCAGTAGGTTCTTTCTGAATATTTGTTGAATTAAGTATATGAAAGAATGGTGATCAATAAAAACCAACTATCAAGTTGGAGGCAAGAAAATCGGTTTAAAAGATTTGCTGATGAAAATTAATAAAAATTGGAATTAGTTACCATTGTAAATTACAGAAAAGCAAAAGACAGAAATCTATCATTTTAGCATCCTGAGTAGGTGGTCCTAGACTAGTGTAGTAGCTCCACACTCATCAGATTCCTAGGTTGCATGTATTTTACTGCCCTGCTGTCCCTACTATGCCCCATATGAACCCACCATGATGGCGTTGCAAATTCTCCCAGCAGGTCCATACCCCAGGCAACGGAGGCAAAGGGCACACCCTTTAAGGAGATTTCCCAGAAGTCCCACAAATCACTTCTCTTTATGCTTTGTCAGTCAAATATTAAGTGATCATATTTGGTTTCAAAGGGGCTGGGAGTATTGTTTCCTAGCTACAATGGGGTTTCTGTTACTAACAAAGTAGAAGAGAATGAGTGTGCATTTGCACAATTCACAGTATCTGCCATATGATGATTATAGAAAACAAAGGTAGTGGAACAAATAAGAGTCCTTTTAGAAGTACTGAGAACTCAGTTCTTATTGGAGGAGCTCAACTATATCTTATTTTATGGGTGAGAAAAATTGAGGTCAGTTAGAATGAATATCTGTACCTACACCCTTCCTCACTTCCCATCATCCTGATAACATAAGGCTCATTCTGGTCAACAAATGGTTTCATTCATGCTGACATTTTCAACAAATTTCATTTGAACTAAAACTTTATGAGGAATTCACAAAATATCCTCAACAATGCTCTAGCAGTTTGCATAGTGTAAATATTTAAAGCAAATATATTCAAATATATAAACACCGACTGTCTCATCTTTCTCGTAGATAAATCCAAATGCATCAGTGGGGCAGTGAAAAGTCAACTATCTTTGTTCAGATGTTGTTTAGCATATCCCCAGATGCAGTGAAAAATATTTTGGGGGTATTCTTGCCTTTCTGCTAATCCTTTTTTTCATTGTATAATGTTTTAAAACATAGAGACATAATTCTGCTAATGGAAAATGTATCCAATTAAAATCTCATGCATAGAAATGTGTTTAGCTCACAAACAAAATTTTTAAATATTAAAAAAACTGTTACTATTTTTGTGTGTTTATACTTTATTTCAATTAAATAATATTCTGTTAGAAAATATTATGTGCACTATATAGAGGTTTATTTTCTGATAATTTCCCTATATTTGCTTCTGGCCAAACTTGGAACTTTCCATTTATTAATAACTTCTCATATCAAATAAGAGCTTTTGTCAAAATTCTGTCACATGGAGTATAGTAATCTACTGATGGATTGGTAACCCACTGTTAGTCATAGCACCACCATGACAACAATAACAATAAGCCAAATAAGGACCAATGCTGGAGTATTTACAGAGGTGTCAACAATGTCCTTGGTGCTTGGCACACATTATCTCATTTATAATGATTAGTGACCATTTCCACATTTTATTGATAAGCAAACTAGGTTCAAAGACATTAAGCACCATGTCCAAGAATATAAAGCTCACATAAATAAACCATCTCTGTGTGACTCAGGCATAGGTTGCCCCCTCTCTTAATTATGTACATTTTCTGACCGCCTCCCACCTCCATTCCCTTAATCTCCTGATGGACACTGCATTCATTTGAAAATGCAGAAGATATAACTAAGGAAAGCTGGCTAATTTGTTTGCTTTTATGGGATGTGTGGGCCCACAATTACAATAGTCCTTAGCAAAAATTCTTAATTTGGGGGTCCATTGACCCTAGTGAGTTCAAGAACATGTCTCAAAGTGCCTCCTGAAATTTTATTTATTCTTATAGGGAGGCTGTTCATAATCTTCAGCATAGTCTTACAAGGATCCATGATTTCTAAAAACCTAAGACTAGAAAAATCAACAAATGTTCATGACTGATGAACATGACAAACTACTAAGAAATTTGTTCATACATTCCTTTGAAATATAGCACTGCTCTTTTTAAGAAGGCTGAGTGGATGGTGGGTGACATTTGTTGAAATATGTCCACTCCCTTAAATTACTACTACAGAAAGTGGATCAATATTTATTAGAAGCCTGTTGATCCAGTAGAAGATACTGAAGTGTGCAGTAAGAACACAGGAACAGAGGGTTGAAGACTGAACTGTACTTAAGACCCATACCTTCTCTGACTTTGGGGTAAGTTTCTTATGATTTTTTCCCTGAGTTTGCTCATCAGTTTAAAAAAAAATGGAGTAAGAGGCGGTAAGCCCTGTCTAGCCAATAGGGACAAATGGCAGAGGAGATTATAGAGATAGAAAACAAATTCACAAACACAATTATTATTAACAGTGAATTGAATATCTGAAGTTTTCTATTTCATCCCAGATTTTATAATGATGCAAGTAGGCAAGTCCCTTCACTGAAATGGGACTTTAAGTCCTCTTAGAAAAATGAGAACGCTCTGTTTCCTTCCTGCCTCCCTGAAGCAGTGTTTGGAGCAACAATCACAGTGAAGTGATAATCAGTGTTATTTCTTCAGTGAGGCCTGCCTATCTGAAATAGCACCTATTTCATTAATTCAACAATGAACTAGATACTTAAACTTGATGCTTGAACTACATGCATAACCTAGAACTAGAACTAGAAGAATGAACTAGATGCATTAATTTAATAGTTCATTCTTTGCTGAATATGATTCATCTTTCACTACTTGATGTTCTATTAGCTATCTGTCCATTTCTTTCTTTGCCTGTTATTTCTCTGCCCCATTGCAATGGAAAATTCTAGGATGTCTAGGGCTTTGTTTTGGTATCTGCAGTTTCTAGAAGAGTACCTGGATCATAGTAGGTACTGACAAATATTGAATGTATATTGGATACTTTAAATGTACAAAATACATTGATAAGATTGAGGAAAAAGATACTGCTATATAAATGCAAAATACAGTTATGTAACTCATTGACTCTTGTCTTATTTCTCTATTATTTTCTCTTGTGATCCCTTCGTTTCTTCCCAGTTGTTGATGGATTCTTCCTTAATTTCTTAATACTTCCACCACAAACCTCACCCTCTGTCTATATTGGGTTCTGTCATGTTATCACTGCAAACACGACTCAGGGGACAATGGCTTAAAGCATCCTGGCTTTGCTGCTAAGTAAGTGTGTGTCCTGGGAAAACTTGACTAATCTTTTTAAGCATTAGTTTTTCCTAACCTTTAAAATAAAATTTTCAAATGAGAAGAGAGCAAGAGAGAAAGAAAATAGAGAAAAGAGAATCTCAAATTTACCTTAACTAGAAAGTGGAGACTAGAAAATCTTTTAAAAAGTGTTCATAGCAATAAATTTGATGACAGTTAGCAAATGGAATGAATTTTAAAGTAGTGACATGGATTTTGGTCAGATTTAAGATTCAGCAGCAGCCTTTGTAACTTGGAAAGTCTCTTATATCCATCAGTAACTACACCAATAAGCCCTCCTGTGGTTGTTCCTACTATTTGGACTTTAACAAATGCCCTAAATGTGTATGCTTTTCAGGGAACGTTTGACTACATTCAGAAGCACATCAGGAGTTTCTATGTGGGCAGAGACACAGATTGTTGGGCCCATATGGGCCTGTGGACTTCAAGTATTGGAGCATACTTAGAAACCTTCTTAGATTATTTCTTCCATCCAAAAACTCCTACTTTGTGCATGTTCCTCCTTCAAATCATAGCACTTAAGTCACTTCATACTAAGAGCTCTAAACTTTCTTAACAGGAAGGTGAAATATGAAGACATTTGGGATAATTCTGGACAAAAAATCAAGTTATTGCAGATGCTATAATAATAAGCTATTTTGATGAGGACAGGAAGTTCTAAAGTCAGTTATGTGCCAAGGTGGAGCTAATTTCTCACTTTTGAATACTAACAAAATATATTTCATTGGGATGATGGGTCCTAAAAATTGGTTGGAGGTATCTAATGTGGTAGGGTTATAAAGATCAAGAAAACAATTACTGGTATTAGACCAGTCTGGACTGTGATCTTCCTGCAAGAGTTATGATGAGATGGCCCATTTTTCCATACAGACTCCATAGATTTTAACAGAACTGATACCAAAGCAAATGATCCTTCTTTTTAAAATAACTGACCTGTTCTGATAGCTTGATATTTACATATGGGTCTTGACTGAGTTGGTTTTAATAGAAAAAAATAAGAAAGTTATGAATTAAGTTTTTGCTTATTGAGTTATACAGGATGCTGCGTCTACCTGCATGGATATTTGTACCTGTATAGGTAAATTGTCTCTGACAGGAAAAATGTAATTGGTTTAGACTGCCATAACTTAGGTCTATGTCATTTTTGTCATAGAGAGTAGTGGCAAAAACCTGCAAGGTCTATTGTTACATGGGATAGTAACAGTTACCATCCTGCTCATTTCTCCTCAGCACTCACTGTACACACCCATGGCTTCTGCCTGTAAGCTTCTGTGACTCTCTCTTTCTTAACACTTTGGGCAAAAAGCTGGGAATGCCTGGTTATTAACATTTCCAGGAGCAGACCTCAACCAGTGATGGACAGCATTTGACATATAAATAGCCAACCTCATTGCCCTTTGGGTGGGACCACTATACAGCCTACTTTATGGAGTCTTCCAGAAGTCCCCAGCAGGACTGAGCCCTAGCGGTTCACTGTGCCACATTGATCTACTCATTACATATTTTGTATAAACTTCCTTTTCTGTCACTTCCCCACTCCAGTACTTGTGTTTCTTGCGATCACTTCTCAAATAAGCTATAACGCTGAAATCATTATCTTCAGCTTTTCTCCTACAGGGAAACTAACCTAAGATAAGGAGGCATAAAAGGATGCAGAAGGTTAGGATGTGGTTAGGATGGTCAGAAAGAGAAATTTATGGATGAAGACAGACCACATTCATTCATTCAGTTATTCGTCCCTTTATTCCCTCATTCATTATTTACTTATTTACAACATGCAATGTGCCCATGACTAAGGCAGACACCTCATAATGATGGATAAGAATTGGCTCCCAGGCCGGGTGTGGTGGCTAACACCTGTAATCCCGGCACTTTGGGAGGCCAAGGTGGGCAGATCATGTGAGGCCAGAAGTTTAAGACCAGTCTGGCCAATGTGATGAAACCTCCTCTCTAGTAAAAGTACAAAAATTAGCCAGACATTGTGGTGCACGCCTATGATCCCAGCTACTGGGAAGGCTGAGGCATGAGAATTGCTTGAACCTGGGAGGTGAAAGTTGTAGTCAGCTGAGATCACGTCACTGACTGTACTCAGCCTAGGTGACAGAATGAGTGAGACCCTGCCTCACAGAAAAAATAAAAAAATAAAAAAAATTGGCTCCCATTCATGGTACACTCACTGTTAATGAAATATATGGAACCTTGTAAAGGCTGAGATTATTTCCCAGCTTTTTCTTACTGTCTCAGGAAACAAATCATAAGTAGATAGGATGCAATAAGGAGGATTTGCTAGTTCTTCATTTGTAAATGATGGAGGTTTTAAAATTAAGCATGGGGCAGTGTGAAAACAGGACCTTGCCTGTGTGGACTACCATTTTTGTTTTATAAGCAAAGGGAAATCATTGCCGTATGGTCTTTGTATACCTAGCTTATAAGGGTGTCATTAGTCAGTTCTTTACTTCTTGAATTCCTTGGGTTTAAGATGCTCCACAAGTATGAGGTGTTACGTTCTCAACTCTTACTATATATTTTTTCTTTAAAAGTCACACAGTTTTTGTTTAAAGTGGTATGTAGGAGGGTTTTAGAAAACACATTTTATTCCCACTCTCTTGTTCTGTTCCCTCAGTACCATCTGGTATGAGGGAGAGCTTCCCTAATTGACACTAATGACTGGGAGATCCATTGCAAATTACTAAATTTTGCAGATTAGCAAACATGATTAGAAAAATCAAGGAGTCTGCACTGAACTAATGTATTTTGTTGAGAACTAAGAAAAAAATTTAAGCACGTTATTAGTCTTATTTTTGCAGATTACTAAATTTTGCAGATTAGCAAACATGATTAGAAAAATCAAGGAGTCTGCACTGAACTAATGTATTTTGTTGAGAACTAAGAAAAAAATTTAAGCACGTTATTAGTCCTTAATATTTTAATATAAATAGATACTTTATAGAAGTTGACTGTGACATTAGGGAACACTAGAACATAATGTTCTGTGGAAGAAATTAGTTGCAATTTAAAAGGAAAATGTCCTCATGCTTTACGCATTTTCTGAACTCTACAAATATCTATTATTTATATATATCTACATGAACTAAGACTAAGGTAGTCATTCCTTAAGATTCTTAGAGGTCATCTAGTGCCATTTGCTCTGATGCAGGAAATGTATAGAGATTATTTGTGTACGTGCGTCCCTTTATGTTGTGTCTTACTGCTTTATAATAACACAGCTTATGTTAATGGAAATTTTGTGGTTTGTAAACATTTAAAATGTCAGCTGTTGAGGCTCTTAACGTTTATTATTCTCAATTCCCATTCCTCTGTTATCCCAGCTCTTTATCGGGCAACAGAATCTCTCGCTTTCTCCCACACACAAGTGTAAATAGTTTAATACACGCAACCCATATATGCATACAACATTTTTAGGCCCAGCTGTGTGTGTCTTCTGCATCCTTCAGGAATTCAGTCATCAAGAGGGGAGGAGGAGGGATGGAGGAGGAGAGAGAGTAAATGTAGAGGAAAAATTCATAGCATAGATTCAGAGACTTTTTCCCCTGCCTTTGAGGATTGCAATATACAATATGGTATATTGTACTAACATAGTGGTATTCTCAGCTTCTTTTCAAATAAAAATCTCTTTGAATTTAAGTTGAAGTGTGGAATTTTGAGCTTGAGGGATTGTTGCTCTGACATAGCTACTTTTCTGAACACAAGGAAACTGGGATAAAAAAGATCACAGCCCCATTTACTTCACTGTGATACAGTCAAAAGCCAGTAGGAGGAGCATTCCCGGGAGAGGTAGCCAAGAAGTAACCCTAGGTGTTCTCTCCAGCTGAGAACTGAAACATAAAACATCCCAGTTTGCTTTTGATGCAAAGTTAATGCTTCTGGAACTAGAAGCAAGAGGAGCAAAGAATGCACATCTGATTGACTGCGTGATTGAATTAAGAGAAATGATGTCATCTGCTGCTTTAAGACAAATAGCGAGCTATATGAATCATTACCTAATACATATTTCTAGTTTTTATCTAGTGGAAGCTCTTGATCTACATTTGGTTTTTAAAAACAAGTTATACTTCAAAATTAAAATTTTTAAAAATATAAAAGCAATTACAAAATTACTTCATTCTGGAATGTTTTTGATTCAATGATAAATATATTAAACATACTACAGGAAGGAGATGAAGATACAATGCAAAAACATGGCACAATTTTACCTTTTTTTCTTATTAAATCTTTTGAAATATAGTTTCACTGAACTTTCCCACTTCTTACTGAGCAAGTCGGAAAAAATTAAGAGATTATCCTAGTCTTAGATGTAAGTCTTACGTAAATTTAGCTTTTCCCACTTTCATTGTAATTTCTTCAGAGCACTTTTTCTAATGTTGTTTTCTCTTTTCTGCTGTTTTAAACACTATCAATATTTTTGTCTGAAGACTCTTCTGTAATGGGAATGTCCTGAAACTTGAGGCTCCTAAAGGATTTTAGATTATAAAATGTAAGTGACTTAGTCACTGACTATATTATGCTGATAACAGCTAAGCCCTCACAGATCTTTCTGGCAAATGTGTAATCATAGATTTATTAAAATTCATCTGGAGAGTAAGTTTGACAAAAATGCATCATTCATTCCTGCTCCTTAAAAACAAACAAAATTAAAAAGAAAACAACCATTTTTTGAGCACTTACCAAGTGCAAAGTTCTGCAACAGTGGGGGAAAAATACATCTGCATATGAATGACTAGAATAATGAATTTTTCCTATGGTTTTCTAGGACAATGTTTGTTCATTTCATAGTATCTGTCTCTCTTTTTTTTTTTAAAGCTTATATTGGTTTACCCCACTGAAAAAAAAAAAGCTGAGAACACAATACAAAAGAGCGGTTAATTGCCTAAGCTTGCATCAGAAATGCTTGACAGCCCATGGCAGCATTGAATTGAATCAAAGAAAAACTAAGAGTTGGATGATGCAGCTTTTAAAACTATGGTGGATAAGAATGTATAGCATATTTTCAGGAATGAGAAAGGAATCAATGATGCACCAATCAATAAAAGGAAAAACAGATAACAGTGAATAGAGATAAGCTGCAATATTTTTTGTTAAGGAAAACGTTGTCTTGATATGAATAGATTCGATGGTAAAGGACAGAAATGATGCTGCATTTTATTTTGGTATTCATCCCTGTCATTGCTGCAGTTGAAAAGCAGTCATTTCTAAGAACTTGAGAGGTGTTTCTCAGCAGTCACTATAATGTTTACCCTCAGGGATTTGATCCCAACAACTTCAGCAACCAAATTGGCTTAAAGACATTTCATCTCAAAAGGTCTCTGTCATGTTCAAAAAGAGCAAATCATCCTTAATCTACTGTTTAAATTGAAAGTGAAAGACAGTAGACATTAACCTGAGGTCTCCACTCCAGTCACATTGCACAATTGCATTAAAATGCCCTGGTTAGAATGACAGTCTATAACAACACGCTGGTGCTGCTGCTTTAAAATATTAATCATCCTCTTTGTAATCCTGGAAGATGGTATGCAAGAGAAGAAACACAATAACAAATGAAGGTAATAATGGGGACATTCCATTTGAGCCTTGAGAAATGTTTTACACAATGGGAGAAAATATTCAGACCATAAAAATACTGTAATTACTGCATCACCAGACTCCTGTGTGCTGAGCAGGACACACTGTCTTTGTCCCTCTCAGACCCTGGAATGTAGGTATATGTTATCCCCATTTCAAAGATAAGAACACTAGGTAACACATTCATATTCTCAGTAAAATAAAACCAAAATGGAAGAGAAGATGAAAGAAATCTCCCAGGCGGACATAGTGGTTTATTTCTGAGCCAGTCTAATAACTTTGAGCACTTCAGTCTCAGGTTTTTGCTTATTCTGCCAAGTCTACTGCTTTTTGCTTTTAATCAGCCATCATTTTTTCTAAAGGACTGTGTTTCCATTCAAGATGTAAGCTAGAATGGTATTTCTGAAACCATGTGGAAGTAAAATTGAGTCATGGCACATTGTGAGGAATATGACCCTGGGGTGCCCAGGGATAAAGGGCCCAGGCTACTTGTGGGATATTGAGAGGTTTGCTGGAATAATGGTCTGCATGCTGACCTTCTCAGCAGCTTCTAGCACTTGCAATCTTAGCCACATAGACAGTAGGTATGTGTTCAGCACCATGTAAGACTCTGAAATAAATCTTTACCTACCTTTATCTAAACCTTGGACAAAGGTAGATAAAGAATCTTAACGTAGGTACGAGTTTAACAGCAAGTTACCTTAGTTCATGGACTTCACTGGCCCTTGAACCCTAGTTCTTAATGACAGTCTCTGAACTGCCAGTCACTTGTGGTATAGGGGCAAAAAGATAGGCTGTCATTGCAGTTATCAAGTGGTTGTACTCGATAATGTTTTTAACTTTAATGAGACGTATTTGCTTTCTGGGTAAAAACACATTATAAAATTCAGTTTATAAGGCTGCTTTGAGGACTCAATATTAAAATGCTCCTGCCACAGTCCCTGATACAGTGGAGGCTCAATAAATATTTGATCTTTATTGCTTTCTTGTTTTAATTGCAATGACTATACCTGAGTCTGAATGGGTATGCAGTGGTGGCAGAGACTGTGTTTTATTTGCAGCAATATCTTCAGCTTTCAGCCAAGTGCCTAGAACACAGCAGGAGCTCAGGCGATGAGATGTCCAATCTCATAGCAGACTCTCCTTGTTTACAGTGCTCCAGACACAGTGGCCTTTTCTCTGTTCCTCGAATCTCCCTAGCTTCTGCTGTATCACTTTGGAATTGCTCTTCTTTTGGCTGGACTGCTATTTCTCACAACTTTTTGTATCCTAACTGACCTCCTTTTTGTCGTTTGAGTGCCAGCTTAATGGTGTGATAGTGTGTCTCCTCAGCGATGTGTTCTTTTTATACACACATACACACACATGGACACACACACACACAGCTTTCTTCTAAGTGGGAGTCCTTTTCCAGGCCCAAATTCTACATGTGATCTTTCAGGCCCAATGATGGGCAATCACAAGCCTTTACTGGGCCAGCCTCATGGTGGGAGCAGGAAGATGAGTGCCATATCCCTTGCATTGCAGTTTCTGATTGTTTTCTGGAGGGAGTTTGTAGTCAAGGACTTAGCATAGCACTCCATCCGCCAGCCAGCAACAGTGTTTATATTCTCATAGGCATGTCTGCATTCCTAGCCTAGGCCCCTGTATTTGATGGCCTCTTTGTCTGTCAGGGACCTTGGCTCAGCACATGTATTTTGACTCAGTACCTTTCCACTCCTAGCCCTTCCCCCCTCTTCCCCCAGCCCATAGATACATAAAGAGGCAGCAGCCCTTTGTTTGAGGCTTCTAGGCAGTGAGATGGATGATTCTCCCACCTGCACTTCATCCATCTGACCCCTCATTCTGTGCTGTTCTATGGGGGAAAATGGAACATTGGTGAGCCAGTGTTTATCTTGCCTCTTGTTTTCATTGCTGGCAGCAAGTGATTAAAGCTTTGGTTGTTACTTTCAGTTTGGTTCATTATCCTAATTTACCACCTCTATACTGATTGCTAAGAACTTACCATATTGGAAATGATCTTGTTTACTTTTGTTTTTTTCACTGTCTCCATTTCCCGACTTGAATGCATGCTACATGATTCCAGGGACCTTGTCTGATCTGTCTCCTACTATACCTACAATACCTAGAAGAGAAGCTGGCACATGCTAAGTCTTCCATAAAATATGAACACCAAATAAATGGTAGCTACATATTTGGTCAACTACTTCATCTGGGTTCTTCCCAGCAAGAAACTCTATGTATGCCATGCCTTTCACAAGGATAGAAATAAAATTCAGGCCTTTAAGACCAGTTCTCAGGTCTTCTGCCTTTTTCTAACATACGATGTATTTCGGCTGGGCGCGGTGGCTCACGCCTGTAATCCCAGCACTTTGGGAGGCCAAGACCGGCGGATCACGAGGTCAGGAGATGGAGACCATCCTGGCTTACATGGTGAAACCCCGTCTCTACTAAAAAATACAAAAAAACTAGCCGGGCGCGGTGGCGGGCGCCTGTAGTCCCAGCTACTCAGGAGGCTGAGGCAGGAGAATGGCATAAACCCGGGAGGCGGAGCTTGCAGTGAGCTGAGATCCGGCCACTGCACTCCAGCCTGGGCGACAGAGTGAGACTCCGTGTCAAAAAATAAATAAATAAATAAATAAATAAATAAATAAATAAATAAATAAATAAATAAAAATTAAAAAAAAAAAAAAAAAAACAAAAGAAAACATACGATGTATTTTACACCAAATTTATATTTCACCTGCCTTGACATTCATCTACTGTCTCTGGTAAGGCCACTTGAAATAACATTCCATGTAGCTCACTGTGGCCTACACGTAGAATTTCCACTTGATCTGTCTGATCCTGATTACTATTTGGCTAGGACATTTTTCAGTGACTTAATTTTTTTTTTTTTTTTTTTTTTTTTTTTTTTTTTTTTTTTTTTTTGAGTCAGAGTCTTATTCTGACATCCAGGCTGGAGTGCGGTGGCACGATCTCGGCTCACTGTAACCTCCGCCTCCCTGGTTCAAGTGATTCTCCTGCCTCAGCCTCCCGAGTAGCTGGAATTACAGACATGCACCACAATGCCCGTGTAATTTTTGTATTTTTGGTGAAGATGGGGTTTTGCCATGTTGGTCGGGCTGGTATCAAATTCCTGGCCTCAAGTGATCTGCCTGCTTTGGCCTCCTGAAGTTTTCTTCCCTTATTAAACACCCCTTCTCGCCGGGCGCGGTGGCTCAAGCCTGTAATCCCAGCACTTTGGGAGGCCGAGACGGGCGGATCACGAGGTCAGGAGATCGAAACCATCCTGGCTAACACGGTGAAACCCCGTCTCTACTAAAAATACAAAAAACTAGCCGGGCGAGGTCGCGGCGCCTGTAGTCCCAGCTACTCGGGAGGCTGAGGCAGGAGAATGGCGTGAACCCGGGAGGCGGAGCTTGCAGTGAGCTGAGATCTGGCCACTGCGCTCCAGTCTGGGTGACAGAGCGAGACTCCGTCTCAAAAAAAAAAAAAAAAAAAAAAAAAAAAAAAAAAAAAATAAACACCCCTTCTCTATAGGTCTTTCTTCTCCTGGGTCCTGAGAATCCTACACTTAACCCATTTTACTGGTTATAACCCATTTTACTTGTTACAAAAAGGTGCTAAGCTCTAAATCAGAGGTTAGCAAATTGTAGCCAATGGGCCAAATCCAGTACGTGGCCTGTTTTTGTACATCCCTGGAGCTAAGAATGGTTTTTACATTTTTTTAAAGAATTGTTAAAAGAAAAAGAGTATGTGACAGAGACAGTATGTGGCCAATAAGCCTAAAATATTTACTATCTGGCCCTTTGCAGGAAAAGATTGCTGATACCTGCCCCAAAAAGTATCCAGCCAGCCCCCATGGTGCCAGCACCCACAGTTGCACTTGTTAGCAGCCAGCTGTACTGATATGTCTAGCTAACCTCTAATGAAGACTATTCATCTAATTATAGGAGAAATAAGCTCTACTGTGCAGCTTCTGTACTAGGGATTTAAGCTTTTCAAGGTGACTTGAATCTGGGAACAAAGTTTCACTTGATACTTCAAATAGTAAGCAGAATCTACTATGTAAAAATCTTCTAATCGGAGCAGAGTTGAAGGCCTCCTTTGGATTTAAAGCTATAGTGTTTGTTACCTTAGTTCTCTGCATCTTAGGTGCTGGTGGCAATTATTTTCAGCAGTTTACTCTAAAATTTCTAGGAGGTCATTAATGAAATGGACAGTGCTGTTTCTAAATCCATGCTGACAAACATAAGAAGGGTGGACCAAGGTGGGAAGCAAAGGGATTATAAAACCAAGGGAGCACATTTGCCAAGACATACATGTTGGAAATAATGAGCTACATGGAATTCCACCAAATTTTTGTTGTTTTGATGAAAATGTCTGAAGAAAGAGTTGGCTGCATTTAGCAAGCACAGAATTGTCCTTTTAGCTGTAATGGGTGACAACAACACTCAACAAACATTTATTGAACAGCTATTGTTTACTGGGCGCTGTTTTAGTATTGGAGTTAAACTAACGCACCAAATAATGTTTCTACCTTGACCCATCCTTCTAGTGTGGGAGACTGGCATATGTCAGGTTGTAGTAAGTGCTATGGAGGTAAATGTAACAAGGAGATAAGAAGAGTCAAAGATGGAGTGTTACCCTGTTATATGAGTTTAAGAAAAACCTGTCTGATGAAACAAAGTAGATCAGAGATAGGAAGGAAGTGTGTGACAATATTTGGACAAGAACATTTTATGCAGAAGAAACTGCAACAGCCAAGGTACTAAGGTGGCAAGGCTGGTCTTTTCATAGAATGGCAAGAAAATCATTGCAAGTCTGCAGAGAACAAAGGGGAGAGTGGAGAAGGTGAGGTCAAAGAAGCCTCAGGAAACCAGACCTAGAGGACACTGAGGATTTTGCCTTTTATTCTGAATGAGACAGGAAGCAATTGAGGGCTCTCAGCATAGAATGCCAGTGATCTGACTTAGACTTTAAAAGGATTGTTGTGAGTTATCTCTGTGGAGAATAGATTTGAGAGAGCAAGGCTAAAAACCAGGATTTTAGTGAGAAAGCTATTTCAATAATCTCAGAAATGATTATTATAGCATGATAGGTCCCCCACCAGACTAGAGAAGGGTGTATGTTCCCCTGCCTGAACCCTGAAGGCTGGACAGTGAGCCAAGACCATGGTGCCTAGCCAAGGAGCAGATGTCCCTGAGAACCCAAACATCCTAGAGAGTATATGAGAACCCACCAAGAAAAAGAATCTTATCAAAGCTCACCCACAATAGGCAAGGAGCAAGAAAATGAGTTAAAAGCAGCTTAGTGATGGGAGGTTGCGTGGATCTCTAGAGCTGTCCTTCTACCAGCCAGGAGTGTGCTGTATCTAAGTCTTAATACATTCATCTTCTTGTCAAACTGGACTCGCCTGAGTCATTCTTTGGTCTCTCAGCTCCTTCCCAATTTGGAGTGGACACTAGCATCCCAAATTTTTCCTGTAACAGTGATAGTCAGGACTGAGGTGGTAGCAGTAAAGGTAGTAAGATGGTTATTTTAAGAGCATGGTTACTTTAAGAACAGTAAAGGTAGGCCGGGCGCGGTGGCTCAAGCCTGTAATCCCAGCACTTTGGGAGGCCGAGACGGGCGGATCACGAGGTCAGGAGATCGAGACCATCCTGGCTAACACGGTAAAACCCCGTCTCTACTAAAAAATACAAAAAAAAAAAAAAAAAAAAAAAAACTAGCCGGGCGAGGTGGCAGGCGCCTGTAGTCCCAGCTACTCGGGAGGCTGAGGCAGGAGAATGGCGTAAACCCGGGAGGCGGAGCTTGCAGTGAGCTGAGATCTGGCCACTGCACTCCAGTCCAGGCGACAGAGCAAGACTCCGCCTCAAAAAAAAAAAAAAAAAAAAAAAAAAAGAACAGTAAAGGTAGTAAGATGGCTATTTTAAAAACCTATAGCCTATAGGTTTTGTTGGTAGATTGGACACAGTGTATGAGAAAAAGAGAGAGTCAAAGATGACTCAAAAGATTTTGTCTAGAAAAAAATGGAACCATGAAGTTGACATTTGCTGAACTGGAGAAAAATATGAGAGATACAGGGTTGGTGGGGGTAAATTGGAAGCTTGGTTTTGGATCTGGTAATATTGAGACAACCAGGTGGAGATGTGGAAGACACAGATGAATATATACATGTCAAAGGGAAGTCTGGGCTGCAAATATATATTTGAGGGTTGCCATTTTATAGATTGTATTTAAAAGCATGAAATAGAATGAGGTCCCTCAGGGAGTTCGTGTGCTTAGAGATGAGAAGATGTTTGAGAACTAAGCTCTGGGTTGCAGGTGGAGAGGATGTAGTGGAATAAGCAAAGAAGACCGAGAACAACCAGTCAGTAAAGTGAAGGGAGAGCTGAGGGAGATGTGGGAGTCAGAAACCAAGTGAAGAGAATATGTCAAGGAGGGTATGAGTAATTCTGTCAAAAGCTGCTGATGTGGAGTAAAATGGATATTATATTTAGCAATATATTAGCTATCAGAAACTTTGGTGACAGGTTGGGGGATGGAATGGGCTCAACAGACTATGAAAGAAGACAGTATGCGACTCTCTTAGGTAAATTTACTCTTTTTTTAAACAAACTTTGGCAAGTTTTATTAAAGAAAAATTTTGCATGGTTTACTTTTCACCCGTCTGTTCTGGCATGTTTCTAAGGATATCAGTCACCTAGATCAGTGATAGCCAGTGTACATACTCTGTAGTATTTTCTGCACACTGACCAAATTCAACATTCTTAGTGTTGAATGCCAATTTTGGCCAACATGCTCTACTACTCTATTTGGGAATTCCTCAAAGCTGGGCAGGAGGAATGTTGGCAAGGAAGAGCAATTTTGCTTTGTCTTGCACGATCATATTCAGAGTTTTCTTGTACCCAAGCACATACTTTCCACTTTTAATAACGAGTTGAAGCCTAGAGCTGCTGGACTTCAGTGACTTTTTAATCTTATGTTCTGCCACTATCTTCTTGTCTTAAGGTGCAGGACAGCCCCCAGTCAGGAACAGCTGTCAAAATGACTGGGGAGCGAGAAAGGAGCACTGAAGGAATATGATGGATGATTAAACAGACATAAGAGAAATTGGATGGTAACTCAAAAGCATATAGCCTCAAGGGAAACATTCTAAAGAGAGGTATTTTAGTATATTTGTATGTTGATAGGGATGAGTAGTGAAGAAAATATTTTAAAAAGCAGAAGAGGAAGGGAACAATGGCTGGAATGGTGTGTTTGAATGCATGGTATCCGGAAGATAAGAGGGATTGGCCTTTCATAGGTGCACGGAGAGTATATTCATAAAAAAAGCAGAAGTAAAGCTAGACTAAGAAATATGGTGATAAGAATGGTTAGAAACTTCTCTTAGTGCTTGAATTTTCTCAGTGAAACGGGAACCAGAGTCATCAGCCATGAAAGAGAAAATATTACAGGCTCTAAAAATGTGGAATACAGGTGAGCTAGGGCAACAACCAGCAGATCAGGAGTGAGGCCAGTTGCAGCTGCTTATGGAGCTCTAGCCCTGGAAGCAGTGTAGTCAAAGCGGAAGCCCGAAGGTGCTAAACGTGGGGCCTGACTATCATGAAGCTTCAGGTTCAGGTGAAGTTACAAGATGAACTATGTGTGGGCTTGAAAACACTAACACTTATATGACTACCTGTGTTTTTCTTTTAGAAGCAGAAAATAGCACTATGCCAATCTTGGAACACCTCAGAATAGAGTGACACCCTGGCCTCTGGGATGGTTATTCATTTTCTGACTCCACCAAGGCAAGGAAGTCATCAAAAGGGATGTGGGAAGTGTGGGGAGAAACTATTTAAATCATGGGTAATTGGTTAAAATTCAAAGCTGGCCGGATGTGGTGGCTCATGCCTGTAATCCCAGCACTTTGGGAGGCTGAGGTGGGTGGATCACCTGAGGTCAGGAGTTCGAGACCAGCCTGGCCAACATGGTGAAACCCTGTCTCTACTAAAAATGCAAAAATTATTCGGGCACGGTTGCACGCGCCTGTAAGCTACTCGGAAGGCTGAGGCAGGAGAATCACTTGAACCTAGGAGGTGGAGGTTGCAGTGAGCAAAGATCTCGCCACTGCACTCCAGCCTGGATGACAGAGCTAGACTGTCTCAAAAAAAAAAAAAAAAAGAAAAGAAAAATTCAAATCTTACTTTTTTAATGCTATTTTAGTGCAGCAACAAATCTTGTAAACTAAAAAAATTTGAGGAGAAATAATAACATCTTAGCACTCCTATGAAGTTGAATTTTTTTTTCTTTTTTTTTTTTTTTTTTTTTTTTTTTTTGAGACAGAGTCTTGCTCTATCTCCCAGGCTGGAGTGCAGTGGCACGATCTCGGCTCACTGCAAGCTCTGCCTCCCAGGTTCACGCCATTCTTCTGCCTCAGCCTCCTGAGTATCTGGGACAACAGGTGCCCACTACCATGCCCAGCTAATTTTTTTGTATTTTTTTAGTAGAGACGGGGTTTCACCATGTTAGCCAAGATGGTCTCCTTCTCCTGACCTCGTGATCCGCCCACCTCGGCCTCCCAAAGTGCTGGGATTACAGGCGTGAGCCACCGTTCCCAGCTTATTGGTTTTATAGTTAATCTGTCTGGACCCAGGTTAGTCATCTTTCTGGGGCCCATATTATGAATTTGCCCAGGGTTTTGCAAAGTTATAACAAAACATATCAAATGCCGCCTAGTTAACATCACCATTTCACCAATGATTCATTGGTAATCTTGTAAAGACACATATATAAAAATTAAATGTGTGCTAAATTGTATCTACAAATATTTGTGGAGACTTATTTGTCATCATTGTGCCTTTTTATTTAGAGTGTAATGACTCTGAAAATTGGTGTAGCATGGTGTTAAAACCACTCTTTCAAGTTTAATTTTATGAATAAAAGGAAATTTTTAAAATGCTAATTTTTCTATGTTATGGTTCAAATTTGTACTCTGAAATAACCTTTTTTATTTCATTTACAACCTTGCTAAAATGAACTTTCTGCTCCTGTAACATTCTTAAGTATCACAAAAACCTTTATATTCAGCTAGCTCTAAAGATCAATTTTAACATTTAATAGATGTATGGCAAGTACAAAAGCATAATCTTATCAAACTCTTGTTATGGAATTTCCCTGTATTTTATAGTGTATAAATTTCTTTCTAATTACTCAATAATAATTTTGTTTAAGGTTAGACTTTGCTATTATTTAGTTCCACATGCAAAATATTGATATTTGGGTTAGAGATGAGTGGTTGAATGGCTAGTAAAACATAAGAACTCATCAGAGAGATGCATTAGTTCAGTTCACAACTGATTTTGGTAAATACCAAAATTAACCAAAACTTCATATTAAATTTTACCTGTACAAAAATTACAATGATACATTGTAAACCTAAATGCTGCTGCTTACCGAATAACCATGTCATAGTGGGGGAACTCTTGGGCATGTTACATAACCAGCCCGAATCTCAGTTTCCTCCTCATATTGAGGGGATAAAGTGTGATGACTTTGAGGTCTAAGTTTTTCCAGCTCTAAGATGCCAGGAATTCATTTGATGTCATGTAAGTCTTTGCACATGTAAAAGACACTGCCCAGTGTTTATCTATTTGGTAAGCAAGACCAACCTTGCTGATCCCTTAAATGTTTCTTAGACTCCTTATTTTCTCTCCTCTTTTCACTACCACCATTTTAGTAATGCTAGTCAGCATCTGGATTTTTGCAGCGGCTATCAAGCTGGGTTTTCTGTGATGTCTATTTTATATCCCAATAACTGGATGTTTATTAATTAATTCATTTGACAAATATTTATTAAATGTCTTACTATGTTCCAGCAGTATTTTGTCTCAGCTGTGAACAAAGCAGACAGAAACATTTTATTTCATAGAGCTTAGTTTCCAGCAAAGATCGAAAAATAATAATAAACCAGTAAAATATATGTATATATGTCAAATGGTCATAATAAGAAGGAAAATAGGCAGAGTTAAAAATTAGGGAAAATTTGTGTGGGGGGATAGGATAGACTTATAATTTTAAATATGATAGGAAAGGCCCACTAATAAAATGACTTTTAAATGGAGACTGTTTAAGCATTTATTGTGAGTGCCACATTTAGTGAGTTCCAGATAATGTGATTCGCAAAGGTATTTTCAAGAGGAGGAAAATGTATAAATACAATCTCAGAATTCAAGGAGATTAGGGTGTAGTGGAGGAAATAAGCAAATAAACCATCAAGTAAAAAAGAGTCATCTATGATATAATGCCAAAAAGCATAAATCCAGATTCAATCTCTACCATTTCCCAGTTGTATAGCCTGGGAAATTTATTTAACATTGCTAGCTTCAGTGTGTTCATCTAGAAAATAAAGAGTATAATAGTACCCAACCCTGTGTCTTAAAAAAATTACAAAGCTTAAATATGCTAGCAGATTTTTGTTTTTGTTGTTTCTTATAGACTTAGTGCTGTAGCTAGCATAAGTTGCTACTTAATGTATGTCCAGTGGTTTAACAAAAGAACAATAAAATACTTTTTAAGAAGTTTTTAAGAAGTGACGTTTGTTTTATAGTTTTACCCATTGTACACAGACAGCTGTATAATTCTTTTTTGCTTTTATGGCAAACCTTGGCTAAGCTTTTTAAATTTGTGCTCATCTTTTGAATTATCTGAGCTATAATAAACATCTAAAGACAACAGCGATTATGAATTAAAACAGAAACAACAGTCTGAAAACTCCACTGATTAAAATGTTAAATTTAAAATGTTAAATCTTTAAATTAAAAGGTTAAATCTCTGTAAATATAATTTTCTAGGAACAAAAATAAGTGTTAATATTAATTCTACAGTTATTATTGCTAACCTCAAGGCTTCCCAGGCAGAATGAAAGAGTATTATTTTACAAAATGAATCTATTTTCTTGTGCTACATAAAGGTTTTAATTTTGATGACAACGAAAGCATCTCCAGTACCTAGCTAATAGCTATTTACATATGAGATTAGGGTTGGCCTTTAAAATTATTTTTAGATAGATTAAAATAAACCATGCCTTATTTTCTGGTGAAATGGGCTTAATCAACTACATCAGTCAATTTTCTACTATAAAAGGAGGAATATGAAAAGAATACAATATATGTACTCTACATAATTGTCTTGCAACTCAGCCATATAATGCAACCATAGAGACTCATTATATAGCATAAGTAAAGCAATGTTATTTTTATCCCACACTTTTCACATTTTTCAGTATGTTTAAATTAAGAGCCATGTTTGGGATTACAAGAAAAGTCACAGTCCTTCCATTAAATTCGTATACCTAGTACACTTCCAAAATGATAAGCCTGATATAAATAAAACCAGGAAAATTGGTTTTGATGCATTTTAGCTTCTGCATCAAAAAATATTGAAATAAGCATTAAAAGCAAATAGTTGTCTTTCAAAGCTGTAGTAGCTTTTTCCCCCTCATAGAATCCATCAGCTTTTGAAGAGGAACAAGTCATTCATTTAAAAACAGAGGTCATATTAGAAAAAAAGCAATACATGCATGACTAACAAAATCCTCTCATTCCAGAGCAAAATTTTATTTAAATTTCAAATCAGTAGTGAACCCTATCCAAACTCTTTTTGAACAAGAAGGAATGAACTGTATTTCTATGGAGATAGTTTGTGAAGCATAACATATGATAGATCTTATCTTTCCTATGCTCTTGCTTACCGCTGAAAGTGCAGTAGGTCATGAAAAGGTACAGCTTAACTCATAAATAATGTTTAATTCACTTTATTATTACTCACCATTCAGTTTGGAACTGAATAAGTAATCTGTGAGTATAATTATAATAATTTCATTACCCATAAACAAAACACTTGTATTACATACCTGCAAATACTCTTTTGATGGTTAAAAATAAGCTTAAATATAAGTTGTTAGCAAATAGGTGTAAATAATAGTAAATCAGAGAAATTAACTACTCTTTATCTTCCAACATAGGCCAGGGTTGATGTCACTTAAATTTTTATATCCAGCATCTTTATTTGCAAGATTAGCTAGCCATCTTTGATTTTTTAAATACATTATACAACTGGTTTGGGAAAATACTTGTATAAAATACACTACATGAAACTAAAGTTAGTAGATCATTTGGGAAATAAAAAAAACATGTTATTGAAAATGGAAGTTATTGAAATTTTCAGTGTAAAAGTGACTTTAAATTAAACGCCGCAGACAAAAGTTGACATTGAAAGGCATAAAAGAAAGGGTGTCACTTTGATATTTTCAAAGTTCTGGATATTAATCATTTTATAGATCAGATAATTGATTATATTTATAACTTTTGGTCAAGTATTTAGCATTGTATGCACACTGCCATCCTGGAAAAATATTTCAGGAAGCCACTGATTATGTAGTCTGGGCAATGTATTCACATATGCTACTTTGGATTAGTTCTAATGCACGTGACTACCAACACTCTGATAATAAGTACAATATGTCACTGGAGAATAATAAAATATGAGTTACTGGATGTATCTTGAAGGTGCGGAGGCATAACTAGAATATATTTTCCACATGCCAATCTAAACCAGAATCAAGGAGACAGAAACCAAAATGCCTCTTTTGTGGATACAGTGAATATTGGAGGCTTCTATTGGAAGGCAAAGTGAGCTTCTTAATGTTCAGCCCCAAACTGGGTGGAATTCTTCCCACAGTAACAGGGACTGCCTAGAGGATCAAAGTAGAAAAATAACTTTGGTTTAAAACTGTTCTATAAAGAGAAACAGAAAGACAGAACTGCAAGTGCTCAGTTTCTCCTTCCATGCTCACTAATTAAAAAGTTATCCACCTGACATAGAGTCAGAATATGGATACAGAGGCCACGGATCCTAGACAATGTGGCTCCCTCCATATCCAAGGGAACATCAGGAGTGGAGAAGCAGGCTAACACTTGCTTCACCTAGAACAACTCTTGGATATGAGATAATGAGGCCAAATAAGAAATGGGACTACATAGACAAATAATCTATGACTAAAATTGCTGTTTAAGTCAATATTTATCAAGTAGTTACCATGTGCAAATGACAATGCTTTATACAGATACTTGCAAAGAGGTTGAACTCAATAAATATTTGTTGGATTAATGAAAATATGATATAAAAGCTCCAATGGAACTAACAATCAAAGCCAAAAGTTAATTCAGTTATTCGGCACTATAATTGCAATTGTCTTGTTTAGGAGTTCAAAAAGAAAGAGGAGAGAAAAGCAATATTCAGAGCTCCCATTTGCCTGGCCATGTATTTCCTATTTTTATTTCTGTTGTGGAATGTGGCTAAAACAAACAAAAAAAGGCCTTACGTCTTCCCAGCTCCAGGTATTGATATCCTTTGTCATCTTACTTAGTAATGTTCTCAGATTGGCTGTGTGGCTTGCTTGGGTCAGCAGGATGCAGCAAAACATCATCAAGTGGAAGTTGGAAAAGCGCTTGAAGGTTGCTGTCTTTCTTGCACTGTTTCTATTACCATGAGGACATACCTGATCTAGCCTGCTAGACTATAAGAGACATGTAGTACAGCCAATTTATTCCCGCGGTCTCATCTGAGACCTGCAAATGCAATAAAGTTCAGCAGATCTACCTAGAAAGTACCCCAGACATTCGCGCACTGAAAGCTGATTTCTGTATGCCACTGAGGTTTCGTGGTTCTTTTTACACAGCATTATTGCAACAACAGATAAATGGTACAGCTTCCTTCCATTCTCCTTCCCTCCCTTCCTCTGGCTGTCTTTCCCTCAGCCTCTTTCTTCCTTTTGAAAATGATAAATCAAAATTTCTTTATTACTTGCTGTATGCCAGGCACAATGGGAAAATGTAGAGGTGCAAGGATAATAAGACACTGGCCCAATCACTTTATTGCCATGTATGTCAAATCTCTTCTCTACAATTCATGGTCTCTTATACTGTCAACGTCAATAAGCTCTAAAATTAAGTGACTATCTTCAGGCAAAACTAGACTGGTTTATTGTTGAATTTAAAGCAAAGCTTTGAGCTTCTAACTAAAGATAAATAACAGATAGTACTTAGTCATTACTTTTATTGTTAGCTCTTATCTCATGTCTTAGAGCCTGGGCATAAAGCCATGTCCTAATCCATAAGGTTGCTTGTGTCTAATATGCCAGGAACAAAACCAATCAAGGAGAAGCTACTTTAATCATAGGAATGGTCATGTATAAAATGTATACCACTGTAGGACTATACAAGATGTGGTGATACGACTATCAAAATTAAAAGTACTTTTCATGGCCTTATAGCAAAAATCTAAAAGACATATCCTTTATTTTTAATTAAAAATATATATTATAGGCCGGGTACAATGGCTTACGTCTGTAATCCTAGCACTTTGGGAGGCCAAGGCAGCTGGATCACGAGGTCAGGAGATTGAGACCATCTTGACTAACATGGTGAAACCCCATCTCTACTAAAAATACAAAAAAGTAGCCGGGTGTGGTGGTGGGCACCTGTAGTCCCAGCTACTTGGGAGGCTGAGGCAGGAAAATGGCATGAACCCAAGAGGCGGAGCTTGCAGTGAGCCGAGATGGCACCACTGCACTCCAGCCTGGGCAACAGAGCGAGACTCTGTCTCAAAAAAAAAAAAAAAAAAAAAATATATATATATATATATACACGTATATATATATATATATGCACACAAACACACATATATAAATTTCCAAATACACGTAAAAGTATAGAAAAATAATATAATTCAATGGCATATACCTATTAATTCAAACACAACAATTATCAACTCAGTGCCAATTTTGTTTCATCTATAGCCACTCACCTTCCTTGATTTTAATTTGAAGCAAATATCAGTCATATTTTTAATCTATATTTAAGACATATATTGAAATACTACAAGCTTTTAAAAATTTTTTGATATCCTTACTACACTAAAAAAAAAACTTAATAGAAAATCTCATAGTCCATGTTCAAATATTGCCTGTTGTTTCACAAAAATGTTCAAACAAGTTTTTGGATTGTAATTGGTTTATATACATAAGACTTTTAATTTTAAAATACTAATACTTTTCTCTCTTTTATCTTGCAATTTATATTTTGAAGAAACTGAGTCATTTGTCTTATAGTTCATGATAGTCTGAACTTTGCTATGGAATTATATAATATGTTCCTCTGATTCTTTTATTTCCTGAAACTGGGAAGTTAGAGCTATGGACTTGATCATCTTCAGGTTAGATTCTTCAGCATAAATACTTCAGAGGATGTTTTGTGTATTTCCACAAGGAAGCATGGATGCCTCTTTTTCCAGATCTATCATTTATCTAAATTCATTAATTCATTAAGGAATGCAAAATGGTGATATTTATTATTATTTTGAAAATAATTTCAACTTTTATTTTAGATTCAGGGGGTACACGTGCAGATTTGTTACCTGGGTATATTGTGTGAGGTTGATGTTTGGGGTATGATTGATCCTGTCACCCAGGTATTGAGTACAATGCCCAATAGTTTCTTAACCCTTGTCCCCTTTTCTTCATCCCTGCTCTAGTAGTCCCCAGTGTCTACTGCTGCCATCTTTATGTACGTGAGTACCCACTGTTTAGCTCCCACTTATAAGTGAGTACATGTGGTATTTGGTTTACTGTTTCTGTGTTAATTCACTTGGGAGAATGGCCTCATGTTGCATCTATGTTGTTTGTTGTTGCAAAGGACATGATTTTGTTCTTTCATATAACTGCAAAGTATCCACGATATATGTATACCAAATTTTCTTTATCCAATCAACCATTGATGGGCACCTAGATTGATTCCATACCTTTGTTATTGTGAATAGTGCTGCAATGAACATGCAAGTGACTATGTCTTTTGGGTAGGACTATTTATTTTCTTTTAGATAGATACTCAGTAATGGGATTGCTGGGCTGAATGGTAGTTCTAAGTTCTTTGAGAAGTCTCTAAACTACTTTTCACAGTGGCTGAACTAATTTCATTCCCACCAATAGTGTATAAACTTTCCCTTTTCTCTGCAGCTTTGCCTGCATTTGTTTTTTGATGTGTTAATAATAACTATTCTGACTGATGTGAGATGGTATCTCATTCCAGTTTTGATTTGCATTAATCTGATGATTAGTAATGTGGAATTTGTTTTGCATGTTTAATGGCTGCTTTTCTATCTTATTATCAGAAATGCCCGTTGTGTCTTTTGCTCATTTTTAAATGGGAGTATATGTTTTTGCTTGTTGAATTATTTAATTTCCTATACATTTGGATATTAGACCTTTCTCAGATGTGTAGTTTGCAAATATTTTCTCCTATTCTGTAAATTATCTGTTGATAGTTTCTTTTCCTGTGCAGAAGTTCTTTAGTTTAATTAGGTCCCACTTATCAAGTTTTGTTTTTGTTGCCATTGCTTTTGAGGAATTAGTCATAAATTCCTTCCCAAGGCTGATGTCCCAAATGGTGTTTCCTGGGTTTTCTTCTAGAATTCTTATAGTTTGAAGTCTTACATTTAAATATTTAATCCATCTTGAGTTAATGTTTGTATATGGTGAAAGGTAGGGGTCTAGTTTTATTCATTTGCACATGGCTAGCCATTTATTGAATAGGGATGCCTTTCCCCATTGCTTATTTTTGTCAACTTTGTCATAAGTCAGAGGGTTGTAGGTGTGCAGCTTTATTTCTGGGTTCTCTATCCTGTTCCATTGATGTATATATCTGTTTTTGTACAAGTACCATACTGTTTTGGTTACTGTAGCATTCTAATATAGTTTGAAATTGGGTAATGTAATGCCTCTGGGTCATTCTTTTTGCTTAGGAGTGCTTCGTCTGTTCGGGCTATTTTGTGATTCCATATTAATTTTATAATAGTTTTTTTCTAGTTCTGTGAAAAATGATGGTGGTAGCTTGATAGAAATAGAATTGAATCTGTACATTGCTTTGGGCAGAATGGTCTTTTGAATAATATTCATTCTTCCTATCCATGAGCATGGAGTGTTTTTCTATTTGTGTCATCTCTGATTTCCTTCTGCAGTGTTTTATCATTCTCCTTGTAGAGATCTTTCACTTCATTGGTTAGGAATATTCCCAGGTATTTTATTTTTAATTGAAGCTATTGAAAATGGGAATGTGTTCTTGATAAGACTCTCAGTTTCAACCATATTGGTGTGTAGAAATGTTACTGATTTTTGTATGTTGATATTGTATCCTGAAACTTTACTGAAGTCATTTATCAGCTTCAGGAGCCTTTTAGCAGAGGTTTTAGGATTGTTCTTGGTATACAATCATATCATCGGTACAGAGAGATAGTTCGACTTATGTTCCTCTTTGGATGTCTTTTATTTATTTCTCTTGCCTGATGGCTCAGGCAAAGCCTTTTTATGTTGAATAGGAGTGGTGAGACTATACCTTCTTGTCTTTTCCCAGTTCTCAAGGGGAATGCTTCCAGGTTTTGCTTGTTTGGTATGATGTTGGCTATGCGTTTGTCACAGATGGTTCTTATTATTTTGAGGTATGTTCCTTGGATACCTAGTTTCTTGAGGGTTCTTATCATGAAAGAATTTGGATTTTATTAACAGTTTTTTCTGCATCTTTTGAGATGATCATATGATTTTTGTTTTCAATTCTGTTTATGTAGTGAATCACATTTACTGATGTGCATGTATGAACCATCCTTGCATTCGAGGAATGAAGCCTACTTGATCATGTAGGGTTAACTTTTTTAATAAGGATTTTTACATCTGTGCTTATCAAAGATATTGGCACATAGTTTTTCGGGTTTTTTTTTTTTTCTGCTTTTTTTCTTTCATTTTGTCTTTGCCCGGTTTTTCTATCAGGGTGATGTTGGCTTCACAGAATTAACTAGGGAAGAGTCCCTCCACCTCAATTTTATGCAATACTTTCAGTAGGACTTGTACCAGCTCTTCTATGTACATCTGGTAGAATTCAGCTGTGTATCCTTCTGGTCTGGAGCTTTTTGTGGGTGAGTAGGTTTTTTATTACTGATTCAATTTCAGAACTCATATTGGTCTCTCCAGGGTTTCAATTTCTTTTTTTTTTTTTTTTTTTGTCTCATTCTATTGCCTAGGCTGAAGTGCGGTGGTGTGATCTCGGCTTACTGCAAACTCCACCTTCCGGAATCAAGCGATTCTCTTGCCTCAGCCTCCTAAGTAGCTGGGATTACAGGTACGTGCCACCATACCTGGCTAATTTATTTATTTATTTATTTATTTATTTATTTATTTATTTATTTTTGGTAGAGACGGGGTTTCACCATGTTGACCAGGCTGGTCTTGAACTCTTGACCTCAAGTGATCCATCTGCCTTGGCCTCGCAAAGTGCTAGGATTACAGGCATGAGCTACCATGCCCAGCCCCTCAATTTCTTTCTGATTCAATCTTGGGATATTATGTGTTTCGAGGAATTTATCTATATCCTTATAGATTTTCTAGTTTGTGTGTATAGAGCTGTTCATAATAGTCTCTGAGGATCCTTTGTATTTCTGTAGGATTGGTTGTAATGTCACCATTGTTCTTTCTGATTGTACTTATTTGGATACTTGCTCTTTGTTAACCTTGATAGCAGTTTGTGTATTATTTTATCATGCCAAACTAAACTTCACAAGTGAAAACAAGAATAGACCCCAAATCTCTCCTGGTTTGTAAGGTATCTGCTGAGAAGTCTGCTGTTAGCCTGATGGGGCTCCCTTTTTACATGATCTGACCATTTTCTCTGGCTGCCTTTGAGTCCTTTTTCTTTAGCATTAAACTTGGACAGTCTGGTGACTATATTAGCAGTTTGTGTCTATCAGTCTTGTGTATTATTTCAATAACCAACTTTTGGTTTCACTGGGTTTTTAAAGATGCATTTTGGGGTCTTATTTTTTTTATTTTTGTTCTGCTTTTAGTTATTTCTTTTCTTCTGCTAGCTTTGGGGTTTTTGTTTTTATAGTTCCTTTAGGTGTGATGTTACATTGTTAATTTGAGATCTTTCTAATTTTTTGAGGTGGTCATTTAGGTGCTATAAACTTTCCTCTTAACATTGATTTTGCTGCATCCCAGAGATTTTGGTATGTTGTGTCCCTGTATTCATTTATTTCAAATGCTTTTTTATTTCTGCATTAATTTTGTTGTTTACTCAAAGTCATTCAGAAGCAAGTTATTTAATTTCCAAGTAATTGTGTGGTTCTGAGAGATCTTCTTTATACTGATTTCTATTTTTATTCCACTGTAGTCTGAGATTATGGTTGCTATACTTTTGATTTTTTTGAATTTATTCACACTTGCTTTATGGCCAAGCATGTGGTCAATCTTGGAGTATGTTCCACATGCAAATGAGAGGAACATATATTCTGTGGTTGATGGGTGGGTTATTCTGCAGGTATCTATTAGGTCCAATTGGTCAGGTGTTGAATTTAAGTCCAGAAATTCTTTATTAGTTTCCTGCCTTGATGATCTAATAGTGTAAGTGGGGTGAAGTCCCCCATTATTATTGTGTGACTAAGTCTTTTGGCAGGTCTAGACGTATTTGTTTTGTCAATCTGGGTGCTCTAATTTCAGGTGTTTATGTATTTAGGAGAGTTAAGTCTTTTTGTTCGATCAAACTCTTTATTATTGTGTAATGCCCTTCTTTGTCCTTTTTTACTGTTGTTGGTTTACAGTCTGTTTTATCTGATATAAGAATAGTGGCCCCTCCTTTTGTTGTGTGATGCATTTGCATGATAGGTATTTCTTTAACCCTTTACTTTTTAAGCCGATGGGTGCCATTACCTGTGAGATGGGTCCCTTGAAGACAGTAGATGGATGGATCTTGTTTTTTAATCCAACTTGCCACTCTGTGCCTTTTAAGTGGGGCATTTAGGCCATTTACTTTCAAGGTTAATATTTATATATGAGATTTTGATTCTCTCATAAAGTTGTTAGCTATTGCTTTGTATTTTCTATTGTCTGGTTGCTTCACAGGGTCTGTGGACTGTGTTCATAAGTGTGTTTTTGTAATAGGAGTTATGGTTCTTTTGTTTCCATGTTTAGAACTCTCAAGGATTTCTTGTAAGCTTGGTCTAGTGGTAACAATTTTCTTTATCACTTGCTTGTCTGTAAAAGATTTCTTGTTTTCACTTGTGTAGTTTAGCTTGGCATGATATGAAATTCTTGGCTGCAATTTATTTTCTTTAAGAATGCTGAGAATAGACCCCAAATCTCTCCTGGTTTGTAAGGTATTGCTGAGAAGTCTGCTGTTAGCCTGATGGGGCTCCTTTTGTACATAATCTGACCATTTTCTCTGGCTGCCTTTGAGTCCTTTTTCTTTAGCATTAAACTTGGACAGTTTGGTGACTATATGCCTTGGTGATGTTCAGTTTTTTATAGCATCATACAGGTGTTCTCTGGATTTCTTACATCTGGCCATCTAGTTATCTAACAAGATTATGAAAATTTTCTTGAATTATTCCCTCAAACATATTTTCTAGGTTCTTTTCTTTGTCTCTCTCAGAAATGCAAACAATTCATAGGTTTGGTTGCTTTATGTAATCCCATATTTCTTGAAGACTTTGTCCATTTAAAAATTATTTACTTTTTATTTTTGTCTGACTGGGTTAGTTTGAAAGACTGGTATTCAAACTCTGAAATTCTTTCTTTGTTTGGTCCAGTTTATTGATAAAGATTCAATTGTAGTTTTAAATTTATTGAGATTTTCAACGCAGAAGCTCTGATTGGTTTCTTTTTAGAATGTTCATCCCTTCCTTTACTTCCCGATTGCTTTAAAAATTTCTTTGTGTGAATTTTCAAACTTGTCTTAGATCTTGTTCAGCTTCCTTTCAATTTTTGTTTTTAATTATTTTTCAGTCATTTCTGAGTTTCCATTTTTGTTAGAGACCTTTGCCAGAGAGCTAATGTGATCCTTTGACAGTGTCACTACATTCAGATTTTTCATGGTGCCAAAATTCTTGCACTGATTGGTTCTTTCTTATCTGTAGATTTTGGCACTTCTAATTTTTGTGATTTTTTTTGTGTGTGTGTGTGCAGATAGGATTTTTTCCTTTCTCTTCCTTTACCCCTAATATATATTTTTTTCTCTTTCCCTTTAGCCTCATCCCCAGAGGGTGTGACTGTATAGAATTTTAAGTAAGGTCTTTTGGTTTTGTTTCTATAACCCTATGTCCTTCTGTCAGCTGATACTATATCTCTTACACTTGTTAGCTAAATGTAATTATCAAGTGAAACTGCTCATGACATACTTGGTTACCCTGAGATACAGTTGATATAGATAAAAGTGAATAAATGCTTAATTCTTTTCTGTGTTAACCACTTTTCAAAATAATGAATAGCATCTTCCAAAGGTGAACAAAGAGTTTTCTTTTCTATTGTGTTTAAAAAGAATCTTAAGGGCCCATGGATTTAATGATGTTTGATGTATTTTAATTCATTGTCCAGTAGAGGATGCTTCAAGGTGGCTTCTGAGTCCTTTTGATTAAACCCCAGTAGTCTTTGCTAGATTCTTTTGCTTTCAGGTTGACAAAATGTTCCAGACTCATCTCATATATTTTTCCCCCCAGCACTGGAATTAGTTACGCAAGGAGCTGCTGGTTTCCTTGTATAGAAAAAGACATATACAGACTCTAATCTGAGCTCTAGTGGAGTAATGCAACTAGGCTAATTTGTTGTTTCTAGGCCTTTTCAAAGGAAGAGCTAGCAGATGCATATATAATACTTAATGAGTTGATGCAGAATCTTTTAATTCAAATGTAGAACTAATTGAATGGGAATTGTATATAACTTCATTGATATTATACCTATATCTCTTCTTAACCTGAAAATCCAGGTTCTTGATGACACCGGTATAATTGCCCATTTGCTTTATTCTAAATGTAATACACATATAACAGTTTCAAAAAAAAAAAAAAAAAAAACACTACTGGAACTACCACCACCACCATGTCCACACACAAAAAATTTGAGATTATTTTTTCAGCTATTTTTGTGTTTAGTGTCTATCAAACAAGGGATGTATGGCCAAATTTTGTATTTAGTTATTTTATTTCCTCACACTGATTATGCTAGCAAATCAATAGCCAACTAGAATATGTAAGTATTATAACTTTTCCTTCATAGTTTAAGACACTGCTATGACAGAAATGTCTAATTTTATCATAATTATGTAGGGTATTTTGATTATTTTAAAGTCAAATTCACAAACAAGTTGTAGGAGCCAGCTTCCAAGTATTTTTAGTTTTTATTTTATTTTTTATGCCCTCAAAGATCTTTGTCTCCTGCTGTTCATGTCCTTGTACAATCCCCTCTTGCCTCGAATTGGGTTAAGCTGTACAACCAATAACATACTGAGGAAGTGATGATGTGCGATTTGTAAGGATAGGTCATAAAAGACATTGAGAATTCAGCGTTGGTCTTCTGTACCACTCACTCTCAGGGAGCCTCCATGTTTAGTGTATTTCTCAATATTTTGTTGAAAGGGTTGTCCTCTGCAAATACCACATAATAAATATACTTCCACATCTATGTCTTACTACACCTTCAGATCCCTTCTTCTACATTTTACTAAAATACTAGCATATTAACTTTATTGAATATAGGCCACTTTCAAGTCCACATTTTAGTTAAAAATAAAAACTACTAGAGCTGCTACTAGCTGATGGAGCCATCACATTAAATTTCATCTTTGTTGAGTGCATCCATATCAATCATTTTGCATAATCAAAAATTACATTTTGTTCTTGATGGTTTAACACTCTTAGAATTCATTCTCACATATATTTCCCAAGGTTTCTGATGATATAGATGAACAAAACTTTACAATTATTTTGAAATATAAACTTTTTCTTGGTTAGACCTCACATTTTTTTCCTATAAACCTGCTGAGATCTGACATGAAATATAAGTCTGGAGCCAGTAAAGGGCAGTTTGGGTAGATCTTGAGCATAGTATTTCCCTACCATACTACTGCCTCAGGTACATTTATTATATGGTCTTCAAGCAAAGGAAAGCTAGTTTCCTTGGAGAAAGGAGGGGAAGTCTTTCCTGGTAAAGATAACTTAGAAAGTCTAGGAGGCTCTGGATGCTCAGCATTAAGTTCACCCATGTGTTTCCATTTCAAATCACAGGGTCTCAGCCTTCTCAAGCAAACCTCTTTCAGTTGGTAAATCTGTAAATTCAACTTACATTGTACTTCTTTAACCTGTATAATTAAATAGTAGTCTTATCTTCAGCAGGGTTGGCTCTGTGGCTGCAAGGAATACGTGATTCCTTTAGATTTGTCATAGAATAGAAACTCTTTGGTTCTTTTACTATTACTTAAATGAAGAGTTTACAGTCTCAAACTTGCCACCTTCTTTTGCAAAACTCTCTAAGGCAAGAAGCAGCAGCCATTCTTCCCCATAGGTCTTATAATTATCATTCCCACCCCTTTACAGTTTTAAAGGGCAACCACCATTTGATCTGCCAAGATATTTACTCCGATAGCCACATTGTCACAAACAACAACAGCTTACAATTTAATTGATATGATGCCACTGGATGTTGTGAATTACTCGGATTCTATTTCACAACTGCCATAAATCTAGCCTGCATTCAAAAATATCACCAACAACAAAGAACCTTCTCAGGGTCTCTACAGGAACACAACAACCAAACTAGGTATTTTAACACAGGGAACTTAATACATAAATTGATTGCACAGGTGTTGAGTGTCTGACTGAATAAATAGAGAACACTAGGGTAATATGGTGATTATAATTGTGGACACGGCTATTACATTTAGGCCTGGAGAAGTGCAGGGAAGTAGTTGGGTTTATTAAAACATCCAAAGCTTAGATGAAGACCTCATGTAGATGTAACTCAGAATATCTTATCAGGAGGCCTTTTCAACTGCCAAGAATTATAGTGAGGGGAGAATAGAGCAGTTCTGGAGTGCTCAAGGTAGCTAGAGACTGGAACAAACCACTGCTGCTATGGGCATTATGGTCAGGAACAGTGTGAAAACAGAAAGGGAAGAAATCATTCTCCCTTTCTCTGCCTTTAAATTCTGCTTAAATACCTCCTACTCTTGACAGAATCTAACAGGATGCCAATTAGCAAATAGTTTGCAGCGTACCGGCTCCAGATCACAGAGCAGAGTGTAGAAGGATGAATTTGAAACTGAGTGTTAATATGTACTTGGCTGGCACAACCACTGGTTTTTCTATTCTCTTAATAGAGGAGGTATGGCTTAGGATATGTTTGCTAGCTTCTTACCTGTAGGGATTCACCCCTCTTTTGTAAACACTAGATATTTAATAATATGCCTTGTGCACTCTGAGATTTGTGTTGTCTGCTCCTCTCCCTACTTTCAAAAGAAAAGGAATTTATTTTTTCTTTGCCCCAGTGCCCTCTTTCTCCTCAATTTAGTTGCTTTTCATTGATTTCTTTTCAGCATGAACTGAGTCCTGGAAACCAGCTATGGTAGGTTGACTTCTAGAGTTTATAGGACCCAGACTGCCATGTACTGACCATGCTTTCCAATGTCTCCTTCGTTCACCTGTGAATTGACAACTGTATTGGCCTCTTCCAGTCTCTCTTGCTGTTCCCAAATGGCTCACTGAACTTTGCATGCAAATGGGAGACTTTCCTCTTTGGGAGTGAGTACTTGTTGATGATTCATTTCATGGAGTCTCTAACTCTCTGGGCCATTGGAAGTCTCTTTGCTTCTCTTTATGTCTTCCCACATGGTTGCTGCTACCTCACATGTCTTTCAGGAGTTGCTTTTGGCCTGTCCTTGTATTTTTGCATTTGAGAGATATTCTATTATTTAGAAGTGGAAGTGCCAGGTTATATGGTAAATTTTTTTTTTTTTTTTTTTTTTTTTTTTTTTTTTTTTTTTTTTGGAGACAGGGTTTCACTCTGTCACTCAAGCTGGAATGTAACCCAAGCTGGAGTGCAATGGTGCAATCATAGCTCACTGTAACCTTAAACCCCTGTACTCAAGTGACCCTCACACCCCAGCCTCCCTACTAGCTAGGACTACTGGTGTGGATCACCACGCCCAGCTAATTTGCTTTTTTCAATTTTTTTTTTTGTACAGAGAGGGTCTTGCTATGTTGCCTAGGTTAGTCTCAGACTCCTGGCCTTAACATTCCCCCAGTCTTGGCCTTCTAAAGTGCTGGGATTACAGACTTGAGCCACCACACTTGGCCCATGTTTAACATTTTAAGAGAAACACAATCTAAAGAAACCACACAATTTCATGTACAATTCCAGTAGTGGGTCAGGGTTTCAGTTTCTCCACATCTTTGCCAATACTTGTTATTATTTGTCTTTTCTGAGGATACATAATGATGTATGAAACAATATTTCATGTGGTTTTTATTTGAACTTTCCTAATGGCTAATGATGTTGAACTTTTATTTCTGTGTTACCAATCATTTATATGTCTTATATAGAGAAAAATCCATTCAATTCCTTTGCCATTTTTTCAAATAAATTGCCTTTTCATTTCTGAGATGTAAAATTTTAAAACATATATTCTGGATACAGATCTCTTATCAGATAAATGATTTTCAAATATCCCCTGCTATTCTGTGGGTGGTCTTTCCGCTCTTCTGATGGTGTCCTTTAAAGCACAAAAGTTTTTTATTTTGATGAAGTCCAATTTATTTATTTATTTATTTTATCACCTATGCTTTCAGTGTCATACCTACAGTTTTGCTTAATCCAAAGTAACCCAGACTTACTCTTGTGTTTTCTCCTAACTTTTAGCACTTACATTTAGGTGCATGATACATTTTTGAGTTAAAAATGCATTTGTATACATGTAAGGAAGACTTCCAACTTAATTTTGTGATACTCAATGTTTCCAGCATTATTTGTTTAAAAAAAATTTCTCCACTAAATTGTCTTCACACCTTTATCAAAAATCAATTTACCGTCAGTGTAAGGGCTTATTTCTGGACTCTCCATTTTGCTATATTGACGTATGTCTTCTGCATGATCTATATGTCTAACTGTCTTGATTGCTGTGGCTTTGAAGAAAGATTTGAAGTTGGAATGTGTGAGTCCTTCAACTTCGTTATATTTTTTCAAGATTGTTTTGGCTTTTATGCATTTTCATCAATCGTAGGGTCAGCTTATCAACTTTTGTAAAAAGGCAAGCTGATAATTTGATATATTTATATATCTGTTTAGGAAGTATCACCATTTAACAATGTTAAATCCTCTAACCTATCAACATGCAATTTCTTTCCTATTTATTCTTTTATTAAATTTCAACCATGTCTGTAGTTCTAAATCCACAAGTCTTGCATTTATTTTGTAAAACTTATTCTTAAGTATTTATTTAATTTGATGTTTTTGTGAATGGAATTGTTTCTTAATTTCATTTTTCTATATTTACATTGCTTTTGGTACGTTGATATTGCATCATCTTGCAACATTGCTGAAGTCACTTATTTGTTCTAATAGTGTCTTTTTAAAAAATAGATTCCTTAGGATTATCTAGGTACAAGACCATATCACCTACAAATAGAGATAGTTTAACTTCTTCCTTTCTAATCTGATATCTTTTAACTTTTACCTGCCTAATTTCTCTAGCTAGAACTTTCAGTACAACAACTGAATAGTAGTGAGAGTAGACATCTTTTATCTGATCTTACAGGGAAAGTATTTAATCATTCACCATTAAGTATGATGTTCCTTTGTGGTTTTCATAGATCACTTTACCACATCGAGAAAATTTCCTTTTACCTGCAGTTTGTTGAGTGTTTTATCATGAAAGAGTGTGAGATTTTGTCAAATATATATCCTTTGTTTATAGAGATGATTATATGTTTTTGCCCTTTTTTCTATGAATACATTATATTGATTGATTTTTTAATGTTAAAATAACCTTGCATTTCTAGGACAAATCCCAGTTGGTCATGGTGTATAATACGTTTTAATGTTTCTGGATTTGGTTTCCTGTTATTTTGTTGAGTATTTTCTGTCTTTATTCATAAGGGATGCTGATCTGTAATTTTTGTTTTCTTGTGATATCTGATTTTTGTATCATGAAAATACTGACCTCATAGAATGAGTAGGAAAGTGTTCTACTCTAATCTATTTTTGGAAGAATTTGTAAAGTATTGGTCACAATTTTTCTTTAAATGATAGATAAAATTAGCCAGTGAAGCTATCTATCTGGGCCTGGGATTTTCTTTGCAGTAAAACATATTTTATTGTTAATTCATTCTCTTTACTTATATAGGTCTATTCATATTTTCTGTTTATTTTTGAGTCACTTTGGTAGTTTGTATTTTTCTAGTAATGCATCCATTTTGTGGATGTTGTCTAATTGTTGGCATATAATTGTTTATAGTATTCCTTGTAATTACTTTCAGTTCTGTAAGCTCAATTGTAATGTATATTCTTTCATTCCTAATTTTAATATGAATTTTCTATATTTTCCTTATTCTACTTAAGGTCTGTCAATTTTATTGATCTTTTTGATAAGCAAACTTTGGTTTTGTGGTTTTCTCTATTATTTTCCTATTTCATTAATTTCCACTTTAATTTTTATTTCCTTTGCTAGTGGGATTTTTTGGTTTTTGTTTGCTTATTCTATGTCTTGTTATCTTAGTTGCTTTGTTTTTAATGGGAGGGTTTGGGAAGATTAAAAAATTATTCTGAAGCCACGGCCATCTAGCCTGGTGACCACATAAGACACTTTAAAACTACAAGGAGAAAGATGTTTCTTTATACAGATGCTTCTTGACTATGATGGGGTCATAATCTTATTAGAATCCTATCTGATAATCCTATCATATGTCATAAATATTATAAACTGATAATGTATTTATTACCCTGAAAAGCCCAGCAAAAAGAAAAAAAAACTTAAACCATTGTAAGTCAGGGGCTCTGCATATTTTCTGAAAACGCTGTCAGTGATACATATTTCCTTATGAAATTTCTTGAATAAAGAAATGGGATGGTGCTAATCCATTTTTCAAAATGTATGATTTTGCTGTTACTTAAAAAATCAGTGATTATAGTGAACGTCAGTTTGCACCATTAAAATTATTTAATTTTCAAGTTTCATAGACCTGAGTTGATCAATAATTGAACCAAACTCTGTACATTTGTAAAATAATTTGTATTATTACATGACTGCTATCCCTTTAATTAGATGCTGGGCTCTTGGAACCTTAATATTTTAGAATACCACATAAAGAAACAAAGAACTCTGAAAATGTATCATTTTTACAAAAATAACAATAAAATTTTAAACTTAAAAAATATGGGATAAGTGCTCTGTATACATTATCTCAGAATTCTCACTACTCTAAAAATTGAGTATTATCACCTTTATATTAAAGAAACTGAGGCTTGGAAAAGTAAAGATCTTGTCCTTAGCTGCATAGGTAGTAACTAGCAGAGCAAAGATTCAAACAAGATCTAAAGGACTTGCTTTTTCCACATTGCCCTGCAGTCTCAATTCAGGATTAGATATGAAGTACTTTCAAGTACATTTATTATCCCACAGGGAAAGCCCACATACTTCCATATTTAATGGGAGTAAATTGAGAAATATTTGAGGTGAGCTGACTGGACTCATTGTGTCTCTGTAGAGAAAACTAGACATCTATGTGGTTTAAAAAAAAAAGTAGGGGAGAGGGATGAGTAAAAAAATTAAAGAAATAGAGAACTGACCTTGCATCCAGAGGTATCTCTGCAGGTTTAAATATTTGGTATGTCTATACCTCTTTCTAATTACTAAGATGTGATTCCTTGGGCAAGAGTTGCCAAATTATTCCATGTCAAAATGGCTATATGACCTTCCAGACAACAAGTCATTGATGTTGACCTGCATAGCCTTAGAACAGGCATTAAGTTCCCATGGGCAATCATGATGGAAACATAAAGAACTTAGTGGTGAGTGACTTCCCCATTGTTGATATGATTGATTATGAAAGATTGTAAGTGATGTAGGGAGTGATCACTAGATGGAATAGCCTCAAGGGGAGAAGTCCTTTGTCCAAGAAGATGAGTCTAGGAAGAGGGTGAAAAACTGAAAACATGAATTATGGTTTGGATTAGGGAGTGATAAATGAGATCCTTCTGTTGATATTCAGTGAAACCCAGAGGCTATTTGGGACAATTAGGAAATGTAACTGCATCAGAAGATCAACAGCTGCATGGTAAGAAGGGTCTTAAAAATACTTTAATTGACATGACCTTTCTTTATCTCCTTAGCAGTTAACACATGCACTGAAATGCCTTAAACTCCTAAGGTCATCTGCATATCACAACTGAGTTCTTTCAACTTTCCACCATCCATTCTTTCAGATTACATATTGGCCATCTCTGAAGAAGAGAAAATTACTAATATTCCAAATATAAGCTCTGTGAAACTGAAAGGTGAATTCACTCCTGTGTTTTGTTGTAGTGTAAATGTAACAGAATTTTATTAAGTACCAAAATTGAAAAAAAAAAAAAAATACGGAGAGAGGAAAAAAAATCCTAACAAACCACGAGCTTCACTTAATGCAAAGATGTCCCATTTATAGGATAATGACTAATTTTGATGTCTGCCTATAAAATTTGTTGAATGTTTTGTTGAATGTGCAAACCACTGTTTTGTCCTTCCCTTCTCCACACTCCCTGGCACAAAACTACTGCACATGATTCTCAAACCCTGGACCATAGGGTTCTGTTTCTGGTCTATTGCTTCTGCCTTCCTCTGATACAGGGGATCTGGGTGGCTGTCATGTTTAGTAGACACTGAGGACCCTCCAGCCAAACTCTAGACACAAGGCAGCTCTCTTTGCTTTGCCTTGAGTTTCAAACTAAAATTGTTGGAATGACCTTGTATTACTTATTCAGGACTCTCTGTTGACTTCTGACAATGAGGAAAATTGTCAGAAGAGATCTTAGCCTTAAACTGCTACTACTATCATCCACTTTCCTTCTGTATTCTCTTCACTTTTCTTCCTGCAGCCCAATCCCTTCAATCACACACATCACCCACCTAATATTTCATGCTGAATTTTTTGTTTGCTGCTGCTTTTCATCAAAGTATTAGTGCGTTAAAAAAAAACGAACAAAAAAGTATTTTCCTTTTTACTGTAATTATTATATGGTCCTGATTGGGGTGTCCTCAGCTTTTTATCTGGGGTAGGCAAAGTTAAAATAAAATGAAGGGTTAACTGCTTAGAATTGGTTGTAGATGTAAGGGGGGTTAAAAAACAATAGCATGCCAATCACTGAGTCGTGCATTTTATGTGAGCTTCAAGAAGACATTTAGCTTTGTACACTAGCTATATCATCTATTAGGATAAGCAAGAAGACAGGGAACCAGATCAGAATCTCTGGACCTTATTGGACTATTGAGTTCTAGTCTTCATGGATGATGGAAAGGGAGATTATGGGACAAGATGATGAATAAACGCAGTAATAGTTTGTGACTTTGTTATAGAAGCCCAAGTTGAGGCTTATGTACCTGATGTGTGGTTGACACCAAATACCGACACACAGGTGGTTGGAGATGTGAAAGGTTCATTCGATTTGGCCAAAGTGAGAAGGCAGGAGGGCAAGAACTCTCAAATCCATCTTAACAACAACAAAAAAATCAGCAGGGAGTTTTTCATACAGCTAGAGAATAAGAGGGGGGGAGTTGTCAGGAACCAAGGGAAAAATCTGTGTTTCTTCAGTCTCAGATAACATCTTGAACAACCAGACTTCTGGGCGTCAGCAGTTTGATCACAATATCCTTAAAGGCATAAAGACATTCATTCCTTCTGCAAAATTTTCTTGTGACCCTGAAGCTATCTCCTGCTTGACAAAGAAATAGTGAATCAGCAGTTTGTAATTTTTTAGTTTGTGGGAACAAGGGATGTTGGCTTTTGTGCAGGCAAGCAAGGGCCTAGTCAGAATTTTCATGATTTCAGTGACTAAAAATGCTTGGGTGCTGAAATCTCAAGGGGCCTACTTAAAATCTCAAAAGCTTAAAATTAACTGTGAGATTGACATGTTCTGAAGAGTCTCATTGTATTATCAGAGTTCTCCAGAGAAACAGAACCGACAGGAGATAAAGAGATACATATAAGAGGATATTTGTTATGGAAATTGGCTCATGTGATTATGGGGGTCAAGAGGTCCCAAGATATTCTGCAAGCTGGAGAAACAGGAAAACTCACAGTGCATTTAAGTTCAAGCCTAAAGGCTTGCAAACCAGGAACTCATGTGCAGGAGAAGATGGATGGCCCAGCTCAGAAAGAGAGAGAGAAGTTTCCCTTCCACTGACTTTTTGCTTTATTGAGTCTCTCACTGGTTGGATTATGCCCATTGAGGGAGGATCTTCTTTACTCAGTTTACTTATTCAAAGGCTAATGTCTTCCAGAAACATCCTTGCAGACACACCCAGAAATAATGTTTTACCAGCTATCTGAGTATTGCTTAGCCCAGTCAAGTTGACATATAAAACTAGGCATTACACTTGTAATTCAACCATCAAGATAAAAATTTAGTAGCATAAAATTCAAGCTTTCAAAGCATATAATTTTCATTCTTACCATTATGCACACTCATACTAAGGAGGACATTAAAGAAGAGATTAATTTTTTTAGTTGTTCTTTTCCTTATGAGCTTGGATTTAAGAGTAGACATGATTTCCGGCAGTATGTGTAAGTGTGACTTTACACTAATGTTTCATTTTCCTGTCCTTTAGTTACACTGATGTTAAAATGAGTATGGTAATATCACACTAAAATCAGTGAGAACATGAATAAGTTAATACCTGCCAAGTTCTTGTAGCTCCTTAGAGAAAGGTACTGTCATCTGATCCAAGTTCCCTTGTAAATGACTAATGATGTAAAGATCAAGAATTTACTAGACTTCCCTTAAATTATAAAGTTTTAAGTATATTGGCATCTTGTGTTCCCACTATACATAAGACTCTGAACTCTACTCACGTTCAAACCTAAAACAAAGCATTTATTATACAACATTGGCAGAAGTTTCAGGATGAATAAAAATGTGAATATACAATAAAATTCTTCACATTTTAATATGTTACATGACTAAAAGAATAAAGGCACTAGGTAAAAACAAAAAGGATATACTACTATTAATCTTTTCACTATAACTCGCCATTATGTTTCTACAGACCCCTTTTAAAAGTGTTTCCCATTCAAAATTTTAAAGCCCAACATAATTGGAGGAAAATAGTAACCATGATTTTCTCAAGAGAGTTGTTTTCCTTTAAATTTTAGCTTGAACCCTTTCCTTCCATCGCTGATCTGTTCAGTATCTATTGGAAGTGATGAATCCTCTGACTATATGAGAGCAAAATGTCAGTCAAGGATCTTTATTGAAAACAACGGAAACCAACTCTAGCTAACTCAAGTGGAAATGTAATTTACTAAAGAATTCTAAGTAGCTCACAAAATCTTTGGGTGGATGGGGGAATGAGGCTCTGAACAACGCCCAAAATATACCACATAATGATGTCATTCTTGCCCACTCAGGGATTGCATCACCAACACAGGATGCTCCAGCAATAATCTTGACTTTTGCTGCTTTTGGAAACTAGACTCAATTTTTTACCTCCACTATGAAATGTGTTGTTTGCTGTTTATGTTCAGAATCAAAGTCTGCCTTGATTGCATATGACTTTAATAGGTCTTTATTAGCAAACAGGTGCCTTCCAATTGCCCTTTCTTAATGTGACCTTGTATCATTAGCAACTGATCCATGGCATTACTGAAAGCATGAAGATGTTTTTAAACCTCATAGTGTTTAATCTCAGAACCATCTACGACTCTGACATGGTTATTGGTCCACTAATGTAAGAGCAAGATTCTAATTCAGAATACAAAACTGATTTAAGTCTATTATTCTTTGCCTTCTAACAACATGTTTGCAAAGGCAGCTAATTGTATCTTCTGAGTTCCCAAGCTCTTGATAATGCCAAGAGCTCAAGACTTATTCCCCACATATTTTAATTACCTTAGTTCCTGAGATTCCATCACATTTTGAGCTACCATTAGTTTACTCAACTACATTTCTTCTGATCTGGCTGGGATGCTCTATTTTATAGGCTTGTCATATAGAAATATATGCAATGCACAAATAAACTCAGGGACATGCTCTGAATACATGACCCTAAAACAAGGATGGAGCAATTGTTTTAGAGACATGTGAGGTGTACCCCAGTAGGCAAAATTCACTGTGCAGTGTGTTTGTTACCATACTTTCCTTGTAAAATCTACTTATTTGAGAGCAATAAAAGTTGACTAAGTTATAATTATTGCAGTTACATGCAAGCAAAACCTTTCATATCATTCCTATTTATTTTCCACCTTGCTAAATATTTTGAGATATATGCAAGCAGATCTTTCCTACCTTTGAAAAAGTCCTGTGGCTCTTAACAGTTATCACTGTATAAAGATTAAAGAGTTTCAAGCATTTGGGAAGGCTAAAACTGGTGCTTCCACTACTGCATTATTTTATCATGACCCTTGTAGTTATTGCTCCTGCCTATTCCTCCCCAAGATATTCTATGGGTTGACCCCACTTCTTGAAGGTTTTGGCTCAAGTATCACTTTATCAGAGAGGCCTTCCCTAATTTTTCTTTGTAAAGTAACACATCTCAGCCATCCTCCATGGCATATCATATACTCCTTGACCACAGGATTTACCACCATCAAATATTAACCTTTTTGGTTTATTTTGTTTCCTCAATTGATAGTGTAAGCTCTGTGGAGAAAGGAACTATGATATGGTCACTGCTGTATCCCTATTTGGAGACTAGGACTGCCCAATAGAAGTCTGCAAGGATCATAATGTTCCATGTATGTGCTTTCCAATAAGATAGCATTAGCTACATGTGCCAACTGAGTACTTGAAATGCAGTTAGTAATACTGAGAAACTGGATTTTTAATTTAATTTTAATAACCACACTTGGCTTATGGCTACCATATTGAACAACACAACAGAAACTGGCATCTAAAAAGTACATAATAAATATTTGTTGGTTCAATAAGTGAGTAGTGCTTCTCTCTCCATACTCATTTTGTTGCAGATATACACGCTTAAGTGGAGTTGCCTCATTCTTTGCACAGATTCATGGCAGAACCTTGCATAACTGGAAATGGCTGTGTACCTATGCGGTGACCTGATTAACTTTTCGCTGTTCTTATCTTCTGCTTTTTCATCCATAGAAGAAACCTGTATTCTCATGCATGACACTGTATTTTGCCTCAATTGTGCCTTTTCTTTAACTTCATCTCTCCTTCTTTAATATCATAGGATATGTCATATTAGTTTCTGATTTCCCCTGCTGATGTATGTGCTAGAAAGAGGTCATCATGTCATTAAAGTGACATATTCTATTATATGGTTATATCCAAATGAATGTCTTCTATAACAATGAAAGATTTCTGAATTCTCATTACCTAAATCCAACCAACCCAGAAGTTGAACACACACAGTGTTCCATTCATGGGTTCATAACTTTTAAGCACCAGCATCAGAAGCTGTGGTGGAAGGTCATACTTTTTGTGACAGCTGCTTGAAAGTTTTTGTTGATAATATTACTGGTAAACCATAGACTTGGAACTACTGAAACAAATGAAACCACTTTATTAACAGAGAGAGAAGTAAGGAGTTTGCCCTTCACATTCTTATTTTAACACTTAGAGTACTTCTGTGTTTTACTGAGTTTCTCATTTGTCAATGAATGATAGCTGTATAGAAAAACAAAGCCAAGTATGTGCACACACACATACATGTGCACACATACATACACACACACACACCCTGATAGACACAATCACTTATAAAACGATCTTGGGTCTTAATTTGATATACTTGGCATTTGATCTGTACTGTTAAAGGTGTCGATTTAGATGTTTGTTAATCTCTCTCCTAAGACTGGCCAATTGAATACTCTATGACCAGTAATATAGGAGAAGGGTGTTCCTAAGGTGTTTATAATCTTCTCCATAGCTGTACAAACTTTTGAAATCTTTGTCACTATCTGCCACATTTGCAGAAAGTGTTCGCAGACACCCTGGTGAATGGACATCTAATATGCAAGTTTTCTACTAACAGTTTTTTAGATCTGGGTATGCAGTCTCTGGAGCCCTGCTGCAGGGATTTCTGTCCTAAACTCTGGCCAAAAAAATCCTCTTGGTTCTTGGATAGCCAATTAGTGCCACTGTCTCAAGCCACTATGCAAAGTCTCAAGGTCAACTTTTGAGGTCTCAAGGGGATGAGCATCATAAACGAGGCAAGTGTATGGTCAGAGTCAGGTAGGCTCAGCCCATCATCTCAAGTGCCTAAGCAGCAAAACAGGGGTGAAGAAGTATACACCTTTGCTTATTCATTGATTTAGAAACTATCTTGTAAAGTCCTACGATACCTACTAGGCACTCGGGAAATCACAGGGAATAACACAAGCAAATAATCTGTGGATTTCAGAAAGTCTCTGAGAAGCCTAAAGGGCATTGTGGCTGAGTCAAAGGGATTTTGTAAGAGTTTTCTCTGGAGATACTTGGCACTGTTGGCAAAAGATGTAGATCTGCTTTGGGAAAATTAGATAAGGCAGAGTCACTTATACAGTTTTAAGAACATAAAATTGGAAATCCAAAGACATAGGTTATAAAAAAAAAACCCATACAAGAATGATATAAAAATAATATCCAAAGTGGAATTAAACAGTGATTTAACTGATAAATTGGAAACAGGCGTGTGTGTTTGTGTGTGTGTGTGTGTCTGTGTGTGTGTGTTCTTAAATAGCCAAGTAATGAGATGAAATAGATTAATTTCTTTCTGGGAAGGAAAAATAGCATGTATGAGTTGCAATACTCTACTAGTCTGCTTGGGCTGCCGTAACAAGCAAAACAACAGAAATTTATTTCACACAGTTCTGGAGGCTAGAAGTTCCAGATCAAGTTTCAGCAGGGTTCAGTTTCGGTGAGGGCTCTCTTCCTGGCTTTCGAATGGCCTCCTGCTTGCTGTGTCTTTGTAAGGCTGTTCCTCTGAGTGTGCATGAAGAGTGAATGAGTGTATCGTCTTATAAGAACACTAATTCTACAGACAGAGCACCACCTTTGTGACCTTATTTAGCTTTAATTGTCCCTAAAGGCCCTATCTACAAATATGCTCACATTGGACCTCGACATATAAATTTAGCAGGGAGAGACACAATTCAGTCCATAGCAAACCTGATGCATATTTTATGTAATACTGTTGATATTTTATGACAGAGAATTTAGGCTAAGCATTTTTAAGCCAATTATATGTCATTATGAGGTATATTCGAGCAATATTTGTATATACATGATCAGAATATAGTACATTTTGGTTTAAATTCAAAGCATTTACTGAACATGCATTTTGTATAACAACCACAAGCCAGGGATTCTTTTGTACACACTTCTCATTTAGTGCATATTGTCAACTTGCAGCATTTGGTAATTCATAATAACTGAAGTGGGATTGAAAATTGTGTTTAGGAACTCTCTCCCACTTCTGGGAACACAATCAGAAGAGGTAAAGTAGAATATGACTTTATTTTATTTTTATTTTATTTTTGTCCAAGGGGTTTTTTGCAAGCTCTAAACCACAGGAACTTGCCTGTAGTTGGGATGCCATTACATATGTTTGAGATTTACAGAGGTCTACAGTAAAACTCTAGATTTCTGGATAACTAAATTTCTTGGGAGTGCTTCGAAGTGCTACTTGACTCAGAATTTTCCCACTATCTTAATTTTACAGAACTGTATACCTAGGTATATGCAGGAAATTCTGTATTATATTTTAATTAACTAGTTAAATAATTCTTACTGTATATGTTTAATGTATACAACATGATGTTTTCATATTCTTTCCTTGATATACATATGTATAGTGACGTGATTGTTGCTGTCAAGCAAATTAACATACCCATGATCTCACATAACTACTTTTGTTTTTCTTTCCTTTTTTTATGTGGTAAGAGTATCTAAAAATCTGCTCTCTTGGTCAATTTTCATTACAATCACAGTATTATTAACTATACTTCTCATGGTATTTGTTAGATCTCTAGATATTTCTTCTACAAAACTGCAACTTGGTACCTTTTGTCCTGCATTTTGCTATTTCCCCTGATCCTGGTAGCCTCAGCTTGATTCTGTTTCCATGTATTCAATTTTTTTTAAAGATTCCACGTGTGATTTTTTTTTTTTTTTTTCTGTGTCTGGCTTATTTAACTTATCATAATGCTGTCTAGGTTTATCCAAGTTGCTGCGAACAGTAGAATCTCCTCTTTTAAGACTGAATAAAATTTCAGCGTATGCATATACCACAATTTCTTTATCCATTCACCTGTAGATGGACATTGAAGATTTTTTCATATCTCAGCTATTGTGGAAAATGCTGCAATGAACATAGGAGTGAAGATCTGTTTATGAGGCAGTGATTTCACTTTATTTGGGAATGTACCCAAAAGAAAGATTGCTTAGTCATATGATAGTTCCATTTTTAATTTCTTTAGGAACTTTCATATTGTTGTCCACAGCAACTACACTAATCTACATTCCCAGCATTACACAAATGTTCCCTTTTCTCTGCACCCTTGCCAACTGTCTTTGGAGAAAGGTCTATTCAGGTTCATTACTCATTTTTAAATTGGGTTGTTTCATTTGCCATTGATTTGAGTTCCTTCTATATTGTGTATATTAAACTCTTACTAGATAAATGGTTGCAAATATTTTCTCCCAATCCAGATTGCTTTTTCGTTTTGTTGTTTATTTCCTTTGCTGCACAGAAGCTTTACAGTTTGATGTAGTCTCACTTTTTTATTTTTGTTTGATTGCCTGTGCATTTTGCGTCCCATCCAAAAAAGCGTTGTCAATACTAGTGTCAAGGAACTTTTCCCCTGTTTTCTTCTAGAGTTTTATGGTTTCTGGTCTTCCATTTAGTTTTTAAACCAATTTGAGTTGATTTTTGCATATGTTGTAAGACAAGCGTCGAATTTCATTCTTTTGCATGTGAATATCCCATTTTCCCTACACCATTTATTGAAAAAAACTATCCTTTCCCCATGGTGTCTCCTTGGTCTGTTATCAAAAATTAGTTGATTGTATATCCCTGAGTTTATTTCTGGGATCTCTATTCTGGTCCATTAATCTATGTTCTGTTTTAATGCCAGTATCATACTGTTTTGATTACTACAGCTTTCCAGTAAGATTTTGAGATCCAGGCAGTATAATGCCTCAAACTTTCTGCTTTTTGTTTTAGCTATTTGACATCTTTTGTGTTTCCACATGAATTTTAGTATCACTTTTTCTACTTCTGTGAAAAATGTCATTGGAATTTTGATAGAAATTGCATTAAGTATGTGTATCATTTTGGGTGGTATGGACATATTAAAAATTTTAATTATTGAAATCCATGAACACAGGATATATTTATTTGTCTTCAATTTATTTCATCAATGTTTCATAATTTTTATGTAAATATCTTTCATCTCTGTATTTAAATTTATTCCTGTGTATTTTTATTTAAATTTATTTCTATATATTTTATTTTTGATGCTATTGCAAGTGGGATTGCTTTCTTGATTTCTTTTTCAGAAATGCTACTGATTTTTCTGTGTTGATTTTTTAGCAGGAAAATCTTGAAAGAATATTTGCCCTTAACTTCACTGATAAATCCACCGATTCTAAAGTGGGAGCATCAGTAGGGATTCTTGCTTGCTGGCCTTGTCATCTTCAATACACTGTTCAAGCACAATAGTTGTTGAATATAAGAGGAGCCTGTAGAGTAATTTCTCTGAGAACTATAACACCACATCACTGTTTAATTTGGCCAGACTGTAGGTTTAAAGGGCCTTTGACACTGTCTCTTAAAGTATTTTCAAATCCCAAATTTGCATTAATACAACAAAAAGGCATAATGCAGTATTTAAAATAAACAAAAAAGGAACTAACAAATATGCAAATAAAAAATTGCCACATTTATCAGAGTGTAAACCACAGCATTGATTATAGTGATCCCATCAGTCTTAGTGTACGTATGTGTCCTCTTCTAAGCTCATATGTGTATATTTTAAATTATAATGAATTTCATACCATCTCTTCTTTCCTACCCTCCAACCTAGAGTATACAATCTAAAGTAAATTTCATTTGTCTGATAATATTTCAAGTATTATATATTATTTACATAACTCCCAAAGGTTGATACATATTTTTTTGTTTGCCTGTGGCTGAGAATACAAGGATTTGTTGAGCTGATTTTACGTATTTCTTTCCTTCAGGTAGTACTTTTCTTTGTTTAGAGCAAAAGGCCTCATAGTACAATTTGTTTTCACCAAGGAATGTATTTGCTTATTTCATAGACATATTTATTATGAAGCATTCTCTGAACTAGAGAAGCATTGCCCATGACATATAGTGAGCACAGTTAAATTGGTGAACAGAGACAGAGAGACAAAATAAGTTTGCTATGAGATCATGAATCTGTATTTAATAATACTAACTGAACAAGAATTTTCACCAGGCTCTGGAAAAAGTGGATTTATAGTTTGGTAATATAATGAATAACATTAGTGGTATTTATAAGCAGAATTGACTTGTAGTTTTTTAAAATTGGAATAGGTTTAAGGAATAATGAAGTGAGATCATACAGTTTATCCCTACTCTTTTTCTATAAATATTTTATCTTAACATATTTATATTAATATTATACTTAGATTTTCATTCAGAGAGCTAATCTTGCTATTTCATAATAACATTAATTTTCTGTAAAATAAAAACGAAGCTTTTAATATAACATGAATGTGCCAATATACCTGATTATCCTGAGTAATAAGGAGAGGCTTTTGGCTCTATTACTAAAGTACACAATTAATTGGAAGATAATAATGTCAAATAAATACTAGTTTAAAATGCTACTTTTGAATATATTTTATATCTTTATTAAGGTGTGTATTAACATTTCTATTTATAATATTGGTTTAACTTATTTTGGCAAAAAAACCTTTACAGTGTAGGAGAAATGACATAGAAAGATATAAAGGAAGTTTAGCATTGTTGTATTTTAATAACTGCAAATGTTCTAAATGTGAATTAGAGCAATATAATTAAGATTTTTAGAATAAACTTCTAAAATTGAAATGTATGTGTTGTCTTTATATCATTACCCTAATACCCATTTTTGGTTGAGGTATTTGACAGCCAGAATAATGGCTCCCCAAGGATGTCCATGGTTTTGGAATTTAAGAATATGTTATATTACATGGCAAAGCTATAGAAGTTAAAGTAGCAGATGGATTTAAAGTTGCTAATCTGCTGACTTTAAGAGAGGTAGATTTTCTTGGATTATTCCATTGGGTCCAATATTATGACAAGAATTTTTAAATGTGGAGGAAGTTAGAAGAAGTGAGTGCTTTGATATGAGAAGTACTTGAACCATACTTGCTGGATGTGAAGATGGGGGAAGAGGTCACTAGCCAAAGAATGCAGGTGTCCTCTAGAAGCTGGAAATAGCTAGAAAATACACGTTCTGTAGAGGCTGCAGAAAGGAGCTCAGCTCTGGGATCATTCTCAGTTCCTTGAGGCTGCCCTCTGGTCCTAGCCTTGGCTAGCCTAGGCCTTGGCCTTCTCATAGCATCACAATTTAGTTTTTAAAAAGTCATCAAGAGAATTAATCTCTCAAGCTTGCCATGATAATATCTTACATAATATAATTAAGGAAATGGAGTATCCCCTCATATTCATAAGCCCTGACCACACTCAAGAGAAAAACATACACATGGCAAATATAGCAGAGAACAAGAAACTTGGAGGCCATCTTGGAATTCTGTCTACAACACTCCTGATATTCCCTCTCTATGTGTGTCTTTGTCTCTCTCTCTCCATATATATATATGCATATATATATACACACACACACACTTATATACACACACATGTGTGTATGTATATGTACGTACACATCCATGCACATATGTATTTGTTTTACTTTTTTCAATGTAGACATATCAGCTTCTTATAATATTTAATTGTTTTTCAACTAGTTCAGTCATATTTCTCTGTTTTAACTACCAGATCCCATCTGATACATGAAAACAAATTGAAGTAGATGAAGTTTCTCTATGCATCTTTTCTCTCATGACATTCAATTGCATACCCACCATCACCCAAACTGCAAAATTATTGACACTAACACTTCAAATAACCTCTTGTAGTACTTATATACATTAAAAAGATTTTTCTTTGTGATGGTAAAGTAGAAATTAATTCACAGCTCCATATTCTGGTGAAAGAAAAAACTGTAACAAAAAAATCTTCACACTGATCTAACACTTTATATTCTCATGAGTCAAGTGGTTAAATTCCAATGCTCTTCTGAAGAAGGTTGAGTATTTTTATAAATTAAAAAAAAATTATTGCTGGGCGTGGTGGCTCACGCCTGTAATCCCAGCTCTTTGGGAGGCCAAGGTGGGCAGATCACAAGGTCAGGAGACTGAGACCATCCTGACTAACACAGTGAAACCCTGTCTCTACTAAAAATACAAAAAAAAAAAAAAAAAATTAGTTGGGCATGGTGGTGGGCACTTGTAGTCCCAGCTACTCAGGAGGCTGAGGCAGGAGAATGGCATGAACCTAGGAGGCAAAGCTTGCAGTGAGCCAAGATCATGTCACTGCACTCCAGCCTGGGTGACAGAGTGAGACTCCATCTCAAAAAAAAAAAAAAAAAAAAAAAAAAAAAAAAATTATAACTAAAGTTTTGAATTAAATCATTCTGATTGTCCAGGAATGCATGCACTTAAATATATGTAATAAAAAATTAAAGATTTCTCATAGAAAAACTTATTGAAAAAATCACTGAAAGATAAATGTTATTATAAACTGTGTATTTCTGTAGTAAATTTCCCAAAAATACATAATTTTATGAGCAAAAAAAGGTGTGGAATATATACGATATTGTATGTATATGTGTGTATATAAACTTTTTAAGTGAAGTTAAGAAACATGAATGAGGACCTACGAAGCATTATTTCTGTGCATGTACCAATATCCTGTTATCTCCAGTGCCCAACCCTAAGATCTCTGACTCTACCACATTAACTTCAGACTAAAAACGAACCCTTTTAAACACATGCAAATGATTTATTTTTTTTGCTAAATGCAACTTAACAATTTTTAAATATTAATAGTAAAAAAGATGTTTAATATATTGTGTTGAGATGTTAGGGAATAAATTGTAGTTTGAATGCATCAAAATTTTTTTAGACATGCAACAGCTCTTAGTAAGAAACCGTTCCATCTTTCTGAGAGAAAGTTGTATATTAACTGAAGAGAGGCATTTTGTTATGATCTAGAGGCACAAGAAATCTTAAAGTGTGAATCCCATTAGGTTATAATAAAAAAATCCTATTAATTTTATAAAAATCAGAGAATAGGAAAATAAAAATCACTAGTAGTCTCATTACTACCTCCTCAAATACTGCTGCTGTATGGGTGAACAGCTTCCCCTCTAGTCTTTCCTTTTTCTTCCCAATATAGCTGCCATGTGGATCAAGCATGTCTCATGGGATATAAGCACAAAGTATGTTTATTCTTGTTTTCTCTTTTTATTTGTTCTGATTATTAATTTTTCCCCTAGTCATATTTCTTTTCTTGGATGAAATTTAGGACAAATCTTCAGGCTTACCTAGTCACTTCAGATGATGACATCTTCTCCAAACAGTAATTAACATTTTCAGTCCATGGTAATATTCAACATTTTAAGCTCATTTAAAATACTGACTATGCCCCCGATATGGTTTGACTGTGTCCCCACCCAAATCTCATGTCGAAGTGTAATCCCCATTTATTTAAGGTGGGGCCTGGTGGGAAGTGATTGGATCATAGTGGGGGGGTTCCAGTGGTTTAGCACCATCCACCCCAGGGCTGTCTTGTGATAGAGTTCTCACCAGATCCGACAAGATTTGATGGTTTAAAAGTACGTAGCAATCTCAGTCTCTGTCTCTCTGTCTGTCTGTCTGTCTGTCTGTTTCTCTCTCTCTCTCTCAATCCCCTGCTGCACCATGGTAAGATGTTCTTACTTCCCCGTTACGTTCTGACATGATTGTAAGTTTCCTGAGGCCTCCCAGCCATGCTTCTGTACAGCCTGAGGAACTGTGAGTCAATTAAATGTCTTTTCTTCATAAATTACCCAGTCTCAGGTAGTTCTTTATAGCAGTATGAAAACAGACTAATATACCCCTTTCTCAGCTTGTGCTTGTGGTAGGCTAGCCAATGCAAGCAGGAAAGAGGGGTGTTGTCTGCTGCTTCTCCAGTGGGCATCTGTACCCCTTCTTCATCTTGTCAGTTACAGTGTCTGACCCCTAAGCGGCATGGGAAAGGAGAGGACAAAAGGAAAGGAGTTAGACATTTGATTAATACTGTTAAGAGTTGAAATGCACTTTTTGAGCAGGTAGGTATTTAAAGCTAACTTTTCCATCATGGGATATGCTTGTGGATTCTTTGGAGACTGATCTGCCTGACCCCAATGGCTCAGCAAGAATCTTCTCCTACAATTCCCTTGACTAGGTAATGCCCTCACTCTCCTCCTATCTTCTTCTCCCTGGTTCTCAGTGTTTCACTGCCACATAAACTGTCTCTCACTGTTGGGGTCCCATTGCCCCTCTGAGTGGTATTCCTGGGCAAGATTCAATGCAAGCTCACCAGGCTGTCTCTCACATTGGGCCTACATCTGGTCTCCTGGAAATACACCCGTATCCTTTGTCTGAACAATCCTGAGACAGACCCATTCCAATGCACTTCTGCTCTTCTCTCAGAGCAGATTAACTTGTCTGGGAGTTACTCATCCTCAGACTTCTCAAGCTCATTCCGAAACCTGTCCACATAATGCAGCAACTGCATGTGACACAAGAAACACATAATGCAAGTCACAAATGGGAGCCACATATATAATTTTATTAGTAGCCTTGCTAGAAAAACGAGAAACAGGTAAAGTTAATTTCAATTTCAGTAACATTTCATTTAATCTATCAAACATATTATTGTCTCAATACATAATCAGCAAAACTGTTAATGAAATACATTATCTTTTTTTCGTATTAAGTCTTTGAGTGTGTATTTTAGACTTAAAGTACATCTCTACTCAGAGTAGCTGCATTTCAAATGTTATGTTGCCACAAATCATAAATGGTTTGTGTATTGGGAAGTGCAGCTTTAAGTCCTTAAAATCTTTAACTTTAAAGACTTATAAATTCAAGATAAGAATACTCTCTCATATTTATTCCTATTTTTCCCATTCTAATATTATTTTTTCTCCTCCAATGTTCCAAGTTCCTTCTGTTATCATTTCCTTTCTAACTGGAGACCTACTAACCATTTACTTAGGTTGGGTCATCTGGCAACAAATTATCTTAATTTTGTCATCTGAAAATGTCTTTATTTTTCCTTCTTTCTTGAGGTATATAGAAATTTGTTCTGGATTGAAGTTCTTTCCTTTCAGCCCTTAAAGCAAGTTTTGCCACTTCCTTCTGGCTTCCATGGTTTCAGAGGAAATCTGCTGTCATTTGATTCATTGTTGCCTCATACGCCATATTACTCTAGCAGTTTTCAAGACTTTTTCTTTTGTTTTCAGAAGTTTGAGTATAATGTGTTTTAATATGGATTTCTATAAGTTTATTCTTTCTGGGACTTATTAATCTTATTGAATATATAGGGGTTTTCTTTGTGCCAGGTTTGGTAAAGTTTTAGACATCACTTTGTCAAATAGTTTTTCAGCCTGACTCTTTTTATCCTCTCCTTCTGGGACCTCCATGACATAAGTTTTAGATCTTCTGGATTGTCTACATGTTCCCAAAGCTCTGTTCATGTTTTGTTTTCAGTCTATTTTCTCTCTTTTGTCAAACTGGGTAATTTTTTATTGATTAGTCTTCAGATTTATTGATTCTTTCCTCTACCATTTCTGTTCTGCTATTGAATACATCCAGTGAAATGTTTATGTTGGCTTTTGTGTTTTTCCATTTTGTAATTTTCATTTGGCTCTTTTAAAAAAAACCTTCCTTCATTGAAACTTTCTATTTCAAGAGTGTTTGTAATTGTGCACTGAAGTGTTTTTGGATAGTTGCATTGAATTATCAAACTATCCAACTGTGATTGTTCTGGTTGTTGATATTACAAATAATTTTCAAATGTATCCTAGAAATTTCTGGTCTTATGTTATTAGACTCTAGATCCTCTTTAAAACTTCTATTTTATTGGCATTACCTTGTTTAGGATTAGCAGACATGCTCTGGCCTACTTTTGCGGTTACAATGATAATTTAGTTTTCAGAGTCTTTGCAGTGCTGTTCTGCTCTTCTTTGTGCGGTACTCAAAGGCTAATCTGAAAACTTGTGTGGTTTTCCACACAGTAGTTAAGCTCTCAAATCTTTTGCATATTAAATCTAGAAGGTTTCTCATGTGGGCATCTTAATAATTTGCTAAGGACTATCTATATAAGTTTGAAGAATGCTTTTTACTAACTCCATACTCTGTTCTCTGAAATTCTGCCCAGCACTCTATTTGGGAGGGGAAGGAGTTCCTTCTGCCAGTGTGGGGAGATAGTCCAACTTCTCCAATGGCCCTCCTCTGGCACTAGCAGGATTGGGGTAATATAACACCACCTCTTAAAGCTGAGTGAGGTTGCAAGCCCAAGTTGCCCACTGCACAGGAGAAGCAGAGTGCTGCTTACTGCCATCTGATCATGATGGAGGCCCAGGCTCTCCACTTGGACTCTGATGACACTACTGGAGAGGAAGAAGAGGTGATGGTGGTAAGGTGGGAAAAACATGTTGTTTTTCCTGTGGTGTTGGTTGAGGTTTTCTATTCTTCTAAGATATATATTTGTCTTTCTGTTTCTCACATATCCCTGACTAGGGGCTGGGATTATCCCTGACTTATTCTTCTAAGCCACTCTTTTCCCAGTTCTTTGGCTAGAGAGAACAGTCTTTTCTTGGACCAATTTCTGTCTATGCCTATTGGCATTTCTGAATTGCCAGCTTCTCCAGCCCCTAGTCAGGGATATGTGAGAAACAGAAAGACAACCTAGGAATTCACTGCTCTGTCATTCCTCAAATCCCAGTATCTGCCTTCTTCTTTCCACATTTCAAACTCTTCTTATTTCACTTTATTATGTGGGGGGATTTTTACTTGTACTTAGCAGAAGGACTCAGGTAAAAGGAGTCTCTTTCATTATGTTCAAAACTGAAACTCCTATTGTTTAAACAAAATTTACCTTTATTGATGTAACTAGTGGCTCTAATAACTCATTTTGAAACAATAATTAACTAATATATTAATATTCACAAATGCTGTATTTCCATTTAATACATGTTTATATTTTTAAAATGTGCAGCACTCCAACAGCTAAACAAGTTGAAGAATTCTAGTTGACATAAAAACAATTATCCTTCACAGTAAAACTCTGTTTTATCAATTTGATAAGTGTCATTCCCAGATAAGGAGTGATTTTCACTTAGTTAATTTTCCTTGCCAATAGTATTTAAAGTCTTACTACTAAAAATAAGATTCAAAACTTGAAAATAATCCATTAGAATATTTAATCTTTCAGATGCTTAAACAATTTGAAAGAAATGACAAAAAGGATTATTTAGGGCTTATTCTTTTAAGAGGATCTAATTATATTTAGCCATGTTCTACTAGAGTTAGTATTACACAGTGACTGAGCTGATTTGTTTATCAGAAGAGTTTATTCCTGATCCTACAAATGTTTTCACAATAATATTTGGGAAAAAAGGTTTAAGGCCTTTCAATGATATGTTCACAAAGCAATTAAATATTGCAACAATATTTGTATATCTTGAAAAATTGCACATAAAGTCATGAAAGGAGTAATATGTTCTCATATATTTAAGACCTAGACAAATATGTTCTTATGCTTACTTTGGAAATATATTTTATACATGAGCATTCATCTCCTGGTAATATATATAACTATAGTTTTAAATTTATAGGCATATATTACGATGTTGCTAATAGAGCCATTCTAGGCTCTCATGTAAATACAGGATAAATATCAAAATGTATTTAAGTCACCAAACCTTTTATAATCATATTAGATATTAGAAGAAATATTTTCATTAAATTTTGCTTGCATACACAATTTACCAGAGAATTTGTTATGTTTATTCTAAGTCACCTCAAAATTTGAATTTATGAGTTCAGTAAAGCACCTTGTTATATAGTAATATTTATTGGCTATTGATTTTTATTTTTTTAATGAGTATATGATGTAATACTTCAAATACATACATTTTGAATTAATATATTAGGTAAAATTAGAAACAAAATTGCGGGTGTGATGCTTTTCAGCACTTTATTTTTTATTTATTTATTTATTTTTTGTAATTTCTTTTTTTTTTTTTTATTATACTTTAAGTTCTAGGGTACATGTGCATAACGTGCAGGTTTGTTACATATGTATATTTGTGCCATGTTGGTGTGCTGCACCCATCAACTCGTCAGCACCCATCAATTCATCATTTATATCATGTATAACTCCCAATGCAATCCCTCCCCCCTCCCCCCTCCCCATGATAGGCCCCAGTGTGTGATGTTCCCCTTCCAGAGTCCAAGTGATCTCATTGTTCAGTTCCCACCTATGAGTGTGAACATGCGGTGTTTGGTTTTCTATTCTTGTGATAGTTTGCTAAGAATGATGGTCCAGCTGCATCCATGTCCCTACAAAGGACGCAAACTCATCTTTTTTATGGCTGCATAGTATTCCATGGTGTATATGTGCCACATTTTCTTAATCCAGTCTGTCACAGATGGACATTTGGATTGATTCCAAGTCTTTGCTATTGTGAATAGTGCTGCAATAAACATACGTGTGCATGTGTCTTTGTAGTAGAATAATTTATAATCCTTTGGGTATATACTCAGTAGTGGGATGGCTGGGTCATATGGTACATCTAGTTCTAGATCCTGAGGAATTGCCATACTGTTTTCCATAATGGTTGAACTAGTTTACAATCCCACCAACAGTGTAAAAGTGTTCCTATTTCTCCACATCCTCTCCAACAACTGTTGTTTCCTGATTTTTTAATGATTGCCATTCTAACTGGTGTGAGATGGTATCTCATTGTGGTTTTGATTTGCATTTCTCTGATGGCCAGTGATGATGAGCATGTTTTCATGTGTCTGTTGGCTGTATGAATGTCTTCTTTTGAGAAATGTCTGTTCATATCCTTTCCCCACTTTTTGATGGGGTTGTTTGCTTTTTTCTTGTATATTTGTTTGAGTTCTTTGTAGATTCTGGATAATAGCCCTTTGTCAGATGAGTAGATTGCAAAAATTTTCTCCCATTCTGTAGGTTGCCTGCTCACTCTAATGGTAGTTTCTTTTGCTGTGCAGAAGCTCTTTAGTTTAATTAGATCCCATTTGTCAATTTTGGCTTTTGCTGCCGTTGCCTTTGGTGTTTTAGATATGAAGTCCTTGCCCATGCCTATGTCCTGAATGGTACTACCTAGATTTTCTTCTAGGGTTTTTATGGTATTAGGTCTAACATTTAAGTCTCTAATCCATCTTGAATTAATCTTCGTATAAGGAGTAAGGAAAGGATCCAGTTTCAGCTTTCTACTTATGGCTAGCCAATTTTCCCAGCACCATTTATTAAATAGGGAATCCTTTCCCCATTTCTTGTTTTTGTCAGGTTTGTCAAAGATCAGATGGCTGTAGATGTGTGGTATTATTTCTGAGGACTCTGTTCTGTTCCATTGGTCTATATCTCTGTTTTGGTACCAGTACCATGCTGTTTTGGTTACTGTAGCCTTGTAGTATAGTTTGAAGTCAGGTAGTGTGACGCCTCCAGCTTTGTCCTTTTGACTTAGGATTGTCTTGGCAATGCGGGCTCTTTTTTGGTTCCATATGAACTTTAAAGCAGTTTTTTCCAATTCTGTGAAGAAAGTCATTGGTAGCTTGATGGGGATGGCATTGAATCTATAAATAACCTTGGGGAGTATGGCCATTTTCACGATATTGATTCTTCCTATCCATGAGCATGGTATGTTCTTCCATTTGTTTGTGTCCTCTTTGATTTCACTGAGCAGTGGTTTGTAGTTCTCGTTGAAGAGGTCCTTTACATCCCTTGTAAGTTGGATTCCTAGGTATTTTATTCTCTTTGAAGCAATTGTGAAGGGAAGTTCATTCCTGACTTGGCTCTCTGCTTGTCTGTTACTGGTGTATAAGAATGCTTGTGATTTTTGCACATTAATTTTGTATCCTGAGACTTTGCTGAAGTTGCTTATCAGCTTAAGGAGATTTTGGGCTGAGACGATGGGGTTTTCTAAATATACAATCATGTCATCTGCAAACAGGGACAATTTGACTTCTTCTTTTCCTAACTGAATACCCTTGATTTCTTTCTCTTGCCTGATTGCCCTATCCAGAACTTCCAACACTATGTTGAATAGGAGTGGTGAGAGAGGGCATCCCTGTCTTGTACCAGTTTTCAAGGGGAATTTTTCCAGTTTTTGCCCATTCAATATGATATTAGCTGTGGGTTTGTCATAAATAGCTCTTATTATTTTGAGGTACGTTACATCATTACCGAATTTATTGAGCGTTTTTAGCATGAAGGGCTGTTGAATTTTGTCAAAAGCCTTTTCTGCGTCTATTGAAATAATCATGTGGTTCTTGACTTTGGTTCTGTTTATACGCTGGATTATGTTTATTGATTTGCGAATGTTGAACCAGCCTTGCATCCCAGGGATGAAGCCCATTTGATCATGGTGGATAAGCTTTTGGATGTGCTGCTGAATCCGGTTTGCCAGTATTTTATTGAGGATTTTTGCATCGATGTTCATCAGGGATATTGGTCTAAAATTCTCTTTTTTTGTTGTGTCTCTGCCAGGCTTTGGTATCAGGATGATGTTGGCCTCATAAAATGAGTTAGGGAGGATTCCCTCTTTTTCTATTGATTGGAATAGTTTCAGAAGCAATGGTACCAGCTCCTCCTTGTACCTCTGGTAGAATTCAGCTGTGAATCCATCTGGTCCTGGACTTTTTTTGGTGGGTAGGCTATTAATTGTTGCCTCAATTTCAGAGCCTGCTATTGGTCTATTCAGGGATTCAACTTCTTCCTGGTTTAGTCTTGGGAGAGTGTAAGTGTCCAGGAAATTATCCATTTCTTCTAGATTTTCTATTTGATTTGCGTAGAGGTGTTTATAGTATTCTCTAATGGTAGTTTGTATTTCTGTGGGGTCGGTGGTGATATCCCCTTTATCATTTTTTATTGCATCTATTTGATTCCTCTCTCTTTTCTTCTTTATTAGTCTTGCTAGCGATCTGTCAATTTTGTTGATCTTTTCAAAAAACCAACTCCTGGATTCATTGATTTTTTGGAGGGTTTTTTGTGTCTCTATCTCCTTCAGTTCTGCTCTGATCTTAGTTATTTCTTGCCTTCTGCTAGCTTTTGAATGTGTTTGCTCTTGCCTCTCTAGTTCTTTTAATTGTGATGTTAGAGTGTCAATTTTAGATCTTTCCTGCTTTCTCTTGTGGGCATTTAGTGCTATAAATTTCCCTCTACACACTGCTTTAAATGTGTCCCAGAGATTCTGGTATGTTGTATCTTTGTTCTCATTGGTTTCAAAGAACATCTTTCTTTCTGCCTTCATTTCGTTATGTACCCAGTAGTCATTCAGGAGCAGGTTGTTCAGTTTCCATGTAGTTGAGCAGTTTTGATTGAGTTTCTTAGTCCTGAGTTCTAGTTTGATTGCACTGTGGTCTGAGAGACAGTTTGTTATAATTTCTGTTCTTGTACATTTGCTGAGGAGTGCTTTACTTCCAATTATGTGGTCAATTTTGGAATAAGTGCGATGTGGTGCTGAGAAGAATGTATATTCTGTTGATTTGGGGTGGAGAGTTCTATAGATGTCTACTAGGTGCACTTGGTGCAGAGATGAGTTCAATTCCTGGATATCCTTGTTAACTTTCTGTCTCGTTGATCTGTCTAATGTTGACAGTGGAGTGTTGAAGTCTCCCATTATTATTGTATGGGAGTCTAAGTCTCTTTGTAAGTCTCTAAGGACTTGCTTTATGAATCTGGGTGCTCCTGTATTGGGTGCATATATATTTAGGATAGTTAGCTCTTCCTGTTGAATTGATCCCTTTACCATTATGTAATGGCCTTCTTTGTCTCTTTTGATCTTTGATGGTTTAAAGTCTGTTTTATCAGAGACTAGGATTGCAACCCCTGCTTTTTTTTTGTTCTCCATTTGCTTGGTAGATCTTCCTCCATCCCTTTATTTTGAGCCTATGTATGTCTCTGCATGTGAGATGGGTCTCCTGAATACAGCAGACTGATGGGTCTTGACTCTTTATCCAGTTTGCCAGTCTGTGTCTTTTAATTGGAGCATTTAGTCCATTTACATTTAAGGTTAATATTGTTATGTGTGAACTTGATCCTGCCATTATGATGTTAACTGGTTATCTTGCTCATTAGTTGATGCAGTTTCTTCCTAGCCTCGATGGTCTTTACATTTTGGCATGTTTTTGCGATGGCTGGTACCAGTTGTTCCTTTCCATGTTTAGGGCTTCCTTCAGGGTCTCTTGTAAGGCAGGCCTGGTGGTGACAAAATCTCTAAGCATTTGCTTATCTGTAAAGGATTTTATTTCTCCTTCACTTATGAAACTTAGTTTGGCTGGATATGAAATTCTGGGTTGAAAATTCTTTTCTTTAAGAACGTTGAATATTGGCCCCCACTCTCTTCTGGCTTGTAGAGTTTCTGCCGAGAGATCTGCTGTTAGTCTGATGGGCTTCCCTTTGTGGGTAACCCGACCTTTCTCTCTGGCTGCCCTTAAGATTTTTTCCTTCATTTCAACTTTGGTGAATCTGGCAATTATGTGTCTTGGAGTTGCTCTTCTTGAGGAGTATCTTTGTGGTGTTCTCTGTATTTCCTGAATTTGAATGTTGGCCTGCCCTACTAGGTTGGGGAAGTTCTCCTGGATGATATCCTGAAGAGTGTTTTCCAACTTGGTTCCATTTTCCCCCTCACTTTCAGGCACCCCAATCAGACGTAGATTTGGTCTTTTTACATAATCCCATACTTCTGGTAGGCTTTGTTCATTTCTTTTTCTTCTTTTTTCTTTTGGTTTCTCTTCTCACTTCATTTCATTCATTTGATCCTCAATCGCTGATCCTCTTTCTTCCAGTTGATCGAGTCGGTTACTGAAGCTTGTGCATTTGTCACGTATTTCTCGTGTCATGGTTTTCATCTCTGTCATTTCGTTTATGACCTTCTCTGCATTAATTAGTCTAGCTGTCAATTCTTCCACTCTTTTTTCAAGATTTTTAGTTTCCTTGCGCTGGGTATGTAATTCCTCCTTCAGCTCTGAGAAGTTTGATGGACTGAAGCCTTCTTCTCTCATCTCGTCAAAGTCATTCTCTGACCAGCTTCAATCCGTTGCTGGTGATGGGCTGCGCTCCTTTGCAGGGGGAGATGCGCTCTTATTTTTTGAATTTCCAGCTTTTCTGCCCTGCTTTTTCCCCATCTTTGTGGTTTTATCTGTCTCTGGTCTTTGATGATGGTGACGTACTGATGGGGATTTGGTATAGGTGTCCTTCCTGTTTGATAGTTTTCCTTCTGACAGTCAGGACCCTCAGCTATAGGTCTGTTGGAGATTGCTTGAGGTCCACTCCAGACCCTGTTTGCCTGGGTATCAGCAGCAGAGGTTGCAGAAGATAGAATATTGCTGAACAGCGAGTGTACCTGTCTGATTCTTACTTTGGAAGCTTCCTCTCAGGGGTGTACTCCACCCTGTGAGGTGTGGGGTGTCAGACTGCCCCTAGTGGGGGATGTCTCCCAGTTAGGCTACTCAGTGGTCAGTGACCCACTTGAGCAGGCAGTCTGTCCGTTCTCAGATCTCAACCTCCGTGTTGGGAGATCCACTGCTCTCTTCAAAGCTGTCAGACAGAGTCGTTCGCGTCTGCTCAGGCCTCTGCTGTTTCCCCTGTTGTTTTTTAGCTGAGCCCTGCCCCCAGAGGTGGGGTCTATAGAGACAGGCAGGTTTCCTTGAGCTGCTGTGAGCTCCACCCAGTTCGAGCTTCCCAGGGCTTTGTTTACCTACTTAAGCCTCAGCAATGGCGGGCGCCCCTCCCCCAGCCTGGCTGCTGCCTTGCGGTTAGATCCCCGCAGACTGCTGTGTTAACAATGAGGGAGGCTCCGTGGGCGTGGGACCCTCTCGGCCAGGTGAGGGATACATTCTTCTGGTGTGCCCGTTGCTTAAAGCGCGGTATTGGGGTGGGAGTTACCCGATTTTCCAGGTGTTGTGTGTCTCAGTTCCCCTGGCTAGGAAAAGGGATTCCCTTCCCCCTTGCACTTCCCAGGTGAGGCGATGCCTCGCCCTGCTTCAGCTCTCGCTGGTCAGGCTGCAGCAGCTGACCAGCACCGATTGTCCGGCACTCCCTAGTGAGATGTCCCCAGTACCTCAGTTGAAAATGCAGAAATCACCGGTCTTCTGTGTTGCTCGCGCTGGGAGTTGGAGACTGGAGCTGTTCCTATTCGGCCATCTTGCTCCACCCCATCAGCACTTTAAATATAGTATAGTTGATGAAATGTGTTCTAGGAAAAGGTGGTGTAGAATTGTGGTCGGCCATCTATGTTCTTTCCTCAGTTCCATGAGTGACTTTACAGACAAGTCATCAAGTTACCCTTAAGAGTTGTGTAAGAAGAACCTGAGTACGTGACTCCTCTTGTAGAGAGAAGAGAAGTGGCCTCAAAAGCATTATGAATGCCTTAGAAATGGGTATTTTAAAATATAAGCAATTATTTTAAGTAAGTTGGTGTCCTAAAGAAAAAGGAAATAGATATTCTGACATCTAAAATACTCTTCAATGATCAAGTTGCCATGTGTGGGGGCAGGAGGGTTGCAATTCTATAGTCCTAGCAACAATGAGTGGGACATATATAAAACTGAAGCCATAATTATTACAGAAGTTGCAGTACAGAAAGCCTTCTGCTTCAATTTCCACTACATCAATACATCAAAATGATTCTTAAAATCATGTTTAAGATAAAAATTGTAGCTGCTCATTCTCCAGTGATAACCCAATTAACATTTGGAGCCAATCACCATGGACATTAGTTCATTGGTTTGGGAGTATGTAGTTATTCATATTTAGTAATGTCTCTAGTGATATTGGGTGGGATATTTTAGTACCTAGAAGACATAAGACTCCCTATCTTCTCAACAAAGGCTTCGTTTATAGTTTTGCTTTCATGAGTCCTGTGTTTGGAGGTATTTTCTCTATTAAATCGTCAGATTAATTTGCTTTCGTTTATTTATTAAACAAATACCATTGGTTGTCTACTGTAAATCAAGGACTATTCAAGGTCCTGAGGACATAGTTCTCCTCTTAGAGCTAAAAATATTTTCCCATTTCATAGTAAAAAGACATAAGCAAATTCCTAACAGAGTTAATGATTATTAGATAAAAACTAAGGCTATTATACTGGCTTGATATAACTTCAGGCAAAAGCAAAATATCTTGGTGATTTGCTTTACTTTAGCTGATATATCTTATGTTTCTAAATTTAGAAAACAGCCCAAGGACCCTTCATTACTAGCTCCAGGCACCTAAGGGTACAGTGAATCCCTTTGGAGAAACTGTCCTACAGTTTGAAAATCTGCTGATTTTAAACTCTAAGATAATTTGTTAAAGTTTATCTTGATATATTCTTTGTTTGGTTAATTATATAGTCATTGTAGTTGGCTGAAAGCTTTTAGAAATGAAATGGGTCAAAGGCACTGCAACTCTAAAATTGCTAATTTCTCTTCCTATTTTTAATTGTATTTTCTCTTCCTATTTTTCATTGTATTCTGGATTTTTAAATATGATTTCTATTCTCACAATATTTAATAAAATCTAGTATACATGAGGTTTGTGTGCATGATGTTATGAGAATCTCAAACAAAACTGTGTGTGTGTGTGTTCTGTGTGTGTTTTATGGATATTTGAAAAAGCTCTGTCTACTCTGGACATCTCCCAAATTAGTATTGTTTGCTTAAGTCTGAGATTTATGTTACTGTCATGTAAAATTGGTGACATAATTTAAAAATTATATATAATTTCAAAAGTAGTAGTCTTCAAGATAATATAGTCTATCCTTTTCTGTCAAATCTTTTTTCAAAATCTTATCTCTTTATTCCTATTTCCTCTACCCATTTTTCACTCCTTGCAATTACTTTAACCATCTAATTCTGATGAACCAGTTTTTTATGTATCATCTAAACGGTGTGTGGGACTTTATTGGCTTCCCCTGACACATGCCCCTTGATAGTCATGCCCATCTGAGTTCCCTCCATGTCAACCCTAGGCTTGGCCATGTGGCTAGTTTTGGCCAATGCAACATTAAAATCAGGCATTAAACTATCTTCTTGAAGCATCTTCCTTGGATCCCAGACATACTATAGTATGAAGTAGACCAAATAGCTATATGGAATAATCTACATGGAGGAGAACTGAAGTCCCTGCCTAACAGCCCCAGCAGTCATCCACATGAATGAGGCCATTTGGGCCTTTAATTCTGCCTGGGGGCCTATGTGATATCTCATGAAAAAAGGGAGTTTCATGATCAGCCCAACCAAACCACAGAATCATGGATTAATAATCAGTTTCTGCTATTTTACCCACTAGACTTCAAAGTAGTTTGTACAAATAGATAATCAAAACATGATTTTTCCTGTTTTTCTCCCCACAGCTAGATTTTAGTTCCTCAGAGCATCTCCCTCATGGCTACACAGTCCACAGCTGTATTTCAAATCCAATGCATGCATTAGAAAAAACAAAAATGAAACAGAAATGTTTTATCTCCTAAAAGAGCTTATAATCTAGTAGGAAAGCTATTACATATGCAACTGACTTTTAGGTTGAAAGTGATAAGTTTCTTGAGAGTTTCAGAGGTAATATTCTGTGATGGTTGAGTAGAAGGATGGGTGAAACATCTTATAGGTTGCCATGCATGGAGGCCATGAAAATATACCACTCAGATTCCCTACTCACGGGAAAGTAGTTGACTGTAAGTTCCAACATGTGGCCCTCTGGATCTACTGCTGTCTTTGAGCTTAGGCCACCCTTTCCACAGGATCAAATCAGCTAATGATTGAGCATGTGTCTTAGTCCATGTGAGTTGCTATAACAAAATACTGTGGACTTGGTGGTTTACTAACAACAGACATTTACGTCTCATAGTTCTAGAGGCTGGTAGTTTCACAATGAAGGTGCCAGCATATTTGGTGTCTGGTGAGGGCCCACTTTCTGATTCATAGACTATGCATTTTAGCTTTGCCTTCACATGTCAGGAGGGATGAGGAATTTTTCTCCAGCCTCTTTTATAAAAGTTCATCAATCCCAATCATGAGTGTGGACTACCTAATCACCTCCCAACGTTCCTACCTCCACCTTGAAGATTAGGATTTCAATATACGAATTTGGTGAAGGGGACACAAATATTCATTCATAGGAGTGGTGATTCTAATTCTGGCTCATTCCTTTGACATGTGTAGTTTCTCTAATAGGAGACTTGGAATTGAAGATTTCACATTGGTCTGGCTGAAACTTTCACAAAACCCTGCTGAAAGATAATATACTTGCTCCACAATTGTCCTTCCTTTTACCTTTTCCTCACATTTCAGACTTGTATGTCCTTGCCTTCTTCTCCCTTCTCTTTAGATTTTTACAGGCATTTTCTGAAAAAAATAATCTCTTACATATCTAATCCTGTCTTGACATTTGTTTCTTGGGGGAGCAGAACTAACACACCAGGTGTATTGAGCCTTGAAGGACAAGATTTAAACACTAGAAGAGAAATGGAATTCAAGGAGACAGAAGCCATTTGAAAAGGGAATTGAAAGAGGAAAAGCTTGATGACTAATATGTGAAATAATATTTCACGGGAGCATAATGAATAGGAGGAAGGATCAAATGAATCACAGAAGAAAAAGTAACATGTGATCTTAAAGTCAAGACAGAAGAGTTTGGACATTGGAATAGACAAAGGGGGAAGCATGGAAGAATTTTGCATAGAGGAATGACATAATCTGAGTTGTGCTTTAGGATAAGTAATCTGCTGCTAGGGTCTCCTAACTCTTCTAGTCAAGTAGGAAGTCAAGTAAAAAGACTGATCTTATAAACTAATGGAGAAATTGACACAAACTTGGCATGAGGAATAATGATGACAGTGATAACTCCATTACATGTATACAATGTTGTGGGCTTTACAAAAAGCTTTTCACAAAGATTTGATTGTACTGTCATAAATGTAGAGAGTTAATTATTTTTACCTCTATAGATGAAGAAACAGAAGTTCAGAGACTCAGATAATGTCATTTAACTTCAAGTGCAGAGTTTGTAGCTAACCAAGCTAGGATGTGATATCCTATCTTCTGATTCCAAACCCAGGGCTCTTTATGATTATATCAAATTTTAAATCCATGAAAGACACAGAGATGAAGCATCAGCTAACTAATGGAGAAATTAGAACTTGTGAGAGTAGTTAGTGTTGGAGATGTATCTTTTGGACCAATATCTAAAGACAAGTTGGAGGAAGCCCTAAGTTGATGTATTAATGAAGAGAGTTTAGGGAGAGAATAGCATTCCGAAAAGTATAATGAATACTTTAATTCAATGCTTAAGCACAAGAGGGGGATCTGCAACTAGAGAAAAGAACAACAAATGCTCATTCAACAAACATTTATTGAACACCTACTATTTACCAGCCTAGGGAAGAAGAGTTTAAAAAATAATAGACAAGGCCAGGCATAGTGGCTCATGCATATAATCCCAGACCAAGACAGTAGAACTGCTTGAGCCCAGGAATTCAAGACCAACTTGGGCAACACAGTGAAACCCCATCTCTACAAACATAAAAATAAAAATTAGCCAGCCATGGTGGTGTACACCTGCAGTCCTAACTGCTCAGGAGGCTGAGGCAGGAGGACTGCTTGAGCCCAGGAGGTTGAGACTGCAGTGAACTATGATCATGCCGCTCCACTCTAGCCTGGGCAACAGTCTGAGGCTTCATCTCTAAAAAATTTTTCAAAAACTACAAAAATATCTTCCAAAAAATCTTATATTCTGGAGATGCCAAACAGGCTTAAAGAGTTTTAACATTCACACATGAACAAGTGAAAGAGCTGGTTTGAATGTGCTTCTGACCTCACATTTACATTTGGTTTTAGGAAGCGAGATATGCCCTCACATCACTATCAAATGAAGTTGCATCTCTTATTTATGCTGTTAGGCCAAATTCAATTTCCAGACATAAAAACCACTGTTGTGTTCTTGACTGGAAAATGTGAAAGCAATTTACCTTTGGTGAGTTAATGTACAGCCCCTGGTCTCTATATTCTTATAAATGTTTATAACTTTTTAGAGTTTACAAAGCACAATATCTATCTCTTAGGATATCTAAATTTTGTCTAGGTGTATTTTTGAAAAGTTGAAGACCTAGTTATCCTAAGGCAGATTTTTTTTTATTAATATTATTAGAGGAGAATGAAGGTGGCTGCTGCCTTTCAGAGGGCTTTTCCTTGTACCTGTGTTTCTATGTTCTTACTGCTTTCCATCTTACTAGATGTTGTTAGACACAGCCAATGATCAATAGCATTTAAATCATCTTCATAATTGACTTCATTTATAAGAAATGATTTACTTAGATTTAGGAGATTATCCAAACTACTGTCTTCTTTAAGTGTTTTTTTTAAGCAAATACAGGTTTTGTTGCATTCTCTTAAGTTCTCATGCATAAATTTAAGAAAGTATATCCTTTAAAATTACTGGATTTAAAAATATTGACATTTAAGCTTTCAGATATAAAAAGATGCACATTTCTGTAACACAGAAACATACAATCACACATATACTCATGTGCCATGCATACAGTCTTATTCCACAATAAAGCTGAGTTTGCAATCAGCATTTACTATAAAATAAATCTCTCTCTCTCACACACACAACCTATGTACCAATCTGAAATTATGGCCTCAAATAGTAAAATGCCATAAAACCTTAATTGCAGGGGCATTAATGGGAACATCTCTAATACTGGGAAACTGCCCACTGAATAATGCCTCTCCAGAGAGACTTGCTGACTACACACCTGGCTCCGTAAATGAAAGCAGAGCCCGTGCTTCATTTCATCCCTTCAGCCTTAAAACTGCTTAGAGTACTCACTCTGCTCATTTTGATATATCTCTCATATGAGTGACAAGTATATCCACAAGATAATAAAATGTGTTAAGATAGTCAGCTTGGCAGTGTTTTTGCTGATGTATTAATTCATTTCTTTTCACGTGCTATATCACCACGATGTCTCACCAGATTTTATGAGAGGGCTCACTGAAGTGAAAATCAAGCCAATGAATCGTTTAATATGAACTAATGAAAACCAGATATAAAAGGCTTTAGTAACTGTTTTGGAGCTTTAATTGTCAAATGGGTGTAAATTCTGAGCACTTCTAAGTAAGAGAAAGGACTGTAATGATGAAATTGGGATTCCTTTTTGATAATTGGTTTAATTAAATAGCCATGTAAACAATGATGTCCTGGATGAAAACATTGAACTAGGAAGGAGGAAATGGTTTCTCCAAGGTAGAAGATACACTTTGAAAGACAAAAGAGTACTCCATTATGTGTATTTTCTTTGCCATGGTTTGAGAGAAATTGTTGGTAGCATGTTATAACCATTTATACAAAGCTCACTTTATTCAAAGAAATTCATAAAGACATTTCGAATATTTTGAAATGGAAAACAAAATATGTCAAAACTTCTGTTGTTAATGATATTGATGCAATAAATTGATGGATTTGCCATACAATTAACTGTTACAGTGCACAAAGAGGATCTAAAAAGAAGACAGCTATAAATACAGCACATAGGTTGTTCTCAGACATGGAAAGTGTTTTTATTGTATTAAAATAGGCAGTGTCTATAATAACTAATGCAGGAAAAGATGAGCAATAGATGTTAAAGTCATGGGGTAAAAAATTATTAGGGAATAGAATATTGATAACATGCCAGAGTATCATCCAACAGATTACTTGATAAATACAAAGAAAAAAATCACAACTTTAAGTCAGAGCCTTTAATAAATTATCAAATTTAGCATCATCACTGATAACACTTCTTGGTATGGTGCAGTAAAAAGTATGTAACATCCCTTATGTAATATGTTTGTGCCAAAGTATTTAAACTGAATTTAATCATGAGGAAATAAGCAGACAAATCCAGAATGCAGACAAATTCTACAAGACAACTGGCCTGAACAAAACGCAATGCCATTAAAAACAAACAAAAAAACCCCTCAAAATATAGATGGAGGAAAGCAGCATCCTAATTTCAAAAAAAGTAAAGAGACAGAACATCGAAAGTAGGGATTAATTCCTGGATAGGAAAAAAGAAAGTTACTTCTTTTGAGGACAATTGAAATGTATAGTGTATTCTGGATATTATTGCATTAATATAGACTTTGTTAGTATAATAACCTAGGTGATTGTCTTGTTCTTAGGATATGTATGCTGCAGTAGGGCATAAATACAACATCTGCAATTTCCTGTCATACAATCACAAAAAAATAGAGGAAGAGGTAAGTGTGGCAAAATGTTTAGTTTGATGAAGAGTATATGTGTACTTACCTTTCAATTTTTCTGTAGATTTAATATTTTCAAAACAAAAAAATTAGAGAAAATTGGCATTATATACACGGTGTTTTAAAGTCAGATAAATATATTTCAGGTTTGCTGAACAGATACACACTTTTACATCCCCTCATAACTAGAGTTATTAAACTCTGGTTTATGAACACTTATACACAGATAAATTTGATAAACAGAGTGACAATTATTTTCTGAGAACTCATACCCCAAGTTTCTCATGAAGTAAAAGACTCAAAGATGTCAATTGCTTTTTGCTCAATATCACTTCTAGGAACTATATTTAGCCTTCTTATTATAGATGAAGTAATTTCAAAGGGATTAGTCAATGCAACTCTGTAATTTAGACCAATTTTATCTTGGCACATTTTAGACAATGCTGAAATAAAATGTTCATTCTTAAAAAGACATTCACATGCATTTCTGTTATATAAGCTTTTAAACAGCCTTGGAAAACGAAGAATTCAGTCATTTAGTAATTTTGTTCATATTATGTATTTGACTCACTCTATCCAATAATTTGATTTCCTTGATTGTTGCAAATAGCTAAATTTAGATGTTTGTCAAAAAGTATGCAGGAAAATGATACGAAATGTGATATGAGAGCTTATCATCCTTTTCTTGTTTTTTAATGACAGGTCTTTCCAACATAACTGCAGGGTACATTTTTAACTTCTTGTGCTTACATTCCCAACATGGAAATAGTTAATACTCATGAACATAGAATCAAAAATACTTCAATATACTGTTTTTCAAAATAGTGAAGTGCCTAAATGTGGAAGTGGCTGTTAATATGAGTTTGATTACATGACCTTTATGCTTTGTTAACCTAGCTCATTATCATATGTGATCTGAGAGTATCCCAGAAATGCAAGGATGGTCTAATATCAAGATATAGATTAATATGACATGTTTTGATCTGAATGTTTGTGTCCCCCAAAATTCGTATGTTAAAATTCTATCTGCTAAGGTGGTGGTATTAAGATAGGAGGTGGGGACTTTAGGACATGATTAGATCATAAGGGCAGAGCCATCATGATTATGATTAGTTCCCTTATAATACAGACCCCAGAAAGCTATTGCTTTTTTCTGCCATGTGAGGACATAACAAAATATGCCTTCTATAAACCAGGAAGTGGGCACTCACCAGACACTGAATCTGCCAGTGCCTTGATCTTGGACTTTGCAGCCCCCAGAACTGTAAGAAATCAATTTCTGTTGTTTATTTAAAAGCCAGTGGCTTATGTTGCTTGTGAGAGCAGCCTAAATGGGCTAAGACATTACAGATTCCATCAATAGATCAAATATATTAAATCAATATCAATAGATCAAATACATTAAATAGATATTATTTAATATCAAATTAAATAGATCAAATATATTAAATATATCAAATATATTAAAACCATTCTTTTCAAGAGATGAGGAAAAGGCATTCAATAACATTTCAACCATTTCTATTTAAAAATCCCAAGTATTCTATTAAAAATAAACCCAGAAATAGGATTGTATGCTAATATCATAAATAGTATTTGCTTTAAGCAAACAGCTAATGTTATGTTTGGCAGTACAACTTGAAAGACATTCCCAATAAAATCAGAAACATATAATGATGATGATAACACCATTATTTGTTAACATATTTTTTGGATAAGTTTTGTAAACTTATCAGTTAAACTTGATAAACTTGATTAACTGCAGTTAAACTTGCAGTTAAACTTGAGGTAGGAATGGAAACGATAATTTTGGGAAAGACAAAAATATCATTATTTATAGACTATATTAATATATACTTATAAAAGTGTTCTAATTAAAGGAAATACACACAAAAGGAAAATTTAGTAAGTATTTTTTTGAGATAGGGTCTTACTTTGTTGTCCAGGCTGGATTACAGTGGCATGGTGATGGCTCACTGCAGCCTTGACCTTCTGGGCTCAAGCTATCCTCCCACATCAGCTTACTAAGTAGCTGGGACTACAATGTATGCTGCCACATCTGGCTAATTTTTAATTTTCTTTTGGAGATGTGGTTTCAGTATGTTTCCCAGGCTGGTCTCAAACTCCTGGCCTTATGTGATTCTCCCACCTCAGCCTCTATTACAGGCATAAGCCACCACTGTGAACTAAATTTAACAGGAAATGTGTAAGATATGTGTAAGGAAAGTTATAAAACCCTTTTGATTAATGAATAAAGATTAGAAAAAAAATTTTCAATAACAGAGAGATAGTTAATATGGTATATCCACTCAATGGAATATATCAAAGCTAAAATGTCAGCCTATATAAAACTAAATATCACCTGTATAACTGATAAAATTCAGTTTGACTTTATATGACAGCCAAAAAGGCTAGACTAGAAACTTCTTTCTCTTACGTGGAAGACTGACTCTGAAGGGCAGATGTACTAATTCAGATCACTATTTCTTAACAATCTGGATTGAGAGGTGTTATGGACTGAATGTTTATATCCCTTGCAATTCATATATTAAATCCCTAATCTTCAGTATAGCTACATTTGGACATTGAGCCTCTAAGGAAACAATTAATGTTAAATGATGCCATAAGGGTGGGGCCCTGACCTGATAGGATTAGCGTCCTTCTAAGAAGTGACTCCAGAGAGTTCTTTTGTTGCTTGCACACAAATAAGAAGTCGCATGAACACATGGTGAGATGGCAGCTGCCTAAAAGCCAAGAGAAAAGGTCTCAGAATGAAATCAACCTCAGTAACACCTTGCTATTGGATTTCCAGTCTCCAGAACTATAAGAAATAGATGTTTTGTGTTTACTTCATCTAGTCTGTGGTATTTGATGTGGCAGCCTGAGCAGACTAAGACATGAGGGAAGAAGAAAAGGACCAAAATCTGCCCTCTGAATCTTGATTGATCACCTTTATCCACTTGAGAATGTGGGCAATGGTAATCATCCAACAGCCATGCTCTTAGCAAAGACTGATCCTTGAACTTGTGTACTGAATGCCATCTTCTCCTCTACTCTAGGATGTGTCTCTTCAGCATCATTAATGCACCCCTTTCTAATAGATTTTACTACCTGCACACATTCAGAATCTAATCACCCCTCACCAACTCCTCTGCTAATATCCTGGTTCCCACACAATCATCTCTCATCTGGGCATTTTACTATTACTTCCCAACTGGGTTTCTTTCATTCCTCCTTGGACTATTCAATCTAATACCAACACAGTGACTCTGTTAGAAACTAAGTCAGATTGTGTTGTTCATCGGTGAATATGACTTTTTATCCAAATGATGGTAAAAACTGAAGTTCTTACCATAGCCTACAAGACAGGCCATCTGGGCCCTAGTTCTTGACCCAGTGACCTACCACTCTCTTTCTTTCTTATTCTGCTTTAGTCATTCTAGCCTACATTGTTTTTTGCACATTACCAGAAATAGTTTTGCTTGAGGACTTTCCCATTTCCTATTTTCTCTGCCTGGAAACTTCTTTCTCAACATATCCCTATGACTCATCCTCTCACGTTTGTTGGGGCCATTACTTAAAAGGTTTTTTTTTTTTTTTTTTTTTTTTTTTTCTCATGAGAGCTCTCTTGGCAGCTGCTATGGGTTGAACTCTGTTTGCCCAAAAAAAAGATACACTGAAGTCCTCATCCTCAACAGCTCAGAATGTATTCTTATTTGGGAAAGGATAACTGCAGGTATAGTTAGTTACAATGAGGTTGTACTGGATTAGGGTGGGTCCCTATGTCAATATGATTGGCCCTTGTAAGAAATTGACCATATGAATACAGACACAGAGACAGCACTATGCATGGGACAATGAAAGTGAAATTATGCTGTTGCAAGCCAAGGAATATCAAAGATTGCTAGCAAACCACCAGAAGCTAGGATGAGGTAAGGAAGAATTTTCTTAGAGGTTTTAGAGGGAACATGGTCCTGCTGACATCTTGATTTCAGATCCTGGCCTCCAGAACTGTCGGACAATAAATTTGTTTTAAAACATGCAATTTGTGGCACTTTGTTATGGCAGCCCTAGAAAAAGGATCTAAAAGCCCTATCTGAAATAGCAATTCTGGGGAGTCTCATCCTCCTAGCCTGCTTTATTTGTCTCCTTAGAACTTGACATCATCCATCCTACCATATTTTACTTACCTATTTGGTATATTTCATCTTGCTACCCTAAATCCACCTCAAATGCCAGCAATGTGAGGTTAAGATGTTTTTCTGTTTTCATTACTTTCTCCTCAGCTTTGAAACAGTTCTTGACTTGTTACAGGTCCTTAAAGTATACTTGTTGACTGAAAGAAGGAAGACACGAATGAATGAGGGAGCAAGCCTGGTAATTGGTTCCATCTCCGTGGGGAAGAGTAAGGGGTGTTTCAAAATGACATGAGTGTTTTGGAAAATTGCTCCACTTATTGTATAAAATAGTCTAAGTGGAAAGAAGTGTTCCCTTTTATAAAATACTATGCAGAAATTAAGTGTAATTTTTTGAAGAGTTTAAATGATAGGAGAAATTCTTACAGTTTTATGAAAAAGGTGGTTTATGAAATAGTTTCTATAATAAAATCAAAACTACATAAAACAGGTATTTTTAAATAAAGAACACATAGAAGGAAACTTTCCAAAATTTCAATAATAGTATTTTTACTTGATGACACTCTTTGTAATTTTTTATTGTATATATTTTGAAGCTGGAAGAATTTATTCTAGGATAAGAAAGAGATATTTTTTGAAATACAGTAAACGTACAGACTTTTATCTAAAGAGGGTTTTGTTCAATTTTTAAAATTAATTCGAGAAGGATTTGGATTTAATATAATAAAAATGTCCCTTTTCAAATGTGTTTTGCCTTATAGTTTATTTCTCACTACATTTGTGCACTTTACTTATTTTTATATTTAAGGTATACACTGTGATGTTTTGCTATATATTAGTATATATTGTGAAATGATTATCACAATCAAGCTAATTAACATATTCATCACCTTATAAAGTTACCTTTGATGAGAATATTTATAATCTACTGGCTTAGTAAATTTCAAGTATCTAATATTATTAAGTATAGTCACCATGCTCTATGTTAGTCCCCTTTGGTGAACATCACCCCCTTTCCCCCCACCCCTCGACATCTGTTAACCACCTTTCTACTCTTGGTTTCTCTGAGTTCAACTTTATGAATTCTATCCATAAGTGAGATCACATGGTATTTGTCACTCTATGACTGACTTATTTCACCTAGCATAATGTCCTCAGGTTTATCCATGTTGCCACAAATGGCAGGATTTATTTCCTTTTTAAGGCTGATATTACATTGCCTTTATGTATCACATCTTTGTCCATTCACCTACTGATGGATATTTACATTGTTTCCGTATCTTAGCTAGGATGAATGATGCCACAATGAACATGTGAGTGCAGATGTCTCTTCAAGACTGTGATTTCATTTCCTTTGGATATATCCTATAGTGGGATTTCTGGATCATAAGGCAGTTCTATTTTTAAGTTTTTGAGGAATCTCTATACAGTTTTCCATAATGGCGGTACTAATTTACAATCCCACCAACAATATATAATGGTTCCCTTTTCTCCACATCTTTAGTAACACTTTTTACCTTTTTACTTCGTGATAATACCTATCCCAACAGGTGTCAGGTGCTATCTCATTGTGGTTTTAATTCACATTTCCCTGATTATTAGTGACGTTGAGCATGTTTTCATACAACTCTTGGCCTTTTGTACGTCTTCTTTATAAAATTGTCTCTTCAGGTCTTTTGCTCATTTTTAATTGGACTGGGTTTTTGCTATTCAGCTGTATGAATTTCTTACACACGTTGGATACTAACCTCTTATTGGGTATATGGTTTCAAATATTTTCTCCCATTCCATAGGCTGCTTTTTGAATTGATGCACTTCTACTTATTTATTTTATGATTCTTAAATTTCTGCATAGAATGAAATTTCTTTAATGATAACTGATTTTTTAAAATGCTTTTATTTACCTCAGTCCGCTTCATGGGTGCCTGTGACTTTACATAATATCAGGAAAGAACAAAGAAGTGCAGCTGTGATAATTCCATGATTAACTTTCAAAATCATATCACAGAATTAAGCCACCAAAGTTGTCAGTGCTTCTACCATGTTCAGTACATTTAGAAGCAGAAGTATGTAATGGATCTGTCATCTCCAGGACCTTGTTGCCTTAACTCTTTCATCCAATCAGGAAAAACCTGGTGAAATTGGAAGCTCCTCATTGAATTAAGGAGCAACCATTGATTCAGGAACCTCAAATTTCTAACCACAATCTATGCTAGCAAAGCAGGCACATCATATTCTGCCTCTATCTTCTTGTTAACGTAAATTAAGGTCTCATATATTTATCATATGAATCTAATAGGCAGGACCAAAATTGTATTCACATTCAGATTCTTAAAGACAGGGATATGTAATTTCGAATTCTGTTACCTCTGCATATTAGAAGATATTTGGTGATGCATGGTGATTACACATTACATGAAAATAATATCACACGCAGGTGGTATTTATTGTTCTCTCTTTTCTAACGTATATTCAGGGGGACTGGGATGTCCAATATGTGGAGAATGGTGAAATAGAATATAAAACATGTTTAGAAATTACCCTCAGGAACTAAAAAAAAAAAAAAAAAAAAAAAAAAAAAGCCAGTGTGGTGGCTCATGCCTGTAATACCACCACTTTGGGAGGCCAAGGCAGGTGGATCGCCTGAGGTCAAGAGTTCAAGACCAGCCTGGCCAACATGGTGAAACCCCGTCTCTACTAAAAATACAAAATGTTAGCTGGGCATGGTGGTGGATGCCTGTAATCCTGCTACTCGAGAGGCTGAGGCAGGAGAATCGCTTGAACTCGGGAGGCGGAAGTTGCAGTGTGCTGAGATCGCGTCACTGCTTTCCAGCCTCGGCAACAAGAGAGAAATTCTGTCTCAAAAAAAAGGAAAGAAAAGGGGAAAAAACCCACAAAATCTAATGAATAAACAACCTTCTCAGGCCTTTGGTTCATGGAAGTGAAGAATGTTTTCTCTACAGTCAACGTTGTGAAAGAGATCCAAATTACTATCAGGGAATTCAAAGGATTAAAATTTAATTAAATTAGAGAACACATTCTTCTTGGCTAATTTTATTTCTGCTTTCATTGGTTGTGGCCAAATTTTCAGACTTTCAATTTTATTCTATGAAAAATATGACTTTCTCTTTCATGAAGATAGAATTAAGCCATTCAAAAATGGATACATCTGGTTAAACAGGGACTTAATTCAATCATTAGGTCGCTTTGTAAAAGAGAGCTTTTAGGCTATAATATAAAGGGAATGAAGCAATTACATTAAAAGGAATTGTGATATGATAAAGTGATTTAGGCCTGGATTACAGATGGAAGAGAAAACCAGGAATGATTGCTGCAGATAGGGTAAATTAGCCTTAAAACATTCTACCCATTGAAATGACGAGGAAACTGTAATTTTTGAATAAAGGCACAAAATGAAACTAAATATATTTTACTTCCTCCACTATTTTACTGCTTTCGTCCTTAATATTCTTTTATCTTGACAGACTGACCAAGAAGGGGCCACATTTGTATGCTCAAAGAAAGTGGAACAATGGAATTTTAATTAATTCAGTTCTGTTTTTGTAATCTTTATTCATTAGTTGAATGTTGGCTAGGTTTCCTAGACAGGGTATCAATGTAAAAGATCAGAAAATGTTGCAATATATGGACAACAAACTTGATGCTAAATATAAACTTCCTCCATGCATCAGTGAGTGGTGGATTTTTGATATGAAGGACTGCCTTTATTTTAGGAAGATGCTCCCTTATTAAAGAAAGAATACAAGGGTTATAAGAAGTGTGAACTTTATGTTAAAGGGCGTGATAGTAGTAGAGCCATATTTTAAAACTATGAGAGGCTGAGCATTGCGGCTTATGACTGTAATCCCATTACTGTGGAAGGCTGAGGTGGGAGGATTGCATGAGGCCAGGAGTTCAGGGTCAGCCTGTGCAACATAGTGAGACCTCATATCTACAAAAAATAAAAAAATTAGCTGGGCTTGATGGTGCACGCCTATAGTCCTAGCTACTTAACAGGCTGAGGCATGAAGACTCTTTGAGCCCAGCAGTTTGAGTTTGCAGTCAGCTATGATCAGGCCACTGCACTCCAGCCTCAAAAACAAAAACTAGGAGACGTGTGACTGCAGCGTGAGCAGCTAGTTAGACCACTGTACAGTACATTTTGAGGCCGTATCCTGACAGCTTTCCTAAAACTTCATAGAGAATACAGCAGATCTTATAAAGAATAACAATCAACTAAATATCCAGAACCACTCCATGTTATCTGCCCAATACTCTATCTATTCTCCTGTCTTGATTTTCACAGTTCTTCACTTCATCCTTCCCCATATTTTATACTCCGCTTTCCATCTGCCTTATGTATCAGTATAATGATAAATATAAGACTGTCTTGGGCTTTTGTTTTGGGTCTCACTCCAGATTTGATTTTTAATATTCTCTCTTGCTATGGAAAATTTTTGAGTTACCATCTATTTGGGAACAATTTTTCATGGATCTCTCATGTTTCTACATGTCTAAATGAATGAGGCACTGATTGCCCCTCATTTTGGACCATCTTTTCAAGTACGTTTTTACAGCAAAATAGCCTTGGAAACTATAGTATCTTCCTCCAGAGCAAAGGGCAGGTTTGCTTACAGTCTTGGGAGATAGAGATTATGTCTTTCACTGGAGCAAGGAACAAAGGAGGCAGGGTTAGTGTCCATTATAAAAGGTTGAGATTTCTGAAGCTTGGGATTCCATTTATGTACTGTAACCTAACATTTGCATATATCCATCCAGGTCTGTTTGTGTCACCCCATGAAACTTAGGAGCAAAGGGAACTGAGGTACATGTGATGATGTTCATGGTTTTTGCTGTGCTATGAGTAATAAGGTCCTTTGTCTCTGACCCAGGAATGCTGTATCTTTTGCCATCATCCTTGAGTCTGTGGCAGGCTAACTAGTTTGCTTGCAAGTAGTGTGAAACCTCAGACTACCTTTTTTTTTTTATCCCTTGGGTTTTATTTAATTAGCTTTATTGAGATATAATTCACCATTATAGAGGGTAAGATTAAAAGATTTTAGTGTATTCAGAGTTATGCAAGCATCACCACAATCTAATTTTTGCATATTTTCATCACTTCAAAAACATATCTTGTACCCAGTAGCCATCTTCACCTTATCTCCCTTTCCTCCCATCCCATCCCCCTTTCCTCCCACCCCAATATAACTTTTTCCATATATATCTGCCTATTGGACATCTCATATAAATGGACAAAAATAGGAAATTATAATAATTTGAGTAAGTGGATTCAAATTAATTCATTGGGAATACAAAGGGAAAAGCAGAGGCAAAAATTTAATTTTGGAAAGGTAGATTTTACAGAATTTTGTGATAGAAAATGAGAGGTAGGAAACCAAAGTTGACTTCTGTGTTCTAGCCAGGGTGAGTGAGGGATGAAATAATTGGAAAGAAAACAGTCTGAGAGGGAAGAACAGAAACCTGGTAACAATGTGAAGAGAGATAGTAAGCACCAGACTTTTTCAATGGAAGGGGTGGCTTATAAACCTTGGAAAGAGCAGCTATTATGCAGCTTTTAATGATTTTGTGTTTTTGCTTTATTTTCATTTTGTTATCCTCAAGTCTTTGGTAAAAGAGCCTTAAAAACAACAGGACTATGCTTATTGTTACTTCACAAAAGCAACATTTTGTTCATTCTTTAAACAAAAGAGATTTAGAAGAGTAGGCAGAAGCAAGATGAAAAGAGAACTGGATTGGGAAGTGGAATTCTAAACAAGAAATGACTGCCTAGAGAGTATATGTACCTTTCTCACTTAGAAGAAATTTTAAACATACTGAGGAGGGAATTTGGCTATCTACCATTGTGTGGCATGTGGGTTCAAATAACTTTCCTTGAATATTAAATACCAAACATAAACTTCAGAAGCCTAGAGGACTAGGGTACAACCGTAATACGAGTGCATTTTCAGTTGGTTGTTCTTTTGATCTACTCAATTAGAAATATTAGTCTGGAATGGAGGCGAGTGGTCTGACTGAGAAGTTTAAGCCACCAACTCATTGGGAAGGAGTCAATATTGATGAGAATTTCCAGAGAAAGGGAATGGAGCTTCAGAAGGGGTAACAGTAGGCACTAAGTCAATACCAGTCTTTCAATGATGGATAAACAAAGATGAATTTGAGAACTTATTTAGGAGAAGTGAGAACAAGAAAGTTAAGAAATAGCCTTTATGAAAACAAGGATGTGTGAGTGTGTATGTGTGTGCATGTGTGTGTATGTGTATTTTGGAAGTAGAAAAGTTTCTTGAATGCTGATAAAATATTCTTTATAGTGTTTCTTTTTGTGCAGCAAGTGGGGGAATGGGTGTGGGGGGTATTGAATTATAGTTTTCTCTGGAAGATACCTTTGACTTTTATTTCTTCTCACAAGACGGAGTGCTTTCTGAAAGTATCAAGTAGGAATTCTGTCATTATTAGTTAGTATTTATCACATCCTTATTATGTCCATATCCATAAGCACTTTCTGTGTATGAATAGTTCTCAACTGGGGAGACTTTGACCCCCAGGGGACATTTGGCAAAATCTGAATCTTTTGCGGGTTGTCACACCTCTGTGGGGATGCTGCTGGCATCTAGTAAGGGTTCAGGAATGTTGCTAAATATTTTATGATGCACACGACAGCCCCCTGCAAAAAGAATTTTCTAGCCCCCAACGCCAACAGCACTGGAGTTGAGAAATCCTGATGAGAAATGCACGTTTTAATACTTCCAGAAAAACTTTGAGATAGGTAACTTTTATCACTTCCTGCTTCAAGATGAGGAAACTGGGGCATGAGGATTTTGAGCAACAATTTTTAGTAAATGGTAGAGCCTAGATTTGGATGGGAGTAGTGTGACTCTTGAGCATGTGTTATGCCCTATGCTCTGTTATCTTTGTAAATTACCCCTGTATGTGTGTAGCCAACCCCTGCTACAGCAACACACCTTATTTGCATTAACTCAATCAGAACAAACATATTTATTTAAACATATCCTTCCTCACCAAGACAGTGTGCTTAGAAGGATTGGAATATCCATTCTTCTTACTTTGCATAGAACAGGAAACATAGCAACTTAGAATCGTTCTTGGGTGCTAGGAGCAATAGGGCAGCCTTTATTTATGAGCTGTTATTTTATGGCATTTTTATTTATTTTTAAAGCTTATTGGTTTATCTTTTTCAAGTTTAGGATTCAATGAAGGGAGGATTTTCATATAAGCCGAGGCACTTTTTCTCTCCAGTATAGAAAACTTATGTTATACACATTGGAAACTCTACCAGCTCAGTTTTTAAAGGAACACATTTTTATCATAGAGATGCAATTCATAATAGCTGAGGAAATGTCATTTTAGCTCTAAGTTACCATAAGCACCACTTGGACTGCTACAGAAGTACTCTCGGGAAGAAAATTTACTATTTTAATTGTATTAAGTACTTAGTGTTTTTAAGAGATCTATGATGCTTTCATTCCAGATTAATTTAATGTTCACAGTGTACTCAATCTCTTTCTCTGTATGGTGGAATTTGAAGTTTGTCTTCCCCCCACCAAGAATATTTTATTTCCCCATGTAATTATCAGTTTTTGGCTGCACTTTTTGTATTATAGGCAGAAAGCAATATATTACATGTTTTAAGTCCTTCTGCGTAAATATTATGGAAGAATAGGCCCTCACCATATGGCATATTGTGTGTATTTTAAAGTGTTCCTCAGAGTAAAAAGTTATATTTATTCTGATATATGCCCCCTACCTGTTTCTTTCTCCTTCCCTTCCTCCTTCTGTCCCTTTCTTCCTTCTTTCCTTCGTTCCTTCCTTCTTTTCTTTCTGTCTCTCCCTACCCTCCACTCACCTCCCCTTTCCTTCTCTCATAGACTTAAAAGTACTTGCTATTTAAAAATCAATCTTGAGCTAGTCTGAATATGCTCGTGGAGATTCTGGATTTTAAAAATTAGCTATTCGCTTCAAAACATTTTGTTTATCAGAAAAAGTGTTTACCTTTTCTAAAAGAAAATACAGCAAGTGAGAAATTAGCAAATGATTGAAAATTTACTTCTGGCTATGCATAGTAAGTACTCTGATGTACATTGGGACATATTCTGAAGAGAGCATGCTTATGAAATAATCTATGTCAAATTAGCGTTGAGGACTTGTTTAAACAATACAAAGCCTCTAAGATCTTTTAGTGATTTTGCTATTCCTTACACAAAAGCCTTTTCTCCTTAGGTACAAACACACACAACAGTAAAAACCTATTAAATCCTTCCCTATTCTAGTGACAATAATAAAACAACGTTTGTGATAAATTTAATAACAAATAGGAAATACATTTTTATTTTCAATAAACCTGATGTTGTAGATGAGTAAGAACTGTTTTTCTTTCCTGTTATACTACATGCTTTACAATGTGCTCATTTGCCCAAATTAGAACTCCAAAGTTAACTTTGTTTTTTAGTTTTATTTTTATTATACTTTAAGTTCTGGGATACATGTGCAGAGCATGTAGATTTATGACATAGGTATACACGTGCCATGGTAGTTTGCTGGACCCATCCATCTGTCATATACATTAGGTATCTCTCCTAATGCTATCCCTCTCTTAGCCCCTCACCCCACCGACAGGCCCCAGGGTGTGTGTGATGTTCCCTTCCCTGTGTCCATGTGTTCTCATTGTTCAACTCCCACTTATGAGTGAGAACATGCAGTGTTTGGTTTTCTGTTCTTGTGTTAGTTTGTTGAGAATAATGGTTTCCAGCTTTATCCATGTCCCTGCAAAAGACATAAACTCATCCTTTTTTATGGCTGCATAGTATGCCACGGTGTATATGTGCCACATTTTCTTAATCTAGTCTATCATTGATGGACATTTGGGTTGCTTCCAAGTCTCTGCTATTGTGAATAGTGCTGCAATAAACATACGGTGCATGCATCTTTATAGCAGAACAATTTATAATCCTTTGGGTATATACCCAGTAATGGGATTGCTGGGTCAAATGATATTTCTGGTTCTAGATTCTTGAGGAATTGCCACACTGTCTTCCACAATGGTTGAAATAATTTACACTTCCATCAACAGTTCAAAAGCATTTGTATTTCTCCACATCCTCTCCAGCACCTGTTGTTTCCTGACTTTTTAATGATCACCATTCTAATTGGTGTGAGAGGATACTTCATTGTGGTTTTGATTTGCATTTCTCTAATCACCAGTGATGATGAGCTTTTTTTCATGTTTGTTGGTCACATCAATGTCTTCTTTTGAGAAGTGTCTGTTCGTATCCTTCACCCATTTTTCGATGTGTTGTTTTTTTTATTTCTTGTAAATTTGTTTAAATTCCTTGCAGATTCTGGATATTAGCCTTTTGTCAGATGGACAGATTGCAAAACTTTTCTCCCATTCTGTATGTTGCCTGTTCACTCTGATGGTAGTTTCTTTTGCTGTGCAGAAGCTCTTTAGTTTAATTAGATCCCATTTGTCTATTTTGGCTTTTGTTGCCATTGCTTTTGGTGTTTTAGTCATGAAGTCCTTTCCTATGCCTATGTCCTGAATGGTATTGCCTAGATTTTCTTCTAGGGTTTTTATGGTTTTAGGTCTTACATTTAAGTCTTTAATTCATCTTGAGTTAATTTTTGTATAAAATGTAAGGAAGGGGTCCAGTGTCAGTTTTCTGCATATGGCTAGGCAGTTTTCTCAACACCATTTATTAAATAGGAAATCCTTTCCCAATTGCTTGCTTTTGTCAGGTTTATCAAAGATCAGATGGTTGTAGATGTGTGGTGTTATTTCTGGGGCCTCTGTTCTGTTCCATTGGTCTATATATCTGTTTTGGTACCAGTACCATGCTGTTTTTGTTAGGGTAGCCTTGTAGTATAGTTTGAAGTCAGGTAGTGTGATGCCTCCAGCATTGTTCTTTTTGCTTAGGACTGTCTAGGCTATACGGGCTCTTTTTTGGTTCCATATGAAATTTAAAGTAGTTTTTTCTAAACTTGAAAGTCAGTGGTAGGTTGATGGAGAAGGTATTGAATCTATAAATTACTTTGGGCACTATGACCATTTTCATGATATTGATTCTTCCTATTCATAAGCATGGAATGCTTTTCCATTTGTTTGTGTTCTATCTTATTTCCTTGAACAGTGGTTTGTAGTTCTCCTTGAAGAGGCCCTTCACATCCCGTGTAAACTGTATTCCTAGGTATTTTAATCTCTTTGTAGTTAAAGTGAATGGGAGTTCACTCATGATTTGGCTGTTTGTCTATTATTGGTGTATAGGAATGCTTGTGATTTCTGCACATTGATTTTGTATCCTGAGACTTTGCTGAAGTTGCTTATCAGTGTAAGGAGATTTGGGGCTGAGATGATGGGGTTTTCTAAATATACAATCATGTCATCTAGAAACAGAGACAATTTGACTTCCTCTCTTCCTATTTGAATATGCTTTATTTCTTTCTATTGCCTGATTGTCCTGGCCAGAGCTTCCAATACTATGTTGAGTAAGAGTGGTGAGAGAGGACATCCTTTTCTTGTGCCAGTTTTCAAAGGGAATGCTTCCAGTTTTTGCCCATTCTGTATGATATTGCCTGCGGATTTGTGACAAATAGCTCTTATTATTTTGAGATACGTTCCATCAATACCTAGTTTATTTAGAGTTTTTAGCATGAAGGGCTGTTGAATTTATTGATGGCCTTTTCTGCATCTATTGAGATAATAATGTGCTTTTTGTCATTGGTTCTGTTTATGGGATGGATTGTATTTATTTATTTGCATATCTTGAACCAGGCTTGCATCCCAGGGATGAAGCCAACTTGATTGTGGCAGATAAGCTTTTTGATGTGCTGCTGGATTTGGTTTGCCAGTATTTTATTGAGGATTTTTGCATCAATGTTCATCAGGGATATTGGCCTGAAATATTCTTTTTTTGTTGTGTCTTTGCCAGGTTTCGTGTCAGGATGATGATGGCCTCATAAAATGAGTTAGGGAGGATTCCCTCTTTTTCTATTGTTTGGAATAGTTTTAGAAGGAATTGTACCAGCTCCTTTTTGTACCTGTGGTAGAATTTGGCTGTGAATCTGTCTGGTCCTGGGCCTTTTTTGGGTGGTAGGCTATTAATTACTGCCTCAATTTCAGAACTTGTTGTTGGTCTATTCAGGGATTCAACTTCTTCCTGGTTTAGTCTTGGGAGAGTGTATGTGTCCAGGAATTTATCCATTTCTTCTAGATTTTCTAGTTTATTTATGTAGAGGTGTTTACATTATTCTCTGATGGTAGCTTGTATTTCTGTGGTATCAGTGGTGATATTCCCTTTATCATTTTTATTGTGTCTATTTGATTATTCTCTCTTTTCTTCTTTATTAGTCTGGCTAGTGGTCTATCTATTTTGTTAAATTTTCAAAAAACCACCTCCTGGATTGATTTTTTGAAGGGTTTTCATGTCTCCATCTCCTTCAATTCTGCTCTGATCTTAGTTATTTCTTGCCTTCTACTAGCTTTTGAATGTGTTTGCTCTTGCTTCTCCAGTTCTTTTAATTGTGATGTTAGGGTGTCGATTTTAGATCTTTCCCACTTCTCCTGTGGGCATTTAGTGCTATAAATTTCCCTCTAGACACTGCTTTGGCTGTGTCCCAGACATTCTTGTACATTGTGTCTTTGTACACAATGTACAAAGAAGTTCTTTGGTTTCAAAGAACTTATTTATTTCTGCCTTAATTTTGTTATTTACCCAGTAGTCATTCAGGAGCAGGTTGTTCCATTTCCTTGTAGTTGTGTGGTTTTGAGTGAGTTTCTTAATCCTGAGTTCTAATTTGATTGCACTGTGGTCTGAGAGACTGTTATGATTTCCATTCTTTTGCATTTGCTGAGGAGTGTTTTACTTCCAATATGTGGTCAATTTTAGAATAAGTGTGATGTGGTGCTGAGAAGAGTATTTTCTTCCTTAACCCCACATGTATTCAGTCTTCATAGCCAGTTCTTCTCATCTCATCTCATCTCGTCTCTTCTCTCTTCTCTTTTCTCTTTTCTCTTCTCTTCTCTCTTCTTTGTTAGAGTCTTTCTTTGTCTCCCAGGCTAGAGTTCAGTGGCCTGACTGTGGCATACAGTTGGGAATTTGGGCATAAGGATTTTGTGCAGGGAAGGAAAATCTCTAATCAGAATAAGTGTCTATTTCAGTAAGAACAAAATATTACCCTTCTATGACAGAAGAAATCCAATGTAATTAAATTGTCAGAAGGTAGCTAATTGATCACCCACAAGACTCATGCCATACAAGGGACTCAGTGTTGTTCTCTGTTACTGGATTGGACACTCATCACTGTCAGCCTTGTTAAGTGAAAGTCCATGTTGCTGAGAACATGCACATCCTCCATCCCTTCCACCATGACCACTTTGTTCATGAACCCATTGAGCAATGGCAATGTGGCTAAAGAGGTTGACTGATTTCCTCAGAAAGGGTCATTTTAATCACTTTATTATTAAACTCTTTCTCTGCTGAGATCACCCCTTGGTGAGCACTTATATGGCATAGAAATATATTCACATTTTTTTGCCCACATAACTCTTCCTCAAATGTCCCCATTATCAATTTCCCAGTCATATTTCTTTCAAGTCCCTGGTCATCCAGCCAAACCATTGGCTGCAGTTTATTGATCAGTATATGATAGAATATCCGGCTTTTTCTCTTTTCAAGCAAAGTAAACAACTAGGTACACCATTTGAATTTTTGCCCATTGAAAGGATTTCCCTTCACTCCAGTCCATCAGGGATGTCCCACACAGGGGCTGCAGGGCTATAGTTGTCCACTTTTGAGTGGTAACTGCATATCATGCAGAACCAACTGTAAACCAGGCCAAAGTCTTCTATTCTTTACTCACCTGATGGTAGACTACTCCTCATGAGGCCATAGGTGCAGGCTGAGAAATAGAAAACATTGGAACCAGAGTGGAGACCATGGACATTTAGGCCATTGCTGTAAGCTGGATGATTGTCTCCCAAAATCTCATGGTGAAATTTGATCCCTAATATTGGAGGTGGGGCCTAATGGGAGGTATTTGGGTCATAGGAGCTTATCCCTCATGAACGGCTTGGTGCTGTTATCATGTTCATGAGTAAGTTTTCACTCTTAGTTCCTGAGAGATCAGGTTGTTAAAAAGACTGCCTTCCTTAGTTTTTCTCTCCTGCTTCCTCTCTTTTCATGTTATCTCTGCACATGCTTGGTTCTCCTACTCTTTCCACCATGAGTGGAAGCAGCCTGAAGCCCTCACTAGATGCAGACCCTGGTGCCATGCTTCTTTAATAATTTGCAGAATGGTGAGCTATATAAACCTCTTTTCTTCATAATTTACCCAGCTTTAGGTATTTCTTTACAGCAACACAAATGGACTAAGACAGTCATTTCTATATGTAACTTTTGCCTGCTTAGAACTGATCACATATATATCACTTTTGTTTGAGGATGGAATGTGGCTGTGCATGTTCAACTTTATGACTTGGTGAGTCAGATAATACCCAGTTCATAAAGAGCAGCTCAGGTTGCATAACCTGGTGGCCCATGGTTAAGCACTTATTATTCTCTATTAAGGACCAGTAGGAGGTCAAGGACTGTTTCTCAAAAGAAGAGTAGCTATCTGGGGAAGGTGTCAGGGCTTTGCTCCAAATCCTATCAGAGCCTTCCAAAGTCTTCAAATAGCATTTCTGTCTTTCACTGATACTTTAAACATCATTGGATCTGCTGGATCATATGACTCAAGTGACAGAGCAGCTTGTATAGTAGACTGGACTTGTTACAGAGTCTTTTCCTATTCTGGGCCTTTACTCAAAACTAGAAACTTGTCAGGTTACTCAGTAAATGGGCCAGAGTAACACACCCAAATAAGAAATACGTTGCATCCAAAATCCAAATAGACCCACTAGCCACTGTGCCTCTGTTTTGGTTGCAGGAGGGGCCAAATGCAATAACCTATTCTTGACCATAGAATAAATATCTTGACATTTCCCACACCACTGGACCCATTGAAATTTCCCTGAAGTAGAAGGCCTCCGAATTTTTGTTACATATATTTCCCACTCTCTGATAAGCAAATCCCTTACCAGTAAGACTAGAATAGTTGTTATGTGTTGCTCAGTAAGTCCAATCAGCATAATGCCATCAATATAATGAACTAGTATGATATATTTTTGAAGGAAAACGAGATCAAGATCCCTGCAAACTGAATTATGACATAGGGCTGGAAAGCTAATATACCTCAGAGGTAGGACAGCAGAAGTATATTGCTGGCCTTGCCGACTGAAATCAAACTGCTTCTGGTGATCTTTACAAACAGGTGTCAAGAAAAAAACATTTGCCAGGTCCATAGCTGCATAACAGATATGTGTTAATTTGTTTAAGCAAAGAAACCATATCTGATAGAACAGCTGCAATTATATTCACTGCCTGGTTAAGCCTATATTTTCATTCTCCAAGACCCATCTGGCTTTTGCACAGATCAAATAGTAGAGTTGAATGGAGATGTGGTGAGGATCATCACCCCCGCATCTTTCAATAAATTTTGGTGGCACTGATTTCTGTAATCCATCCAGGAATGTGGTATTGCTTTTTTTGTTTACTATTTTTGTAGGTAGAGGGATTTTTTATTGATTTCCACTTAGCCTTTCCCACCATAATAGCCTTCACTCCACAGGTCAGGAAACCAATGTGGTTTCTGGATACTGCCAGCTGCTGAATATATCTATTCCAATTTTGCCTTCTGGAACTGAAAAAATAAACACAGAATGGATTGACAGACCCTCTGGGCCCACTGTGCAATGAACCTGAGCTAAAACTTCACTGATCACCTGACCTTCCTAAACTCCTATTCTGATTGATAGGCCACAGTGATGTTTTGGGTCTCCTGGAATTGGTGTCAGTTAAAAGCCAGTGTCTGGTATGTCCTGAAAGGTTTGATTATTTCCTCTTCTTCAGTACACAGTTACCTTTGTAAAATACCATATGTGCCTGTGGAGAAGGGCAGGATAATGATTGACAGTATAAACTTTTGATACTGTATCAGAATCCTTCCTAATAGGTTCCTAGCCTCCCCTTCATTCAAGGGGTTCTGAGTCTGTAAACAGGCCCAAGACCTCATTAAGGGGTCATGACATTTTTTTCTTTTCTGAAGTCTGTGGCCTGTCAGGTATGAGTCTGTTATCATGATTCAGGTTAGAATTTTGTTCACTTGACTTAGAACTTTTTGCATTTACAGATCAAGTAAGACTTTAGTAGGCTTCCTATCTGTTTGACTAATTGATTATTGTAGGAATACCATAATCAATAAATCAATGCCATAGGTCTGCACAAATCAGACTATCCAATTGCTGCTTTGCCTTTGCTGTCCATTACAGTGACCATGCCCACCTTGCCTTTGGTCATTGAGTGCCTGCCTCCACTTACATACAATTACTTTTATTACTCCCAGAATATAATTACTCCTATTGCATGTAGGCTTCCAAACTGAATGGCTCCATTTCCTACTTCACTTGACCCTTGAACAACATGGGTTTGAATTGTATGGGTTCACTTATATGCAGGTTTTTTTTTCAATATATACTTTGTACTCCACTATCTACAGATTTGACATTAGCAACCAAATGCAATTGAAAATATGGTATTCATGGAAAGTAAAACTCGTCTATTTAGATGACCAACTTTTTATATCTTAGGAGCTCCACAGGGTTGAATGTAAGACATTAGTATATGCAGGAAGTTCTGGAACAAATCCCCTATGTATCCCAAGGGACAGCTGTATAAGGTCTGGCCTATGGAAAACAAAAAGCTTTTTAAGGATTCTGGGAGCCCTTCCACAAATTTATTTCTCACAGTATCGGGGAAAAATGTTTTCTGGACCCTCCCTGTGTGGGTGAGTATGTTTTAGATGACAAATCCACTCTAACATAACAATCCTCCTAAGGCTTTGCATCTCTGTATTAAATCAAGGCAGGTCAGGCATTTCTAATTTGCTTATGGTGGGCCATCTTTTGGTCCATGTTTCAGCCAACCAACCAAGAAAATTAGGGCTCTTTCTAACTCCCTGAGCTGCAACATTAAATGCAGAATCTTTCCTTAGTGAGCCCATATCAACATTGAGCTGGTCCAACTTTATGCTCCTTCCACCATTGTTCTATTCCCTTAGCATCCATCCCACACATACTCTCCAGGTTTATGTCTATATAAATTAGAAAATTCAAGTAGTTCTTTTGGAGTATAGTGCACCTCCTAATGGGCCACATTTTTTTACCTCACCTTTGGGGTCTGCTGGGTTTGAGTTTAGTGACAGGTCTAGAAGCAAAAAGAGGTGTTAGGTGTGGGTTTTGAAGAGAATCAGCCTTGTCTTGCATATAAACTACTTCTGGTGAGGCCATTAAGTTTCCCCAGGCAATGCAGAATTAATCTTCTTAGATGAGGGTAGAAAGGCGGCTACTACTGGGGATGAGAAGACTGTTTCCACTCCACAAGCTGTGGAGACTTCTTCCACTGGCAGAAAAGACTCATCAAATTTTAGGGACTCAATGTCCCCAGCTTCATCGCATCTTCCTACATGTCTCCATTTCAATATATAGGATTCCATTCTTTCCCAGTCAATATTTTCATTTTAACAGTGGACAGCTTTAGGGCTGGGAGTTCAACTTGCACTGTAATTTAGCTAGTCAAAAGATGAGATTGTACTTTTAATTTTCAGCAATCTCAGCCCTGTGTTTACAAGAGATATGGGTCTCCTTAAAGGCACAAACAGAAGCACACACATTTTTGTTATCTATCAAATGAGAATGGCAATGCCTTCTCATAAAGGAATAAATGAGATAATCTGTGCATAGTAGTAATCACAAACTTGACATATGGTTGCTGTTCAATCATGTTACAAATCATTATCATTATTGTACATACAGCACATTACTATTACACATACAGCACTTTTGCTAGGAATTTGAATTATTGAGCTCATCTTTTTCTTTCATCACTTCATCCAGCAACATTAGGAGCAAGCAATCAAGCAATGTCATTATAATAATTAGCTTTCCAAAAACATGTAAAAGTACCACGTGCACAATCACCCAGAAATTTGCTTCATAAGTCATTGACTAGGAGTATCCAATAGAGATATTTTCCATCCAGTTCCAACCATGGACTACAAGTGCTCTCTTTACTACTAGAAATAAGGTCATTAGCAGATTTAAATCTAATAAGATTATAGAGACAATTCCAGAATCCCAAAACCAATTCAGAAAACTCATCCTTAAAATTCTATTCCTCTAGAACCAACATCTGTATTAGTCAGGGTTTTCCAGAGAAACAAAACCAATAGATTAGATGATAGATACAGGGATAGATAGAGGGATAGATAGATCAAAAGGAATTGATTATAAGGTGATGACTCACGTAATTATGGAAGCTGAGAAGTCCCATGATCTGCCTTCTGTAAGTCGGATACCCAGGGAAGCCAGGGCTGTGTGGTTTAAAGGCCTCAGTACCAGAAAGCTGATCCTGTGGAATCCAGTCAGTGTCTGAAGGCCTGAGAATAAAGCACACAAAGCAAAAGATTGATAGCTCAGCTCCAGCAGTTAGGCAGAGGGAGAACGAGTCTAACCTTCTGCTTTTTTGTTCTATTCGGGCCCTAAGTGGATTGGTTGATACCCACCCACATTGGGGAGGGCCATCTGTTTTATTCAAATGCTACTCTCTTCTGTTAACACCCTCACAGAAACACCCAGTTTGATGAGATATGTAGGCACCTCATGGCTCAAATTGACACACAAAATTAACCATCGCAGTGTTTCGTCAGCAATTTATTTGCATGGTTTTCCCTCTTGGGTTGATATTTTATTTGTATTCTACAATTTTCTATTGAAAATTGTATCATGGATAATAATTTCAGTGGATTGGCGAATTATGTTTAACCATGTTCCCATAGGATTTAAAGTACTTTTAAGAATAATGTTTTATATCCATTGCTAATATAACCTATGGATTTTATCATGTTAAGACATCTGCTACAAAAAAAGGTGGTTCCATGAGTGTGTCATTTGCTATTTCTAAGCATATGGGAAACATAATCTTGTGATTGACTGGTTAATAGTTTGGTTATAGGTTGAGTTGCGCCCGCTCAAAAAAATATATGCTGTAGTCCTAACACATAGCACCTCTGAATGTGACCTCATGTGAAACAGGGTCCTTACAATCAAATCAAGGTGAGATCACTAGGATGAGCCTTAATCCAATATGACTGGTGTCCTTATATAAAGAATTTGGACACAGACACACATAGTGAGAACGTCACATAAAGAAGAAGACACAGATTGGGGTGATGCATCTGTAAGCCAAAGAACACCAAAGATTGCCCCCCCAACCACCAGAAGCTGGGAGACTTGGAATAGATTCTCTCTCACAGCCCTCAGAATGATCCAACCCTGCCAATACCTTCATCTTGGACTTTCAGCTTCCAAAACTGTGAGACAATACATTCTGATTATTTAAGCCACCAAGTGTGTTGTATTTTGTTACAGCAGCCCTAGGAAACTAATATATCCAGGTAGCAAATGGCACATGCTGTTTGTTAATAGATGGGGTCTGCAATACTTTTAGCCCACTGAGAAACAGTTGCCAATAAGGGACTATGTCAAGGTTTACATACAAATAAATAAATATCCTAGTATCTATATTAGGAGGAATACCTGCATGAAAGCAAAGAGAGAAGGAACCAGTTAAGCCTGGAGAAGCTAGTAAGTCTAGGAGAGCCATCAGATCACCGTGCAAGTTTTATACTGGATGAAGGTAATATAGAGATGGCAATAGAGGGGACATATCCTAAACTGCCCTGCAGTCTCAGGAAGGTTCAGTTTGCCAAAGCCTTTGTGGTGTCTTTAAGCCAAAGTCAGCTGTTGGAGATAGCTCGGGTCCTCCAGGAACAGATTGGCCTTAGTATCCCTGCCATGCTTATTCACTGTTTGTGAGCAGCTATGGCAGACATGTCCTCAGCTCAAATGAGGTGATGGATTTCCAAAAGCAGTTTGGGGCCCTTGGTTAAGTCCTCTCCCTGAAGCGAAGAGGTCTGCAAGGCACATTCTCACAGTCCCCAGAGATGTTCCTCAAGGGAGTGAAAAACTGATATGGAATTGAATCCTTGAAAGAAAATGAACCAAATGAAAATATTATCCAAGAATTGAAAAAATTCACTCACCTAGAGTGTAGGTCACCTGGGCTGTGAAAATAAATCAATTCTAACATGTAAAGAATGAGCAAAATAAGACATTTTGTTACTCGTGGGGCAGTTTAACGGCGGAAAAGTTGGAGGTGGGATTGAGGAAGTCGCTCTCCACCGCTCCACACAAACAATGAGAGATGCAGGTAACAATACCTCCATCATCTTTAACAAGTGGCTTCTATGTTTGTTCTGGGGTAGGGGTTGTGGTCACCACCCTGTTTAGCTGAAAGGGGAAAATATGGAGTGCTGAATATGGGAGACTTTTATGGTTAAGGCCTTAAAATGGCACACGTTTGTTCCACTCACTTTCCATTAGTTGAAATTCAGTCATTTGTCCCTACCTAACTGCAAAGCAGGCTGGATAACATGCTTAAGCTTTGCGCCCAAGAAAAGAGGGAAAGGATCCTGGTGTACAGCTGATTACTTCTACCACACTTGGACATGGCCAGATATCAGTATTTGTGACCTCAATTAAAAAGAACTCCAAAAGAGTGACTGAAATTCTCAGTTTTATCCAGGTGTTTGACATTATACAAGTACAGAAAATAGTCACTAGCTAATGCTTTTAGGATTAAAGGTATCTGCAACATATGGCCACACATCACTATAAAGTTAAAAAGTAAATAAATTGGGTATATACTGAGGGGATTATTACAATCCCATGTTTCATAATTGAATAATATACCCCCAAGTTTTATAATTGAAAAAATGCAATTAAGTATTCTAGAAATAGAATTACAGATGGCCCAAATGAAAATGTATGGAGGTGGATAAATCCGACATGTTGAATCAGTCCTATAAATAAGTTCCTCTTTGGTTTTGTTTTACAGGCTTCTGAGAGTGTATTTTCAGGCTCATCCTTTTTTAGATTATCTGTATTCTCAGTGTATATATATTCATAGCCTTGTAATATGAAAATTATAGAACACTAAAAGGGTACAAATTGTATTTCTAGCAGCAAAACAATACAAAATAATAATTAGGAATAAATGAGGGTTAAATACCAATAATACTAATTTTTTTAAAAGAAAAATAATACTAATCAAATTGAGACAAGCATCAAAGTTCACCAGGTACCTTGTGAACTACTTTTCTCTAGTTCCTACCTATCCTTGACTAATGTATATGATGAGTATTCTGCCAACGCAACAGCCCACCTTTTCGCAGGTCGCACTGAAGCCCAGTCTGAAATAAGGCCTAATGATTATCAGTGTGGCCCACATCCTCAGTGCACCTAGATTGGAATGCCAACTGTGGTACTAATTATCTGTATGACCTCGGAAATGTGCAATGTCTTTAAACTCTCTAAACCTCAATTTCTTGATCAATAAAATGGGAATGACAATGCATTCTCATAAAGTTGCTGTAAGGAATAAATGAGATAATCTGTGCATAGTAGTTATGACAAACTTGACATATGGTTGCTGTTCAATCATGTTATAAATTATTACCATTATTGTTAATATTACAAAACATTTTTTAGTAAAAGTTTCTACTCACCTAGTTAGAGAAAAGTGTCCAGAAAATAGTTATTAGTTTCCACTGAAATGTTTGAAAATTCAATTGTTCTCTTAAGAGATTGAGCCATCTGTTTAGATTTGGAAAAAGAAGGCTGAGATTTTGCAGGGGCCTACTGGGTTTTTCTCCTATGCCCTGTGAAAGCCAATCGGTGCCTGCTCTCCAGCTTCATTTTTTTGAAAACTTCCTGGAAACCAGATTGAGTCCATGCCCTTCACTTACTTATTTTACCACTGGTTCCAACAATCAGCCCTACTCCCTCCTGTTAGATCAAACTTGCATCTTAGCAAGAGCTGCCAATTGACTGGAGTTACCAAGGCCCAGTTTTTGAAACTGCTCATTGACTGAAGATCCTCCTTGGGTTGCCTGTTCTGTCTTCAAGGTGATCTATATTATTATCCCAATGCCTTCCACAAAGTTGATTTCCTTTTACCATTTTATGAGAGACATAACAGTTTCAAATTAAGTTATTTATATCTAAGTGATATTACCTTATCATAATTATTATTTTTTCTGTGGTAATTTCTTTATTTAGTTTCTTAAAAATATGAGAATGCATCCATAGGATAAATGATAAACCCATGTCTATTTATCTGATATTATAATGATTATAGTAAACAGTGAGACTACGTTCTGATTTTGATATATTTTTTGATGAAAAGTTTAAGTTGGAAAAACAAAATGACATGCAATTTTCAAGTGTCCCCCAAGTGTGATATACATGGTATAAAATAAAAATACATCTGCCCCTTATACTGTACATTTATTTTAACATTATTCTACCTTAAAATTGCTCGCATTTTCATTTGAGGAAAAAGAAATGCTACCTCATGCAAATATTTTTCTTTCTGCGTCATATGAGTATTAATTCTTTCATCTGACCCTTCTTTTTTTTTTTTTTTCATTTCATTACCATATGCCAGGATATTAAATTAGGTATTGATAATTCAGTAAAGAAGACAGAAACTGTCTGTGTTTTCAGAGAGTGTATACTCTAGCAGTCCATGAAGCTAAAATAACTATCTTTAAGTGGAACATGTTTCATTGATGAGATCATTCATTCTTTTATCAAGTGATTATTGAGCATCTATACCATCTGCACGATTTCCTAAGTTAGTAGATTATACTGATCAATAAGGAAATGAATTACAATTTTTGAAGCTATTATAGACAAACCCCAATTGTTCACCTGCATGAAATGGAATACAGAACATACAGGACCTCAGCCATCCAGAAGTAGGGGATTGGAGCTATAGAAGCAGGACCTTCTCTTCAACAGATTCTTCTGCTAAATTGTCCTGTACTACTCTCAACCGCGCTGTCCTTTTTCCCTGTCACCATTCTTTCACTTGTGATTTAAGATGAAAGTGTCAACATGAGGCTTTATTCCCAATTCAGTGCCCCTGCAGCCATTTTGTTTTGTTTTGTTTTGGTTTTTTTGTCTCTAGCCATTTTGGTGTGGGGAATGAACTCTCTGATGCAAATGCCTGATTCTTTTTCTCCTGTAGATGTTTAAATACCACACCAAAGGCCGGGCGAGGTGACTCATGCCTATAATCCCAGCACTCTGGGAGGCCGAGGTAGGCATATCTCCTGACGTCAGGAGTTCAAGGCCAGCCTGGCCAACATGGTGAAACCCCATCTCTACAAAAATCAAAAAATTAGCCAGGCATGGTGGCGTACACCTGTAATCCCAGCTACTCAGGAGGTTGAGGCAGGGGAATCATTTGAACCTGGGAGGCGGAGGTTGCAGTGAGCCATTGCACTCGAGCCTGGGCAACAGAGCAAGACTCTGTCCCCCTCCCAATGCCACAAAAAACAAACACAAAACCACACCAAAAATTTAACTGAGAAAGAGAGTCTCTCAATGTCTAGATAATAATCTTATCTCCTGGATTGTCACTTATGAACATGTGAGGTGACAAAAACTCTTTAATGGATAAGCATTTAGCAAATGAAAAGAAAAAATCTGTGATTATTATGTAATCCTAGATGACTCATTATACTTACGTAAAGGGGAACATGAATCTCAAAGAATAATGAGAATTGTTGAGGGTGTCAACAAATTAAGAACTAGATGTTCTTAAAATGAACCTGGTCCTTATTGTTTTAAAAAGATAAGTGGGGAATCATGCAAATGGAGAATGCTATATTGCTAGTATTTAAAAATGATGTCAAGAACTTAATGACAGCTCCAACTACTTAAAAGCATTTGTCCATATAATTCCAAAGCTATGAAAGTTTAGACTTTAGTTACCTGACAAATAATTTAGATTCTCAGAATATAAAATCCATTTGACTGTAAATTTTCTGTAAAATTCACATTGAAGAAAACCAGTGAAAGCAGAATTCTGATATTCACTCATTTTGGTTTTGGGTAGATTCTACCTTTGGAAAAATAAGATAATATTTTCAAGAAATGTTGAAATGATATCACATTGGTGATACCACATGTTAAATTTTGATACAGGAACATTATATTATTTTTCTAACTCTGGGCTTACATACAAATTTTTATACCAATGATAAGATTATTCTTATTATTGAATTCAATTCTTCGTTTCAATTTGACAGCAAGTTGGTGCAGCAGATCCAATGAAACAAAATGATATAGGTTCTCCCCCACAATCTTTCTTTCTTTTTGCTTTTCAGAACTAGTGAACAACACTATCCATATACTATAATTGTTCTCCAATTGTTCATCTTTGTTAAAAATAAAAATAGAAGATTAAATAAGCACAACCTTTTGGTGTATAGTTTTTAATTTATAAGAATTGGGACTCATTGTTAGGTCCAAGATGAAAGGATACCACAGTTGGCACTTTAAGCTGACACAGATCTGGGGAGCCAGTGACATTGCATCTCTGTTAATGATTTCACCTCTTGCACTGTGTTCCCACCAAAGGAAACATATCTTTCAGCTTGAAGTATGTGAAGGAGAGAGGAAAGGAACAATTCAACCTAAGCCCTAAAGAAAAGCTCTGTAGGTTGTGCTGAGCACTGAGCAGAGAAATGGCCCCATTAGCTTCTGCATGGGCTGCTCACTAGACTAGTTTAAAGTGGAGTTTCATTGACGCCTTGCCTCTAGGCATCCTTTACTTCACCTCAGGATGAACTGCTACTATGATTTTTAAAGACTTTTTAAAGACAAATTACAAAAAGTACCATTTGTTTCTTTTTGTAATTGTTCAAAGAGAATTGTTCAAGAGAAACAAATGGAAGACACTAAGGAAGTGACTTAAATTAGCTGTGCTGAACAGACCTTAGTGATGTTCAGGAAAGTAGACAAGAAAAGAGATTAAATATCTGCTTTATTTAAATTCAGCAGGAAGAAAGAGCCCTACATTTACAAAATGTTTCCCTGGAAACACTAATCTCAAGAAAAAAAAAATTCTTCCTTGGGTCATTAATTTTTAAATGGTAAAATGAGTTAAGAAATAGAAAATTGTAATATATACACATATACATATATACATGTTAACACATATTATCTATATGTATATGCATATTATTCATATACACACGCACACACTATCACACATCTCTGAATTCATCACAACTTCCTGTCTCATTATGGTGCCACACAAATTATACTGGCAGCAGCACCATAGATCGTTAAGTCATCCAGTACATTCCTTTGCTAAAGAGAAGTTGTTCTCTATAATGTGTTTTCCAATCCTTTCCTCATTTCATGTTTAAATTACTCAGCCACAGGGGATTTGAAGATATCCCTTGGAAAAGTGTTCCACAGGCTGACATGATGGGGTTTACGTAGGTGCTTTAAGATATTTAAACTAAATTTTCTTTTACTCAATTTTATGTTGCTGTTTCTAGTTAGGCCTTATTTCTACTATCTTAAAATCATTTTTACCATGATCATTACTTTCGCATCTATCAAGAGAGGCTGTAATTAATTATAAGAGTAATCTACATGATCATTATTTTGCTTGTTATACCTACCAAGTTCTTTGCATTGTTTCATTTTAAAACATCCTCTTAGCTTCTTAGTCATGCTTTTTGATTTTGGTAAACTATTCACTATTCTACAATTATTAGTCAAATATTTTATTCTCATAGTTCTTTAAAAGCAAGACTTATTTTAAAAATCTTCCAGGTCTTGACATTCAGAAATTTATATTTAAGTGAATCACTTAAATTACATTTAAGTGATTGTGGGTTCATAGGAGGTAGAAGTTAAGTTATAGACCTTTGTTCTTTCTGTATCAAGTGTATGAACTAGGTACGGAGTGAGTTATTGAATTAAAGCATTGTTGTCATATATTAAAGTTCTATTGCAAATATAGCATTTATAGTCCAAATTTTAAAGATTAAACCTGTTCAGTCCTTAAAAAATGTCTCTTCTCTGATATTCCATTTAGATTGTCTCCCATATCAGGTATAATTTCCTCGCTTGTTGCATTAGATATTACCTCAAAAATTTCTGTTTATGTTCACTATTTCAGCATTTTTCCCCTACATCAATGCTCATTGGAAGATTTTTAATATAGTCTTGAACAGTACAACTAAAAATGTGAACTAAGGATAAAACTGTGGGAAATACCAAAATTGATAAAAGAACCTCCTGGGAAACAGAAAAAGGAGGAGCTAGTATAACATCATATGGATTCGCTCCCCCTTTTTTTTTATCTTTTCTCAATTCTGAAGTGCAGAACTATGTTGAACTCAGATATTTACTTGAACTAAACATTATATTTAACAAGACTTTGATATGGTACCATGTCAGACCTTGAACAGAAAAAAAAGAAAAAAAAAACAAGTTTAATGGATAATGCCTGCTTAATTATCTATTGTTACATAAAAAATCACCCCACACATAGTGACTCAAAGCATCTACTGTTTCACAACTGGGAAACTTCTGTGGTTTAGAAATCTTGGCATGGTGTAACTGGTTTATCCCACTCAGGGTTTCTCACAGGGCCACAATAAGATGTTGGCCAAGTTTGTAGTTATCTTCGGGTTCAACTAGGGCAAGATATACTTCCGATCTCACTAAGTTTTTCTTGGTAGGATGTAGTTCCTTGTCAGCTATCGGACCGGAAGTCTCATTCTTCCTAAGGTCCTTGGCCAGGGACCACACGTTCAGTGATTGCTATGGGACCCTCTTCAAACACGCAGCTCACAATATGGCAGCTGGTTTCATCAAAGTGAGTCAGACAAGGACAGAGAGGACCATAAAGACGTCACAGGTTTTTGTGTTTATTTGTTTTTTGTTTTGTTTTGTTTGAGATGGAGTTTCACTCTGTCGCCAGGCTGGAGTGCAGTGGCACCATCTCGGCTCACTGCAAATTCTGCCTCCTGGGTTCAAGTGATTCTCCTGCCTCAGCCTTCCAAATAGCTGGGACTACAGGCATGTGCCACCACACCGGCTAATTTTTTTGTATTTTTAGTAGAGGCTGGGTTTCACCACATTAGCCAGGATGGTCTTGATCTCCTGACCTCATGATCTGCCTGCCTCGACCTCCCAAAGTGCTGGGATCACAGGTGTAAGCCACCGCCCCCAGCCATCACAGGTTTTTATAACCTAATTGTGGAAATGTCATTCCATCAATTTGCCATACCCTATTTGTTAGAAGCAAGTCCCTAGGTCCAGGCCAGATACAAAAGAGATGATTGCACAAAGGCCTGAATACTAGCAGGCAGGGCTTTTTGGGTGCCTAGATGACTATCTACTATTTTTAGTTGTACCTAGGATTGAGGAAATGGTATTTAAAAAACTGGGATAAAACATAAATTAACATGTATAGCAATTAATAAGTTCAGTCAGTCATCTTCTCATTAATATGTAGTACTTTCTGGATACTGAGTGGTGCTATTGCCATGAATGCCAAAATTATTACTCCTGCCCCATGTTGAGGCCTGAAGCCCTCATTCCTCTAGCTGCTGGGAGTATTGGTAGATAACACCTCTCAGGAAATTGGCTTCCACTGCATTGCCAAAGGTCACTCCCTTCCTGGGCAATAGCCCACCTCTAATGACTGATTAATATTGAGTTTTAAAAGCCCAGCTCCCTTGCCCCAGTGTTGGACAGCTCTGAGTGTTCATCCTAGCTCCAGGGCTTCTGGCAAGGTAAGCTGAGATCTTTGTGGTGACTGCATAGCAGTCTAAAGCTTCTTTTCACCCAGTCCAGCTCATTTCAGTGGCCTACGACTGCTGATCCTGAGAGTAAACTCCTCAGTAAACGTCCTGCATTCAAATCTAGGGCTTAAGGTCTATTCCCAGGAAACCCAACTAGCAACCGCTTCACTTTTGACTCTTTCTGTGTAAATGTAAAATAGCTAACATATAAATGATGAAATATTAACATAGAATATATAGACATTTCATATAGTTATGATACAGGATATTTCCCTGGCCCCTTCACAGGACTCATGACAGAGGTGCCTTGTTTACTCAGCCAGCTGCTCTCAATTCCTTACAGGAGGGAGCCTGCAAATGAATGAGTATAGTAACTGGAGTGAGCGAATGCGGGAACCAGCCAACTACTTTCGGAGGCTAGCAGGAGCAAACTTCACGCGGGCCCCGCAGCAACATCCGTGTGGGGGTACCTGCGACCCCCAAAACCCCAGGGGGCAGGTAAAATCATCTCTTTTACCTCTGACATTGCAGGTCAGTGGGCCCTTTGCCTTTTCGCCTGAGGTGGCTGTCTTCCACCAGCGAGGGCAAAGGGCCCGTTTGACAGCCTTTTGTATCTACACTCGTGGCTCCTGAGCTCTTGTCTGGCATCCAGGAAAAGTGAAGTTGCAAGAGCGAATTGAAAGATAGTAAATGGGCCGGGCGCGGTGGCTCAAGCCTGTAATCCCAGCACTTTGGGAGGCCGAGACGGGCGGATCACGAGGTCAGGAGATGGAGACCATCCTGGCTAACATGGTGAAACCCCGTCTCTACTAAAAAATACAAAAAACTAGCCGGGCGAGGTGGCGGGCGCCTGTAGTCCCAGCTACTTGGGAGGCTGAGGCAGGAGAATGGCGTAAACCCGGGAGGCGGAGCTTGCAGTGAGCTGAGATCCGGCCACTGCACTCCAGCCCGGGCGACAGAGCGAGACTCCGTCTCAAAAAAAAAAAAAAAAAAAAAAAGAAAGATAGTAAATGCAGGGGAGTTTATTGCTGATGAAAGTGGCTCTCAGCGGGAAGGGGAGCTGAAAAGAGGAGGGGCAGATAGGTAATCTTCCCCTGGAGTCTGGCTATCTCCTGGGGGACTCTTCCCTCAAGGTATGCCATCAAGCTGTCCCTCTGAAGTCAAGCCACTTCTCTCTGATATCTAGCCACAGTCCATTCCACCACCTGTGTCTGGGATTTTTATAAGCACAGGATAGGGAGGGGCAGGGACTTGGGTTTAGAAAAGTCAAGCCACTTCTCTCTGATATCTAGCCACAATCCGTTCTACCACCTGTGTCTGGGATTTTTACAGGCACAGGATAGGGAGGGGCAGGGACATGGGTTTAGAAAAAGGCAACATTTGAGTGGGTAAACAGGGATTAAGTTCTCACGTTGGGCGGCACTTTCAGGCTTTTTGGCTTGAGGGTGGGGTTTTCACTGGGAACCTGATATTTTATGCCTAGAATTTCTCTGCATCCCGTCCCCATCACTTACAGACCTCTTAAAAGGGATACTGAAATGCATCTCTAAGTATGTCAAACCAAAACATCAGAAATTCACAATGTGGTCCCCTGTATAATTTTAGTAAAATTGAAGGGAAGGGTATGCCCTTGATTTTTGCTAATGGTTGATTAACAAACAGCCATTCCCATTTACTACAAAGCTGTTATTGAAGCTCTAGTTCATTACATTCTTTCTGTCACCTATAAATAAAACTTTGGTTGCAAAGTCTTCATCTAGTATTAGAGGTGATTTCCTTTTATCTTCTGATTTGCTTCTTACTTCTAACTTAGACCATGGGGCAAAGTTTTAGCCTGCTATGAGAAATCATGAGTACAAATAAAAGCAAAATAGAACACATCAAAAGCCTTGATACTAAATATGGAGATTGGAAGTAAAGTCAAGGTTATCACATTATATGTAAATCATGATAATCCTCAAAATATGATTACTATACATAACTTCCCTGATTTACTAAGGTGGCATTCACACAAATCTTAACAGTGCAATGTGGCAATTAATAGACTGAGAGATGTAAGAGTGGAGGAAGTGTCCTCCAGCAAAATTGAAATGAAATACAGAAGAGTGAGATGTAAAACTTGATATCTGTTAGGATTTACAATTTTGTTATGATTTTCCCATGGACTTCTTGATTCCTGACCCATTCCTCACTCTTCAGTTGCTTTGGTCTGATCTCCGGTGGGAGGGCTGGCCTCTGATGGTCATGATTTTCCCGTCTCCTGTGGCAGCTGACTTCCGGAGAAAGACTGGAGGAGCCGGGAAGAAGGGAGAAACAGAGTATAACTTCCTCTCTCTCTCTGCATTGGGCGGTGACTTCAGAGCAGCTGTCTCCTTTGTGGCTCCCTGCCTTTGCCACTATCTGACTCAGGTAGCACTGCCAACCTCCCATGTCCTTCCAGCCTAGCACGGGTAGCTGCTTTGTGCTGTTATTAATCTTTGGTTTGCTTCATTGCCCCTTTTGGCTTCTTAGCTCTTTTCTGTTACTTGTGCAATGAAGTGTCTACTTAATTCCCACCTGGTTTAAATGCATAGAATGGTTTATGGTTGTACCTGGGTGGCTAAAGGTACCGTAAGTATACTTCCATTCATTGCAACAACAACAAAAAAGTCCCTGACAAATATAAATGTATTTAAATTAAAAAAAAAGTTCTCAAAATTATTCACATTTTATAGATAGGAAAGATGAGCTCAGCGGGAATAGATAACTTGCTTGTAATCAGGTATCTCATGCATAGCTTACATGTGGAGGGTGACTATTAAAGCCAGACAACCTGGATTTGAATCCTGACTCCAGCTTTTATTACACAGGCAAGTTACTTAAACAACCTGTGCTCAATTTTCTCATTTATAGGATAGGGACTTTATATCTACCTCAAAAGGGTATTGTGAAGATTAAATAAATTATTGATTTATCTTAAGTTTAACTTCTTAGGAAAGTTGCTGACACATAGTATATGCTCAATAAAATCTAGCTATTATTAGCCATGTGGCTTCAGTAGTGTTATTAATTACCTTGAAATGAGAAAACATGCTACAAAAATTGCTTCTTGGATTTGTAGCCCAGTGTGTATTTTGAAAAGAAACAGTTGCAAATGTATCACATAATATAATATTGAACAATAACTTCTAATTTGGTTAAAAATCTGGTCTTCTACTGCTGATTATCAGAACAGTTCAGAAAAGCAAGATTGATTTCTTTTGTGGAATAGTCAAGAGAATACCACAATGGCCTAAGGCACCAAATGATTGCAAACCATCTTCCTGCAATTAAAATGGCCAGAGCTGACCTGCTCTTTATTAAACATTAATCTTTGGCTTCTTCTGAATGCATCAGTGAGTTCAAGGTCTGGATATGTATGACTCATGCAAGCTCTGTGCCATTAAGCTGTTTTATAGGAGAAAACTATTCTTCATTGCATTGAGCTGACACTTAAGATTCTTTGTATAATTTGAAATTTGGCAGCCCAGTGTATACTTAAATGAAAAATGCTTTTTTCTAACCATCATCTAGATGATAGACACATTGTTTTCACCATTTAAATAATTGTACAGAAAACAATGTGGTCTGAAAATATCATGTGTGTATATATATATATATATATATATATATATATATATATATAATAAATATTTTACTTATAATGCCATTAGCACATTTCATTTTTTTTAGTATTTCTTTGCTCAATATTTGTATTTGGAAACATTTTCAACAGATGCAAATTATATGGATAAGTTAAATTATATTATTTATTTGCAATCATGTGGAAGAAAAAACAAATGCGTATATTATAAACAAAAAGTTTCTATTAATTACAGTTGTGTATTTTATAATGATTCTGAGGCATGAGTGTATCCCTATGCAATATAAAATAAAGTGGGGTGAAATAACTAATGAGTAGCCAGGCAGATCATTATACCAAATATTTTGGCTTTTCTTATATACTCATATGTTTTTACCATCTGCAAAAATATGATTGTTTTCTATAGAAAATTTCTTCAAAATTTTCTCAATTTCTTCTATTCTGTAATTATGTCTTTTTCATGACTACAAAAGCTAACATGTCAATTCTGGTTGTTTTTAACTATTAAATGAATAGGAGATTTTGAAACTAATTTTGTAACTGGGTATCACATGTCACCAATGAATATTAATTTTAAACTTATGGCTAGAAGTATGGCTTTTGTTTTTAGCGTTACAAAGCTTTATTTTTGTAGCTGAATCTTTAATATAAATGGATGCATACATGATTTTTTTTCTGTACTTTTGCGAACGATTACACACAGTCAAAAATCCATGTATAATTTTGATACCCCTAAAACTTAGCCACTGCTAACAAGAAACCTGACCAATAACATAGTCGATTAACATGTATTTTGTGTAACTATTATGTATTGTATTCTTACAATATATGCATTATATACTGTAAACTAGAGAAAAGAAAATGTTATTACAAAATCATAAGGAAGAGAAAATATATTTACTATCCATCAAGTGAAAGTGAATCACCATAAAATTCTTCATTCTTGTCATCTTCAATGTTATGTAGGCTGAGGAAGAGGAAGAGGAAGAAGAGGAGGGTTTGTCTCCCTGTCTCAGGAGTGACAGAATTAGATGAGGTTAAGGAGGTAGAAGTGGAGGCAGGAGATGCAGGCACAGTTGGGGTAACATTATGGAAATTTATCATAACATATGACTTTTTACTTTTTAATTTCTCTGAAAATATTTTTATACAGTACTAATCTTCCTTCCACTATTTGCTTTAGTTTCATATCATACAAGGATCCACATTGTAAAAGAAGTCAAAAACAGTTTAGAGAAATGAGAACCCTCTGCTAGATTGACTAATAGCAACTTGTTTTCTGGCACTGCTTCTTCCACGTTTTCTTTTTTATCTTTTGGCACTACTTTAGAAGCACTCATCTCCAACAGATCTTCTTCCATGAATTCCTCTGGTATGGTGTCTATTAGCTCTGGAATTTCTCAAAGATTCATATGTTGAAATGAATCTCTCCTCACATTTTTTATGGTTAAAATTTGTTTTTGTTTTATTATACTTTAAGTTCTGGGATACATGTGCAGAACTTGCTAGTTTGTTACATAGGTATACATGTGCAATGGTAGTTTGCTGCACTCATCAACCTGTCATTTACATTAGGTATTTCTCCTAATGTTATCCCTCCCCTAGCTCCTCACCCCCTGACAGGCCCTGGTATATGATGTTCCTCTCTCCCTGTGTCCATGTGTTCTCACTGTTCAGTTCCCACTTATGAGTGAGAACATGCCGTGTTTGGTTTTCTGTTCCTGTGTTAGTTTGCTGAGAATGATGGTTTCCAGCTTCATCCATGTCCCTGTATAGGGCATTAACTCATCCTTTTTTATGGCTGCATAGTATTCCATGGTGCATATATGCCACATTTTCTTTATCCAGCCTATCATTGATGGACATTTGGGTTGGTTCCATGTCTTTGCTATTGCAAATAGTGCCACAATAAACATACGTGTGCATGTGTCTTTACAGTAGAATGATTTATAATCCTTTGGGTATACACCTAGTAACGGGATTGCTGGGTCAAATGGTATTTCTGGCTCTGGATCCTTGAGGAATCACCCCAATGTCTTCCACAACAGTTGAAATAATTTACACTTCCACCAACAGTGTAAAAGCATTCCTGTTTCTCCACATCATCTCCAACATCTGTTGTTTCCTGACTTTTAAATGATTGCTATTCTAACTGGCATGAGATAGTATGTCATTGTGGTTTTGATTTGCATTTCTCTAATGACCAGTGATGATGAGCTTTTTTTCATGTTTGTTGGCCACATAAATGTCTTCTTTTGAGAAGTGTCTGTTCATATCCTTTGCCCACTTTTTGATGGGATTGTGTTTTTTTTCCTTGTAAATTTGTTTAAGTTCCTTGTAGATTCTGGATATTAGCCTTTTGTCAGATGGACAGATTGCAAAAATCTTTTCCCATTCTGTAGGTTGCCTTTTGACTCTGATGATAGTTTCTTTTGCTGTGCAAAAGCTCTTTAGTTTAATGAAATCCCATTTGTCAATTTTGCACCAAAAGCAATGACAACAAAAACTTTTTTTTTTTTCCATAGCCACAATCTGTTCCATAATTTCCTAGATTGGCTCTGTCATAAATGCTGTGAAATCAGGAACAACATAGTCTTCTCCAGCAGGAATTTATTGTTTTGGATTTGATGGCTTTCATGGCCTTTTCTATGACAATGGTGCCATCCTCAATAGTGTAATTCTTCTAGGATTTTATGATGTTCTATTAGGATTCTCCTCCACAGCACTGACAATCGTTTTTATAGAGTACTTATGACTTGTGATCTAGATGCTGAATTAGAGACATTGTGTTTGGGGGCACATAGGCCACTTTCACATCTTCAGTGTTGAACTGAAGGGGTTCTGGGTGGCCTGGGGCTTTGCACAATATCAAAAGAATTTTAAAAGGCAGTTCCTCATTGGCAAGGTACCTGACTTCAGGGACAAAGCATCAATGAAACTAATTCAGAAAAAGGGTTCTTATGCAGGCATTATTGTTTACAAACAAAAGACTGGTAGCTTGTGTTTATCTTTTTCCTTCCAGGCTCAGAGGTTAACAGCTTTACAGATAAAGGCAGTACTGATCATATACCTGACTGCATTTGCACAAAACTGTAGAGCTAGCCCATCCCTTCCTGGCTAAATCGTAGTGCTAACTTATCTTCCTTACTAATAAATGTCCTCTGTGGCATTTTATCCCCAGAACAGGGCATTTTTGTCTGCACTAAAAATCTATTCAGGCAGAAGTCTTTTCCCCTCAATAATTTTCTTAGTGGCATCTTGGAACTCATCTACTGCCTCTTGGTCAACAAAAGCTACTTATCCTGTTACCTTAACATTTTTAAAACCAAACCTCTTCCTAAAATTATCAAGCCATCCTTTGCTGGCATTAAATTTTCCAGCTTTAGATCCTTCACCTTCCTTTTGCTTTTCATTGTCATATCACATAATGACTTCACTTTTTCTAGAATAATATTAGAGTCTATCTATAAAAAGGCCTTTCTTGTAGTAATTCTGCACCCACAATAAATGCTGCAGTTTCAATACAAGATAAAAAGGTGTTTTGTAAAAAGTGCAGAGCTTTCACATCTCCTCATGTGGATGCAGCAAGGGCTTCTTGGATTTCCTTTTCTTTTTTTACCAAGAGCTCTAATGTTGGTTTCATTTACCTTGAAATGGTGGGCAACTGCAGTTGCAGACTGCAGTCTATGATACATGTCAAGCAATTCAACTTTTTCTTATAATGTCATGACTTTTCTTTGCTTCTTGGGAGCACTTTCAGCATCACTAGTGGCACTACATATAGGTCCCAGAATGTTTGTCAAAGTTTACAATATTGCACTAAACAAAATAAAAAATACACAAGAATCCTACAGGATTTTTACTGTAATACATAATTTACTGAGGAGACAAACTGCTCATGCAGAGATAACTAGCGTCACAGGGTGTTTTAGGCAGACACTTGCAAAACTTGAGCTCACCATAATAGCAACAGGAGGTGGTTATGAAATTATTACAGTAGTATAGTATGTATTATAGTATACATTTAATGCAGTGGACCCATGCAGTTTAAACCCATACTTTTCAAAGGTCAATGGTACACTACTCATGGACCAGAATTATTGTCTTTTATGCATGTTTTTGTTATGGGAGAACAGAACTATTTACTGATGTTGCTTTAATCATGGAAGTTAATTAATGATAATGTCTTATAAAAATTAATATCCAGTCTTTATGATGCAGATAGTCAAATAAATATCCAAATTCAATGACAATTTAAAATTAAACCTAGGCCGGGCACGGTGGCTCACATCTGTAATCCCAGCACTTTGGGAGGCCGAGGCGGGCGGATCACAAGGTCAGGAGATCGAGACCATGGTGAAACCCTGTCTCTACTAAAAGAAAAATACAAAAAATTAGCCGGGCGCGGTGGCGGGCGCCTGTAGTCCCAGCTACTCAGGAGGCTGAGGCAGGAGAATGGCGTGAACCCGGGAGGCGGAGCTTGCAGTGAGCCGAGATCGCACCACTGCCCTCCAGCCAGGGGACAGAGCGAGACTCCATCTCAAAAAAAATAAAATAAAATAAAATAAATGAATAAATAAATAAATAAAAATAAATAAAAATAAAATAAAATTAAACCTAGATGTCAAAGTCAGTGTTTTTGAAAGGAAATGTAACACACTTCTCCCCTTTACATATTCCAGGTTGGTAAACTAAAAGTATCAGCAAACATGATTTATAATGCAAAAGAAAGATGTAGGCTAAATTTACACTGTTTCTAAGAACGAAATTTATGCGGGCAATAAGGCTGAAGGAAATAATTTCAAGAATATCATTTTCTTTAAAACTTAAAACTAATAAAGATGTGAAATACTTTATAATTCAAAATAAAATAAAAACATAATTCTTTCTGCAAATATTTTCATTCATCATGAACATTTATTAGCATAATTAACAACAGATTATCAAAAATGAGAACATTATGACACACCTAAATACGTTATGTGAGGTAAACTGATGGACATTTCCTAGTACTTTTCTTATACTAGTCATGCCATTTGCTGAGGCAACTTGTCAATGACGACATCAATTCCATCCTAAAAGAAATTTCAATTGAATCTAACCTCTTTATTGAACAAATAAACAAACTGGAGTCTTGAGGGATTTAATGACTCTCCCAAAAACATATCATAAACAGAACAAAAGTTTGACTTTTGTCAAATTATTATAAGACAAACTAATGTGGCAAATCCCCTATCATAAGTAAATTAATTTTTAAGATTATATGCAGACTCTCAAAGTGTCTTTTAGATCCTCATAGATATGTGTTCACTTTCAGGCTTTGCCCGTCAGGCTATCAGATCTTAGGCAAGACCCCGAAGTTCCTGAGACTTCATATACTAAATATGTAATGTTTTTATAATGATGACTAGAGATGTGAGAATTAGGGATTGTAAAGCAAAGCGCCAGCAGTATCTGGTACATAGCTGTAGCTCAATAACTGGTAATCTTGGAAAATCTACTATTTAAAGTAAGGATAAAGAAGATCATAAAATGTAAGTTCTTATTTTATATTTTCCCTGTCTTTTCTGAACTATTATCTAGTCATATATTGTATTCCTTTCATCTTATACATCCACTTCACAGGTCATGTTGTTATTTACATTCTTAATTCCGTATTTTAGTGGCCTCTTCTCACTGCATTTTTACTTGATATTATTGATAAAATATGCAGAGTGTATAAATAATATGGAGCTGTAATAATATGGAGCTGTATGTATTCTGAGTTTAAAGGTTTTTGTTAACAGCTGCTAAGACTCACATCTAATTTAGGATAATTCATATTGTTAGAACCATACACTCTATAAGAAGACTAAAATTCTCCTGGTTTTAAAATGATAATATTATGTATTATGTATAATATTAATAGTAACTCTTGGGCATGGAAGAAGAAATTTGAGGGCTAACACATATTCTTGAGTTCTGTATAAATTCAATTTTATTAGTTCTGAAGATAATATATTAAAAAAAGATGCCATAAGGGAAATATGAGGATAATCACATCCTGACAGCTTCTTGCTGGGCTTGTTTCTTGCTCAAAAAGACCTAATCAAAGTTTGTTAAGTAAAATTCACAGCAGTAGTGCAAGGATCCAATAACATGTATGTACCATGAAAATATATAACATATTATGGAACACTGCCCTTTCAATCAGAATTTGGAGAACAGTGTCTGGTACTTTGTCATCTACTTCCTCTGTGAAGACATGAGAAAGCTGATACAGCTTCTTCTGAAACTTCTGTGACTCATATCTTGGGGACAAATGGCTGGTGGACATCCTTGAGGGCTATGGCAGCAACTGTGGGCTTTGTGGAGGTCCTGATGGCTCTACCAGTTTATCAGGGGCACATACGCTTTTGGCAAAAGCTTACTAATAATTATAGCACTAGTAGTTTCTGTTTATTAAATTATTATGAATTAAGAACTGTGCCAAACAATATAAATCATCTGATATAACCTCAGTACAAGTATACAAAATAGGTCATATTATTATTACCATTTTACAAACATGAAAGGTGACTATGATTACTTTCATTAAAAGTGGAGAGCTAGTAGTGGCAAAAAGAGGATAAGGGCTATTACAAGATTCTAAACCTTTGGCCACTGCACTGTACTGCTTCTGCCAAACTTGTCTTAACTTTATTATATTTTAATAAATATTTTTCTAAGCCACGTGATAACTGGCTTAGGAACTATACATTACACTTGATGTTCAGTCTAGGATATCCCTTGTGAAATTGATTCCTGTCTATTCTGAAGCCTTAGCTACTGAAAAGTTCAATTATTTAGAATACAATAGACTTATTTATTAATTTCTGTGTCTAAGACTTCTGTCTAAAATCATTTTCAAACTGGAAAAGTATTTTAAATTTTCCAATATTTGGGGATATGATGAATTTCTTTTTTTTTTTTTAGTAAAGACTACACTATAATTTTCTCCACATGCATGAAAGGCATAAAAGATGGAGATAGAACAGAAATCAAAGGAGCATCACAGTAGAAAAACTAGTGGCAAGGCAAAAATTCAGCTTCAGTAAATGAATAGTTGATTCATCAGACTTTTTCTTTGAAGTTTGATCTAAAGGAATAACAACAAAAAGAGGCGCAGAGGGGGAAAAAAAACTTGCTTCAGCAAGAGCAAAACTAAATCTAAATTAGGTAATTTTCTCTTTTTTAAATACCCAAAGAAGCCAACTCCAGGATGGAGGTATAGTTATGCAACAAGACTACTTCTAGGAGCTTAAATGAGAATAGAGGAAAACACCATTTTTAAAATATGCCGATATCAAAGGAAGTGTCCCTTGATTCAGTCAGGACACCAATGTGATCAGATGCTCTGATCACTAATGCACTCCAGGGCAAACTCATTTGGCATTTCCTTCAGAAATACAGAGAGATGTTTGGAATTATTTAGAAGAAACAGACTCATTTGAAAATTGTAGGTCTGTCCTGGCTGTGTGAAGAATGTTAATCATGCCCAATTGGGGAAATTTACTAACATGATGCATATAAATGGAATTTAGGTAACTGAATTTTCTGAATACTTGGGACAGGCAAAAACTTCTAAACCACCTGGGACTTGGTTAGCTTGAACATGAAAGCAAAGGAAAGCTGGTTGTATATATTCTATTTACTTACCAAATATTTACTGAGCTCCACAATTGACAATATGAGAGTAGCTTAAGGGAGTGACCTCAGAGTTTTAAAGGATAAATAAGAGTTTTCCAGAAATATGAAGGTGAATCAGAATCCTAGAAAGAGGTAAGAGCAGGTAAAGTGAGTGGAGAAATAATCAAGGGTCTAACTATTGCCTAAGGGTCTTGAAACACCTACACTAAAATTACCCCAAGTATTTGTTAAAAATGTGGTTACTATGCCTTGTCCCATGCCAAGTGAAATAAAATCAATGATAGTAGGAAGCATTTATAATAGAGATACCTCGGCTGCTTTTATAAACATTAAGATTTGAGAATTCTTGCTATTTGTAATAGAAGCATATGCATTCAAGCAACAGAATTTCACAATTTGTTTTACATGTACAAAGACTATGCTAGTGGCCTGTGGATAGTTAAGAGAAAATTGCAGGTGACAAAAGAGACCCATTTCAAAGACAGATGCATGGATCCTTACTTTCTCTTTTCAACCTACTTCATTCTGGCTTTTGTTCCTAAACTCTCGCCTACCTAGCTTACGAAGGATCTTCAGACTGCCAAATCATTCATTCTCAACCTGAATCTCAGCAGGACTTGAAAACATTGCCCTACTCTAAAACACTGAATTTTCTTGGCTCTCAAAAAAGACTTAGTAATCATTTTTTTTCAGCCTCTTCTTCTTTTGCTTTACTGAATCCTTCATAACCTTGAGCTCTTTTCCTCCTATACTTAATTTTTTTTTTTTTTTTTTTGAGACGGAGTCTTGCTCTGTCACCCAGGCTGGAGTGCAGTGGCCGGATCTCAGCTCACTGCAAGCTCCGCCTCCCGGGTTTACGCCATTCTCCTGCCTCAGCCTCCCGAGTAGCTGGGACTACAGGCGCCTGCCACCTCGCCCGGCTAGTTTTTTTTTTTTTTTTTTTTTTGTATTTTTTAGTAGAGACGGGGTTTCACCGTGTTAGCCAGGATGGTCTCGATCTCCTGACCTCGTGATCTGCCCGTCTCGGCCTCCCAAAGTGCTGGGATTACAGGCTTGAGCCACCGCGCCCGGCCTTCCTCCTATACTTAATTTTTGAAACAGTAGCTTTAAATGATCATATGATCAGACCTCCACATATCTGTCTCTAAGTCCTCTCTTTCTCTTTTGCTTTCAAAAGAGAGCTTTCTCTTGTACATTCAGAAATCTACTTGAAATCTCCACTTTAAAGTCTACTGGGGTCAGGCACAGTGGCTCATGCCTGTAATCCCAGCACTTTGGGAGACTGAGGTAGGTGATCACTTGAGGCAAGGAGTTTGAGATCAGCCTGACCAACATGGCAAAACCTTGTCTCTACTAAAAATGTATTTTTAAAAAATTAGTCAGGCATGGTGGCATTTGCCTGTAATCCTAGTTATTTGGGAGGCTGAGGCATGAGAATCCTTTGAGCCCACGAGGCAGAGGTTACAGTGAGCAGAGATCATGCCACTGCACTGCAGCCTGGGTGACAGAGTGAGAACCTGTCTCAATAAATAAATAAATACATAAATACAAATAAATAGTCTGTTGGGAATCTCAAATGTTTTATGTTTAAAAGAGAATCCCCTAACCCAAACCTATTCCTCCCCTAGTCCCACCCATCTTGGATAATGGCACTCACACTTCATCAGGTCAATGCAAAGTAATCATCCTTATTTCCTTTAAGTCTTTTTTTTTTTTTTTTTCATATTTCATGGCTAATCCATCAGTAAGTGCACTGGCACTTTCCTTTCCTATATCCCAAACCTGACAACTTCTCACCAACTCCATGGCTACCATTCTAATTCAAGCTACCAGCATTCCCTCTCGCCCAGAAAATGGTAGTAGTCTCCTGATTTCCCTGCCTCTATACTTGCCTTATATGACAAAGTTTCCATAGTTACTCTGAGTGATCTTTAAGGACATAAATCAGAAAATACCACTATCCTGATCAAAATCTTTCAAAGTCTATCATCCTTAAAATAAAACCCACAGTCCTTACCAAGGCCCACATCTCTCTTAGCATTTCCCCACACTTAGACTTTGCTTATACTGTTTCAGCTACAGTGGTCTTGCTGTTAAACACACCAAGTCTGCTTTCCTTCAGAGATTGGTATTTATGGTTACCTCTGGCTGGAATGCTCTTTTCCCAGATATTAGCATGTTTTTCTGCCTCATTTTATTCTGATCTCTGCTCAAATAAAACTTCCTTTAAATGTTCTTTTATGCCCACCTTACTTATACAATTCTCTCTTCTCCATATTACTCTATATTCCCTTACCATGCTTTATTTTATTCATAGCATTATCTATACTTAACATTGTATCATGTAGATATTTACTTGCTTATATATTGTCTCTCTTTGATACAGAAATATAAACTCCATAGGAGTAAGTACTTTATCTCACATGCTTTTTTTAATCCTCTGTGCCTGGAATAGCCTAGTACATAAAAGGCAGACAAAGAATATGTGTTAACTGAATGAATCTTTTGTATGTAAAATGTTGAAACCTTTAACAATGGCATTGTGAATAAGGGTGATGAGAAAAGAGAAAAGGATAATTCTGCTCTGTAAAATAAAAAGTCATTTTACTACATTTTACTATTATTATAGTATAATAAAAGATGAAAAACTAGAAAATGTAAAAAATGTCAGCACATCTGTTATAGAAATGACTATGCAAAGGATAAAACGGTTAATCTACCCAAAAGAATGGGGTATCAGCAGATTTGTGTTTGAAGGATTCTTGAAAGTGGAGTTTGTATAGAGGAACAGGAGGTGAAGGTGAAAACAAAATGGGAAGGGGTGAGTTCAACAGACATTCTGTGTATAGAGACTGACATTAAAAATCTTGGAGATTTAGGAAAGCTGAAAATAATCATACTAAACCATGAGATAGAAAATTAGGAAAAACTGTAAGGTAAACAATAAGGGTGGAAAATACATCATATCACAGGTTATATATACCCTTGAAGACCATATGTAAGCTGCTGGATTAATCTAAAATAAGGATTGAGGGGCGTCGGAGAGTTTTAATCAGAGACAGGAATCTATACTGGATGTTTGTTGCTCTTGTCATTGCAGAACTGAATAGATTTGAGAAGTACCAAAGAGTTTGGGCAGGTTCTCAACTCCAATTATTGTGGCTGAAATAGAACAGATAATATATCTTCCTGCTCCTCAGCAACCAAGGCAAGAATATATGACTTAGATTCAGCCAACTGGATGCTTCTACCAGAAATTTTGATTCTCAAGGGACAAAGAGTCTTTATGGTGATAGAAGTGATATGGTTTGGCTGTGTCCCCACCCACATCTCATCTTGAATTCGTTTATGTTCCCATTCCCTCCCATCTCATTCAGTTACCCCCTCCTCACCCTTTTTTTTTTTTTTTTTTTTTCATCTTTCCCACGGGAGGGAATTGAATCATGGGGACAGGTCTTTCCTGTGCTGTTCTCATGACAGCAAATAAGTCTCATGAGATCTGATTGTTTTAAAAAGGGGAGTTTTCCTGCACAGGCTCTTTCTCTTTACCTGCTGCCATCCTTGTAAGATGTGACTTGCTTCTTCTTGCCCTCCACCATTATTGTGAGGATCCCCCAGTCATGTGGAACTGTAAGTTCATTAAACCTCTTTCTTTTGTAAATTGCTCAGTCTCAGGTATGTCTTTATCTGCAGCATGAAAATGGATTTATTCAGTAAATTGGTACCAGTAGAGTGGGGTGCTCCTGAAAAGATACCCAAAAATGTAGAAGTGACTTTGGAACAGGGTAACAGGCAGAGGTTGGAACAGTTTGGAGGGCTCAGAAGAATACAGGAAAATGTGGGAAAGTTTGGAACTTGCTAGAGGCTTGTTGAATGGCTTTGACCAAAATGCTGATAATGATAAGGACAACGAAATCCAGGCTTAGATGGTCTCAAATGGAGAGGAGGAAATTGTTGGGAACTGAAGCAAAGGTGACTCTTGTTATGTTTTAGCAAAGAGACTGGCAGCATTTTGCCCCTGCCCTAGAGATTTGTGTAACTTTGAACTTGAGACTCGAGATAATTTAAGGTATCTGGGGGAATAAATTTCTAAGCAGCAAAGCATTCAAGAGGTGACTTAGGTGCTGTTAAAGGCATTCAGTTTTATAAGGGAAGCAGAGCATAAAAGTTTGGAAAATTTGCAGCCTGACATTGCAATAGGAAAGAAAATCCCATTTTCTAAGGAGAAATTCAAGCCAGATGCATAAATTTGCATAAGTAATGAGGAACCAAGTGTTACCCTCCAAGACAATGGGGAACTTGTCTCCAGGGCATGGCAGAGGTCTTCATGGCAGCCCCTCCCATCACAGGCCCAGAAGCCTAGGAAAAAAAAAATGATTTCATGGGCTAGTCACAGGGTCCCACTGCTGTGTGCGGCATAGGGACTTGGTATCCTGCATCCCAGCTGCTCCAGTGTGGCTGAAAAGGGTCAATGTAGAGCTTGGGTGATGGCTTCAAAGGATGCAAGCCCAAAGCCTTGGCAACTTCCATGTGTTGTTGAACCTGCAGGTGTACAGAAGTCAAGAATTGAGGTTTGGGAACCTCTGCCTAGGTTTCAGATGTATGGAAAAGCCTAGATGCTCAGGCAGAAGTTTGCTGCAAGGGCAGGTCCTGCTTGGAGAACATCTGCTAGGGTAGTGTGGAAGGGAAATGTGGGGTTGGAGGTCCCGCTTGGAGAACCTCTGCTAGGGTAGTGTGGAAGGGAAATGTGGGGTTGGAGGTCCCACACAGAGTCCCTACTAGGGCACCACCTAGTGGAGCTGTGAGAAGAGGGCCACTATCCTCCAGACTCCAGAATGGTAGATTCACCAACAACTTGCACCATGTGCCTGGAAAAGTCACAGGAACTCAATGCCAGCCCATGAAATCAGCTGGGAGGGAAGGTGTACCCTGCAAAACCATAGGGGCGGGACTGCCTGAGACCATGGGAACCCACCTCTTGCAGCAGCGTGAACTAGATATGAGACACGGAGTCAAAGGAGATCATTTTGGAGTTTTAAGATTTGACTGCCGGCCGGGCGCGGTGGCTCAAGCCTGTAATCCCAGCGCTTTGGGAGGCCGAGACGGGCGGATCACGAGGTCAGAAGATCGAGACCATCCTGGCTAACATGGTGAAACCCCGTCTCTACTAAAAAAAATACAAAAAACTAGCCGGGTGAGGTGGCGGGCGCCTGTAGTCCCAGCTACTCGGGAGGCTGAGGCAGGAGAATGGCGTAAACCCGGGAGGCGGAGCTTGCAGTGAGCTGAGATCCGGCCACTGCACTCCAGCCCGGGCGACAGAGCGAGACTCCGTCTCAAAAAAAAAAAAAAAAAAAAAAAAAAAAAAAAAAAGATTTGACTGCCCTGCTGGATTTTGGACTTGCATGGGGACTATAGCCCCTTTGTTTTGACCAATTTCTCCCATTCAGAACAGCTATATTTACCCAAGGTCTGTACCCCCATTGTATCTAGAAAGTAACTGACTTGCTTTTGATTTTACCATAGGTGGAAGGGACTTGCCTGGTCTCGGATGAGATTTTTGGACTGTGGATTTATGAGTTAATGCTGAAATGAGTTAAGACTTTGGGGGACCCTTGGGAAGGCATGACTGGTTTTGAAATGTGAGGACATGAGATTTGGGAGGGGCCAGGGGTAGAATGCTATGGTTTGGCTGTGTCACCACCCACGTCTCATCTTCAATTCCCGTGTATTGTGGGAGGGACCAAGTGGGAGGTAATTGAATCATTGGGGGCAGGTCTTTCCTGTGGTGTTCTCATGATAGTGAATAAGTCTCATGAGATCTGATGGTTTAAAAAGGGGAGTTTCCCTGTACAAGCTCTGTTTTTGCCTGCCACCATCCAAGTAAGTTGTGACTTGCTCCTCCTTGCCTTCTACCATGATTGTGAGTCCTCCCCAGCCACGTGGAACTGTAAGTCCATTAAACCTCTTTCTCTTTTAAATTGCCCAGTCTTATGTATGTCTTTATTAGCAGCATGAAAATGAACTAATACAAGAAGTATCAAGAGTCCAAGGCTAGGGTGACCCTTGACTGCATCTGTGCATCTGTATATTGCAGCAACAGTATGAGGTACTGGGCACAATTTACTGGTATATTGAGCACAGCATTCTCAGTCCTGGGACTTCAACAGGCCTTTTGAGCTTTCTATAACACACTTTGTAATACACTTTGTAATAAACTGGATTTTGCAACTCTCAGAAGCCACTAAAATCACAGGTAGATACAAATTGGGGGAGAATTAGGGAAGGTAATCTATGATGTCTAAAGCTTAAAGGATAATTTTTGTGAAACTTGGTGATAGTAAAGGATGATATTAATCAATATCCTAGTGATTTCAATAATTGAACATCCTAAATTTGAGAATTGACTTCATTATATCTGTGTGTGGTGGTAGACCCGTAGCTGAAAAATGTCTGACAGATTAGTTGTGAGTGTAGACCATTCGATAAGATGGCTCTACCATAAAAATCTAATTTTCTATACTGATCATATTATTTAGAACACTGTGATATTTCCACTTTGTCTTATATGAAGATACAACTTGATTTGCTACCTCATAGAAGTAAAGGGCTCACCTCTTCAAGGTTAATTAAGTTTTTCTGTTAACCTATACTCCAATGGTTCACAAAGAGTTCTCAGAAAAAGTTAAATGCATTCAAATATAATCCATGCTACAACTAGACCCAGTAACAGTAATTTAAGTATCAAGTAATTTTCAAGGTATCTCTCCATATAATTAGTTTCAATTGACACCATCATAGGATTGAATACTTAAATGTTGAACTCTTCTGTGGAACAATATTCTGTCTTCAATCATTACACTGCTAAAGCACAGAACTTTCTTTCAAGTATTGTATATTAATAATAACTATTCCTTGTGTTTATGATCACCCTAAATAACAACTTGTAATGGTCTGTATTTATTTGAAATTTGCTTTCAGGTTTAAATATCATAGATGAGATCATTTGCCTAAAAACATTATAGTACACTGTATATTATCCCACCCTGCCCAATATTTTAGATGTCTTCAATATCTATTGCATTAGAAAACATAATTTAATAAGCATCAGTGGAACATTATTATTTGGCAAGAATAGATTATATGATGCTATTAATATCATACAAACTGTGAAAGTATGACATTTTATATTATTTGAACATTTTAGTGAATTAATTGTAGCTAAACAACTTGGTATAATTCTTAGCAGTTTAGGATAAACTGATTCATTTAAAGAGACTAATAATATTTAGAAGTAAAATTATAGAGGTAAAGAAAACAAATTTTTGTTTAATTGTAAGAAGAAATGGCACACATTCTTTTCATACAAAAGGGACTGTGCAGAAAACAGTTTTCTTCTGAATAAACTGACCATGTTCATGATTTAACAGAATCAGGTACTTTGCAATTGATTCTGACACAGCTAGTTTTTGAACTTTAAGCACTCTAATCTCAGAATTTTACCTAATGGTACATATGAATCCAGTGACAGGGCTACTACAAAACCTGCACATTATGCTCAACAAGGATTTTCTTTGCATTAAAGAAACGTTCTTTAAGGAAGGCATTATGAAAGGGTTCAACCATGACCTTAAGAAATGGCAGGATTTTTCATAAAATACAAGGACTGGGGAAAACTCAACAGCTTGTAAGAAAGATCATTCACCAAATGGCTGACATAGCACATAGCAATAGGACTTGCTAGGCACTCATGAGCTAAGGTGAAAGTTTGATAGTGGAACATGTTACACATAATTAAATATGGATCCTTCCTAATCGACAGTGAGAGCATAATTACTTTTCTCAAGGTTAGTTAGGCAGAGCTTTTTGAAGAGGCAAAAGCCAGAATAAAGGGAATCAAGAAGACAAACTAAAGAGTCCTGTATTTGAGAGCTGAGGGGGCTATTAGGAGCTTTGGCACACTTGAAAAACCAGACTGCAATTTTATCAGTAGTCTAATTAGGGAACTATTAGACAAGGTCACGAAGGCCTCTGAGAATGGCTAGGTACATTTAAGCAATGCCTCCCTGCTTCACCAATTTGCTCAATGATAGCTGCCAAATGTTCATGTCTTTGAACAAAAACATCTTACATGAACATCTTGTTAAGCTATTGTCTAATTCTGACTTTTAAAGAATGCCATCGTTTCTCTATGAAAACTACCAATGACTGATCAATGAATGTCTCCAACAGTGATGGACCAAAACAGTTCAAATCACTGACTACAAATGATGAGGGAAAGTAGTATGCACTTAAGTATGTGTACGTGTTTGGAAATATGTCTTCCCAAAACCAGATCTCTGTGAGGGAGGAATAATGAAGAGAGAGAGTGTATCAGCTCAGTCCCTTCAAGCATGTAGACCACTTAGCTTTCTCATAAATGTTGCTAAATATTATATATATGTTGTGTACTTCCTTCCTTTTTCCCCCTCAATTCCTAAATATATATTGTGTATCTTGTATGAGCCGACTATAAGAGTATCTGTATATCTGGCTTTTGACGGAACAAAGGACTATAAAGGACTTTTGAATTTATTCCAGGAACAAATAATGTGAATTTGCATTATAGAAAGATAGTATTTTCCTTAAACTTATTTTTCCAAACATATTCGATGAAATTTCTTACCTCAGAGAGACTGTTTATTTTTAGGAAACTTACAATATTCTAAAAATTATCTAAGATTCTAACAAATAAATCCCTTTAACCTCTTGCTTTTCTTTCTTTTATTTTCAAAACTTTAACTTGTTTCCTTAAGAGACATGGAAAAATAATTCATTATTTTTATAAAAATAAATACATTGAGCAAGTATGAAGTGGTTGAATTTTGATCTGAGATAATACATTTAAAAAAGCCTTTGAAATTAAAGCCTAAAAAAAAGTGTCTTGGGCATTATTTATGCTAACTGGACCTGGGGATCAGAAATTAGTAAGTACCCTAGATGCCTTAGGAAGACCCATGCATGCCAGAGGTTAAAAAATAAACTCTAAGAAAGTTTAAAGGTTGTATCAGTCAGTAATCTCCAGAGAAAGAGAACCAATAGGATACATATACAAAGAAAGAAATGTATTTTTGAGGAACTGTCCATTTCTATTGATTTTTCTTAACTCTATCCCTTCAAATATTGCTTCATTGACATGTTTTCAGTTAAACCATCTGAGTGGAAAGCGGTTTCCTGCAAGACTGACAGAAACTCTCAGGACCCGGAGAGTACATATTTATATATCTTTGTCTTACTCAGGCCTAATACTGAGGCAGGTATTTGTAAGGTAGTTGTGATATTGTGTTATAATAAAATATATACACATATGGTTTCTGTTCCTTGTTCTTAAAAGAAAGCTCCTAAAAACCCTTATTTCTGAGCAATGGGAGATGCTAGGTGCGTCTTTTGTTCTAATATCTGGCTTTTGACCTCCATTCTTGACAAGGAGCTCCTAATTCTTTGGAATGTATTGGGTAATAGGAGCATCTTTTGTCCCAATGAGGTGACTCTTGGTGGGCTCCTGATTGGGGGCTAGTCGTCAGAGAGACCTAGACATGATTAGAAGCTTGAAACTTTTTTTTAATTTATTTTTTTATTTTTTTAAATTATACTTTAAGTTCTAGGGTACATGTGCATAACGTGCAGGTTTGTTACATATTAAGAAGCTTGAAACTTTTAAACCTAACCCCCATCCTACAGGAAGAGGCAGGTGCTGGAGATTGAGCTAATAATCAATCCAGGCTCCAGTGATGAAACTTCCATAAAAATCCTGAACTGCAGGTTTTGGAGTGCTTCCAGGATGCTGAGCATATGAGGTACATGAAATGTGGTATGTCTGCAGAGGGCATGAGAGCTCCCAGTCCCTTGCCCCTACTGGCCCTATGTATCTCTTCTATGTGCCTGTTTATCTGTATCCTCTGTCATATCCTTAGTAATAAGTGGGAAATAGTAAACAAAATATTTCCCCAAGTTCTGTGAGCTGCTCTAGCAAATTAGTGGAGCCTGGAGGGAGGTAGGGAAACCATGAATTATAGCTGGTTGTTCAGAAGCAGAGGCTACAACCCAGGGCTTGTGACTGGCATTTGAAGTGGGATCAGTCTTGTGGAGAGAGGTCAGTCTTACAGGACTGAGCCCTTAACATGTGGGATCTGATGCTACCTCCAGGTAGGTAGTATCAGAATTGAATTGAAATATAGGATACCCTTCTGGTGCTCCCTGGGGAAGTTGTTATTGATGGGGAGAAATTTCCACATATTTTGATGACCAGAAGTTCATTTTTTCCAGAAGAGCTTAACCTACATTTCTAAGATGGTGGCAGATTAAATGATGTCCTAAAAGACATGGATGACACATTTATTTTGCTTAATCCTATATTAACTCTGAAAGAGTTTTACAGATAGGAAAACAGAGACTGGAAGAGATTACCTAGGTAAAGTAAAACAACTTATAAGCAGCGGCATAGAAATTTGTACCCAGATCTGTCCATATTCCACCATGCATAATAAACAAACATTCATTTGTTTATTTGAGGTAGGTAAAAATAATTTTACTCTATTCTGTATGATGTACTTGATATATATGGAAGAATCCCTAATTCACTGTCAGTTCTTTTTGCCCCCAACTTGCCACACATCATGCTATGTGGGTGAGTCATAAGATTTAACAAATTGTCCCCAAATTAACAGCACAAATTCACTGAGATTGAACAGGTAGTATTTGGAGCCACTTTACTGGTATACTTGCCTCACAAAAGAAATATGTCCTTTTTTGGGGAGAAGTATATTGTACCTATTTCTTTCTTTTTTTTTTTTTTTTGAGACGTACTCTTGCTCTGTCACCAAGGCTGGAGTGCAGTGGCTCGGTCTCTGCAACCTCTACCTCCCAGGTTCAAGCAATTCTCTGTCTCAGCCTCCCAAATAGCTGGAATAACAGGCACCTGCCACCACACCTGACTAATTTTTTGTCTTTTTAGTAGAGACAGGGTTTCAGCACCTTGGCCAGGCTGGTCTCGAATTCCTGGCCTTGTGATCCACCTGCCTCGGCCTCCCAAAGTGCTGGGATTACAGGTGTGCACCACCGCAGCTGGCTATCATTCCTATTTCTTTAGATGTCTCTTAGCCATAAATCACCGAGAAAAATAGGAATGATAGTAAAATAGAATATGATATTAGAACTAATGTCACCTCTGAAAGCAGAAAAAGAGCCAATAAGATTTTTTAAACTTGTGAATCTTGTTGGTACCACATTATCTGTCTCTAAAGTATCCGATCAAGAATGAAACCTCTATTTCTGGTTTAATGTGGGAAATCTAGCATTATGGTTTGAAAATATTTCCAGGCCCCACTTGTTGACTGTTATGTTTGTTTGTACTACTGTAATAACTAAGTGTACAGCATCTTAAAAGCTATCCCATAGCTGCTACCTTAACACATGGCACATTCAATAGATGGGCATGGGTAGAAATGGAATAAAATCATGCTGTTCACCAAACTGCTGTCTCGTTTCCTAAGGAGCAACATAATACTTGTGTAGATTGGAGCCTTATCTTGTAGCTTCTTCTGACACCTGACCAAAGGGGGCCAAAACCGTGGACTCACATTAAAATCTTCAATGTTTCCAGAAGACCCTGATCCACATTTCTATCAGGGATGGTAAATTATGTCCTGAAGGACATGAATGATATCCATGTAAGAAGTTGCAAAAGCAGTCAGTTTAAAGCTGAGTGCCCCACAATCAGCAAGCCTGTTTGATTAGCGGACCCACCAATAAGCCATTAGCCATGCTTTGCTTCATTTCTATGTGTTCTAAATTCTACCTTTCCCTCTTTCCATTTTATATAACCCTGTTACTGGTTTTTAAGAAAAAAACTGTACTTCTATGTTCATTTTCTTTATTCCCTGAGCAATTTTTGAAACGGATTTATCTTTTTATTTTGAGATTCACAATGTGATTTCCATTAATGGATAAATAAGAACTTAATTTAACCAATTAATGCCAATGCATGTAGGGGTAAAGTGACTTGCTCAAGATTAGAGAACAACTCAGAAACAAAATCAGGAGGATTCTAGAAAGAAAGTACTCAAAAAAACAAAGGGCTGGTAGATGTGGAAGGGACACAGGAGACAATGTGGAAGAGCTTTTAATGGGCTAAGCTGGAACAATTCAAGCACTAAAATAAAAAGCAGATTATCGGATTAAAACCCAAAGTAAGAAATTAATATCCATTAAGAAAATCAAGGCTGATACAAATTAAATGGGGAAGAAGGGAAAAATCTCTTACACGGAAGAGGTCCAGGTAATTTACGTGGATTGGTTATCTATTTCTCTCCAAGAGATGGAAATTGACACCTCCTGCCTCTTCTCCCCACTAAAATGTGGGCTATGCTTAATAAGTCACTTCCAAAAACTGCATATAAAATCAGGTGGAAAACAAAGAATGATTTTACAGTGGAGTAAGCTGGCAAATACTACCTTGACCAGATGATCAAGGTTAGCATCATGAGTGATAAGTAATGTGTCCTTGATATGATGTGACAAGAATGGTTCTTTACCTCTGTGGTCTTCTTTTCAAAAATCCATAATCCCAGTCTAAAAATGAGAAAACCCAAATTGAGAATATTCTACAAAATGTCTGACCAGTACTATTCAAAACTGTCAATGTCATCAAAAGTAAATAGAATATAACAAACTATCACACACCAGGAGACATAATGACTAGACATAATGTGGTATCCTGAATGGGGTCAAGGAATAAGAAAAAGACATGAGGGGAAAACTAGTAAATTTCAAATAATTTGTGGAGGTTAGGTAACACTTACATGCCAATGTTGACTCCTTAGTTGAAGCAAATGTACCATAGTAGTATAAGATGTTAATAGAAGAGGTAACTAAGTAAGGGGTAGATGAAGGCTCTCTGTACTATCAATGCAGCTTTCTTGTAAAGACAAAACTACTCTAAATTAAAAAGGTTATGAAAAAATCAGTAAAAAATCATGATGAATTCCAGAGGTCTTTATAGTTGCAACCAGTTTTTCATATGGGATAGATTTTATTTGGTTGGTTGGTTTTTAAATGTATTACTGAGTAAATTATTTGCAGATTTCCATTGTTCAGCACATTCTAGTACTGGAGATGAATGGTTTTTTTGTTGTTGTTGTTGTTGTTGTTTTTATTATACTTTAAGTTCTAGGGTACATGTGCATAACGTGCAGGTTTGTTACATATGTATACTTGTGCCATGTTGGTGTGCTGCACCCATCAACTCGTCAGCACCCATCAATTCGTCATTTATATCAGGTATAACTCCCAATGCAATCCCTCCCCCCTCCCCCCACCATGATAGGCCCCGATGTGTGATGTTCCCCTTCCAGAGGCCAAGTGATCTCATTGTTCAGTTCCCACCTATGAGTGAGAACATGCGGTGTTTGGTTTTCTCTTCTTGTGATAGTTTGCTAAGAATGATGGTTTCCAGCTGCATCCATGTCCCTACAAAGGACGCAAACTCGTCCTTTTTTATGGCTGCATAATATTCCATGGTGTATATGTGCCACATTTTCTTAATCCAGTCTGTCACAGATGGACATTTGGGTTGATTCCAAGTCTTTGCTATTGTGAATAGTGCTGCAATAAACATACATGTGCATGTGTCTTTATAGCAGCATGACTTATAATCCTTTGGGTATATACCCAGTAGTGGGATGGCTGGGTCATATGGTACATCTAGTTCTAGATCCTTGAGGAATTGCCATACTGTTTTCCATAATGGTTGAACTAGTTTACAATCCCACCAACAGTGTAAAAGTGTTCCTATTTCTCCACAACCTCTCCAGCACCTGTTGTTTCCTGACTTTTTAATGATTGCCATTCTAACTGGTGTGAGATGGTATCTCATTGTGGTTTTGATTTGCATTTCTCTGATGGCCAATGATGATGAGCATTTTTTCATGTGTCTGTTGGCTGTATGAATGTCTTCTGTTGAGAAATGTCTGTTCATATCCTTTGTGCACTTTTTGATGGGGTTATTTGTTTTTTTCTTGTAAATTTGTTTGAGTTCTTTGTAGATTCTGGATATTAGTCCTTTGTCAGATGAGTAGATTGCAAAAATGTTCTCCCATTCTGTAGGTTGCATGTTCACTCTGATGGTAGTTTCTTTTGCTGTGCAGAAGCTCTTTAGTTTAATCATATCCCATTTGTCAATTTTGGCTTTTGTTGCCGTTGCTTTTGGTGTTTTAGACATGAAGTCCTTGCCCATGCCTATGTCCTGAATGGTACTACCTAGGTTTTCTTCTAGGGTTTTTATGGTATTAGGTCTAACATTTAAGTCTCTAATCCATCTTGAATTAATTTTCGTATAAGGAGTAAGGAAAGGATCCAGTTTCAGCTTTCTACTTATGGCTAGCCAATTTTCTCAGCACCATTTATTAAATAGGGAGTCCTTTCCCCATTTCTTGTTTCTCTCAGGTTTGTCAAAGATCAGATGGCTGTAGATGTGTGGTATTATTTCTGAGGACTCTGTTCTGTTCCATTGGTTTATATCTCTGTTTTGGTACCAGTACCATGCTGTTTTGGTTACTGTAGCCTTGTAGTATAGTTTGAAGTCAGGTAGTGTGACGCCTCCAGCTTTGTTCTTTTGACTTAGGATTGTCTTGGCAATGCGGGCTCTTTTTTGGTTCCATATGAAGTTTAAAGCAGTTTTTTCCAGTTCTGTGAAGAAACTCATTGGTAGCTTGATGGGGATGGCATTGAATCTATAAATAACCTTGGGGAGTATGGCCATTTTCACGATATTGATTCTTCCTATCCATGAGCATGGTATGTTCTTCCATTTGTTTGTGTCCTCTTTGATTTCACTGAGCAGTGGTTTGTAGTTCTCCTTGAAGAGGTCCTTTACATCCCTTGTGAATTGGATTCCTAGGTATTTTATTCTCTTTGAAGCTATTGTGAATGGAAGTTCATTCATGATTTGGCTCTCTGTTTGTCTGTTACTGGTGTATAAGAATGCTTGTGATTTTTGCACATTAATTTTGTATCCTGAGACTTTGCTGAAGTTGCTTATCAGCTTAAGGAGATTTTGGGCTGAGACAATGGGGTTTTCTAAATATACAATCATGTCATCTGCAAACAGGGACAATTTGACTTCTTCTTTTCCTAACTGGATACCCTTGATTTCTTTCTCTTGCCTGATTGCCCTAGCGAGAACTTCCAACACTATGTTGAATAGGAGTGGTGAGAGAGGGCATCCCTGTCTTGTGCCAGTTTTCAAAGGGAATTTTTCCAGTTTTTGCCCATTCAGTATGATATTGGCTGTGGGTTTGTCATAAATAGCTCTTATTATTTTGAGGTACGTTCCATCAATACCGAATTTATTGAGCGTTTTTAGCATGAAGGGCTGTTGAATTTTGTCAAAAGCCTTTTCTGCATCTATTGAGATGATCATGTGGTTCTTGTCTTTGGTTCTGTTTATATGCTGGATTACGTTTATTGATGTGCGAATGTTGAACCAGCCTTGCATCCCAGGGATGAAGCCCACTTGATCATGGTGGATAAGCTTTTTGATGTGCTGCTGAATCCGGTTTGCCAGTGTTTTATTGAGGATTTTTGCATCGATGTTCATCAGGGATATTGGTCTAAAATTCTCTTTTTTTGTTGTGTCTCTGCCAGGCTTTGGTATCAGGATGATGTTGGCCTCATAAAATGAGTTAGGGAGGATTCCCTCTTTTTCAATTGATTGGAATAGTTTCAGAAGGAATGGTACCAGCTCCTCTTTGTACCTCTGGTAGAATTCAGCTGTGAATCCATCTGGTCCTGGACTTTTTTTGGTTGGTAGGCTATTAATTATTCCCTCAATTTCAGAGCCTGCTATTGGTCTATTCAGGGATTCAACTTCTTCCTGGTTTAGTCTTGGGAGAGTGTAAGTGTCCAGGAAATTATCCATTTCTTCTAGATTTTCTAGTGATTTGCGTAGAGGTGTTTATAGTATTCTCTGATGGTAGTTTGTATTTCTGTGGGGTCAGTGGTGATATCCCCTTTATCATTTTTTATTGTGTCTATTTGATTCTTCTCTCTTTTCTTCTCTGTTAGTCTTGCTAGCGGTCTGTCAATTTTGTTGATTTTTTCAAAAAACCAAATCCTGGACTGATTTTTTGGAGGGTTTTTTGTGTCTCTTGGAGATGAATGTTTATAGCATGGAATAAGTGAAATAGCACTTAGTACATTGCCTGATATAAAGTAAACCATCAGTAAATATTTGTCAATTGATTGAATAGGATTACAAATTGTTTTCCACAATGGCTTAGGGTACTTATTACATTGTCTGGTTTCTGATGTAATAAGTAGATGGGCATAAGTGAGAGGGTTTTAAAATATGGACATATTAATCCCTGAGAACCATACTAGTAAGAATCAATAAGTAGTGTAGTATATTAGTCATTCGATGAAGTACCTCACCCTGTGAAATGGTCTCTCAGTTTATCCTGGAGGAGATTTAAGAAAGGTCTATCTAATCAAGGTGATTGGGGGTGGGTACAGTCAGGAGCACATAACAACAATGGAATTGATATGAAATAAATATAGGTGGATCAATGATATTAATATTCCTGAAGATAGTTAGCCTGAGTGTAAAGAAATGAGAGTCTGAGAAGAAAAATTTGTCAACATTTCCCCAGCACTCTCCATGAATGCCTCAGGCCATCGTAGTTTGATGTCATTAACAATCAGGTTCATTCAACTAACCACTCTCCTTGCTCTGATTAATTTCATTTCCTGTGTAGACTGTTTCAGTGAAAGACAGTATTCTTGGGTAACTTTGCTAGTTATAGTTCTCATGGCACATTTGTAAATTTGCATTAAAGTTCACCCACTAGTTTCTTGGACATCTAGTTAATCTAGTTTTTATTCACCAAATACATATAATGTTATTATGTACCTCATACAGAAGTCTTGAACTTAAAATTAGTGATAAAATGCATATGTTGTGCTTATTAGAATGCCTTACATAGTACCCATTAATTCTTCAGATATATTATTGTTGATATTTTTTATTACAATTGATCTTTTGTTGCTGTTGTTTTTGTTGTTGCTATGGAATAACTTTTCACCTTCCTCCTGAATTTGAACCATTCTGACAAAACTGAATCCCTCAACTTACAAATCTGGGAATTAGATTATCAGTCAACTACCCTGTGATAGAATGCAACTTTGATTGTTCTGCTAAAGTAGCCAGTTAATTTGCCCTTCATGCTGCTGTTCCTGTTTTCTCTTTTCAACCTCAGCATCTGAGGATCATACACTCTTGAAACACTCATGAGAGACAGAAACAGGTAGATAAGGCTACTTTAGAGGGACTTCTTAAAATTCATCACAAAAATGAGGCGCCTCTGGAGTGGAACGTAAAAGTTATTTAACCAATAGGTTTAGCAGCTGTGATAAATGGTGTGTGTGATTTAAATTTGAGTAGAATTGTGTTTAATTGAAAATTTGGCCACTGCATGAAATCTTCACTGCAAAGATTAGGATGATATTGAAGAACTGCTAAGGGTGCTAAGAATGTGAAAGAAAGAGCCACTTAAGTTAATATTTCATAAAGCAGTCAGTGTCTTATAAAGCAGAGTTCTAGAAAATATGTTCCAGGACCACTTTCATTAGAATCACCTGTGACATGTGTTAAACTGCAGATCCCTTGGCCTCAAAGTTCTACTGGATCAGAATCCCCTTACAGGGAGTGCAGGAATCTGTGACTTTGAGGTTTATTGGTAATTCTTATAAGCCCTACAGTTTGTGAACCTGGTTTTGCTTTATATATTAAGAGAGCACTTTGATACTAATGTGCTAGCAGATTTTATTCACATTGGTTACACATTTCCAAGAAGCCTTGAATTTAAAACTTACTGGGCAAAAAGGGGGAAAATGCGATGTTCAGGTATTATGCTTTGTTAACATTGAAAATAAAATATTTTTAGAGTATGTTTTGTAATCTAAAATTTATAGTCAGCATTTTAAATAACTATTGTTTTAATTACAAAGGCTTTTTGGTACAGAAAGTTTCCTCAATTTGCATATAAATAGCCAGGCAAAGTATCTGTTGGAGATGCACAGTAATTTAACCAAGCCTGATTTCTCTGTTTTACATTTATCAGAATCTTTCTATGTTTGAGGTTGCTTTTCTTTCAATAAACATTATATTAAACACATATCAAGCTTAACCTCATTGATAGCTAACTTGATTTAATTAATTTTCCTAGGTATACACTTGACAACAGATTTGCTTTGTTCATGATCCAATATTTGCAGTCTTTGAAACATTTCTGTGAATCCTAAAATGTATTTGTGTTTTCAGTTTCCACAGACTCTATTCTAAAGAAAAATGCACCAGACTGGCTTATTTGTAATTAAATGTCCGCTCTAACACCAGTTCAGTGGAACCTATTGCAACAATAAGCCATTGAAAACTTAATCAGAAAAATGAATTCCTTCTAGTCACACTAAAAGAGTGGAACTTTGAGTCTGAAAAACCTATATTATATAATTTATTACCTGTATAACCTTGAATCCAGTCTGTGAGCTTTCTGAGCCTCAGATTGCATACCTATAAAATGGGTTGATCAAATAAGATAATATTTGTAAAATGCCTGGCACATTCCTAAATAAAGAATGGTAGCAAAAAGGATAAAGGAAAGAGATGTGAAAATAGTGGAACATTGGTGGGAGAACAGGTTGTAACTTCTGAGCCTTCACTTCATACACACAATGCAGAACTCTTCATTTCTAATGTGGGACATCCAGACTCTTAGTGAGTGTGGGAACCATTACATTATGAAAAAGATAAAAGGAATAAATGTCATTTCATGGCACAGCTAGAACTCCTTAGTAATTTCATAATTTTTTAATTGTAAAGCGAATAAGAATGTTATTAATATTTACTTCAAGAAACATCTCCAATGTACCATGGTTGAATGAATTTAGAATTCTTAATAAAGGTACTATGCTTTAAGAAATAGCCCTTGATGCAGCTGACATTGTATTTCCTGTGTTACTTTTTTATTCTTTGACTCCATTTCCTGTCTCTTGCTTCACACATAATGAATAAAAACTGCTTCTACATTTTATATTGTGCACATTATTTCTTAACATTTTTATTTTCACCAAAAAAAGAACATAATGCCATTTACAAAGCAGAAGAGGAAGAGCTAAGGATTTTTAAGCCCTACAAATTTTTATAGTTATTAGAATCATTACTGTACTTTCTCAAAAACTGCTATTTTAAGGAAAAGGGCCTTAAACCTTTCCCTGATACACAGTAATATCAGTTCCCTATTAAACATGTTAACATAATTGAATTGGTGACTAGTTTTTACAGAATAAAGATAAGTGAAAGGTAATATTTTGTGACACTGAACTGGTGCTGTCTTAAGTAACAGTACTTTGTTCTTTTTACAGTACTTTTTGAACAATCTGTGTACCCCACTTTAATTCAGAATCAAATAACAAGAGACTAGAGAACCCACTCAAAAGAGGTTTTCAGTGTTTGGAATGAGTTTTAATGTATCAGAAGAAAGAGGAATACACTGATTTGATAATTAGCATAAACAAATTAGAATGCAAGTCATTTTCAATGTAGGAAAACTTGCTGACTCACACTGAAGTATGAACCCATAATTTTGGACAAAGTGAGAATAAAGCAAGGAACTGGACCTATAGCACTCTGAGAAGGAAGAAAAACATTTTGGGATAACTCCAGGAAAAGTTATAAGATTGGAGATTTGGAGAAGAATGTTTTGTTTGTTTGTTTTTATTGTGTTTTCCAGCTTTTCCATTTTGCTCTTGTTATATGTTTGTAAGCAAACTTTGCTCCAGTTTTAATTTTATTAGAACATATATTCAGAACTAGAATTATTGCATTAAAGGAAAATTTAGGATTGCTATATGCTGCACAGAGAAATGTTGCCAAAGATCTTATCAACATAATGTCTGACGATGCTGGTTTGACCACAAAATCATTAATACTTAGCATTCTAGAATGGCCGAGCAGCAATAGCTCCAGCCTCCAGCTCCCAGTGTGAACAACACAGAAGACAGGTGATTTCTGCATTTCCACCTGAGGTACTGGATTCATCTCACTGAGGTGTGTCGGACAGTGGGTACAGGATAGCGGGTGCAGCCCACTGAGCGAAAGCCGAAGCAGGGAGAGGCATCACCTCACCTGAGAAGCACAAGGGGGAAGAAAATTCCCTTTCCTAGCCAAGGGAAACTGTGACACACAACACCTGGAAAATCGGGTCACTCCCACCCTAATACTGTACTTTACCGAGGATCTTAGCAAACAGCACACCAGGAGATTATATCTCACACCTGGCTTGGAGCCCACACCCACTGGAGCCTCCTTCATTGCCAGCACAGCAGTCTGAGATCTAACTGCAAGGCAACAGCAAGGCTGGGAGAGGGGCGCCCTCCATTGCTAAGGCTTGTGTAGGTAAACAAAGCCACTGGGAAGCTCGAACTGGGTGCAGCCCACCACAGCTCAAGGAGACGTGCCTGCCTCTGTAGACTCCACCTCTGGGGACAGGGCATAACAAAACAAAAGGCAGCAGAAAACTCTGCAGATTGAAATGTCCCTGTCTGACAGCTTTGAAGAGAGTAGCGGTTCTCCCAGCATGGAGTTTGAGATCTGAGAACAGACAGACTGCCTGCTCAAGTGGGTCCCTGACCCCCGAGTAGCTTAACTGGGAGGCACCCCCTAGTAGGGGCAGACTGACACCTCACACGGCTGGATACCCCTCTGAGATGAAGCTTCCAGAGGAATGATCAGGCAGCAACATTTGCTGTTTGGCAATATTCACTCTTCTGCAGCCTCTGCTGCTGATACCTAGGAAAACAAGGTCTGGAGTGGACCTTCAGCAAACTCCAACAGACCTGCAGCTGAGGGTCCTGACGGTTAGAAGGAAAACTAACAAACAGAAAGGACATCCACACCAAAACCCCATCTGTACGTCACCATCATCAAAGACCAAACGTAGATAAAACCACAAAGGTGGGGGAAAAACAGAACAGAAAAGATGAAAATTCTAAAAATCAGAGCACCTCTCCCTCTCCAAAGGAACACAGCTCCTCGCCAGCAACAGAACAAAGCTGGATGGAGAATGACTTTGACAAGTTGAGAGAAGAAGGCTTCAGATGATCAAACTTCTCCGAACTAAAGGAGGAAGTTCTAACCCATCACAAAGAAGCTAAAACCTTGAAAAAGATTTGATGAATGGCAAACTAGATTAACCAATGTAGAGAAGTGCTTAAATGACCTGATAGAGCTGAAAACCATGGCACAAGAACTATGGGACAAATGCACCACCTTCAGTAACTGATTCGATCAACTGGAAGAAAGGGTATCAGTGATTGAAGATCAAATGAATGAAATGAATTGAGAAGAGAGGTTTAGAGAAAAAAGAGTAAAAAGAAATGAACAAAGCCTCAAAGAAATATGGGACTATGTGAAAAGACCAAATCTATGTCTGACTGGTATACCTGAAAGTGACAGGGAGAATGGAACCAAGCTGGAAAACATTCTGTAGGATATTATCCAGGAGAACTTACCTAGCCTAGCAAGGCAGGCCAACATTCAAATTCAGGAAATACAGAGAACGCCACATAGATACTCCTCGAGAAGAGCAACTCCAAGACACATAATTGTCATTCTCACCAAAGTTGAAATGAAGGAAAAAATGATAAGGGCAGCCAGAGAGAAAGGTCGGGTTACCCACAAAGGGAAGCCCATCAGACTAGCAACAGATCTCTCAGCAGAAACTCTACAAGCCAGAAGAGACTGGGGGCCAATATTCAACATTCTTAAAAAAAAACAATTTTCAACCCAGAATTTCATATCCAGCCAAACTAAGTTTCATAAAGGAAAAATAAAATCCTTTACAGACAAGCAAATGCTAAGAGATTCTGTCACCACCAGGCCTATCTTGCAAGAGCTCCTGAAGGAAGCACTAAACATGGAAATGAATAACTGGTACCAGCCACTGCAAAAAACAAGCCAAAATGTAAAGATGATTAATGCTAGGAAGAAACTAAATCAACTAATGGGCAAAATAACCAACTAACATCATAATGACAGGATAAAGTTCACACATAACAATATTAACCTTAAAAGTAAATGGGCTAAATGCTGCAATTAAATGACATAGACTGGCAAATTGGATAAAGAGTCAAGACCCATCAGGGTGCTGTATTCAGGAGACCAATCTCACATGCAGAGACACACATAGACTCAAAATAAAGGGATGAAGGAAGATCTACCAAGCAAAGGGAAAATAAAAAAAAAAACAGGGGTTGCAAGCCTAGTCTCTGATAAAACAGACTTTAAACCAACAAAGATCAAGAGACAAAGAAGGCCATTACATAATGGTAAAGGGATCAATCTAACAAGAAGAGCTAACTATCCTAAATATATATGCACCCAATACAGGAGCACCCAGATTCATAAAGCAAGTCCTTAGAGACTACAAAGAGACTTAGACTCCCATACAATAATAATGGGAGACTTCAACACCCCACTGTCAACATTAGACAGATCAACAAGACAGAAAGTTAATAAGGATATCCAGGAATTGAACTCAGCTCTGCACCAAGCAGACCTAAGAGACATCTACAGAACTCTCCAACCCAAATCAACAGAATATACATTCTTCTCAGCACCACATCACACTTATTACAAAATTGACCACATAGTTGGAAGTCAAGTACTCCTCAGCAAATGTAAAAGAACAGAAATTATAACAAACTGTCTCTCAGACCACAGGGCAACCAAACTAGAACTCAGAATTAAGAAACTCAATCAAAACCACTCAATTACATGGAAACTGAACAACCTGCTCCTGAATGACTACTGGGTACCTAATTAAATGAAGGCAGAAATAAAGATGTTCTTTGAAACAAATGAGAACACAGACACAACATACCGGAATCTCTGGGACACATTTAAAGCAGTGTATAGAGGGAAATTTATAGCACTAAATGCCCACAAGAGAAAGCAGGAAAGATCTAAAATTGACACCCTAACATCACAATTAAAAGAACTAGAGAAGCAAGAGCAAACACATTCAAAAGCTAGCAGAAGGTAAGAAATAACTAAGATCAGACCAGAACTGAAGGAGATAGAGACACAAAAAACCCTCCAAAAAATCAATGAATCCAGGAGCTGGTTTTTTGAAAAGATCAAGAAAATTGATAGACTGCTAGCAAGACTAATAAGAAAAGAGAGAAGAATCAAATAGACACAATAAAAAATGACAAAGGGGATATCACCACCGATCCCACAGAAATACAAACTACCATCAGAGAATACTATAAACACCTCTATGCAAATAAACTAGAAAATCTAGCAGACACGGATAAACTCCTGGACACATACACCCTCCCAAGACTAAACCAGGAAGAAGTTGAATCCCTGAATACACCAATAACAGGCTCTGAAATTGAGGCAATAATTAATAGCCTACCAACCAAAAAAAGTCCAGGACCAGATGGATTCACAGCTGAATTCTATGAGAGGTACAAGGAGGAGCTGGTACCATTCCTTCCGAAACTATTCCAATCAATAGAAAAAGAGGGAATCCTCCATAATTCATTTTATGAGGCCAACATCATCCTGATACCAAAGCCTGGCAGAGACACAACAAAAAAAGAGAATTTTAGACCAATATCCTTGACGAACATTGATGCAAAAATCCTCAATAGATTACTGCCAAATTGAATCCAGCAGCACATCAAAAAGCTTATCCACCATGATCAAGTGGGCTTCATCCCTGGGATGCAAGGCTGATTCAACAAATGCAAATCAATAAATGTAATTCAGCATATAAACAGAACCAAAACCAAAAACCACATGATTATCTCAATAGATGCAGAAAAGACCTTTGACAAAATTCAACAGCCCTTCATGCAAAAAACTCGCAATAAATTTGGTGTTGTTGGAATGTATCTCAAAATAATAAGAGCTATTTATGACAAACCCACAGCCAATAAACATACTGAAGGGGCAAAAACTGGAAGCATTCCCTTTGAAAACTGGCACAAGACAGGGATGCCCTCTCTCACCACTCCTATTCAACATAGTGTTAGAAGTTCTGGCTAGGGCAATCAGGCAAGAGAAAGAAATCAAGGGTATTCAGTTAGGAAAAGAAGAAGTAAAATTGTCCCTGTTTGCAGATGACATGATTGTATATTTAGAAAACCCTATTGTCTCAACCCAAAATCTCCTTAAGCTGATAAGCAACTTCAGCAAAGTCTCAGGATACAAAATCAATGTGCAAAAATCACAAACATTCTTATACACCAATAACAGACAAACAGAGAGCCAAATTATGAATGAACTCCCATTCACAATAGCTTCAAAGATAATAAAATACCTAGGAATCCAACTTACAAGGGATGTTAAAGACCTCTTCAAGGAGAACTACAAACCACTGCTCAGTGAAATCAAAGAGGACACAAACAAATGGAAGAACATACCATGCTCATGGATAGGAAGAATCAATATCATGAAAATGGCCATACCTTCCAAGGTAATTTATAGATTCAATGCAATCCCCATTAAGCTACCAATGACTTTCTTCAAAGAATTCGAAAAAACTACTTTAAAGTTCATATGGAACCAAAAAAGAGCCCACATTGCCAAGACAATCCTAAACCAAAAGAACAAAGCTGGGGGTATCACGCTACCTGACTTCAAACTATACTACAAGGCTACAGTAACCAAAACAGCATGGTACTGGTACCAAAACAGAGATATAGACCAATGGAACAGAACAGAGCCCTCAGAAATAATACCACACATCTACAACCATCTGATCTTTGACAAACCTGACAAAAACAAGAAATAGGGAAAGTATTCCGTATTTAATAAATGGTGCTGGGAAAACTGGCTAGCCATGAGTAGAAAGCTGAAACTGGATCCTTTCCTTACTCCTCATACAAAAATTAATTCAAGATGGATTAGAAAACTAAATGTTAGACCTAAAACCATAAAAACCCTAGAAGAAAACCTAGGTAATACCATTCAGGACATAGGCGTGGGCAAGGACTTCATGTCTAAAACACCAAAAGCAATGGCAACAAAAGCCAGAATTAACAAATGGGATATGATTAAACTAAAGAGCTTCTGCACAGCAAAAGAAACTACCAGCAGAGCAAACAGGCAACCTACAGAATGGGAGAAAATTTTTGCAATCTACCCATCTGACCAAGGGCTAATATCCAGAATCTACAAAGAACTTAAACAAATTTACAAGAAAAAAACAAACAACCCCATCAAAAAGTGGGCAAAGGATATGAACAGACACTTTTCAAAAGAAGACATTTATGCAGCCAACAGACACATGAAAAAATGCTCATCATCACTGGCCATCAGAGAAATGCAAATCAAAACCACAATGAAATACCATCTCACACCAGTTAGAATGGCGATCATTAAAAAATCAGGAAACAATAGGTGCTGGAGAGGATGTGGAGAAATAGGAACACTTTTACACTGTTGGTGGGACTGTAAACTAGTTCAACCATTGTGGAAGACAGTGTGGCGATTCCTCAAGGATCTACAACTAGAAATACCATTTGACCCAGCCAACCCATTACTGGGTATGTACCCAAAGGATTATAAATCATGCTGCTATAAGGACACATGCACACATATGTTTAATGTGGCACTATTCACAATAGTAAAGAGTTGGAACCAACCCAAATGTCCATCAGTGACAGACTGAATTAAGAAAATGTGGCACATATACAGCATGGAATACTATGCAGCCATAAAAAAGGATGAGTTCATGTCCTTTGTAGGGACATGGATACAGCTGCAAACTATCATTCTCAGCAAACTATCACAAGAACAGAAATCCAAACACCACATGTTCTCACTCATAGGTGGGAATTGAACAATGAGAATGCTTGGACACAGGAACGGGAACATTACACATGGGGGCCTGTTGTGGGTGGGAGGAGGGGAGAGGGATAGCATTAGGAGATATACTTAATGTAAATGATGAGTTAATGGGTGCAGCACACCAACGTGGCATATGTATACATATGTAACAAACCTACACGTTGTGCACATGTAACCTAGAACATAAAGCATAATAAAAATAAATAAATAAAACCTAATTTCCAAGACAAAAAAAATTTAGCATACTACCTAAATGTTATCGCAAATTAGGTAAATAAAAATTGTATCTTATTATGTGATTACTAATGAGATATCAAGTATGTATTAGGAATTTATAGCTCTGTCAATTATTTGTGAGTAATGCTCCTTCTTCAATTTGAGAATTAGTATTTTTTTGAATCTCTGAATTTTCTTTATATATTAAAAGTGTTACTCTTTATTACTCCCATAGAGTTACAAATGTTTTCTCAATTTTGTGGTTTGCCATTTAAAGTGATTTTCATAATATTTTATATATTTAACTTGCGTCTTTGAAAAATAAATAAAACATCAGCATGAAAATTATACTAAGTATGAGTTTACCTATCCTGCACTATGTTGTATCTTTAGCCTCTAGCCCATGCCTAGCAACTAGGAGATTCTCAGTAAATATTTTCAGATGAGCCTTTGCAGGTATTACACCTTTGGTTATTAATAATTCTGGCAAAAATAGAATTCTATAGAAAACTAACCAGTAGTTGCCTTATCTTTTATCCCTTTAATTTCACTCTTAGAAGTCCTTAATTATAACATAAACATTTTGAAATAAATTACTATATTTTACTCATGTCTGTATACTTCATAGAGCTTATTACAGTGCCTTTTCATACATATTTATGGAATTGAATTCAGTGCAAAGAAAAAAGCCCAGCCAAATTAAAACATATTTTCTCCCCCAAATCATTATCTTTATCAAAGCTCTAATAATTATTTTTTGACTTCATATTCTGTGCTAATCACAGAATTTTCTTTATCAGTCAGGTTTTCTGGAGGCAGGCAATGCTAACAAACTTTGTCTGTCTAAGACAAAAAGGAAATTTTCCAGAAATGCAGCAGGGGCACACAGAATAAACAGACTTGAAGTTGCAGAAGTGAGACCGAAAGATAATCAGATTAACCGAGATTGGTTGAGAACTACCATGTAAACAAAAAGATTTTGGTGAGGATGATGTTGGAATGCCTGAAAAACATCATTGTTGTTGCTGTGAATTAGATTCTAACTCTGTTTCTGTGTCACTGAAGCAAAATTCAAAGATGATAATGCAAATGTCTAATTGGCCAAACCCAGGTCACATGTTTCACCCTGGTTTTTGGAGGGCAGGAAGAGGGAGAATTTGCCCCAACCTCTTTCAGTTTCCACAGGACTCTGTGCAAGACGGCACAGTGCATCATTCAATAAACTAGGCAGGGGTTATTGGAAGCTGGACAGAAAAAATGATAAATATCTTATAGAAATAGGCATGTTGGATAAAACAGATATTTTTCTCCTTGGAGCTTACATTTGAGAGAAGAAAATACTATCACAGACATAAATATAATATTAAAACTGTGATAAGTGAAATTAAAGAGAGTAGTATGCATTATCATATATACATGTGTGTATATATAATAAATATAAAATAGATCAGGATTTTTTTTATATTGCAAGTGACAGAAATCTAGCCTTTACCGATCATGCTAGCTTGCAACATAAAGGAACTGATATGGTTTGTGTGTGTCCCCACCCGAATCTCATTGTGAATACCCACATGTTGTGAGAGGGACCTGGTGGGAGGTAACTGAATCATGAAGGTGGGTCTTTCCCATGCTGTTCTCATGATAGTGAATAAGTCTTATGAGATCTGATGCTTTTAAAAACAGGAGTTTCCCTGCATAAGCTCTCTTCTCTTATCTGCCACCATGTGAGATGTGTCTTTCACCTTCTGCCATGACTGTGAGGCTTCCCCAGCCATGTGGAACTCTAAGTCCATGAAACCTGTTTCTTTTGTAAATTGTCCCAGTCATGGGCATGTCTTCATCAGCAGTGTGAAAACAGACTAATACAGGAACTTATCAGCCAACTTACCTAAAATGTCCAGGGTTAGGTCTGGCTTCGTATGTGACTGGATTTAGTCTCAAACAGTGTGCTATGTCTTTGGCGCTCTGTATCTATCTAACTAGAAACTATAAATAGTTTATAATATTTCTAGTGTTGTCTTTATTTTCAGGCAGCTTTTTCCCCGTCTGTTGGGAAAACTACTTCTCCACAAGCCTCAATGAAACAAAATCTTTACACTTGAAATCCCAGAGGATCCAATGCCAGAGATCCGAGATAAAATATAAAGAAAGAATAAACAATCCAGAGGGATCTTTACATATATCTAGAAGTGATGACTATAAAGGTCAATGAGAAAACTGAATGAAAAATTTTCCTCACTGCAGAGACGTTGAGAAAAGATCAGCCTCTCTGTTCAAAGAGTTTATTAAACTTAATATTTAGAGCTGGGACTTCCAGAATATCTGAATGAGGAACTCTGAAAATTATTTTCCCCAAATAAATACAGTGATTAAATCTTCAAAAAAAAAGAAAAAAAAAAAAAAGACTAAATCTTCCCCAAAAGTTTGGAAATTTGCCAAATGTATGAAAACAGGCAGAGAAGTATTTATTCAAGAAAAAAATGACTCACTGTAAGCACTGTAATAGAGTATGTGGCATTGTAGCCTGGGGCAATTCAAATCATCCCCATATTTGTGGTATTCTAGTTCTACCAGGATAAGGTAGACTGTGAAGACAGTGGTCCTGTGCTGGAGAGATAACTTGATTTGGAGCATGAAAAAACTCACTGTTGAAAGAGCTATCAAAAACAATTTGACCTTGGTGGCAAAAATCAGGGAAGGCTAACATTGCAGCTACTCTGAGAATGTGATAGGCATGGGGCATACTCTACATCAGTAGATCATCTAGAAACTTTATAGGAAGAGTCGGAGAATAAGTTAGCTGTATAAGAACTTGATATGTGCCATGCATACCTGGTAGTCAGAAAGGCTGTATACATGCTGGGGAGAGACCAGAGAGGATGACTACCTAGACAGAACTTGTACTCACAGAAAGGCAAAGCTTGGGAACCCTTTAAAATCACCTAAACACTGTATATCTAAACATTGTATGCATTCTCCAAACAGTCATCAGCAAAGGTTAGAAGGTATAATAGCTCAAGGCATTTAAGCATAACTTCTGACCAATCACTGACTGAATAATTAGCTATATGGACCCAGGTGTGACCCCAGGAAATCCAGGTTTAAAAATAAAAATGACGATGACAACAGTAACAAAAACACTGAATAGAGGTATCAGTAGCAATACACTACAGAATTGGCTCTACAGAATTAGTCCAAAATGGTTACTAAATAAACAAAAGAAAAAAAAAAGAACAGTAACAATCCCTGAGGGGGATTCAGAATCCAGAGTTGCTTGTACATATAGCCTAAAATGACCAATTCTTAAGAAAAATGTATTATTATTATTATTAGAGACAGTGTTTTGCTCTGTTGCCCAGGCTGGAGTGCAGTGGTGCGATCTCAGCTCACTGCAACCTCTGCCTGCCAGGTTCGAGCAACTCTTCTGCCTCAGCCTCCCAAGTCGCTGGGATGACAGGTTCACACCACCATGCCTGGTTAATTTTTTGTATTTTTAGTAGAGATATGGTTTCGTCATGTTGGCTAGACTGGTCTTGAACTCCTGACCTCAAGTGATGCACCCACCTTGGCCTCCCAAGTGCTGGAATTATAGGCATGAGCAACCATGCCAGGCCATTTAAGAAAAATTATTAAACAAAGACACAGGAAGGTGTGACCCACATACAGGAAAAAAGGCAGTCAAAAACAATAGTTTCTTAAGACATCTAGATTTTGATGACAGAAGACAAAAATTCAAACAACTGTTGTAAAAAATGTTCAGTGAACTAAAGGAAATCACATTGAAATAATTTTAAAAATTGTTATAACAATTACTCAACTTGAGAATAGAAATTCTGGTGTTGAAAGCCTAATAGCTTAAATTTTAAAAATCATTAGAAAGACTCAACAGCAAACTGGAGTCAGCAAAAGAAAGAGTTGGAAACCCAAAGATACCAACAGATATTATAAATCTGAATTACAAAAAATAAAAAGAATGCAAACAAGTTAACAGAACCTCAGAGACCTTGGAAAACCATTAAGTGTACCAATGTACATGTAATGGGAGTTTAAGAATGAGAAGAGAAAAAGAAAAGGGCACAAAAATATTTGAAGAAATATTGGCTGAAATATCCCAAAATTGATAAAAATTAATCTACACATTCAAGAAGCTCAATAAACTCTATACAGGATAAACAAAAAGAGAACCAAATTTAGACTTATCATAGTCAACCAGTAAAAGCCAATGACCTATTATATATAAGGGAATCACAATTAGCCAATGACTTCTTACCAGAAACAAAGATTAGGGAGATGGAGGTAGAGCAAGATGCTGAAGAGAAACCTCCAATGATCGTCCCCCAACCCTGCATGAATATAACACTGAACAAGTATCCACACAAAAAAAGCACCCTCGTAAGAACCAAAATTCAGGTGAGTGATCACAGTACCTGGTTTTAACATCATGGTAAGGAAGAAGGCACTGAAGAGGCTATAAAAGGTGGTCCTAAATGGCCTCCACCATGCCCTTCCACTCTGCAGCAGTGGCCACACTTTGCAGAGAGAGAATCAGTACACCCAAGGGAGGGAGAGTGCACTGATAGCATGACTGCACTGGAACTTGGGGCTTCCCTGTCATGGTGGAAAGCAAAATGGGGCAGAACTCAGCCAGCATCCATGGGGGGAGCAGCTGGACCAGCCCTAGCCAGAGGCCAGTCATCCATCCCAGAGGTAGGAATCTGAGTTCTGGCAAACCCTGCCACCATGGGCTAAGGTGCCCTGGGGTTCTTAATAAACTTAAAACGTGGTGGGACTGTAAACTAGTTCCACCATTGTGGAAGACAGTGTGGCAAATTCCTCAAGGATCTAGAACTAGAAATACAATTTGACCCAGCCATCCCATTACTCGGTATATACCCAAAGGATTATAAATCATGCTGCTATAAAGACATGCACACGTATGTTTACTGCAGCACTATTCACAAGAGCAAAGGCTTGGAACAAACCCAAATGTCCATCAGTGACAGACTGGATTAAGAAAATGTAGCACATATACAGCATGGAATACTATGCAGCCATAAAAAAGGATGAGTTCATGTCCTTTGTAGGGACATGGATGCAGCTGGAAACCATCATTCTGAGCAAACTACCACAAGGACAGAAAAACAAACACCGCATGTTCTCACTCATAGGTGGGACTTGAACAATGAGAACACTTGGACACGGGAAGGGGAACATCACACAGCGGGGCCTGTCATAGGGTGGAGGGAGGGGGAAGGGGAGAGGCATAGCATTAGGAGAAATACCAAATGTAAATGACGAGTTAATGGGTGCAGCACACCAACATGGCACGTGCATACATATGTTACAAACCTGCACGTTGTGCACATGTACCCTAGAACTTAAAGTATAATAAAAAATTTTTAAAAATAAACATTAATAAATAAATCTCATTCTTAAAAAAAAAAAAAAAAAAAAAGCAGTGAAGACCACAGTGACTGTAATTCCTGAGCAAAGACTGGTGCTGTGCTAGGCTTATAGTCAGTGGACTTGGGGTGCACATGAACTCGTGAGATACCAGCTGGAGTGTCCAAGGGAGTGCCTGCATCACCCTTCACCCAAACCAGGGCACAGCTCACAGCTACTGGAGAGACTCCTTCCTTCTGGTTTAGGAGACAGGAAAAGAGAAAAAGAGGACTCTGTCTTGCAACTTGGATACCAACTCAGCCACAGTAGAATATGGCATCAGGGAGAGTCCTGAAGTCCCCATTCCAGGCACTCACTACCAGATGACATTTCTAAACACATCCTAGGCCAGGAGGGAACCCAATGCCTTGAAGTGAAGAACCCATTCTTGACAGAATTCATCGCTTGCTATCTAAAGAGTCCTGGAGCCCTGAATAATCAGCAGTGGTAGACAGGCAGTACTTACTGCTGGCCTTAGGTGAGACTCAGAGCTGTACTGGCTTCAGGTGTGAGCCAGCACATTCCCAGCTGTGGCGGCTAGAGGAAGAAAGAAGAGGGAAGAGTAAAGGGGAGTTTGTTTTACAGCTTGGGTACTAGCTCAGCCACAGTTGGGTAGAGCCCTAAGTGGGTTTACCCAATTCCAGGATTTATTTCCTGGATGGCATTTCTGGACCTGCCCTAGTTCAAAGAGGAGCCCATTGTCCTGAAGACAGAGGCTCAGGAATGGCAGCATTCACCACAAACTGACTGAGGAGCCCTGGACCTTGAGTGAAATCAGTGGTAGCAATGCAGTGGTCATTGTGGGCTTTGGGCAAGACCCAGTGCTGTGCCGGTTTTATATCTGACCCAATGAAGTCCTAGTGGTGATAGCCACAAGGGTACTTGTCATCTCTTCTTTCACCTCTAGGCAGCTCAGCAGAGAGAGATACTCCATTTGTTTGGGAAAAAGTAAGGGAAAATAAGAAGAGTCTGTGGCTGGTAATCTAGGGAATTCTTCTAGATCTTACTCATGATCACCAACATTGTACTCTATCAGTCTGCAAGAGCCATAGCATTACTGGACTTAGGGTGCACCCTAATGCAGCTATAGCTGCAGTGGCCAAAACTTAAATCACAACATTCAAGTCCCTTTGAATACCTGGAAAGCCTTCCCAAGAAGGACGGGTACAAACAAGCCTAGACTGAAAGGACTATAATAAATACCTAACTCCTTAATGCTAAGACACCAATGAATATCTACAAGCGTTCAGACCGTCCAGGAAAATTATCTCACCAAATGAACTAAATAAGGCACCAATGACAAATCCTGGAGAGATAGATATGTGACCTTTCTGAAGGATAATTCAAAATAGCTGTTTTGAGAAACCTCAATGATAGAGAAGGAATTCAGAGTCCTATTGATAAATTTAACAAGGAGATTGAAATAATTAAGAAGAATTGGGCAAATTCTGGAGCTGAAAAATGCAATAGGTATACTGAAGACAGCATCAAAATCTTTTAATAACAGAATTGATCAAATAGAAGAATCAGTGAACTTGAATGCAAGCTACTTGAAAATACACAGCCCAAGAACCCAAAAGTATAAAGAACAAAAAGGAATGAAGTGTGCCTAAAGGTCTAGAGCATAGCCTCAAATCTAAGAGTTACTGAAAGGGAGGTAGAGAGAGAAAGAAAGATTGCAGTAGAAAGTTCATAAAAGGGATAATAACAGAGAACTTCCCAAACCTAGAGAGAGAGATTAATATTCAAGTACAAGAATGTTATAGAAAACCAAGAAGATTTAACCCAAATACGACTATCTTAAGACATTTAAAAATCAAATTTCTAAAGGTCAGAGTTAAAGCAAGGATACTAAAAGCAGCAAGAGAAAAGAAAAAAATAACATACAAAGAAGCTCTAACACATTTGGCGGAAAACTTTTCAGCGGAAACTTTACAGACCAGGAGAGAGTGGCCTGACATATTTAAAGAGCTGAAGAAAAAAAACACACACACACACACACACACACTTTTATTCCAGAATAGTACATTTGGTGAAAACATCCTTCAAACATGAAGGAGAAATAAAAACTTGCTCAGACAAACAAAAGCTGAGGGATTTCATTAACATCATACCTGTCCAACAAGAAACAATAAAGGGAGTTCCTCAATCTGAAAGAAAAGGACATTACTGAGCAACAAGAAATCATCTGACAAGATGGCTGAATAGGAACAACTTCGGTCTGCAGCTCCCAGTGTGATTGATGCAGAAGATGGGTGATTTCTGCATGTCCAACTGAGGTACCTGGTTCATGTCATTGGGACTGACTGGACAGTGGGTGCAGCCCATGGGAGAGTGAGTCGAAGCAGGGCAGGGCATCCCCTCACCCAGGAAGCCCAAAGGGTCAGGGGATTTTCCTCTTCTAGCCAAGGAAAGCTGTGACAGACTGTACTGGGAAAATTGGGACACTCTCACGTTAATACTGCACTTTTCCAACGGTCTTAGCAAACGGCACACCAGGAGATTATATCCTGCGCCTGGCTCAGTGGGTCCCATGCCCACTGAGGCTTGCTCACCACTAGTGCAGCAGTCCCAGATCGAACTGCCAGGCAGCAGCCTGGCTGGGAAAGGGGCATCCACCATTGCTGAGGCTTGAGTAGGTAAACAAAGCAACCAGGAAGCTTGAATTGGATAGAGCCCACCACAGCTCAATGAGGCCTGCCTGCCTCTGTAGACTCCACCTCTGGGGGCATGGCATAGCTGGACATAAGGCAGCAGAAACTTGGGCAGACTTAAATGTCCCTGTCTGACAGCTCTGAAGAGAGCAGTGGTTCTCCCAGCACAGTGTTTGAGCTCTGAGAACGGACAGACTGCCTCCTCAACCCTCCCTGACCCTTGTGGAGCCTAACTGGGAGATACCTCCCAAAGCTTCCAGTGGAAGGATCAGGCAGCAATATTTGCTGTTCTGCAATATTTGTTATTCTGCAGCCTCCACTGGTGATACCCAGGTAAACAGCGTCTGGAGTGGACCTCTAGCAAACTCCAACAGACCTGCAGCAGGGGGACCTGACTGTTAGAAGGAAAACTAACAAACAAAAAGGAATAGCATCAACATCAACAGAAAGGATATCCACACCAAAACCCCATCTGTAGGTCACCAGCATCAAAGACCAAAGGTAGATAAAACCACAAAGATGGGGAGAAACCAGAGCAAAAAAGCTGAAAATTCTAAAAACCGGAGCACCTCTTCTCTTCCAAAGGATTGCAGCTCCTTGCCAGCAACAGAGCAAAGCTGGACAGAGAATGACTTTGACGAGTTGACAGAAGTAGACTTCAGAGGGTTGATAATAACAAACTTCTCTGAGCTAAAGGAGAATTTTCAAAACATCACAAGGAAGCTAAAAACCTTGAAAAAAGATCAGATGAATGGTTAAGCAGTGTAGAGAAGACAGTAAATGACCTGATGTAGCTGAAAAACCATGACACAAGAAATACATGATGCATGCACAAGATTCAGTAGCCAATTCGATCATGTGGAAGAAAGGGTATCAGTGATTGAAGATCAAATTAATGAAATGAAGCAACAAGAGAAGTTTAGAGAAAAAAGAGTAAAAAGAAATGAACACAGCCTCCAAGAAATATGAGATTATGTGAAAAGACCAAAGCTATGTTTGATTGGTGTATCTGAAAGTGACAGGGAGAATGGAACCAAATTAGAAAACACTCTTCAGGATATTATCCAGGAGAAATTCCCCAACCTCACAAGGCAGGCCAACATTCAAATTCAGGAAATACAGAGAGCAGCACAAAGATGGTCCTCAAGAAGAGCAACCCCAAGACATATAATTGTCAGATTCACCAAGGTTGAAATGAAGGAAAAAACGTTAAGGGCAGCCAGAGAGAAAGGTCCGGTTATCCACAAAGGGAAGCCCATCAGACTAACAGCAGATCTCCTGGCAGAAACTCTACAAGCCAGAAGAGAATGGGGGCCAATATTCAACATTCTTAAAGAAAATAATTTTCAATCCAGAATTTCATATTCAGCCAAACTAAGCTTCATAAGTGAAGGAGAAATAAAATCCTTTACAGACAAGCAAATGCTAAGAGATTGTGTCACCACCAGGCCTGCCTTAAAAGAGCTCTTGAAGGAAGCATTAACCATGGAAAGGAACAATGAGTACCAGCCACTGCAAAAACATGCCAAATTGTAAAGTCCATCGATGCTAGGAAGAAACTGCATCAACTAATGGGCAAAATAAACAGCTAACATCATAATGACAGAATCAAATTCACACATAACAATATTAACCTTAAATGTAAATGGGCTAAATGTCCCAATTAAAAGACACAGACTGGCAAATTGGATAAAGAGTCAAGACCCATCAGTGGGCTGTATTCAGAAGACCCATCTCACATGCAGAGATACACACAGGCTAAAAATAAAGGGATGAAGGAAGATCTACCAACCAAATGGAAAGCAAAAAGAAAAGCAGGGGTTGCAATCCCAGTCTCTGACAAAACAGACTTTAAACCAACAAAGATCAAAAGAGACAAAGAAGGCCATCACATAATGGTAAAGGGATCAATTCAACAAGAAGAGCTAACTATCCTAAATATATATGCACTCAATACAGGAGCACCCAGATTCATAAAACAAGTCCTTAGAGACCTGCAAAGAGACTTAGACTCCCACACAATAATAATGGGAGACTTTAACACCCCACTGTCAATATTAGACATAAGCATGAAGACACAACATATCAGAATATCTGGGACACATTTAAAGTCGTGTGTAGAGGGAAATTTATAGCGCTAAATGCTCAGAAGAGAAAGCAGGAAAGATCTAAAATTGACACCCTAACATCACAATTAAAAGAACTAGAGAAGCAAGAGCAAACACATTCAAAAGCTAGCAGAAGGCAAGAAATAACTAAGATCAGAGCAGAACTGAAGGAGATAGAGAACAAAAACCTCTTCAAAAAATCAATGATTCCAGGAGCTGATGTTTTGAAAAGATCAACAAAATAGATAGACTGCTAGCAAGACTAATAAAGAAGAAAAGAGATAATAATCAAATAGACACAACAAAAAATGATAAAGGGGATATCACCACTGATCCCACAGAAATACAAACTGCCATCAGAGAATACTATAAATGCCTCTATGCAAACAAACTAGAAATTCTAGAAGAAATGGATAAATTCCTGGACACATACACCCTCCCGAGACTAAACCAGGAAGAAGTTGAATCCCTGAATACACCAATAACAGGCTCTGAAATTGAGGCAATAATTAATAGCCTACCAACCAAAAAAAGTCCAGGATTAGACGGATTCACAGCCGAATTCTACCAGAGGTCCAAAGAAGAGTTGATACAATTCCTTCCGAAACTATTCCAATCGACAGAAAAAGAGGGAATCCTCCCTAATTCATTTTAAGAGGCCAGCATCATCCTGATACCAAAGCTTGGCAGAGATGCAATAAAAAAGGAGACATTTAGACCAATATCCTTGATGAACAGTGATGCAAAAATCCTCAATAGATTACTGGCAAATTGAATCCAGCAGCACATCAAAAAGTTTATCCACCATGACCAAGTTGGTTTCATCCCTGGGATGCAAGGATGGATCAACATATGCAAATCAATAAATGTAATCCATCACATAAACAGAACGAAAGACAAAAACCACATGATTATCTCAACAGATGCAGAAAAGGCCTTTGACAAAATTCAACAGTCCTTCATGCTAAAAACTCTCAATAAATTAGGTGTTGATGGAACGTATCTCAAAATAGTAAGAGCTATTTATGGTAGATCCACAGCCAATATCATATTGAATGGGCAAATAATGGAAGCATTCCCTTTGAAAACTGGCACAATACAGGGATGCCCTCTCTCACCACTCCTATTCAACACAGTGTTGGAAGTTCTAGCCAGGGAAATCAGGCAGGAGAAAGAAATAAAGGGTATTCAATCAGGAAAAGAGGAAGTCAAATTATCCCTGTTTGCAGATGACATCATTGTATATTTAGAAAACCCCATCATCTCAGCCCAAAATCTCCTTAAGCTGATAAGCACCTTTAGCAAAGTCTCAGGATACAAAATCAATGTGCAAAAATCACGAGCATTCTTATACACCAGTAACAGGCAAACAGAGAGCCAAATCATGAGTGAACTCCCATTTACAATTGCTTCAAAGAGAATAAAACACCTAGGAATCCAACTTACAGGGGATGTGAAGGACCTCTTCAAGAAGAACTACAAACTACTGCTCAACGAAATAAAAGAGGACACAAACAAATGAAAGAACTACCATGCTCTGGATAGGAAGAATCAATATCATGAAAATGGACACACTGCCCAAGGTAATTTAGAGATTCAATGTCATCCTCATTAAGCTGCCAATAACTGTATTCACAGAATTGGAAAAAACTACTTTAAAGTTCATATGGAACCAAAAAAGAGCCCACATTGCCAAGACAATCTTAAGCAAAAAGAGCAAAGCTGGAGGCATCACACCCCCTGACTTCTAACTACACTACAAGGCTACAGTAACCAAAACAGCATGGTACTGGTACCAAAACAGAGATATACACCAATGGAACAGAACAGAGTCTTCAGAAATAACACCACAAATCTATAACCATCTGATCTTTGACAAATCTGACAAAGACAAGAAATGGGGAAAGGATTCCCTATTTAATAAATGGTGCTGGGAAAACTGGCTAACCACATGTAGAAAGCTGAAACTGGATCTTTTCCTTATACCTTGTACAAACGTTAATTCAAGATGGATTAAAAACTTAAATGTGAGACCTAAAACCATAAAAACCCTAGAAGAAAACCTAGACCAATACCATTCAGGACATACGCCTGGGCAAAGACTTCATGACTAAAACACCAAAAGCAATGGCAATAAAAGCCAAAAGAGACAAATGGGATATAACTAAACTAAAGAGCTTTTGCACAGCAAAAGAAACTGCCATCAGAGTGAACAGGCAACCTACAGAGTGGGAGAAAATTTTTGCAATCTACCCATCTGACAAAGGGCTAATATCCAGAATCACAAAGAACTTACACAAATTTAAAGAAAGAAATCAAGCAACCCCGTCAAAAAGTGGGCAAAGGATATGAACAGACACTTTTCAAAAGAAGACATTTATGCAGCCAACAGACACAGGAAAAAATGCTCATCATCACTGGTCATCAGTGAAGTGCAAATCAAAACCACAATGAGGTACCATCTCACACCAGTTAGAATGGTGATCATTAAAAAGTCAGGAAACAACAGGTGCTAGGGAGGATGTGGAGAAATAGCAACACTTTTGCACTGTTGGTGGGACTGTAAACTAGTTCAACCATTGTGGAAGCCAGCGATTCTTCAAGGATCTAGAACTAAAAATACCATTTGACCCAGCGATACCATTACTGGGTATATACCCAAAGGATTATAAATCATGCTACTATAAAGACACATGCACATGTATGTTTATTGCGGCACTATTCACAAGAGCGAAGACATGGAACCAACCCAAATGTCCATCAATGATAGACTGCATTAAGAAAATGTGGCACATATACACCATGGAATACTATGCAGCCATAAAAAAGGATGAATTCATGCCCTTCGTAGTGACATGGATGAAACTGGAAACCATCCTTCTGAGCAAACTATTGCAAAGACAGAAAACCAAACACCGCATGTTCTCACTCATAGGAGGGAATTGAATAATGAGAACACTTGCGCACAGGGTGGGGAACATCACACACCTGGGCCTGTTGTGGGGTAGGGGTCTGGGGGAGGGATAGCATTAGGAGAAATACCTAATGTAAATGACGAGTTAATGGGTGCAGCAAATCAATATGGCACATGTATACATATGTGACAAACCTGCACATTGTGTACATGTACCCTAGAAATTAAAATATAACAAAATAAATAAATAAGAATAACCAGAAAAAAATCATCTGGAGGTACAAAACTCACTAGCCATATTAAGTACATAGATAAACAAAGAATGTTGTAATACTGCGTGATGTGTAAAGTACTCATATGTTGAGTATGATTAAAACACGAACCTATCAAAGATACTATTATACAAAATTTTCAAGACATACATGGGATAAAGTTAAAGTGTAGAGTTTTCATTAGTTTTCTCTTTGCTTGTTTTTTAGTTTGTTTACATAAGGTA